>NC_090921.1:923232741-923933713 GCF_040938575.1 Ambystoma mexicanum
GCACACACACAAGGCATGCAGAAGCTCGCAAAAGCATTGGGGTTCGCGGTAAAGTGCATGACCAAATAAGGACTAACCGGGGTTGACTCAATCTGGGGAAGGTGAAGGGGCAAGATGGCCAAAGGACAGGACAAAGAACCTTGTGGCATGGCCATTTTGGAGCCAGGCCACCTATCCGTGCCAAGTGCAGTAAGCGCAGTTAACATGGCAAGAAAGGGTTAAAAACATAAGAAAATGATAGCTGCCACCAGTCCCGTCCATGACACATCTGCACAGTTCATAAACAGTCCAGCGAGAGTGTCTAGGGCCTTTGGAAAGACTAGAGACCCAAGTGTACTGTAAGGTAATTTACATTGTACACTTGTTACATGTTTCACAAAAGTTGCAACATAAGGAAAGGACTAAGGGAAATAAAGTCTCCCAGTACTGACTGTCTTAAGGGCATGTCAGTTCCCCCACAAAAAGTGAGCGAAAACACAGAGGAGGGCAGCTGAGGGCTGTGCTTCTCTGGCAAAGTTTAGTTCAGGGTGTAAAACAGCAGCAAAACGTTTGGGGGTTGACACATGGAGGGAAAATTACATTGAAATATGAAATCTTTCCTAACAGTGAAGATGGCAGAGGTGCAGAACGTCAGGGTGTTGGTGCTCGGAGATATGTTTGTCCATGGTTTACAGCAGTATTCTCAATGCAGGCATGTGGCAAACAATTTCGATGTTAGAGGAGTGGAGGTGGTGTGGAGCGCTGTGACTGACTGCAATGCAGAGGCAATTCTCCGAGTTTGTAGAGATATGCGTAGGATGAACAGTCCCCATGTGGTAGTTTTGCACTATGGTGCTTTCCATTTGGGCTACATGAGTTCCCCTTCTTTGTTGGCAGATTTGGAACAGTTGGTTCAAGCAGTAATAAACATTCTTCCAAATGTGAAAATAATTATTTCTGGATTACTACCTAGAGCAATATAGGACAACAGTTCTGTGTTTTGTCCTCAGCAAAATATTGCTAGGTGTGCAATCAATGGCGGCATGTGTGCTTTCATGCTAAGAGCTGGTTTGTTTATCTGTAACAAATAGAATATTGTTTCGAGTAATGCTGCTCATTTTGAAGCAGATGGTGTTTCTTTATCTTTTTTGGGAAATGCCATGTTCTTTTGGAATGTAATGGCTGCTCTGGAACTGGTTATGTGAAGACTTTAGTTGTAAAATAAGAAGAAAAAACCCCCAAAAAATACAAAATAACAGGTGTCTGTCAGGCATCTGAAAAAAAATTAAAAAACAGCTCTTTTCAGAGCCCACCTTAAAGGGGAAATGGGAAACACTATTTAAATGTACATTCACCACTCTCAGATCTTCTACATGTCCGCGGACAAGGCGGTAGTCTACGGGCAGCACTTATTACATACGGGCATTCTGGGGTGGAGAGGCATGCAAATGAGAATGAGCGGAGCTAGGGTTTGGTCAGTAAAGTTTAGTGGGCGTGTTGTGTAAGGGGAGATTTAGTGAGGATGTCTTTTCGTGAGAGAAGAACAGATAGCTATGGCTGTGTGTTTTCGAAAACAGATTATCTGGATTTTGGGAGACTCATGGATACATTGGTTGGAGGTGCATGCAGAACCTTGTGGTGTATCTGCAGATCTTGGATTCCCTCATGTGGAAGTGTACTGGCATGGAGTGTGTGGAATAAAGTGGCTGGACTTGGTACCGCTCTGTGCTACTTTACAGACAGAGCGTCATCCTGCCATAATTATAATTCACTGTGGAGGGAACAGTTTAGGACATGTCTCTGGAATTTCTTTGCAATTTGCAATGAAAGAAGGACTTGAGAAGGTCATGGACATGTTTCCAAATTCCCAAGTAATTTTTTCTCGTATTGCGCGACGACAAATGTGGCTGCGTTCTTCTTCATTTGGTCCACAAATGGAGAAAGCGAGGCACAATGTCAATATGGCTGTTTGTGCCTTTCTAAGAGATGAAAATATTATGTTTCGTAGCACATTCATTTTTCGCAGAGATGGAGTCCATTTTACATATGCTGGCAATCAGATTTTTCTTAGAAATGTGCAAAATGCATTGCGCCCTTTTTTGGAATTATAGTAATCTATTTTGCATTAGATGGTGACGAATCCAAGTTTTTCAAACACACAAAACACCACCAAAAGGCTCTTTTCAGAGCCACCACTAACTCCCAGAGAAAAGTGCATTGGTTTTGCTAGGGCGGCACCCCAAAATTTTATCTGTCCTAAGACTGTCCGCAGACTTTTAAAAAATGTGCACGGACCTGCACTGTTTATTTGATAGTTCTATTTTTAAACTGAGATAGGTGGCTCTGAAAAGAGCCTTTTTTTTGGGGGGGGGATTTTTGTTGTTTTATATTTTTTGGGCTTTTTTACACACGACACACTAGGAGAGGAGGGGAAAGGAGGGTAAGGAAGGGACACCAACCACGGGGATAAAAAAGGACAGGTGGAGAGAGGAAGATGTAGGGTGGGCCTTGTTTAGGTAGGTAGCAGGTCTTCTGGTGGTCCATGACTGTAGTCTCGAAAGCACTTCGAAGACTCTCCCCCCTGCAGAGTACTGCATCACAGTACATACACAATATTGTGACCCTGGAAAGGTAAGGGTCAACAGCATCGCAAATGGCCTTTGAAGCAGCTGGAGGGATGCACTCTCCCACAGGACTGTCTCTTGTGGTGAGAGGAGCAGAAACGGAGGATGCTGTGGAGAAACTCAACCTACTACATTCATCACAAGGTATGTCCGCACCGTGGAACGAAGTTAGGTGTCGCTTCATGAATGTCGTACCAAAGCTGTATGCACCACGTCTCCCACGACTTTTGGTACGTTACCATAAACAGTAAACAACCGGCACACCCAAGACTCCCGGTGAGTGATTGTAGTAGGGCGTTCCTCCACCTCATTCTCTTCATCCTCTTCATCCGTGTTCCCTACATTCTCACGCATGTTACCCTCTGCAGGCACTTGAGGAGGTGGTGGTGGTGGAGGTTTTGGGGGTGGTGCTGAGGCTGATGCAGCAATAGCAGCCTTGGATGCCATTAGGGTTGATGAGGTAATCTCAGCTAGAGCACTAAAGGCAGCAAAAGTCAATCTGCAATAGCCAGAAGTACAATGAAGATCAGCTCTGGGGTGTGGCATTTTATAGGGGTGGAGGGGTGCGCCTCGAGAACATATCGAACACTCAAAAGCATTCAAAAAGTTACAAAAAATATGTGGAAAGCCAGGGCCATTGTCTGGGACATGTGAAATGGTGATTTTTTACTATAACATAATTTGGATTGTCTGAATAAGTCATTTTAAAATGTTACACACGCTCAGCGTGGGTGCGGTCACATGATGATGTCGGGAACACATCCGTGAAGGGAAAGGGTGTACGCAGAACAGCAAATGAGCAGGAGCGGTCATGCGCATGTGCGTTGGTGTTCTACGGACAGTATTCAGGTCTTGAAACAAATTAAAAGTGCGACACAAGTGAGATGGACAGTTACGGACAGGCATGATGTTCTCAGGATTTATGGGTATGGTGCTCATGTGCGTAGATGTTCTGCAGACTGCACGGCCAGGTATAGTGTCCTTAGGACACCTCCATTTTGTTTGATTACGGACATCCCGGACATCTCGCCTGTTCTACGGACAGTCCCATCTTGGTTTGCGAACAGTACGGACAGGTATAGTGTCCTTAGGACATCTCCATTTTGTTGATTTACAGACAATCCGGACAGTTGTTGTGTTCTAAGAACAGTTACATCTAGGTTGCAAACGGTGCAGAGAGGTATAGTGTCCTTAGGACACTTACATTTTGTTGATTTACGGACATTCAGGACAGCTGTTGTGTTCTAAGAACAGTTCCATCTTGGTTGCGAATGGTACAGGGGCGCTGTCCACCAAAATTTTAAATGCTTTATAAAAAGAAATGATACAAATAATTTCATTCCAAGAAACATAACATTTTTGTATTTATATACTTATACACAAATTATGAAAGAGATGGGGAAGCAGAAACTGATACAAAAACAGAGGAATTAGGGGTTTGGAGAGGATGGATGGGAGGGGATAAAGGGATGGAAATCTCATCAAAATGTTTATTTTGTTGTTCACGGTTTGGGGATAATTCACTGGGACATGGAGAGGGGGCACAGGTACAGGTGGGGCAATGGTACTTATTTTTTTCTTTGACGTGGTCCTCTACTAACTGTTTCAAACTATTTAAATTTTCCTTCAGCATGTCTACTTTATGTTCAATGCGTTCAAGAGTCTTTTCAATTGTGTCTTTTGGAGTCACATTTTCAATCTTTGTATGGTCTGTAAAAAATAAACATATATATTTTAAGTACACATTAGGTAATGAGTATTAATTTCCTTGTATAGCCAAGCGTCTACCATTATTATCACTGTTTTCAGACATTTCCTCATGTGGACAATTTTCTTCCAGCCACTCCAAAGTACTGCACATTTCTGTGTGAAAAACAAAAATATATTAATTATACTTTACCTCGCCCAAAAAGTAGAGTAATATATACAAAAAATGAAGTTTACTTACCAGTTTCTGGTAAGTTGTATTCTTTGTGTTGTGTAGGTCTACTGTTGCTTCTAGCTCTGCAGTTTCTGTGAGGTAATTATGTTGGAGGTATATCTTTTTTGTTATGGTATAATCCATTGTATTACATATCGTATTTCAATGGCTGGCTGATGTGTTAAATATGTAGGTTCTATTCCTTATTTATTAATATATATAATGTGTATATGTGCCGCTTTTTCAACTTGCGTACTGTTTATATGGTATGATAGAACAATTTCAGATACCCCCTGCATGTTTGGGTAGTGTTGATGTCGTCCGTGACTGTCCGTGGACATCAAAATCATTAGCGGGGTGTTTGGTATGTTCTAAGTTAATTGTATATAAAGTAAGGGAACCCTAGTACACATCTATCAAATTTACACTATGAAAATGTATATTCAGTAAAAAAAACTTTGTTAAAAGGACGTTATGGTTAAGTTGCACTACTAAAAGCCTATGAAATTTAGTAAAAAATCTTTGTTAAAGGGACGTTATGGTTCCAAGTAAAACCGAAATTCGCCAGTTATGGTAATCTAAGCAATCATAACTCACACCACCACCGTGCACTGCTAAGACTAACACCCAGGACATCAGAGATGGCATTGCAAATGTCATTGATGACATCACTGATGACATCACATGTGCATTTCGTTTTCATGCAGAGCCTCCACAAGGGATTGTCATTATAATATTGGCAGAAAAGTATCAGAGATCATTGAAGAACTATCATATGCCAAATAGTTCATTAAGCAATGCATTGCTAAAAAATTCCATTGGATTAGTGAGTTTTTTCAGTAAATGAACAAACTCATGAAGAAATGTAGGCATTGTCTGCAGCATGCGCTAGAGAGGTTCAATATTTGAAATCTTCCCATGTTGGATACTAAATTGATAAATGCTTCCATTACAGAATTGTGCATACTGTGAAACGTAAGTATCTAAGAATGCTTCCCTTACTGCATAATTGTACTATTACACACAACACATAAAGACACCACAATGCATACAAATAGAAGCATGTACAGGGAAGGTAAAGTAAGCAAAAAAAACTGCAGTATTACCAGGAAGTGTTCATAACCAAACTAATTAACTTCATGCACAGAAAAGAATCTTGTGTTTCAGGATTCCTTCTTCTCCTATGTATATGTATCATATGATGTAAGTGTACCCTAAGGAAAGTATTGTAAGAACATATGAGAAGGGTAAGGACTACAAATATAGCACTTTTTACTTCTTTAATTCCTGACTGAGTGAAGAAAGCCACCTGTCTTAGATATGTCTGTGAACGAAAAAAGAGAGAGCTAGACATGTGATCTCATCAGTGATGTCATCAATGACATGTGTGATGTCATCTTTGATGTCCTGGGTGTTAGTCTTAGCAGTGCACTGTGGTTGTGCGACTTATGGTTGCCTAGCTTACCATAACTGGCGAATTTCAAGGATTTTTCCGTTTTACTTGGAACCATAACGTCCCTTTAACAACGTTTTTTTACTGAATTTCATAGGCTTTTAGTAGTGCAACTTAACCATGATGTCCTTTTAACAAAGTTTTTTTACTGAATATACATTTCCATAGTGTAAATTTATAGTGTATATATATATATATATATATATATATATATATATATATATATATATATATATATATAGTACCTTGATTAGACATTGCTTTATTTGTTACAGTTATACATTGCTGTTTGGGTTGCTACTGAATTCCATTCAAACCCCTCTTGAGAGAATGCCCTTCCCTCATCCCACGTTACATGAAAAGCAAAGGAGGTATATCTCTGAACAAGGTTACATTTTTTGCCAGGTTTAGTATTCACTAAAAACATCTGTGTCTATGTTTCTCTTTTTGCAGGCTAATTGTGCAGGTTTTTATAAGAAGTGTGTTTGAAAATTATTGGATGTTTTAAAGGATATTACGATTGTTTTAAACAAGATTGTTATGTTAATCTTTTCTTTGTTTTCCCCTGTGTTATTCTTCTTCTCTCACTCGAATGCCTGCTTGCGTGTGATATACATAACAATTATGTCTCCATTTCATATAATTCTTGTGTGTTTTTAAAAAAAAATGCTTGTAAGGTTTAATATTGACAACGTACAGTCTTGTGAAAGAGCATAAATCTGTTGAAAAACATGTTGGCTAGGACACTCAAGTGAAAAAAGTGACTAGGATCAGGGCACTCAAGCGATGAAGTGACTAGTTGATGGATTTGGACAAAGACATTTTTATAGTTAACAAATAGTTAATAGCTTGGCTCAGAATCTTTACCCTTCGAAAAATCAAACCCTTTATCCTGCCACAGGACTTTCAGACCCTAGTGCAGGCCTTTGTGATCTTGCACATCAATGGGGGAAATGCTTTTCTGACAGAGCACCCTGCATCTCACTTGGCACCCCTAAAAGCAGTCCATCATGCTGCAGCACATCTTATTATGGGAGCACAGCATTTTGACTGAATTACCCCCATCCTTCATGATCTACATTGGCTTCCACTCCAAACCAGGATACTGTTCAAGACTGAATGTATCATATACAAAGCAGACACACGTAGCACACCAGTTTACCACGTGTCTAACCTCCACATATCTCATGACACAAGCTCCTTGCGCAGCAAATCGACCAACCAGCTTGAAACAAAAATCATCTGCAAAGAGAGAATCCAGAAGCAATCATTCTCTTGTCATGCACCTGTCCTCTGGAACTCTATCCTGGTGTTGGCTCTGAATGCCCTGACAATTTTTCAATTTCACAAATCTCTCAAAACATGGTTATTTCAACTACACCTGTCCCAGGAATAATTCCAATGGACACACATACAGATGCACAGACCTCCCAGTACTGTGCTACTGTTAAAAGATGCCCACCCAAATGCCGGCTACCTAAACTCTGTACATGGCTCTGCTACTCTCAATCTAGGTCTACACTTAAAACAATTAAAATAAAAAATAAATACACATTGTGGTTTATTAGTAAAATTATAATACATGCTCAGAAATGGTTTGTTTAAAGAAAACATGGGTTGTATGCTAGGAAATTAAGGCATGCACTTGTGGTCATTTGTGGTTTTCAAACACATTGCAATAAATTAGGTATTGGGCACAGGTGCGTCCACACACTCTACTCATCTTTTCCCTGCATCAGAATTTCATCAGTGTAGTGCAAAATCTGTACATCAGGTTTGCACAGGATCTTATCCAAATGTTCCACCATCAGCCAGTGACAAATGGTCGGACTATGCACGTACCCCATGGGCAAACATTGAAACGTATACTGCCTCCCATTCCAGGAACATGCAAACTGCTCCTGACAGTCTTCTGTAATCGGCACAGTGAAGAATGCATTTGACAATTCTATCACCACATACCAAGTTCCCTTGAACGTTAGCACAGTCTCAATCATGGTAACAGCATCTGGGACTGCGGGTATTAACAGAGGAGTGTACTTGTTTAACTCACGGTAATCCACAGTCATGCTGTAGCTTCTGTTGGTTACTTAACTGGCCACACCAGATTGGTTACAGGACGCAGTGCGCCTGCTTATACATATCCCTTAATGGTATCTGAGATTTCCTTCTCCTCCCTCCCCCCCAGGAATACAATACTGTTTCATACATACCCATTTTGTGGCCAAAGGAACCTGCATGGGGGGCGTCTTCAATTTTCCCACAATGACAGGGGTACACATCAATGCACTCACCCCGAAATAAAAGATCTTACCACCTAATCCTAAAGGCAATCCCTCCTGAATATCAAAGCCAATGATATATTCAGGGATGGGAACAATCAACACTTGTCATTTATTCCATTTTAAATTACCAATTTTCATGTCAACTCTCGTTTGGACTGATGGGGTCTCTTTCCCTCCCAGTCCAGTAATCGTAAAATGTCTGCCATTAAATCTTGAACGATTCTCATGAATTAATGAGGCCTCCTCCCGGTTTAAATCAAAGTTTGAACCTCTTGCATATTTCCTGATTTCCAGAATAATTTCACATTCACATGAGGTTTTCTGTCTGCCTTAATACAGGCAGACGCTACTGGAGTTTGACCACAATCCTATTCGTATTTTGAATGCGTGTATTTGGACCCACCAGTAAAGTCATAATTACATTTGTATAGGCTGGTGGAGCAGTTCAATTGATTGTATTTCGTGCTGAGACCAACAATGCCACCACCCCCTTTTTTTCTATATCATCAATATGGATTGCTTCTTTCATAGCATGCTCCCTGAGCCTTTGGATGACCACTCTCAGTGTGTACCACCTATTCTCCTCACTAGGCCAGTCCGATGTAATCGGATACATGCGATTACATCCTTAAGCAGCTAACTGTAACAAAGACACTTGTGGATCACTCCCTTGACCATCTGTAGGTGGCCCTGCACATAATGCTTCTTGAATATGGGTTTCATGGGACAATGGCAGGAACCTCAGAGAATCGGTTGAATCTACCAAAAGACCTGCCGCACTTACGTCAAATAATCTGACCATCCATGTTAACAATGGCTCACCAGCCCTCTGTTTTAATCAATTAATTATCTCCCCAACATTGTTAAATCCACTAAACCACTCCTGGGAGTATTCGGATATGGCCCAGATCGTTTATGCATAACTGGGTTAGTGGTCACCTCCTTCCTGTCAAGCTCTGGTTGTGATGGTATTTCCCTGTCTGAACTACTCTCTGAACTAGTACTGTTGAATACATCCCTGTCCCATTGGTTGGTGTCCCAACCAACCCATGTGGAGGCAATCACCATTGCTACCTTGTGGGGGGTATTCACTCCCCCTCCTGTCTTTCAATATATTGTATCAGGCAACTCTCACAGCAGCTTGCTCCGCTGCTTGATATTTATCGGCCTTATCATTATACAATTTCATCTGGAGCTGCTGCATTAATGCAATCTGTTTCTCAGCAGCCAGCTCCTTTTCCAATTTATAGACATTTGCCAGCAATTCTACATTCTGCTGGTGCACCTTTCTGAACACATGCAACAAAATCCAACCTCATGTGCCCGAAGCTGTGCACTCCTTCCCCTTTTCCACAAGCACCTGTTTCAAGCAAGCCGCCACCTCAGTCAGACTCGCCTCTCCTATACTCGTGTCCCAGGTCTCACTCAAACCTGCACCAAACACCCAAGTCTATGCAAGTTTGTCATACAGATTCTTTGTCCACCCTGGAACTTTTACTTTGGGACAATCTCCACCTGCAGAGCTTCCCTTGTCCCTAAATAAGGAATTCATTGTATTGATGTATGTATCAAATGCCTTCCCAATAATACCTCAAACACAATCTCACAATTCACAAAATGTAGAGACATTGCCTTTCTGTGTCCAAGCTTCAGCTTCATTTGGTCTCTGGCATCAATTCCAGCACAAAGTCCCTGCTCACAGAACCACTTTTATTTGCTTTTTGGAAATGTGCCATAACCTCAGAAGTACTCACCCTAATACACAGACAAAAAGTTCTTGGACTCAGGAAGGCAATAAAGCACACTTAGGCCAAGGGTTGAAATATAAAGGGCTCACTACAGGTCCCTTTATTCATAATACATAAGCACAAAGATAACTAAGGGATAAACGCAATTGGTTGTACATAAGCACACAAACAAGGCTAGCTACACAGGATATACATCACTATTAGTGCAGTTGCAGGAGACAACTTCATCTCAGCCAAGCAACACTACCCAGTACCGAGGCAGTATGGCAGACAGATCACATGTACTATAGTGGTCTGGAGTGGAGGGTCCTCACTCTTAAGGTGAACCAATCCCTGCCCCTCATAGGTTGCAAACTGTCCCCGGCCGAAGGACAGACAGCAAACTTGGGAAGCAGAGAGCAGAAGAATCCAGACAGTGGAAAAACCAAGCTCGTCTCTTGCATGCTTATTCCCAGCACCCCTTAAAAATGCACCTGCACATCTCTGACTCCCCTCTCGGCTCATCCTTGAGCAAACAATACAACTACTATCCTTCATAGTAAGCTCATCTGCTTCAAAATATAATATTGCAACCATTGCAGAACTCATGTCTGCCTTCTAACTGAGCACAAAGAAACATAGACTTTCACTGCGGTTTGGAAGTGAATGTCCAAAATGGCAGCGCACCAGCGTCATGATATAGCTCATTTTCGGACACTCATTACAGGCCGTCATGTGCTTTTGTGCAGGGCTATGTGTGGTCTGTTTTGTTGTTGCAGTGTAGTGAAGTGTGTGCGGTTTGTTGTGCTTTTAGTGGTATGGTTGTGTTTAGTTTGAGAGGTGTATGCAGAGGAGAGAGATATTTTAGTAGGGTTGGTTAGTGGCATCACTATCTCAATGAGAAGCATGGTTATCTTCCCAGTTCTGTCCCGATATGACGCAAGGCTAATTTTCACAATTCTATTTAGATGTGATGGAAGCTGATCTTCACAGTTCTATCTTGATGTGATGGAAGCTAATATTTCCAGTTTTGTCTAAATGTGACACAAGTTAGTCTTCACAGTTCTATCGAGATATGACAAAGCTAATCTTCACAATTCTATCCCGATGTGACGTAAGCTAATCTTCACAATTCTGTGTAGATTTGGCGCAAGTGAATTTTCACACTTCTAAACAGGGCAAAACCCTGGAACTGCTGAAGTAGATAATGTAGCTAAGAAAAAGCAAACACCTGAATCTAATTGTCTGGCCAATCATTCAAAGAAGCTGTCCAAAATGGGCCCCGCTTGAAGTCAAAGTACCACAGACAATTCCAAAAAGAGGAAAGAGGACCTACCTGTTGGAGTGCCTCAAACCGTTAAAAACCGCCAACCTGTGTGCTAATTTGAACAAACCAACTCTCACTGCACTAATAAATGTAGAGAGAACTCTTGTAAATTATGAAAGAGAGCACACTACTTATAGGTTGAGGGCAACTGTTATGAAGAGCACATTGAGGTGATTCATCTGGAGCGCACTAGATGTAATGGTGGATTAGTTGATAGACCACTTGTGGGGTATAGGGGCGCATTGCACCTCTCTCATATTCACCTATGTATCCTGCAAAGTCACAATTTCCAACAGTTTTGAACCTCTGTTTATACGCAACAGGTTAGAGGGTAACTCAAGGGAGGATCATGTAGCGGGCTGTGGAACAGGGGAGGAGGATCGTTCTTGCAACAGAGGTTCCAATGAGTTAAGTCAGTAGTGCATTCTCTCCTTAATGATCAGATAGCAATGTGCAAGGAATTCTATGAGCTCAAGGCCCAGTTGAATGTGATTAGTAAGGCTAAGGAGATGGGCTCATGGAAAACCGTTCCAGACAAACATGAAGATATGGGCAAGGAGAGTGGGTCTGTCTTGATCGCAACATTTCTGGTGCACATAATGTCTAGGAACATTGTGGGCTCGAACAAAAACATGGGGGATGACCAGTGGCTAGAATGTGTAAGAAATTACAAGATCATATGTTTGCAGGAAACTTAGGCCACCACAGCTTCCAATTGACAGGACTATGCCGCATTTGAAATTTTAGCTGCTAATGGCAGACCTACTGGAGGGATTTTTTTTGGGGATCGAGGCATCTTTGGACATTGTGGCCTTCCAAATCGACAATGCCACAAGTGATTTACTGGCGCTCCACCTAAGATTGAATGATGGATCTGAGGCACTGTTAATAAACTTGTATAACAAACATGTACCAAACAGGGTAGGCACAGTTATTTCATTGTTTAGGGAAATGATAAATGTATGGAAGGCGAGGCACCAAAGCAATCGTAAAATATTAATTATGGCTGATTTTAACATACAGTATGAGCTCTTGTCATTGACTGATGAAGTATGTGAGGAGGAGGATAGGATCTGGGAAGTTTATGGTCCTTGTGCAGCGAAATCCAGGCACCCTAAAAAGCATGCTGTGGGAGTAGCCTGTAGTGTTAATGATAATGATAATGATGAGTTATTTATATAGCGCCTTAATCCAAAGCGCTGTACAGAGCACATATTTACATACAATATCACCCAACCGAAACTGGTACTCTGTTATGGCTCTAAGTATGAGAGCATGTAATAGAAGATTCATTGAGGATTCAACCACCAGAAACACCTTTCTCATGGGTTTTTGAACCTTGGTGATAGGTTACATTTTGGTAAATCTAGAGTCATGGAATCAAATCAACAACTGTGCAGTCCTAGAAAGAGTGGAAAGAGATATTTGCCCATTAGCCTTGAGGGTAAGATCATCCCTGCTTGGGGTATCAAACGCCGGTCTTCAATGCCTAACACGGCCATAGCAGTGGTTGGACATGTAAGGAAGGTGGTTAAATGGGTCAACATTAATACTGAGGGGAAGCTGATCCAGATTTACAACAGTATTTTCCCTGTGCTTCAATATTTCTTCCTGTTTGGCAACGGTACTGATAGAGCCGTGATCACAGCACATTCTGTATTAGTAGATGAGCTGAGATCCCATTTCACCTTAACAAAACTGAAAATATGTGTTAATAACTAATCCCTGGGTTGACAAGTATTGTAGGAGTGCTAAAGAAAATGTGATTAGATGTATCAGAGAGGTTCCCAGGAGTAGGACAGTGGTCCTACAGTTGGAACGAGTACATTACAGAACATTGACAAAATCTAAAAAGGAAGAGTTTACCAGGCAAACCTGGAATGCCTTTGAAAGTCTATTCACAATAACTATTCAAAAGGTTTTTGGACACAGTGATAAATTCTGAGGAGTCCTCATAGAAACCCTCCCTAAAGTCTCCACCCACGTGGCTAGGGAAAGGCAGACACTTCCTAATCCTGACCCTCTGGTGGTATTAGCCGAGTGGATAGTCTGGTAACAGAAGGGGCCTCAGGAGAACTTTGTGGGATCAGGCACTGTATTTGTCTTCCTCAAGGATGGGAATGTCTGTAATACCAGAATATGTAATGGGTTGCTTTCAGCAAGAACCTTTATTTTCTCAAACTAACTGTCAGACTGGGGATGAAGACCATGGTAAGCAGTCAAGTGTTAAGAATAAGAAGAATCCTTTAAAGGTTACTTACATTTATAGATGTGTGAGCTTTTATAAGTCCCAGAGAAATAAGGAAGTCTGTAATTGCCATCATTGTAAACCCTGAGAAATGCCATTCTTTAAGTAACGCCACAAACCTTGTGTAACCATTATGGGATTCCATGTGCTAATATGTATGAGAATAGTATTGAACCTAGTGACATTAATTTCACTGTGAAAACTAAATTTGATGTTGAGGACTTCAAGTCCCATAATCGCTAGAGTACTGGTGCGATGAAGAGGAATGCAGAGGCACAGGACTGCAGGTTGCAGTCAATTAGGAGGAATGGCCCACACCTGAGGAGAACTGGGAGGCATAAAAAGAGCCCCCTCAGGTGCAGATCACAGGAGAAGGAGAGAACAGTAATAGCAGAGGGACCAGTTTTGTATCCTCCCTTTGCAGCAGAAGCAGAAGGCAGATGTGAACGGAGATGCCAGGACAGCAGCAGTGTGCAATTGTGATGCTGGTCCAAAGCGGGTGTCAGAGCCTCAAGTTTGCAACTGTGGAGGTCCCGCAGTGGAAAGCGTACCATTTTGTAGCTTTTAGCACTGTCAGGCGAGTACAGTGGACAGAGGAGCTCTGTGTTGCTGTGGGAGCTGGGAGATCTCTGAAATTGACAGACATGTGACACGGGAAGCCATGCAGAGGAGACTGCCAGGCTGCGCAGGGAATCCGAAGCAGAAGTCCTGGGGGCAGCGTAGCAAACAGACACGCATGCCAGACCCAGTGAGTTCATTGTTACATTTTCACCCCAGAGCACTCCATGCCCGCCTCTGGTCAAGTCCAGGCAATTGAATCTCACAAATGAGATTAACAAAGTAGCGTAAAAGCGGAAGAAGTTACCTTTTGAATGTCGAACTAACACAAAGCAGATTAATACTTCTAATGTGAATCAAGCTGATTTAAGTAGGTGCAGTACGCAAATTAAGAACTGAATAATCATACCAAAGTAGTGTGATTGTGACATTGTGGGGTAGAATAGGCACCGACAATCAGAGCGAGCATATTTGAAAACCAAACCAGTGACATTGTAGGGCCTAATGAGAGCTAACAACAAAAGGGGGCAATATTCATGGAAGAAAAGAAAAAACATAACTGCCAAAACCAACAGAGAAGTAAACCTAGGCAATCACGAAAGAACCAGAAGTCTCTGTTCCAAAAGAAGGTGGTTAAGATATTGAGCCTTGATAAAGACTGTTGCCCACAAGAAAAGTGATCCCAATAGAAAATGGTTCAAGCCCACATTGCAAAAGGCTAAGAAATGTCTAAGTGGATCCGAATCCTTATCAGCAATTGATTGACAGACAGCATGAGAAACAAGAGTGGCAGGCTGGCTCTGCTTCTCAAAGAAAATGTTCAGAATGAGAGGAGCATAACCTGCAGAGAGTGTGGCAGATACAGATGTGTAACAAACAGTATCAGTGTGGTTCTTGTTTCCCTTCAAAAGAAGTGTGAAAGTGGAACAAATATTTTATCAGCAGTTGATTGATGAAAAAGGGGAGAAACAAGAGTAGCAGGCTGGTCGCCCTTCTGAAAGAAAATGGTCAGAGGGAGAGGAGCATAACCTCCAGAGAGTGTGGCAGATGCAAAGGTGTAACAAACAGCACCACTATGGTTTTTGTTCAACTTAAAGCATTTCATATACTTGATATTGTGAAGACATTACTAATCTGTTTAACCTTTACCACTGAAGTACTTACAAGCAGGGTGTATTCTGGCCACCCAGAGAGAGAACCTTGTTGTGATACTAGGTTAGTGGACTGGGTGCACGCCATTGAGTTCTGTGGTGTTTTTAACAATATTGAAGCAGTCACAGAATCAATAAAGTGTATTGGTGAATTAAAGCAGAAGCATTCTGACAAATTAATAAAATTGAAGCAAGAGTTGTATGAACTTCTGCAGAAGTATTTAACATTGTCAACCAAGTTGTTTTGTGTACTGTGGCTGAAATATATTTTTTTTGTTGTTGAATGAAGCAAGGCATTATTCTGTGCTGATGAGAAGATGTTGCTTAAAGGTCTATGCCACAAAAAGAAGGAGGGAACTTTGTTGAACACTTGTGAACTGTTGGTTGAATACAATCTTGGAACTTGTAGCATCAAAGTGGAACAAAGAGTCTTCAGCTGGAGCCTTGTTATGAAACCAGAATTCTTGAACCTTTGTTTGGAACTTTTGAACAGAATCCTGCTAAAATCTGGGAAAGGCGAATTCACCCAGATTTGAAGGTGGAAAATTGATATTGATCTGAATTTAACTATTATATAGGTCATTGTTGAACTGCTATATATTACCTTGTTAAATTGGTGTATGTTTAAGTGTGAGGGACAGACACCTTTTGTTAGAGTGTTTTCTTTAGTTTATTTTAGGCAGGGAAATCCTTGTCAGGGTAGGGATAGTGAGGCATTTATCTAAACTGTTAACTTAATAAAATGGAATTTTTTGTAAAAGTTGTCCTCACATTTCTGACCCCTTCCAACACTCAGAGGGAAAGGATGAGATGATGTCCAGACTACCAGTCAATGTAATATACCTTTACTAAATTGTATGTTGAAACTAGAACTTTTACTGATCCACCCTACAGCGGTGTTGCAGGGGTTTTGGATGGTTAAAAACCTATCGGCCTGGTTATGGTAGAGGTGTATGTTGCGTTGGTCAGTCAAAAAGCCAAAAAAGCACCACGGCCAGACAAAATACCAGTGGAAATCTGAACCTGGGATTTGGGTGCCCTAACTCACTTGGCTTTTTAATGCAGCATTTTCATCACATTCTGTCCCCAGACATGGACACAGGCTGAAATTGTCCTGTTGTACAAGATGCTGGGGCAAGGTCCTTGCTAAAGCCTTACTAATGCACCTGGAGGCCTGGATAGAAAATACAAATCAGATCCATCACCTCTAGGCCATGTTTCAGGTAGGGGCTAGCACTGCTGATCAGTGCTTGAGGCTTGGATTGCTGGGTGAGAAGTATGTGTTGCTAAGGAACATGAAATTGTACGCAATATTCGTAGACCTCAAGACAGCTTTCATCTGGATCCCCGGGTCTAGACTCTGGAACACCCTTTCGATAGGGGCATTCCTAACCCCCTCCTGAGGGACATACAGTGTCTGTACACTGGTACTGAAGATGTAATTAGGTGGAGCACTGATGGTCGAGTCTATAGCAATGTCAAAATCAAAATGGGGGTACGACACGGATCTGTACTTGCATTGAAACATGTTTGCCTTTTTACTAACAATATGATTATAATATGAATCAACATGCATTGCGATGCTCCAGCATAGGCCAGTGAAAGATACCCTGTGCTAATGTTTTCAGATGATGCTGTACTCCTATCATCAACCCCAATTGGCTACAAACTACAGTTGCCTGCTTTTGACAAATGTTGCAGTGAAAATGGGTATACAATTAACGTTCAAAAGACTAAAGCCATTGCGTTCGAGAAAACAAAATCCAGGGGGAAAATAAAGTTGGAGCTGAGGTTGAATGAAGAACTTCCAGAACAGGTAAACAAAGGAATATGACTAGCTAGACCTCACATTCACTGGCAACTGTAACTGGACAGCCCAGGTTTCCAAAGCAGAAGTCAATTTAGCCCGTTGTAGTGGGGCCATCACCAAGTTTGCACTTGACTTTGGCAAAGGAGCCCTAAAAGTGACGCTAGAAGCCTATGTTACCCAGGCTAGGCGAGCAGCAGCATAAACTTTCATCAAAATGTTCCTAAAAATAATTCTTTTTAAATGCACAGCATTGTAATTAACTGCCACTTGATATGAGCAGGTGGTGAATGATGCAATACATGACATTTGATGGAGTGGTTAAAAAAGAGAATATGCTTATTGTGAAGTATTACAGGGTAAGTAGCTGCAACCCTGTATACATATTCATGAAGGTGATGAAAAAAATACTTTTCAAAATGTAAGCATACCTGTACTATGTCTTGTTAGGTGTAGATATTGTTGAATCTGCAAATAGAAATCTTGGAGAGTTTCACTTTAGTTTTTGGTGCAGGTGGCTGTGAGTAGCAGGTGATATGTACTTTGAGAGTTCAAGGGTACATCTGAAGTGTTGAACCTAGGTGACAGGGTTACATGTAGAGTTTTTGGATGTGATTGGTGGATGGATATGTGACTGTTTGAAAGCAGCCAATGAGGGAGTGTTACAAATCAAAGTAAAAAGGGTAGACGGCTGCCCTGTGCTATTGTGTCAGCAGACACCACAGTAGTCTGCGGGCAATGCACATGCCATCCGGGTCCTTTAAGCCTGCTAGGCTTGGAAAGCGGGCTGCGGAGACTGCGGACAGTTGTGGTGTCCACAGACATCAGGGGATCAGCCAATCATGTTTTGTGGGTGTGGTGTGCAGGAAGACTGGGAAGCACAAGCTATCTTTGTTGTGTGCAGTGAAAATGGTTATGGGTATGGCTTTGAGGAAGCAGTGTATCTGAATCAGGGGTGATTCTTAGGTCCATTGGCCAAAGGTATATTCTGACCAGTGTGGATTCTCTGAGAATCATGGATTAGAAGAATTTGAAGTTTCATGGTATGGCGTTAGAGATATGAAGTGGGAAGAATTGCTCCCGATTTGTGAGAATATGGTTACTTTCAAGCATCCGGACATCAACAGTTTGGGCTATACCACTGGAATTTCTTTACAGTTTGACATGAAGGATGCATTTGCATAGTTAATGGAACTGTTCCCACATTCTAAGATTGTTTTTTCTCGGATAGCCCAAAGACAATTGTGGATGCGTTTTAATTTATTTTGTCCAAAAAATCGAGAAAACAATGTGAAATGTGAACAAAATTTTATGTGCGTTTTTGCAGGATTTTGGAACATCTTTTCATAATGAAAATATCAAAGTTTGATATTGTGAATTTCTTTTGAGGATACAGAGTGCATTTGAATCATGCCAAAATGCCAAAAATCATATTTTTCTTTTCAATATCCAAAATGCACTGAAACAATTTTTATGAAATCTTGAAATATGTTGTGAAGTATTTTTTGTAGTTGTAGTAAATAAAAAACAAAAACAGAAAAGAAATTAGAGCCAGTTTTTGTGAACATTTCTAAGTTCAGTACTTAAAACCCTACATTTGTTTTTTTAAATGTTCTTTTAAGAGCCACCATTTTTTTTATGAAAAACAAGTTGATTTATTTTAATTCCCCCACCCCTCGTCTGGCATTTTCTGGGTGTCTGCAGACTTCTGTACTTTCCGTGGACTGTGCAGACTGCAAAAGGTCCTGTGATTTGTATTCTTAGTTCTGTTTTTTAACTGTGAATGGTAGCTGCAAAAGGAACCTTTTTATTTGTGTTTTTTGATTTTGTATTTTTTTGGGCTTTTTTGTTTTTACAGGAGAGGCAAAGTAAGGTGGGGAGGGAAAAGGGAAGGGAGGGAAGGGGCACCAACCACAGAGTTGGAAGGGCTGGTGGACAAGCAAAGATGGTGGGCGGGCCTTAAATTGAAAGTAGGTCTCATTGTTTCTCATGCTCCTTGACTGCGGCCTCAAAAGCACTTAGAAAATGTTCCCCACTGCAGACCGGTTTGTCTCAGTACAAACAGAGTACTGTGACCCTCATAAGGTAAGGGTCAACAGCATCCTGTATGGCCTGTGAGGCGTCTGATGGGATCCTCTGCCCCACAGGAGTAGCCTGTGTGGTGCCAGTAGTGGTCAAGGAAGATGGGATAGAACTTGTCCACCTTCTTCTCACCGAGAAAGGAACAGTCTTTCTCAGAGCACCCACATGGAGGTGGTCCTGTAGGAGTACAGCACAGGTTTTCCGCTATTGAGCACAATATACCACTCAGTGCATCTCATCTTGGCTGGCTGAGCATTCCGTACACCCCCAACAGTGGTAAAAAAACACCAAATCCATGACTCACTCTGGGCGCTGTGAGGTAGGCACTTCCTCTACCTCATCTTGCTCTTCCTCTTTATCCTCTTCATCCTCTTCTGCATCTCAGTGTCTCTTCCCCTTTTCAGGCCCTCCAGGTGGTTGTTGTGGTGGTGGTGGCTGGGGCGACGGAATGGCCATAACAGATACCATTGCTTCAAATGCTGATGCTGTCAGCTGCTCTAGCCTGCATAGCCAGATTGAGACTGATTGAAAGTAATGGGTGGGCACCTTTAGAGGATCTGTCTGTAGGCCACACAACTGTCTGCGGACTACCGAGTCAGAAATAGGCTGACATGTCCGGACACAGCGCGATGTCCGTGGACACCCTATTACATAAATGGACACCACAAACATTCTTATAGTCTGCAGACTATTAATTGGGGTTTTAAAAAAAAATGACAGAATGATATACAAGATATTTATAGTGTAAAAAATAAAAAGAAAATGTGAAAGTGGTGGGGTTTCGGAATGGGAAAAATAAATGGAAGAATTTGGAATGTCTATACAATGTTCATCAATGGAGGGAGAGAAGATTCTTCAAAGCGTCTTTCATGTATATTTTGCAAATTTGATGGGGGTGATTGTTTGGGGCAAGAGGGACACATACTAGCAGGACAGTAATAATCAACATTTCTAATAACATGATCTTTAGATAATTTAAAGGTTCCTTAAAGTCATCACTAAGTTCATCCAATTTTGCAGACAAGATCACGATTTCATTATGTACAGGTGGGGATAGGGATTGTTTTTGTGGTTCTTGGGATGCTCCATAATTAAATTGGTTTGTTGTTTCTTCATGTAAATTATGTACTATTGAGAAAAGAAGACATCATTATTACAATGAGCTCTGTATAAATTACATGATTTGTTTATATTGAAAGATGTATTGTTTACCTTAAGAGATGTCATTATCACTCATTTCTTCTTTCGGAAAGTTTTCTTCCAACCACTCAAGTGTGTTTGCCATTTCTGTTAAAATAAAAAAGAAATAGTGATATTTGCTTATAAGAAATGTTTATATAATGAATGGTAACAATAGAGAAATAAATACAGTGTACTTACTATTTGGTAAAAGGTTGTTATGGAATGAGCTCCTGGTGTATCTGAGTCTGTATGAAGAGTTTTACTGAATTGATAATATGAGGTGTACAGTTATGGTATGTTGTTGGTGCATTCCATTATATGGTGTGCTAAATGAAAAAAATATTTTACATTTTTAAATGATTAATTGTAAAAAAAGGATATTTGGGTGTAGTAAAGATAATTTAGTTGTATGTAAAGTTTGTGTTCCTTGAATGGCACAACATTTTCTGTTGTTCCCTGTGCTGCTGGGTCTTGTTGATGGTTCCTCATGTCCACGGACATTCTCACTGTCTGCGGCCTCCACAGCTGCTACATTGCGGGTGCGTGTGACTTTAAGGTGTAATCATTCAAAATATAGATAAGGAAAATGTAGCAAATTAAGGGGCGGGGTCTGGTAAAAACCGATTCATTTCAGTGAAAAAACATCATTAAAGGAACGTTATGGATAATTTGCACTGATAAAAACCTATGAAATTCAGTGAAAAATCTTTGTTAAAAGTTATGATTACAAGTAAAACAAACAAAAAACAGAAATTCACCAGTTATGGTAAGCTAAGCAACAATAGCTCACGTCAACACTGTGCCCTGTTAAAACTAACACCTAGGACATCAAAGATGACATCACAAATGTAACTGATGACATCATAGATGACATAACATTTGAAATTAATGTTGATGAAAAGATTCTACAAAGGTTTGAGTATACAATGTTGCTAGCAAGATGTAAGGGGTGAGCGAGTGACCTCTCATGAACTACACAATGTATTAGAAATGTACTCATCTAAACAAAATGTTATACCAGAGTGTTATTCTTAATACAGGAACCTAACAATACATACACATAGGCAATTGGTGCAGTGTGCAGCATAGAAAGACAGTATTTTTAATCTGGTAATATTGGTCAATACAATAATAAATGCAACCCTATCAGAATGTTGACTAATATTAAACTCAGAATTAATAGCTAGCAATACAATACTTACTTCACACTTGTGTTAGTACAAACAATACATATGCAGAGCCACAATGCATAGACATATTAGGTACATACAGGGAAACTCCAGCAAAGGGTAAAGAGACAACATCACCGGAAAATGACAGTAACTTTAGAGTTCATCATCATGTACAAAAATGAATTGTGTGTTTGAGGTCTGCGTGTTGCCCCATGTATGTGCACCATGAGGTGAGACCAAACCCTAAGGAAAGCAGTTTAGCAACATACAACAAGGTTAACATCTAGATATATAGCACCTTTTGAATTCCAAAATTGTTACTGCCAGTGAAGAAAAACAATGGCCTACATATCTCTGTGAACAAAACAAGTAACCCAGATATGTGATGTCCTCAGTGATGTCATCAATGACAATTGTGATGTGATCTTTGATGTCCTGGGTTTAAGTCTTAACAGTGCATGGTGGTGGTGCAAGTTATGGTTGCTTAGCTTACCATAACTGGCGTATTTCTGAGGGGGTTTGGTTTAACTTGTAACCCCAATGTCCCTTTAACAAAGTGTTTTCACTGAATTTCATAGGGACCACCCGTAGCCCCTTCTCCCTTTCCAAACGGCCCTTTTTTATTTTTATTTTCTCCCATTCATTAGTACAGAGCAAGTTGGCCCAAAATGGCGCCCTGTTGTTCCTTACTAATGAAGCAATACGCACGTTCTAGTGTTCCTAGAACTAACGAGTACTGCGACGAAACCTTTTCAAACAGCAAAAGAAGTGCCGCTTGAAAAGATTTCATCAGCCATTAGGGATCCAGAGCTGCAAATTCGGGAAAACTAGTCTCCTGATCATGCAGACCCCGTAATACTAATGGCAATGAGCCCCTCGACGGCGGGCCAATATCGCCTGCGGTATGCCCGCTGGGCCTTCGTTAACTATGCGTCCAGGGGCATTACCTTCGGCGGTATTGTCCCGCCGTCTCGGGTCTTATTGCCACATTGTTTCACCTACACCTTTAATATGACAGACACCATCCCATTGAATGGCCTAAAGTGAAAGCTAACACATGGAATCAATGCTGTCAGTTTCGTATACACCAATGCGGCCCTTTTACATTGCGCATACAGAATGATAATTTGAAAAACTGTTCCCTTTTAACCAAGTCTGCAATTAGACTCCGTAACTGATAAACACTAGCTTGTTGTTTAATTTTCACACAATAAAATGGCATTCTGTTAGCTACCACGTTTCTTCTATTTAAGTACCTCTTAAACTAAAATGGTTCCTTAGGCATCACAACTCTGGAAACGATCTTGTTTTCGTCACTATGCGCTAACATTCTCATATACCTATGCAGGGGTCAAAATACTTGGGGTACTGACCCTAACACAAGGTCATTATCCGACGATTACAACCCCTCCATGAATCTGGCATGCAAAAACATAATCTGTTGCATAATACACAGTCATTTACTGTGCATGTCCTAACATTTTCATGCCATCAAGTTTAGATTTTGTATCGTGTTGCCTCATTTATCATGACAGATGAAGTTGGTACAATGCCCGAGAATACCTTTTGTGAATTTCTCTATGTGTTATATGTTGATGTGTAAAATGATATGCTGATGTGTAAAATACAGCCGGTCAATAATTCTAGAGTCTGCTATGCTGGCTACATGCAGTGGAGTAACTATGCTGAACATGTTGGGGGGACATCCGAAGAAAAGGTGCCCCAGCCAAATGCACGGGGACAAAATGGTGTGCCATGAAAGTTGGGGGGGGGACAAACAATCCGGTCCCCCCTAAAATTACACCCATGACTACATGCTGGCTGCTTATAGACTGAATGCATTAATTAATTGTCCGGTGATGAGCTGTCATACACATGTTTTGATCAAGGGCTGCTCCATAGGTCTCACGGATACTTATACATGTCTGTCATCTGTCTGCTCTGGCTGACACAATTACACATCTTTGGTGCTGGTATGATTTAGCAGAATTTTGTCATAAGCCTACCATCAAGGGTTTCGAAGAACCTGCATCTTCCATTTATTGTACTATCATATTTGTCTTAATAAACTCTACCACCAATAGGAAATGTAGAGCTTGTTTTAGATGGGAATTGGCTCCTGTTTCCGATTTGTCTGCCTAAACTTCGTTTTCTTCTAAGGAAAACAAACAGAGATAGTTGGCATGCCATTGTCCTAGCTGCAGGCTAAATAAGTGTGACATTTAGAGCTGCTGAGCAGATGGCTTCCCCAATGCATACCCACTTAAACAGTTGCAGTTCTGTAGAACAGCAAAACAATTTTATAGAGCAGTAGAATAGCAGTGAAATATCATGGAATTATAACCACCTCGTGTGATCAGAAAGTCCTTGGCAGCTGGCCAGATAGCAAGGCTGCGGCAAAGTCATGAGATAATGAAGTCGAATAAAAGCACTTGGTAGTTGGCAATTTCACGATTTGAGAGCCTTAAAAATCCCTTTTCCCCATGCGTTGGCGTCCGCGTTATATATGGCGTTAGTCATCTTAAAGGAACCCCTAATCCAATAGCCAAAATATTTTCCCTTAACAGTAGCTTTTATATAGAGAGGGGCTAACTTTACAAGTCCAATAGATTGTTATAGAAAGCGTGAAGACAGACATCTATAGGCCAAGTTTGTCTTAACTGCTGGTCTAATGTTCTGAGGCATTTTCATTTTATTTTGAGGTGGAATGGATGCATTTAAAGGTAAGCCATGTCTGTCATGGTTCCTTAAGCTGCCTCAAAACAACACAGTTTTTAAAACAGGCATGCGTTCACATGCTATCATTAAGCCAACACATTTCTATGGGATCTGACTGACTTTTGTAGCTGGGAAACCACTCACAATCCCTGCCTGGAATCCATTGTAAATGCCTGCAGCATATGGGAGACAGTGTGACAGAGAGAATGTCTGGTAAAGGAGCGCGAGGAATATATATAGGAAAGAGAGAGACTGGGAAAGAGAAGGGGGGGGGATGAGAGAGTGCTAGAAAGGAGAAAGACAGAGTGAAAGATAGATAAGGAAAGTGAGAGAGAACAAGATAGCGACTGAAATCCACATAATGTTCTTCCAAAACTTCTTACAATTCAAGAAGTTAACTCTGAGGTGGAGAACATAGAAACAACACATCATTTGCATAAATGCCACTTTGTTGACTCACCAATACTGACTTTTAAGGAAAACAACCACCAAACATCATGCCTTAACATTATATGTAAAAACGAAATCAAATGTGCCTAAACATCTATACTGAAAGATGCACAGGCATGTTATGGTTGGAGAAAGGTGCTCCTATACTGGATTGGTAACTATCCGTGTCTCCTATGTGTCAGACCAGAGGCGTTGCTGGGGGGGGGGCTTAGGGGGTTATAGCCCCTGGTCTTTTGGTTGTAGCCCCAGATAGAATCTCAGGAGCTACAACCAAAAGGCTAGCTAGCCCCCAGTCGCGACAGTTAAAGCCATTAGCGTAGCCCCAGGTGCTTTCCAGACCTAGCAACACCCCTGTGTCAGACCAAGGTCAGAACTGGTGCCAAGGAGCTGGCCCTGGTATTGGCACCACTTCCTGTGCATGGCTAGTATCAGACAGAACGTTATGGGGACAAAGGTGACACTCCGGATGGCTGGACATATGGACGACAGCTACATATAGGTAGACCCTTACTTGTACTAGTCTAGGAATCAATTGGAATACAGCTTTACTGAGGCTATCAATCAGGGAAATCAGTCTATAACAGGCCAATGTTGTCATTAGGCGTTTCTTAAAAATCCTAAATAATTCTGCCAATTTACATGAGGGGGATACATCTAGGTTTATTTTAATGCTGTTTAAAACAGACGGGGGCGGGGGGTCTGACTCCGTTTATGGGATTCATGGGCTTGGCAAATTGGTTAACCCATTGCGAGGCAGTTATTCTGATGGCTAACTGTAGCTATTTGCTTTGGCTATGTTAAAAGGCCCCCTAAAAGCTTCTTTGGGCAGCTGTGGCCTTTGCGCCCGCAAGGGATTCCCAATGTCTCTTGCAGAACATTTGCTGTTTTAGGGTGATCATGTTTGTGCCTGTAATTTTGCTTCCCTCTCTAGGATGGCCGTTTTATGTACCTCCTGATGTTCCATCTTAAAATTTTAACACTCTTTGTCGGACCATCCTTTCAGTCGGTTTGGCTTTAATCTGGAATTACTATGGACGATATTTGGAATTTCTCTAGGACACATGGAAGAGACTTATTGTCAGAGAATTCTATCATTCCATCATTGACGTGTGTGCGCTTACAGATGTACACATTATCTCCACATAGAGTAACACATTCTCTTTAATTTCGCTATGTAGTTTTTCTGGGAAAGATATATTCCAATGATTATGTTGTCCTTTAGCCAATAGTTGAAGAGGGTCTACTCGTCGTTGATCAGTGCTCAGAAGAGTGAGTTCCACGATGTGCTCGAAAAGGTGGCTATTTAAGGGTCACGGTCGCTTTCATCTACAACTGCAACTTGAAAGTGAATTACCCTATGCCAGGAATGCACATTAATGTTGACGATCAATTTAAGAGGATGCTGATCTAGCATCAAAAGTTGATGTTTAAGGGGTGTCTAAATCAGTTCTGCCATTTAATGATCACAATCCTTATACACACAGCATTTCCATCAGCCTGAAACCGTTCTTGTCTGTTTTCGTCACACTCAATTCCATTTTAGGGAACACCCTTGCATCTTTAGCCAGTAAATATTCTTCCCAGACATTTTTGTATTAAATGTACCCATTAACAATGTGCACACAGGATCTGCCACATCACTATGAATGACGCTTTGCTATTCAAAAGAGCATATAGGCACTCTTAGCATATTCACACAGACATCCCCACAACCTTGTTGATGGGCTATACATGTTTATAACTAAGCTCCATTATAACTATTTTTGGTTATTCGAGTCAATCATTGTTGTTCAAAGAGGACAGCTCCTCAAAGGGATTGATGGTACAAGAAGGATTGGGGACTGGAGTGGGGCAGAAAGCGTTCGGGTGAATATATCCCTAGGGCAGCCCGGTTGCTTTCACTCAGTTCACCAGAGCGTATTTGCAAGTTCTCCAAAGGTAACTTAAGGGAATTACCACTATTGAAGAACTGCCACTGCCATTACTTAAGATGTGCTGACATGTTGCATGGGTGGAAAGGGTTACAACAATACAGTCCCCTTGAATGTCCTTTGTGGAAGCACAAACATGCCCTGCCCTCCTTGCCATCTTAATGTCCATTCCTCTTAGGGGTATTCCACCTGAGCATTCCTTCATCCAAAATAGAGTTGTGTTCATGAATGAAACCGTGTGTTCATAAGATGTTTCATAAAGACAGGGAACTCCTGATAAAACCCCCACTAGATGAGCAGCAACTGGTGGAAGGTTGATTTCTAGGGCATTATTTGACCAGGGGTGTGGGTAATGTACAGGGCTTTGTGTTAATTGTCTTCTGGGAAAGTGCGGAGGAAACATTCGAGCACAAGGGTATTGAATCCCAGCATCATTGATTGCTCTTAACTGCAGGGCACAAATAGACAAAGAGAAACATGTTTTGTTCCTTGTCTTCTTGATCAGGGCTAGCTCCAGGGTCGGAATGGGACAAGAAATCGGCTTGGTCCCTCCAAAAAAGTGGCCCACCCCTCGCCTCAAAAAAGTGGCCCTCAAACCATTATCCGTGAATCGCGTCAATTCACGACTTTACAGAAAACTACTTATGGAGGGTTCATGTGTCTGTTGCATGTTATGTTTTGTGTAAATGCTTGAGAAAGTGATAACATTCCTTTTGTTCTTTTTTTGGAAAAAACAACATTATCCCATAGCTAAATACTTATTTTGCAGAACCAGACTCAATGCATGTCTACTCGCTGTCACCAGTAATGAAAATAGGGTTGCATTTAATAAGCAGTACAGCCAAATGATGACACCGGAAAGTACCTTGCCAGTTGTATTCATGCTCAGATATTACATTACAACACAATTCATAAAATAACATAACTTTTCAAACAGTTCTGTGACAGGGTCCACAGCTTCGAGGCGCAGGATTGGCATGAGCCAACCACCCCCACTGCGGTTTTGGGAACTGATGCTTATACAGGGCTCTGCAACCCCAAGTAGGGAAACCGGAATGAGGTTTAGGGAGAGGTTATGGATAGGTTGGGGATGTTAGGGTAAGGTTTTGACCACTGCACATGCTTCCAGCGAGCTGTTACACTCATAGAAACACACGTCCCTGCTTCTGACTATACACATATATATAATATCACTAAAGCAGTATACAAAGGCACAGCAACATAATAAATACACATGAGGTAGTGCAGCACTTAGCTTAGGTTAGTTGGCACCAGAGTGTCCCTTGTTGTCTCCTGCAATTTCGCTGTGCCAGGATGTGTCGTAGTAGCTGTTCAAATGCTGCAAGAGAGTGTTACAATTAGTGCCCATATCAAACACTGCCACATGTGGCTATTCACGTGCATGTACGCATGCAGGAGATTTATTAAGACTATACGTGGCTACTAAACATGCACAGTAGGGGCCGCATGTGGCTGTGGTAAGTGGTAACATGTTAATTAGGGCATGCAGGAGTAAGCAGTTAGTAACGCCTTAGGAAGGTGTTCTGAATTGTGTCCATGGTTTGCTAGCCGCTATCCAATAATTTATGGTGCTGCGTATGGCTGGGAAGCACTGATTAGTGTTGTGCTCTGTTACGCGGCATGCAGTGTCTTGCTGGTACAGTTCGCTTTGTAGGAAGCAGGGGCCAGTTGTCTCTGTCTGGTGGGGCTGGGCTCTCTGCACAACACCAATGCTCCCTGTTCTCATGTATAGCGCTGCAACACTCATCTGTGTCAGGGAAGGGGATGGGAAGTCCATCCAGTGTGGCGTGGCCCCTCGCAATTGATATGAAGCCGGAGCTGCTCTGAGACACATCTTCTCAGCAAGAGGACTTGAGCACAAGAACTGTGCCTTTGTTCCTGCGCACACGCGATGACGTGCCACTCCCATCATGGCCTTCCTGTTGTTCTGGGCCCAGGTGCTGCTGGGAAATATAGTGTGGTAAGCAGTTGCCCTACAAAAAGGGCAGACAGACGTTTTCTAAATGGCTGGATTGTCCATTTGGGGATGCATTTTAGTTTTTGGCTGTGTCTTTGGCACTATTACAATGTATTTGGCATGACTAATACCATATATTGCTCACCTGCCTTTCTTGCTTGCTGGGTGGCGCCTCCCCGTGGCCACAGCCCAATGTGGGGTACATTTGCTAGCCCAGCAGAACTCCCCAATATCACCAAACTGCATTTCAGCAGTTACAAGTAGAACGGAAGTGCTGGCTCTGCTGAGCGCTATTCCCTTGCATCAAAACTGCGTATTGCAGCTACAAAAATGATGGCTGCGCTGTCTTTGCCAGGCACATATGGGGCGAGATGAAACATTGAACACCCTGAGGATTGTTGCAAGTTATTTTCTTCATGTGCACCAAAGAAAAGAAGTAAAAGGCAGCACTGTTATGCTGCCAGCTTAAAACTTCCAACAAAAAAAAGGGAGATGTTCTGCGTTTACAATGGCTTTGCATTGGTGCCATTTTTCATCCTTCAACATTACACAGTTTGACTCCAGATAAGACACATTCATGCCCATCTATCTTCAGGCTACACGTCAGTAAAGGAGGGCATTCCTCTCTGAAAGGCATTTTATGTCCAATGTAATCTGTGAACTAGCAGAACAACTCAATCCAGGCCGTACAGCACATGTTTTACTTTTGCAACAATCTTACACAGTTCAAACTCTTCACAAAAGCTTCCTTCTCCTTTTGGTTGATGTCAGTTTCAAATAACCCTTTACTTGAACAGATTCCTGTGTATTAGAAATTGACTAGGACTATGGAAGCATTCAGAATATGGATGCAAGGAAAAATCGCATCCGTAAAAGTGACAGCCAAGAAGAATTAACCCATGTGTGAAATGGTGCTTTTGCCAAGCAAGAACATGCCTTTTTAAAGGAAGGGAAGTGGTAAAATGAGGCCCTGTGCTTGCATAAAAATATGATGGGAGATGGGGGTTTGCTTTAAAAATATAGATGATATTTTTTTCCCAAAATGACTTGGGTTTGCTGAAAAAAAAGTAAGAAAAAAAAGAAAAAAAATGTGTGTTTGAAAACAGCAGAATAACGGGGCCTGGGCAGGATATTCAAAGGCACTAAGACTCCCTGGGACAGTAATCTACCTCTCTAACAACCTTGTCAGACTTTCTGGCATTTTTCCAGCTAAGAACAATGGATCAGGGGAACTGGCTTTGTCACGGGCAGGTGTGCATTCCTCAAACTGAAGGACTTTAAAGGCGAATCCATGGCAACCCTGGGCTAAGCTGACCAGAGCCTGACATTTGGCTGGAGTTTGGAAAGCCTGCCCATATTTGGAAAACAAAGCCAGCCCAGTTATTTCAGAGACTGTTCATATTAGGACATTTATTTCAGTATTCCAGAAACACAGCAATTTGAAATTATGACTGTTTAAATGTTATTTTTGTGCCATTAATATAAGACGTAGGTTTTTCTAGCATGTTGGGGAGGCAATCACCAGGGAAATCTCATTTCTGGGAAAAGCGTACATGGTACAGTTGTGTAAATTAATGACAACATTCTCCGTAATAATATGTATATATGGACACAATTGCAGAATTTTAGGTGGGATGTTTTCCAGGGAAATGGCAAATGATTGCCAGAATAACTAAACAGCATTGCACCATGTTGGGAGTTGGATTATCAGGTTTCTTGTAAAATATGGAGTCAGCTTATTTAACTTTCCTGTTGATGACACGTGTAAAAATAGGTGTTTTGCTCCATAACTGATTTTGGTAAAAGTAACTTGGGGAAACAAAAGTACATAATAAAAGACCCACCCTAAAAACTGAGTCACCTCCTTCAGTCCAAACTGCTTACAGGGAGGATGTGACATTACAGCTTGACCTATCCGATTTAGAGGTATGTCTAGCTTAGTTCAGCCCCCATAGTAAAAATACTCTGATGTCATCTGGCCTATAAAGGTGAGGACACACAGATTCCAGAAAGACAGACATTCAAGAAAATCCAGCATTCATAAATCAACATCCAGAGATCCAGGCATTCTATATTCACCCTGCAAGATTCCAGATTCAAGAAGCAAGAGCAGAGTTAGCTGACCCTATGCAGGCAGAACCACTGATCCGAATTAAAACCCTACTAAAATAACTACAATTCAGGGAGGAAGGGGGAAAGGCTGTGGTACCCTTTTTGGCAGTATCCTGTGACCAGACCGGCTTTGTCCTGCTACATGCTTGCCCAACTTGTGCACCTCGCTGTCTCCAGTGACCAGACTAGGCTCAGCTGTCCCCTTCTAGGAGAGCCCGCCGCAACACAGAGACCAGATCTTGCCTCGATGTCCAGAAACCCGGTTTGATCTCCCAACTAGCCCATTCAAGTGCTTGTTGTAAGTGTTACCTTCCCCTGTAACCAAAAAGCTGCATCCCTTGCTTTGTTACCTTGTATTAGGTCCAATCAAATAGATATCCTATAAACATCCCAGTAAATCCTTAAAATTGTCACAATCCTCTGTGTATCCTGTCCTTAGGAAAACCTGAGTTAATTTCCAAGTGTTAGTGTGATTCTTGCCAACTCATTTCAGTCCTTGTGTAAGTCTTTAGTACTATTTTGAATAATTTAATTAATTCTCATATAGAGCTGAACGCGGCGTGGATAGGTTGCCATTGCAAATAACCTCCTCACATACCATGTCTTTCTTTAACATCTAGCCATTAAAACTATAGTCTCAGTAAAACGTGTTAATTTCCTTTAAAAACTGATTTTCCCTGTGCAATTTCCCTTTAAGAATTCCATACTGTCATCCATTCAGAGTCACCCTTTCACTTTCATATTATACCTGTGATTTGCCTTTCTACCTTAGCATGAAAACCGCATTCCGATTTTGTCTGTTCAACCCATTTTCCAAGCCATTTTTTTATTTTAAACCCGTCTCAGTAAAACTTGTTAATTTCCTTTTAAAAACGATGTCCCTGTGCAACTGCTTTCACTTTTAAAACCAAGTTTCCTTTCCCTTTAAAAATTCCATGCTGTCATCCATTCAGAGTCACCCTTTCACTTTCATATTATACGTGTGATGTGCCTTTGTACCTTAGCATGAAAACCGCATTCCGATTTTGTCTGTTTAACCAATTTTCCAAGCTGTTTTCTATTTTAAAAACGTGAAAATAAGCAACTGCATTTACTCCACGTGTGATTTTGCTGCACTGTGTTTTTCCTTCCAAAAACGATTTTCTGAACTGTATACCCATTGTTAGTACACTGGCTAGTAGTTTGCCAGTGTTCTCAATTATTTGATACAGCCACACTCATTTATATCTCATTCATTCAACCACACATGTAAAATAACTGTTTAGTAATTCCGAGTGCTATTTTGCTCAATTTCAAGGGTTTTCAATCCAATTTTGCCTCCCATTCAGGGGTGGAAGGTTGGATTTTTATTCTGTTTGTTGCCTAGTATACCTGACTCCTTGCTACTCCTATCTACACACACATAATGTGGTTAACAGGGGTTTGAGGGAGTGTTGCAGGGGGAAATACTAATGGTGGTGCTATCTGGAACTAATCCACAAAAAGTAACTTTTGCTTTTATTCAATTGTGCATTGTGTACCTGATGTTAAAAGGTCCAACTAAGTGTGTTCTATCGTTTTACAGTGTAATTATCACCACACTGGTGATTGCTGCCCTACATTGAATGTGATTGATTCTTATTCCAAATTAAAATAAATAAATATTTCATTATTACACAACGGCCTGGTTCTTGGTTCATTGTCCCACGGGGTGTATGTTAAGGGGTGTGTGAGACGGGTTGGCTGAATCCAAATTCATAAATTTAAAAGTGTTTTAATTGTGCGCTGAATCCTTGGCTGGTATCAAGAGTCCTGGTCTGGAGTGTGACAGCTCTTTAAATCCTTAACACCAAACATCTGTGGAAAGTCTGTTTTTCTGTTGAAAGTCATGTAACTGGACTCAAAATCTCATGCCACACAAAGATGTAAAGCTGAATAATTCATATATTGTCTCCACTGATGTTAACACTATCTTGATGAATGGTACTATCTTCTCAGAAACAGAAACACTATAATTCTAAGTACGGTGTCACCCTTCCCACTTTGCTCTTTGATTGGACACATCATCTTGGTTTCAGAGTACATATATTGAACATTTCAACTGAACCAAGTCAAGGTCGTAGTGATTGAAGTGATGATGGTCAAATGTGAATCTTGCAGGTGCCATACAGTAAGTTTTTAAGATGTTAGTTGGTGACTTATCCAGACTTAAATGTACTGTTTTACTTTAGGCTGTTTGCCTTCAAGAAATGTTGTTTGGCAAAGCAATGTAAGAACATTGTTGCATGCATTGACAAGATGGCACTAAACTCTTCCTGGAAATCCTGAAACTCACTCAATCAAGAGTTCTTTCAACAATGCACTTTTTTGTGCAACCATATTGATTATGTCTGGATTTTGCTATTGGACAAGCACATTCTGCCCCTCAGACATGAGCATAAAGGCTTTGAGATTGTCCTGGCTAAGGAGGTTTCTTAGGCGAGTTTTAATATTCTTAAATTTTGAAAAACTTCTTTCGCATGCTACTTCTGTACAAGATAAGCTCAAGATGAACTTATATGCCAAATACAATTGCCGGTAAACACTACTAAAAAGTTTATACTTTTTTAGAATTGAGTAGCAACATACTGCACTGTTATGGCATGTATTGTATTTCTGTACTAAATGCTTACTTTGCTTTCAAGATTCTTCACTACGTAGGGCTTCAAAGGCATTTTCTTCTGGTAGAGTCTTCCTTGTTTAGTCCACTTGGTTGTAAAGTCCAAGAGTTCTTCCCTTAACCCCTGTACCATTAAGGAGTCATCCAGTCTTTCAAGCAAGGAGCAAATATTTCTAAGAGCATTGTTGGGTAGACTTTCATTTGAACATGTTTGGGATCCAGGCAACGCTGTATCTGCGTCAAGAGATGAGTGGGTTTTAAAACTATTAGTTAGGCTTTGAATAACGTTGTGCATACTGGCATTATGTACACTAACTCGAAACAGGTCTTTAGCCAAGGTGATTGGCTCATCCCTTGCACTCATTCCAGGCATCCTCTTTTTGTGGAACACTCTGCCCTCTGGAAGTGCAGTCTCCACTCTTTATCATAGCCTCTTCCTTCCAAGCCCTCGTTGGCCCATTCTGCAAATTTTTTCTGCTGAATAGTATATGGAATCAACATTTCTTCACTCTGCAGCAAGCACTTTGATAGTGTCTGAGACCATTCTTTGTGCCTCTGAGGATGTCCATTCCAATTGTCTGCAGGTAATTAGATAATGGGGTTCTCGAATTAAATACTCTGAGATATGACTGGGCTGTTGTGAGCACTGTTTGGAATTTGCACAGAGCCTCAGAAAAGTTTAAAACTTGGTAACGGACGTTGGAATTGGATTTATCTGTATTTGAGCCAATATCATTGAGTGCTACATCCACATCAATGAGCATTGCTTTGTTCGGGTTATTAAAGGAGCCACAAACCTTCAGTAGTGCTGCATCCATTGCCCACTGTGATGCTGGAAATGCATCGGAGGGACAGGGCCTCCGTATCCTTGTCCTTTACTGCTTTTTATCGTGTGTTCTGTCATGTTTTCCACGCAGGAGTTCATGTGGGACTTCTGGCGGTGCAGCTCTATCTTTTGGTTTGGTGAATAGACCCATGGGATACCCTTATGGCACCAATGGGTAGGGGTGCAACCCTGTGCCCCTAGTGTATGTTTTTGGGCAACTGTGTGTGACCCACAGAGCAGGGTATGGGCTGGTGGCAGCCCAGTGCTGAAATGACTGGTGCCATGAGAGTCCTCCATTTTGGGATGCCCAGGCCCTGTCATTGGAATCAGTAGATTCCAGATGGAGACAAAATGGCCCACGTGGCCTCTTGCCTTCCATCACCTGTTACCTTGATCTTCCCGAAGTTCCGGGAAGCCCTGACTCTGTCCCTTCCACCGGACTGGCTGTTGGGTGGAAGTTCCATATATGGTAGTGTGGGTAAGTACAGACCAGACTGGCTGGAGCCTTCTCAACGACCGTATGTTGTGGGTACTCCTGTGGGTGGGACCTGGATGAACGGAGTGTGTGACGAATATGTAGTATCTGGTGGTTGACACAATGCCTGAGACAGCCCTGCCCGAAACCGGTATGAATGCAGTATGGAGTGTTGAATGGCTCAGTACTTATCCCAATACACATAACGTGTTGTGAGTGTCTGGAGAGAAGTGAATGGCCTGAATGCACTGTGTGCCTGATTGGCTGCCTGCCTCCATGAATGCCCGTAGTCGTGATTGGATGCTTGAGTGTGACCCAGTGGAATGAATGGGAGATCAACAGTATATCTGGGGACCTCTGACTGCTAGGAATCATGTTCAGAAGCTCAAGTCCACTACGACGAGTAACTGGAGTAACTGAAGCTTGACCTTGAAGCCTTGCTGGAGGAGAAGAATTGCTGTTGCTCTCCTTCACAATCTGAAAGCTGCTGTGCCTCCAAGGACTGACCCAGAGAGGAGCTGGTAAGGCGCTCTCTTCCCGAGCTACGAGGGATCATGGTGCACCAGCTGATCTTTGCCTAAGCTCCCTGGTAGACAGACCTTCGACAGGCTTCCGACCGGATACAGGGACTGCTGCGGAACTCCAAGGAGAAGCGTCCGGACTGTTGTCCGCCACTGTCAACGACCGCCGTCGCCGACCGGAGCCGCCGTGCTCCTGTTTTGCCTAAGAACTTTCGAATCCAAGGACGCTCGCATCTGCATCGTCGCCGCTGTATCCTGCTGGAGAAGGCCTGACCGTTGACGTGCCGAGGAGCATCCACCAGTGGGTTTCCTGCCGCTCAAAGATCACAGAGACGTCGACGACTCGACGCCCTTGCTGGGCCACAGTTCTTCAAACTCTTTGCGGTCCAGAACTATCGACAACGAGGTGCCCTGCACGCCTCTTCCTTGCAGAACGTTTACGCTTCCCTGTTAACGAACACCGCTAGGAACGATGCAGCCACTTCACTGTCGTAGCTCGACTTGTTCTTCGTCGGACGTTCGATGACCCGTGACTCCTGCCTGAAAGGGAGGACACTCAAGAAGGGCCGTCGATTCCCCGACAAGGATCGCTACAACACCAGGTACTTTGAGTTTGCAGAACTATTGGAAAGTATAGTGAGAACAATATATGGACTGGGCTTGTATCTGTATTTCTACAGGTTGCCCAGGTGGGGGGATCTCCACACAGAGCTGTGTAATGGTAGTAACCAGTATTCTGCCAGTTGTTCAACCATCTTGCTTTCCTTCCTCTCTCTACTGCTGGTTTCCTCTTTATTTTGATCTGTGTGTCATTCTGACCGTATGCACTTTAATGAGATATGATAACATTAGTGGTACCAATTTAGAACTGTATATATTTACCATTGTTGATTTTCGGAGTACAAAGTGAGTTATTGTGATAGTGTACATGACCTTGAATATTAATTATATAAAGACTGTGTTTTAACCAATATAGTGCATGGACATTCCTTTGTGGGTGCTTGAGGACTACATTGTACTTAAGAACCAGCCCGCATAACCTCCCGAGAAGCTATGCCTTGATTGCTCGACCATAGCTACCGCATAGAGAATCCTGGCAGGGGTCTTCTGTGCCTCTGCGCTACCATATAGAGAGCGGAAGTACAGACCCCCCCACCGGTGGTTGCTTTACACCCACCACCTTTTTTCACCTATTATTTGGACTGTGCGGCCTTCCACAGACAGCTCACACCACACATCCATCCTGTTGTGAGACTACCAGAAAAAACGGCACAGGAGTTTAACAGGCCAAACAAAGACGTGGATTCAATTGATGCTTGTGTCTGTTCTACAAGTACAAGATTTAATACATCTTCATAGCACCAGGCAGATATTTGGCCAGTGGATTCCTTACTGACCCAGGATGTGAGCCCATTATACTGGCCCTACACATTGGATGCACTATTGGTTGAATTTCCAATGCACTCGCGTATGTCAAGACCATTATCTTTAATAACACTCTGCACCAACAAAAAACAGCCCCTTTCCAGTAGACAAAGTTCAGATGGTTACTGCTAGCAGGCATTCATGTACAGTGTATGTAACATATTTAATAATTATAGAGCACTGATCAGTAACACTCACATCTTGGGTTGAAATGAATGGAAAATAGTCTTGCTTCCTTTATTTCTTGACTGATTACTATTTTAGCCAGTTTGGAAATGGCTTCAATCACATACCCAACTTTATTCTTCGACTCGAAGGTCACAGAAGCACCCCATCCTTGCCCAGTTTTCTTCTTCGATTTGGTTTGAATAGCTTCAATATCTTCCTTTGGAGGTCTGTCATATTTACTTAGAAGCAGAAGGATTTCAAGGAAGTTGCCATGATCCAGCTCTTCGCCATCCAGCTCAAACATGACAACTGAGCCCCCTTTTCCCAATGACTTTTGCAGTTTCAATGATGCACTCCAATATGGCTGTCCTTTTTCTGATTTTCTCACTTTGAGATCATTTCTGTCAATGAAAGAGTAGACCGCCTAAGTCCACCCCTGAAAATGTCAACATATTTGAATCTGTGTACCTCTGATGACCTTGGCTTGCCTCATTTTCTACAATGCGCTGGTAAACACGTTTTTTATCCCGTTGATGAAAAGGACCCCTCTCTCCAAGTTTAGTAAACGCTAAATAAACTGTGCAAAAAGGGCCTCGTGTATTTCAGAGTAACTTAACCAATGATGTGTACTCCCATCTTTCCTCCAAAATGCTAACTCTGCTTTAATTTGTTTATTTTTGAGAGGTTGAATTGGATGGTGCTGAAAGCAATGGGAAAGTTGATCTGGTTTTGGATGTTGAAACAAACAGTCTGCCACCTGTGGCTCATCTTTCCATGGTCTGTACTGCACATCCCAGTTCGCTCAGTCTTCATTATGTAGTAAATCAGATAAATATTCTTCCAAATTACTAGTACCTGACATTTCCTCTGGGGGGTTGATGATGTCTCCAATTATTTCAAACACACTGGTTTCGGCCACTTCCTCCTTGGGGGAATCTCCAATTGTTTGTGACAGACTGGTACCACCACCGGTTGTCACTTCCTCAAAAGGGATATCTTCAAATGTTTCAGACACACTGATTTCTGCCACTTCCTCCTTGTGGGAATCTTCAATTGTTTGTGATAGACTAGTACCACCACCAGCTGCCACTTCCTCTAAAGGGATATCCTCCATTCTTTCTAGCAGACTTGTTTCTGGCACTTCTAGGGTGACACCTTCAATGATTGCTGACATTGTAGTTGCTGCTGCATCTGCCTCTGTTGAGATGTCCCCAATAACTGCAGAGACTCTGGCTTCTTTCTCTTCCTCTCTTCTCACATCTTGTACTCTTGTTGATGGCTCCAGTGAAGAACCGGGTTTAAAACTTACACCTGAAGAAGCTGCCTGCTCACCCTCCTCCACTTTTCTCCCAGCAATACCACGTGACATTTTGATGGTCTGAACTGTAAACAGATCTTATCTTTTTTTTTTTGCCAGACTTCCTCTTCAATCAGTTTTTTCTTCTTTTCTCATAGTTTTTCTGCTCCTCCCTTTCTTTTTTTAAAACCATTTCTCTCTAAAAACATAAACTTACCTTAAATGGACATGCAATTCCTGCCTTTATCACAGTAGGTCTAAGTAACCTGGCTGCCAACAGCCAAACTAGCATTTAATTAAGAAGAAACACGTGTTTTCCATTAGATCAGTGTCAGCATTTTCAGATTAGACTGTTCCCCATCCTCACCTTAATCTTCCTCCCCAAAAAAGAGAAAGTTGTTGTTGTTGGAAGGGGCTGACTCTATGTGCATTTAAGTCCTAGTACAGCTTGATGGCTTGACGGCTTGATGGCGTACGCGTGTATGTGCTATTGTGCTATCATGCTACTGTACTATTGTGGGAGGTGCTTTCCTCTGAGCTGAGCTGAGCTGGATCGAGCTGTAGCGGTCTGCAGCGTTCTGTTGAAAAGTGGTCCGGTCGGTGGGCAAGGATGTCGAAACAGCTGTATTCTGTGAGTATTTTGTGAGCAGGTTGAGCAAGTCGAGTTGGGAAAAACCAAAAGAGGCTGAAAAGGCTCCCGCCCGCCCACCCACAGTACGGTGGCTTGGGAATTGTTTGGATTGGCTCTGTTATATGACTTTATGTCGCATAGTAAGCGACATATTAGCCATTAACGCTTCTAATGCTATTAAGCTGACAAAGTCGCTAAGTGGGAGACTGTTGGGGCTTGTCCCCTTTGATCCCATTTTGATCCCATTTTAAATCCCACCTTAAATTATCTTGACTTGGTTTATATAACCAGCCTTGAATAACACATGCCAGGAAGGCTATTTTAGGTCTATTTATGCCATTCCCGCCGCAGACGCTGAAGTAACATATTATCCCGCTAAGTTTTTGCAGAACGGACAAAAGCAACATGGGGAGGAGACAGTGTTGTTTTCCTGTGCCCCATACTAGTATTGTATACTGAGCCATTTCTGCCAGCTCACCACAAGGAATAGCTAAATATATTCTCTATAACCCCTATATTACTTGACAAATCAGATAGCCCTTAGGGGGGCAAGCCTGTTTCCTGCAACCTGATCAAATACCCAGAGACTGTGGGGAGCAGTTGAGCTGTTGAGCACCTCTACCTTTGACCTGAGGAAACATCAAAATCAATATCAATACCTCTAACTAAATATCCTGTATCTAATACCCTGTACCTATTACCTGAGACGCAACAACAGCTACGACAGCTATGATATCTGGATTACGAAGTCAAATGACTATGATTACCCAAACAGAAAATACTACTATTTAGGAGGTGTTGAACCCTGTCGAGCTGGGGATGACAAAGGTTGGTAAAAAACAGTATATCCAGCTAGCTGTATCAACCTCTTTATACAGACTATCTCCCACATCCAGTGCTCCCGAGAAATCATTGGGAGAGTGTCAGGGGGAACTAAGTGACCAAATCCAGCAAGTCCCCCAATTGACTGTTAACTTGGAGGATCAAATTAATCTGTCACCACTCTGTAAAATTATGGTCTATGCTACCCATGAATCTGCACCAACCAATGATACTCTGACCCTACCTTCTAAACATCCACATGTAACACTGACAGATTAAGGGTCACAAGGCCAATATCGGGTCAGGGATTCATGGACCACTACATAGTAAAGTCGGCAACAACTAGTACTGAGCTCAAAGTGCCACAAGCAATCAGAGGGAATGCAATGCTAGATCACTCTGTAATGACTACACATGATTTTTTGGGGGGCAGAATGACATTACTGATATCAGCATTATAGAATGTGCCGATAAAGCTCTGGATAATGACAAGGCTAATGGTAACATTTAATGTGTGATACAGCAGACATGTGATGCATCAGCTCATGATACACCTACTGCTCTCACGAATATTCTGGAAGACATGGAAAGTGATAAGAGAAAACATCTGGAGGATGATGGGGAAGTACGGCACAACACTTTTGCAGATTCAAGGACAAACTGTGAACCTTCGAAATTGCATCATACGCTGCAAGAAGTGGATGAGAGGATACAATTATCTCACCCTACTGTGTCTGCATTAAATGCAGTATTGAGCTAATTTGTAGAACTTTACGATAACACATGAGCTGAATTAAAATCAACCCAGTTAGCGATGGTTGAGATCAACACAAAAGTGTATAAGATTGGCTCAGTCCTGATCCCTGAAGTTAACAGCAAATTAGATTATATTGGGTCTGAATTGAGATCCAGATTACTGATTACACCCCTGTGCATGGCTGGGGAGGTTAGGGTAGCTCACCAAAATCACATTATTGTTGAGAGCTGCTCAGAGATAATTGAGATTTCTGTTGTTGTTGACACTGAAAAAATGGTGCCTGGCATGAACAAACATGGTTTACCCAATGTAGAGGTGGAGAATCCTAGGTCACCCATAATGGTGAGAACAGCCCTAATACATGAAAATGCGAATTGTGATCAAATGGCATGTGATCTTACCGATGATCCCCCACCTGAACAGAGAGCTGTGGTGGAAGGGGACAATGGTGTTGAGCCCCAATGTGACAACTCTATCCCTCATAAAAAGGGAGACAAATCAGGAGGAGGCTAATGACAAAAATGCAGCGTGTCTCAGCTGTAAAAACTGCCCATACTGCGTTGTTTAGAATTAAACAAATACCACCTGGGGTAACTCTCAAAGGGCATGGGGCTGTAACCATAAAACCACTGTTGATGGACTCGACGGTACAAACCGATGTGATCAAAATTGATAACCATGTTGATACTAACAAGCCCTGGAGGGTGGGAAAGGACCACAGATGACTAATTCAGTGTGCTCCTTGCATTGTACTCAATCAGCCCTGCAAAATGAGGGGAAAGATGGTAATTTGCAACTGAAAATGGGTTGGTGCTGTGGGTCAGGTAAAACTAAGAACCTTGCAGTGATAGATGGAGAAGGGGCAATCAAATGAAATCTGTGTGCTAACTCTTTGGGGCATATCATGCCAGCCTGCTTAGGTGGCATTGCCTCTCTTAGTTGTGGAGACACATGTAAAGCAGTAGCCTCACTTTCTAACTGGGGACTTGGGAATACAGCTGCTCCCGATTCCATTTGGGGCCCTATAGAGGGGACATCCACCTCAGTTAGACTACCACTTTTTTCGGAAATGGTGAAAGACATGGCAGAAAGGGGCCAATGCCAGGGCAAACCCAGAGTACATAATGTGCCCCCAGTGAGTGTTTGCCCTGGAATTGCCTCTGGTATAGAATATTTGCTAAATAGGCCATATAGACCATTCAATACGATTTGGGGTGCAGGCGTTAGTCCTGAGCAACAGGGGAAAGTAGGCTTACTGTGGGGAAACACATTGAAAGGAATAAACACCCCTAAAATTAGCAAGAATGGGGCCGGAGAAGTAGCTAATCTGATAAGAATAAGAAGTCTATTGGGCCCTGATGAAATGATTTGCCTAAATAGGACAAATATTTTGACAATATTTGCCAAATTTCCAGCATTACATTAGTGGGATCAATAGATATCTCAAGAGTGGCCTTCATGGATAGAAATCGTTCAGACACAAGCCTTATGACATTTGATTCCCCCCTGGTTAAAGAAATCATCCTCACTCAACAAGAGACATTGTGGAACATGGGTTTTGAAACTGAGTCAATGATAATGTTGGAGGGGGCCTATTTTGGCTTGCAAAGAGAACAGACACACATGGGGGTACCTATGGGAAAACTAACGTGCAAGAGGAGGAGTGAAGACAGCTCTAAGGAAGGGAAGGGTTTGGACAAGGAGACTGACTGGGCCACAATAATTACAACCTTGAGGTAGAAATTGGTCCCATAAAGAGTCATCGTCCCATCCTGGTGGTACAAAGATATTAAAATATGCTTGAAGTCATGGAACACTATAGGCCACCAGCACCTATTTAGTAACCCTAGCTGCTTGGATAACTTAAGAGAGGCTAGCATTATCTGTCTACAGGAGACATGGTTGACTTCTTCGCCGATAATAGATGGCTACAGGATATACGACCAATTTGCAAAAAATTAACATCGGGGGAGACCTTCTGGGGTCCTCATTGTTGCGATAGAAAATAAGTTAGGGCTGGGTGGTATAATCCTAGAGGGTCTTCCCTTTGGGACACTGGGGGTAGATCTTAGCTCCAGGGATGGAACCATTAGGTTGCTGGTATTAAAAATATACTGGCATAATGGAATAACCCCAGTTGAGTTTTTTTTGTCGTAAAGGTATGCAGTGTAATAAATGAAAGGATGCTGAATCATGAGGAGGGTCAGATTTTTGCTGTGGGTGACCTGAAAGCAGAATCTGATTTTAAGAAACCACCTTGGGAAACCTGTGATGTGGATATGGACCAAAGGGGAATATCTCTAAAAATAAAGATTGGTAAAATCTGGTATGTGGGACTGGGTAATATGGGACTCATGCCACTGGTGGGAATCGAGAATATATCCAAAGGGGTAACTACCTGGCACACGTGGCATTGAGGAAAGAGCTCATCTATGCTTGATTACTTCTTCATTAATAATTTTTTAAGGAATAAATGTACTTCTTTTACGGTCACACCAAATGAATGGAGTGATAATTCCATTCTGACCGAGCTCTTTGACATGGTTGTAATTACTAGAGAATATGGAGCTCAAACTAAGGTGGTAGCAATGGTAACACAGTGAGATGGTTGACTAGAAATATTGAATCACAAAACCACAATCTCAGGGTCTCCTTAAATAAAACTACCTTGGACTGGAAAATGAACAACTTTAATTCCCCAGAAATCCAGAGATTGTTTGGGTTTGCGATGCTCGATGTTGGCCTATCATCAAAGAAAAGTGGTCCTAGTACCCGACCTACCCATTGCTTCAACCAAGAAGTAGCCTTGTCAAAAAACAGTATGAGGAGAGAGGTGCAGAGTATTAGGAGAGCTAAATTAGATGAGATCTCCAAAATAATTTGCATTAGGCTAGTGAAACAAAAATATAGAACCTTCTGCAAAGCACTAAATAATCAGCTATTACAACAAGATGCTGAAGCTATGCTGCGGATTCTAATTAAGGCTCAAGTTATCTCATTTTGAACTCTGGTTAATGGTCGGAATCCCAATTATGTTTTCCTGCAATTTAACTCAATTTCATAGCAAGAATGGCTGGAATTCTTTATAAATAGATTTGGGCCTGAAACAAGTATAAAGGTGGAGGGGGAGGAACCATATTGGAACAAATTTGAACCTGTGAGATGGGATCCCCCACTTGATATTAATACTGTAGTGGGCCTAATTAAAAAAACAAAAAGATCTCAGAGGACGAAGTGAGGGCCACCATTGTATCACTCCCGCATAATAAGGCTTCCGGTCCTGATGGCTTCCCGGCCTCCTTTTATAAAACTTATTCACACCTGTTGGTCCCGCACTTAACAGAATTATTCAACACGTTTCGCGGGGGGGCGGGATCACCCCTACTATGGAAAAGTCCAAAATCTCACTTATTCATAAAGCGGGGAAAGACCCAGAGGAGTGTGCCCAATTGCTCTTATAAATACAGAAGCCAAAATTTTCACCAAAATATTGGTGAGGCGCCTGGAAAGGCATCTACCCATCTTAATTCATCAGGACCAAGCAGGATTTGTGCCGGGAAGGCAAACCGCCGATAACATCAGGAGGGTGGCTCACCTGGTAGAGAAGTCTCAAAAGACGGCCACTCCGGTGATCCTTCTGGCACTTGACGCGGAAAAAGCATTCGATCAGGTGGAGTGGTCGTTCTTATTTCAGGTGATGGAGAGATTGGGTTAGGGGTCAGAGTTCATAAGCACAGTCGCTGCTAATTATAAAAACCCTATGTCTCGTATTTTGGTTAATGGGGAAATGTCCAAATCATTTAGACTGCGGAGGGGAACGAAGCAGGGGTGTCCCCTCTCTCCGTTGCTTTATGCAATATACCTGCAACCACTTCTCCAGGCAATACGGGAGGAGGCTAACATTCAGGGAATACCATTCGGGGGGACCCAGCATAAGGTTGTGGCTTTTGCTGACGACTTGCTGCTCACGCTGATGAATCCAAAGGTGTCCATTAAAGCCAGCATAGATCTGCTTACTAAATTTGGGGAGCTGTCTGGTTTGCATGTCAACTTGCAGAAGTCAGAACTAATGAAACTGTCATTAGGGGAGTGTGAAGCGAGAGAGACGAGGGCGCTCTCTCTGTTTAAAAGGAGTCCGGCCAGATTGCGTTACTTGTGGGTTAGGATAACCCCCTCACTGGCGGGCTGGTTCATGGCGAACTATGAACCCATGGTATTGGCAATCAAAAAAGATTTAAGGAAATGGTGTGCCCTGAGGATATCCTGGTTGGTGAGAGGGGCGGTTTTAAAAATGGTGGTTCTCCCCCATTTACTTTATTTGTTTCAGGCCTTTCCCATGTCGGTACCGGAAAGTTTCTTTAAGAAGTTAGATCAAGCAGTTAAGGACTTTGTCTGGGAGGGCAAAAATCTGCGCCTATCCAAGCGCTTACTAACTGCATCCAGGGTGTAGGGGGGGCTGGCTTTCCCCGATTTTCACCGCTATTACGAAGCAGCGCAACTCAGAGTAATTAGGGATTGGTTCTCGGCAGATTATCTCAAGCATTGGGTGAAAATGGACAGAGCGGTGGCTCGACACCATTTGGGGGAAGTATTGTGGCTTCTAGATATATTTTTCTGGAATCAACCACAATTTTGTTATTTGCGTTTTTCTGAATTATTATGTTCACAATGAAAAGAAATGTACCAATGAAATAAATGACATTTCTTATGGCACTTTAGTATATTTATATAAACTTTTAGATGTGCAAATAATTTGAATGAATGTTTTTGAATGTCTGAGTAGCTAAATGTTTTTTATAATGATTTAAATGTTTTCCTAATATTGTGTTTTATATAATTCTAAATAAAATGAAAATGATAATTTGATTCATGCATCCATTTGCCCTCTTTCTATAGTGTTTCCTTACCTCCTGGTACCATTTTCTGTATATTATTATATGTTTCTACCTCAAGGTACCAGTGATTGTTGAGGTTCCCACTTCTTTTGGGTTTGTTTTTTTGAGACCACCCCACGTTTACCTGAGAGCGATCACGAAGGGAGTGGTGGATAGTTGGGATAGGGCGGTGGAGAGGTGAGGAATTACGACCTTTCCCTCGCCGTTCACCCCAATCTTTAATAATGGGGACTTTGCACCGGGGATGGAGGGAGGGGTCTTTTTAAAGTGGGAGAGCGGGGGCTGCAGAACCCTGAGGGACATGTTTAATGGGCACAAGTTAAAACTTTTGAGGAATGTAAGCGGGAGTTCAGGGGGGGCGAGAGGGAGAGGCTCCGCTACTTCCAAATTAGGCACTGGGTAATGTCGGTAAAGGTGAGAAAGTCTGGGACTTGACCCAATTTGAACATTTCCTGCTAACGCATCAGGGGTCAAGGGGGCTAATATCCGACCTCTATAAGCAATTAGAGCTTACCGTCTCGGAACCCTCCTGGCCATACATGGAAAACTGAGAACGGCTATCGGGAATCAGTTTGGGTCATGAGGGCTGGGAGAGATTGTGGAGACAGATCCCAAAGGTAGGAAAAGCAGTCCAATTGCAGGAGGCTTGGTATAAGTATTTATATGGCTGGCATTACATAACGACCCGTTTACATGAGATATATCCGTCCATCTCGGGGAAGTGCTGGAGAGGTTGTGGGGAAGAAGGTACTACGACTCACATTTGGTGGGACTGCCCCTTAATCCGACCCTTCTGGAGTGATCTTGCACGGGCCCAAACCCAGGCTCTGGGGGAGTGTGTCAGCCAGGATTCCCGGGAGATACTCTCGGGGAAGAGTGGACGGGGAGGGGAGGGTTAGAGGCAAGGTAGCACCAAGGCGAAAGTGATTTTTACTTTGGCGGCAATGGCTCTCATCGCTCAGAGATCGAAGTCTCCCTCGATCACGACAGAACAAGATTGGCTAAGGAAAATGTGGGACATTGTCTCGATGGAATGGGCTATGTATGCAGCCGATAACAAGTTGGAGAATTTCTCAAAGGAGTGGGGAGAGACACTGACTTATTTGAAAGGGGAGTTCAGGGAACAATGGTGCCCTCAAAGACTCCAGCTATTGGACATTCACGGTTAATGGGTGGGAAGGGGAAGGACCGGGGGAAATGGACTAACGGTGCTGTGGAACGGGTTGCGGGGGTGGGGGGGCTTCCATGTTCTTTGTTCTTGCTCGGTTGTGTTTTTTTTATGTGCATTTTGATGAAAATAATAAAAAGAAGTGCAGCCGGTCCTAATGGCCTTACAAATAATACGTTTAAGTCTGATCCTAATCTCTGGGCTAATCTTTTGCTTTATGAGTTTAAGGACATTCTTAAAACAGGAATTACACCACTAACATTGAGTGTGGGAGTAAGTTAGACCCAAAAAATGATAGCCCGATCTCTCTGATAGATGCTGATTGTAAAATCTTTTCGGCATTTCTACTAACACATTTAGTAGAATGGGAAAAGCAACACCATCCGCTTAGTATATTCCAGACGGAGTTAAATTGTGGCCACTCAACTAATATCAATGGGCTCAACCTTAAATGTTTACAGGAAGAAGCATGGATGTAGACCTCTCGGCTATATTCGATTGAGTTAATCGCAACAAATTATGGATCAAACTGGCGGGATGCGGCTTGCCATTATGCCTCCTAAAATTTATTGAAGGAGTGTATAAAAACTGTGGCATCCAGGTGCGAATTAGTCAGGAAGGGGACATGTCTGAAAGAGTCCCATGCTATCGAGGGGTCAGACAGGGATGTGTCCAAGCACCCTGGATTTTAAACCAATACCTGTCAGATGTGACTGTTTAACTGAGGAATGAAGGGTTATTAGCACAACAGTTGGCCAAACTACAATCATATGGCTAGCGTACGCAGATGATTTTCTATTATTTGATTGTACAAGAGTGTGTCTGCAGCGGCTTCTTGACATCGTCGCCATATATTATGCTCTAATTATTAACCCAAATAAAACAAAAATGCTCTCATTCACTAAAGTGGTATGTATATTGAAGGAGCTACTGTAAGCTACTGTAAGCATCTCTACCAGCCTTATGTATCTGGGTTTCCATATTGGGAATAAACACTCTCCTGGTTAACCTATTACATAAAGCAAAGCTCTTGGAAGCTCTGATTCAAAAACTTGGCCAAAAATTTGGTAGGTTTTCGATAAAACCAGCAGTGATGTTCTTTGAGGGTAATATCATACACAAATTGACATATGGTTTAGAACTGTGGCCTAGTACGATAGGAAATACATTGAATAGAATAAAGGATAGAATTTGGAGAAGGATCCTTGGTATCCCTAAGGGTATCCCAATAGCAGCCATCAGGTTTCAACTGGGCTATGTTTCACTCTGGGCCCGAGTACAATGGAGGAAGCTAACCCTTTATGCAAAGATTGTGGCTCTTTTGCCAAAAACCTTGTATGAGTTGATAGGTAATAGCATAGAGTATAACATTTTCCTCCAAGGATTTAAAAACAACTGTGAAATTATTCTACAAAATATCAACTCTAACTTGGAAACATTAGTTGACAATCCAACATTAAGTAAAAAACGGTTATTGGAGCACGATTGGATTCAAACAACAGATCAATTCCATGCATATAGTTCAATGAGCCATTTGGCTCATGAACATAAGTCATGAGGATCCCTCTCGAAACTTCTACTCTTATTTCCAAATTGGCACTACCGTGGTATCCCAGTGAGGCTGGGATGGAATATTCTGCCAACAAAGCATATGTTAGTGAGAAGGAAACAAATATCATCCAAAGAAAGTAACTGTAGGTTCTGTGAGGCAAAAGATGAAACTGCGAAACATCTCATTCTGGAATGTGAGGCACTGGAAGAAATAAGGAGTGTATACTTGGGTAGTTTAAAGAATTATTATCCCTGCTACCCCATTGACACAATATGGAAACATTGTCTCACTATACAAAATGTTTGTGAAGGGTTTGCTCTTTCAGGTTTCTTGAAGAGTATGGATTAGGGTATGATAATATCTACTATAAATATAGGTGATCTATCTGGCTTATTTTTGAAATTTTTAATGTATATTTGAAGATTATTTTACTGTAAGGAAAATTTCATTATGGAATTTGTATTATGAATGTATTTTAACTGTAAGGACATTTTTATTATGAAATCTGTATTATGAATTAGTTTTAGAGGTACTGATATAATTTGCTGAGTTGCTTGATTGATGTATAGGATTTTCTTTTCATTTTCCCCACTTTATTTTCTTTTGTTCTTGCTTTTGCTACTTTCTGTATACTAAGAATAATGCTCATCATTTAAAAATTAGTTGTTAAGAAAAATCTTTCTAGAATGTACTAATAACTTCTCCTTTTAATCGGTTTTTGATTTTTGTATTATTTGTCTAAATTGTAAAGGTTTCATTAAACCAATTTCAATAACAATAATAATACTACTACTCCTATTACTACTACTACTACTACTACTACTACTACTACTACTACTACTACTACTACTACTAATAATAATAATAATAATAATAATAATAATAATAATAATAATTACTCCTGGCCAGTGGCTTGGATATTGTATTATGGTCTGATTTCTCAGAAAAAATAGTAGGCAAAAAGGAAAGCTGCATTGCAATTAACTTATGAAAAATACAAGTGAATTCCTGCTGCATGCACACAATTGTGTAATAATGCTTCCCTCCACCATATTGTGTGCTGTGCAACAGAGCCTTTGAGAGAGGCATAATCCAGGTTGTTCTTTTGCCCTGGCACACATTTAGCTTGGATGCAAATTCACAACAACAAAACTTGGCCAGATTGAAAGAGGAGAGAGAGGAGAGAGACTGATTCTCTAACTCTAATTTGGTTGTTGAGGAATAGGATGGTTCTGCCTTGTCACTGCTGCTTATAGACTTGACTGGAGAATAGGGTGGCTGGGCTCCTGGGGGGAGACAGAAGGTGTGCATAATAAAGGCCACCTAAGTGGCTGAAGTGCGCCATACTGGACCACCTTACATTACACTCCATTGAAAATATACAATCACTAGTGGTTACTTAACCACAGTGATGGGCTTGCCTGGCAGGCTGTTGGTAGCTCTGCTAAAGCATGGCTAGATTTTCTAACCTGCCTGGCTGTTGGTAGCTCTGCTAACGCCTGGCACGATGGGCACGCCTGGCTTGAGTGGATACTTGAACAACGACCTACCTGCAAAAACAAAGTAAAGATGACGAAAACCTAACTACAGTGCAGGGCTTGTAACAAAGATATGGTGAGTACCGTAACATCCCCCAATAGCTAGGGGCTAATCCATAGATAGTCTGTCACAAAAAAAGGAGTAGAGCATCTAGGACCATGACAGCTGTATACAAATTGAGCTAAAAACAACAATAGGGGATGATTTGTGATGTGTTGATGTATTCCTTGTTTCATTTCTAGCATGCAAATTGCTAAAACATTTCCAGATAGTAACGTGCAAGTGCAGGGTACTCTGGGATTGCAGTAAACAGGTAAAGGTCATTTGACAATAAGCTTTCTAATAGACAGCAAGGGGTTGTAAAAACAATGTGTGTGTGTGTGTGAGAGAGAGAGAGAGAGAGAGAGAGAGAGAGAGAGAGAAAAACAATTGGGGTACTCTGTAACACAATTTACTTGATGTATAAGCACCTTCCAAATGCACAATACATAAATAAATAAAATATAGAAAATGAGAGTGGAAGAGAGAGGAGTAGAGAGAGTGGGACAGAAAGAGAGACAGAGAGAGATAGATGGTAGTAGTGGGAAAAAGAAAGACAAAGTGAGAGGGGAGAATAGAGGCAAGTGGTAGAGAAAGAGAGAGAGAGAGGGTGGATCTGTATCCGGGGGTTTGTTCTGCAGAAATCCACATGCTCATTAGGTAAATAAAACATGTTTCAAGAATCCATGCACTCCAAGGCACAAGCTCTGATTTCCAGTACAGCAAACATCAGATTGGCTCATTGATTTAAAAGAAAATGCACAACATAGGACACCCTTAACAATCTGTGCTTGCATTACCAGGGTAACACATTTTCATGCTGCCTTTTGTCCCAGTTCTGCCCAACCCATGTCACTCTTTTTGTCCAAGTATTGCTGAAAGCGGCTATTCCTGCTCAAATTCCACCCCATGGCTGCCATTGTGCTGCCCCATATGAAATGGAGCGGAAACTCGTTCCATTAAAACACGTGCATAACAAATACAGGTTATTAGTTCTATGTATGCAAGTATGTTCGTAGGTAGTAACAAAATTACATGCTATTCCCAACTGTGTATGTTCCAACTTAACTGTAAAGTATGTATCCTTTTATGTGGATTCATATGAAGGACCTAGCAAGGGAACAAGGAGGTTTCACACAGTTTCTGGATTGAATGATGATGCTCTTTCACCCAATAATGTAACAGTAAGCATGCAACAACCTTCCCACACAGCACAGTACTTACTGCCCCTGTGCAGTGTCCTCACGGCCGAACCAAAAATGCAAAATGCTGGTGTGGGCCTGTTTTTGTGTTCAAAGTAGGCCACTTCTTGGCCAATGCGAGCCAGTTTGATGAGTTACTTCACTATGGGGTTAGTACTAGTTTTGACCAGTGTTGCTGAATAAATATTCTTTAAAATGCACAATTTACATCACTTTTTTTTAATCCTCCTTGGTTACTATTCAAACAGTGTCACAAAAGGAATTAATAGCCATGTGCACCTGTGATCAATAGCCATTTGCAACTGTGGGCCACTTTTGCATTGGTGCCCGACTCCCGAGACAATGGGCCTCATTACGAGTCAGCCGGTCCGGAAAGAACGGTGGTGGTAAATTCGCCACCACCGTTCTTTCCGGACCGGCTGATCTCGAGTTCTGCAGGCGGGAGGTGTCACTCACGCCAGGTCTGACCTGGCGGGTTTAACACCACCCGCCTGCAGGCGGACGTGGACACACCGGCACCATTACAGCATGGTGCCGGTGTTTCCACTTCCCCATTCCCATGGAGTCCTATGGGACTTCATGGGAATGGGGACTTACAGAATTCCGCCTCCGGAATTCCCAGGTCACCGGGGTTGTAATGCCCCGGTAATTCCGGGAATCACGGAGGCGGAATGGTAATACGAGCCTGGTGGTAACCTGCCGGTTTTTCCAGCTCCGTTACCGCCGGACTTGTAATGAGGCCCAAAGTTATAGCCCAGTCCGACCCTATTCAAATCCCGATCTCGCACTTTGAAACCGCTCACTGGTATTAAGCACCTTATAAATAACAATTATAATTATATCTGTCCCTGATATCGGCTCCTTTTTCTCCAGCTCTTCGATCCCTCCTGGTTCGGGCATACTCCTTCGTGACCCAAGAAGGGAGTGCAGTGCATTCGGAGTTGCCAGTAACACTGAGTGATCATGACAGGAGGCACCATCCCTTCACCCCCTCTGTCCCTATTTACTCCAGACTTGATTCTGTTATTGATTTCAGCTTTTAATTCTGACAGGCCTGATATTTACCAGAGATCACAGATTTTCAAATGTACTGGGGTGGGGGGTTTCTCAATCATGAGCAGATATAAGATATATTTACCAGGAAGGTTGGACTGTGCCTTTCTACTGCACAGAACCCTCGGCCATCCTACGAGGTTATGCAAAAGCTCTACTTATGGAGAGCGCTGAGCCCACCCTCGACCACCTCTCTGGCCTTTTGAAATGGGATTACTTATATGTCAGGCATGCCAGAGCAGTCGGGAGAAATCATCCTGGAAGCATGAGGTGTTTCTATAGAGCACAACAGGGCTGAGTTGTGGCACCAGAATGTCGGTTAAGCAAAGCTAACATATTGGTTTGCCGTAGTAGCAAAGCAGAGAGTCTTGAAACTGCAGCTGCTGCAGCGCAAGACCTCAGTGGAACCCGGTCACAGTATTGGACCAGAGCTGAGAGGACAGTAGGAGAGGAGCTTTGCGGGGTGACCTGGGGTACTCGCTGCACCGCAGCCCCTTAAGGACGTGGAAAGCATGATGGGTGGGAGACAGGTGGGCAGAAGTAATGGTCCACCTTGGTCTCTGGTTAGTCCTGCACCTTGACTTCACCAGCCTTCCATAAACCAATCACTGATGCTTTTCTCCATAAAGCATCAGTGATTGGTTTACGGAAGACTGGTGAAGTCAAGGTGCAGGGGTAAAGCCGGAGTCCAAGTTTGGTTGCTCTAGGGCAACAGGGCAATAGCAACCAAGTAACAGTTTAATAAAGAGTTACTTCACTATGCGGCTAGTAGTAGTTTTGACCATTGTTGCTGAATCAATATTCTTAAAATTGCGCAATTTGCATTACGTTTTAATTTATCAAAAAATCTGCAGGTACTAACTCAGTCTGTCACAAAAGGAATCATTTGCTATTTGCAACTGGCCTGGCCCACTTTTTCGTTGGGGCCCCGTAGTGCCGTCATTAGCAGGAATTACAATTGGTGTACTACTGGAACAACACTCTGACATGTCACCAGCACTGTGACTGCACTTTCCTAGGGAGCTTGAACATGTGTCAAAACACACATCCAATGTTTTAGCTTTTTTCTTTTCGAGGGAATGATCCAGTTACCATTCTCAAATGCATCATCGAAACCCCTGTGGTAATGGCTGGCCCAACATATTTAGGGGTCCCCAGATTGGCTTGAACCGCTGAATGGCAATGGATGTTGAGCTATCGTTGTCCCACATATGACATTTTATTAGGGATGCACCTTCGTGTTTATTTTACATGACTGCTGCTGCCCATGACGTGCATGATGTATGCACTTAAAAGCGAGAGGTGCTGTTGCCCGCCTGTGCTGTTCATTTCCAGTGTCTGAGTGGGCATTAGGCTGAAGCTCGCACTATATGTCCTATTTGCACTATGTCGATTCTGTGCAGGAGGGGGAACCGCGTTCTGGTTCGCCCTGTTTCAGTTGCGCTTGCTCTTCCTGCTGGATATTGGGTGTGTGATGGAAGCTTGTACTCTTGTTGACTCTAATGCTGTGTGTGTGTGTGTGTGTGAGAGAGAGAGAGAGAGAGAGAGAGAGAGAGAGAGAGAGAGAGAGAGAGAGAGAGAGAGAGAGAGAAAGAGATTGTAGTTCTGCTCTGCCTGTATGCGTGCTAAGGAAGCGTGACCTGCCTGTTGAGTCTACCTGAGACCATGCTCATGCCAGTATGTTTGTGCGGGTCCATGCTTGTTTGTTGTATCTTCAAAAATGACCACACTTATGTAGAAAATGTATTCAATACACAATTATCACATTTGATACAAAAAAGCCCCCTAAAGCCGTGTCACAATATCTATATACAAAGATTGTTTTCATTGTCAACAATGTTATATATTTACAGAAAGCAAACCATTTTAATAACTAATTTGTGTGGAACATATTTATAAATACAGAACCATACCATACAGCTGTCACTTCACAAATAAACGCCCAGGATGCGACAACTGTATGCCAGCCCAGCACGACCCGCCGCCTCCCCTCCACCGCATCCCCTGTCCCTGAAGTAATGTTGTTGACCGACAACAATCTCTCACCTCAATGTTCCTTTCCCACCCTTTGAAACCGTGATGCTTTGAGGGCATTAGGCGCTCGCTGCAACATCGCAGACTCCTTACTGCATAAGGCAGTTCTCTGAACCTCATTTCAGAAAACGTATAGTGTCTCATAAGCCTCAGAAGATGCAAGAATGGCCCATGTTAGCGCTAAATGCATATGTGTTAACTATAGAGAAGAATGCAATGCTGCCACAAGCATAGACAAGTTACAAAGGCCCATTCACGGGGTCATCCCACTAAACACAGGTTACTTTCTGTGCCTCAGCAGGTCATGGATTAAGATGGTCGTGAATGTGGGCAGAACCGCCCGTCTGCTCTGCTGGCCCCATGATGACCTGGGTGAAGCAACCCCTCCGGTGGGAAAAGTGAGACACGTGGGAGTCACCTTCAACTCTGACTTCTCATTCATGCCACATGCAAATGCCACAGTGAAGGCCATGACCCGGAAGCCGAACATGCTTAGAACTCAAAATTCAGACAAATGTGAAGCTCACCAAATCCTTTCTGCTGTCAAGCTTTAACTGTTGCAACATTATACATCAGACTTTCAAGAGCACACATCAAAAAGAAACAAGAATCTAGAACATGTCAGGCAGAATCCACCTTCAAACTCTGATCCCTTTCCCTAGTAATACTCCAAGCGAACATCACGGTCAAGTTCAGTATGCACACCACAAGGCACCCACCCACTTACTTGGTTGCCTTCTGTGATGACTCATGCCAGACTGCCAGCCCAGGGCCACTGAGGTAGGCCAGTGGTGGTGGTTGTGCGGTACTGGTGCAGAGGCCCGCGCCCAGCAAGGGTATCCATGTGCACAGCGTCAGCGTGTGGGCCAGGCCAGCAGCAGTGGTGGTGGGCCTACTGGCCCATGAGTAGTGCCACAGGCCACAGACAGTGACATCACAGACTATCTGCAGGCAGCCAGGCGCCTGACCTAGCTGACCCAAGCAAGTCCCAAGGCAAGTGAAGCAAGCCGCTTAAATCAAGTGGTGTCACTGGTCATGGTTGACGGTGTCAGCTCTGACTTACTCTCTGTCTCCTGCCGGCTAGAGGCTGCCTGCTGCTGAGACTGAGCCTCTGTCTGAGGGGTGAGGGTGAACCAGTGACTGGGCACAGGTGGTGGGCAGACCTGCCGCTGTAGTGACTGCAGTGCTGGCCTGCTGCTGCCTCTGTGTGCCTGTGCGTGTGTGCGCCCAAATGAAAAGGTCGGCCAGGCACAGCCAATCACCCTCACCCCTCCTGATGTTAGTGTCCTCTCTCTCCTGCTGCTCCAAGCACGCAGAGTCTAATTGGCTTGCTGCGCTGTCGGTGCTTCCTGGCAATTTCCCTTGCACCATGGCACACAGACAACAAAGTTGCTTTCAACTTTGCAAGTGCAACAGCAATTTGTTGTTGGCACCTGTAAAGTTCAATGCAACCTGCAAATGGACTATGTCTGCAGACAGTGCAGTGTGCGAGCCGAGGTAGGGCATTAGTGTTAAGGTTGGTGTTACAAAACAATTAGGAGAGCGGCCTGACTGGTGCCACGCCATCGGATGCCATAGCCAGCCAGGCACTGAGGCAGGCCTTCGAGCATGGCCCCTCTTGTCTCCGTCTGCATGATAATTCATCAAAGCAAGTTAACATGTGTATATTACTTTGCTTTGATGAATGTTGCCTGCAGAACTTCCCAATCCACTGCGAGCTGGCTCTCCGCTGGCAGCCAGAAAAAGCAACTTACGTTACTTAAGGGAACGTTAGTAACAAAAGTCAATATTGCACATAAAACCAGGGGGTTGGCTAGTCATAAAACCGTCCCCCAGGTCCTCAAAGACGTTCGGCCCATGGCCGAATGACCGATTGCCCAAGTCCAATCCTGACTATCTCTAATCTTTAGGTTGTGCATACCCAAGGAAAATGTCAATCATGTTCCAGTTGCACCATCCCGAAGTGAGACATGGATACAATTTTTATCAATTGTCTCTAGTTTCTCTTACAGAGAATGAACGATTGAGTGGATATGTGTGTGTGATTCCAACAAATTAAACTCAAGTAACAGGCCATTTAAGTAAGGCTCCATAAGGGAGTTTCTAATTCAATTTCTCATTTTTAATGGTTTACAACACAAAGCCTTGGTTAGCAATATAGCGAGACATTCTATATTCTTATTAATTGATCCTTTTGCTATGACTTGATTGAGAGACACATTATATATATTTTTTTCTTTTCTTAGTGCATGAGCCTTCAGATTGTTTGCGGCAACGAGTTTGAGTTTGAGTTTAGTGTTCGACATTGGTTTAGCATCTACCTGTGCAATATCTTAGGGTCATGCATGAAACATGAATCCCAATGGGCCTACTACACCCTCTGCCCACTCTACAAGTGTAGAAGCCATCTGGAACACTGTTACTGAGGGACATGTGACTGTCTTCACAATCAACCATGCAAATGTTCATCTATCCTCCAATCTTTGCTCACAGCTCCCAAGCCAATATGCACTGTCTCCTCTCTTTCTGACAATGACTTTGATCACTACCCTCCTTCTGCCCACCACTTCTTCTCCCTAATTCTTTTGTGCTCAACTACTAATCCCCTACTTCCGTATTGAATTAGCACCCCTCCTTTGCTGTGAAAACCTATCTTGTGCTCCTATAGACCGTTTTGCTCTCTGAATGGTCAAAGACTTATTCTCAATCACTTGCCCTAATCTCTCTAAGCTCTTTAAACTTGTTTTTTCTGCTTGACTCCTCCCTGCCACCTTCAAATATTCTACTGTCTTAACCATGTTAAGGACACTCTGCTGACCCAAAGGTCCCTGGCAAACTGTCATCCAGTTTCATTTCTTCTCCCCTTATTCAAAAGTCCTTGAGTGGGTGGTCTTCAATATGATCACCAAATTCCTTGTGAATATTGGTCTTGGAGATCCACTTCAATCTGACTTCCATAGTAAACACTCCACCGAGACTGAAATCATGCATGACTCCAACTTTCTTTCTAATGCTCTCTTCTCCAAATTCTCTTCGATACTCATCCATTTGTACCTTTCTGTCACTTCTGACACTATTGTCCACTATTCTCCCCTCCTCCCTCTCCAAGACCTTGAGTTTCACAAATCTACTGTTGCCTTGATGGCATCCTACCTGCAAGTCAACCCTCTAAAATCTCTTGAAACTCACAAACCTTGGTTCCATGTCAAAAAATTGCAGCAAAAATGGCTGTGACTACAAAATATCATGGCAAATGCTGTGGTTTTACTGCCACAATCATGTAAAGGCTGCGGGGGACACCCCTGCAACCCTCAGACCCATTATACCATTTAAGGAGAGCGGGGGACACCCCCGCAACCCACGCTCCCCTTAAATGATATAATGGGTTACACGTTTACCAGGTCAAACCACAGAATTTTTGCCCCCATTTTCTTTACCAGCAACATTTTTGCCACTATTTTATTACCTGATACCCAAACCTCTGACCACTCTCCTCTCCATGTCCGCATCCCCAAGGATCAGTCTTTGAACCTCTGCTTTTCTGCCTCGTTACCTCTTCCCTAGCAAGACTTATCTCATCCCTTGGCGTTCACTATCACATTTATGCTTATGAAACTCAATTATTTGTCTCCTTTTCCTCCTTCATATTCAGTAATCTCTGAACAAATTACAAACTACCTCACTGCAATTCGTCACTGAATGGATCTCTGTTGCCTCATGTTAAACTCTCCAAAAACTAAAGTCTTCTTTCTCCCAGCGTTCAATGCCATCCCTCTCCTCCCCCCCTCTTATCTCTTTCCCACCTGACTTTCTTGCTCCTTCACCCAAGGCTCGCAGTCATGGGGTCCTCTTTGCTAGTGACCTATGTATGCAACAATGTATGACTTCCACTGCCTGTGCTGCTCATGTTAATCTCCTCAACATTCGGAAAATGTGTCCTTTCCTTACAGCTGTACAAAAACAAACTCTAATCTCTACTTTGTGCTCAGCAAACTGGACTGCTTCTCAAGCCTACTCATTGGCCTCCCTTCCTACTCCTTCCTCCCTGTAGACAAGGTCCTCAACTTTGCTACTCACACTCTCTACAAACTATCCAGATCTTCCACCACTTCTATCTACTGACAACATGCTGGTTGGCCCTCCTTGCACAGCTGTTCTCTTTTCAAGTTTCATCTCATAATCTACAAACCTATCAATGGTTTTGCTCATCAGTACGTGCCTGATGGTATCTTAATTTACTCACCATCTCATTCTCAAATTCTCCTCTCCATTAAACCTCACCATTCCATGCCCCGCCTGTCCCTCCTCTCGCTTCCTCTTTTCCTCTACACTGGAACCCACTGGCCATAACAATCAAAGCCAATTCATCTGTGGATAGCTTTGAAACTCATCTTAAACTTCTCTAACTTGCTTAAGAAGGAGCTCCACTTGCCCTTCTCCGATCCTCCCCACCTGACGCCATCGCTACCTCCAGTGATGGTTAATAATCCTATTTTGTATATTTTGTTAGTACTCCTGCTTAGTTCAAGCTCTTGCCCCCTTAGGTTAAAATTACGTTTGGAAGTCTCCTGTTCTTATATATAGTTCGTTTTGTTTTGACTCTGGTATATGTCCTAATTTTGTACACCCTCATAAACTGTTCCACTACTTGTTCTTCTGTTTATGCTATTGTACAGTCATCCTTCATGGGAATGCATCTGCCATCTGTACATGTGTTGTTTAAGTCATTTCTGATCCAAATTGGCTTCCCTGATCGCCAAACAAATATAAATACTGTAGGTGTTGGTTCATTCTTTTCCCTAACATTCATTCCCAATGCAAGGCGACTACGGTTAAAATTACGTTTGCAAGTCTCCTGTTCTTATATATAGTTCGTTTTGTTTTGACTCTGGTATATGTCCTAATTTTGTACACCCTCATAAACTGTTCCACTACTTGTTCTTCTGTTTATGCTATTGTACAGTCATCCTTCATGGTAATGCATCTGCCATCTGTACATGTGTTGTTTAAGTCATTTCTGATCCAAATTGGCTTCCCTGATCTCCAAACAAATATAAATACTGTAGGTGTTGGTTCATTCTTTTCCCTAACATTCATTCCCAATGCAAGGCATTTGAGAATGGGGCAGTTAAAGAACTTGTTATTAGGTGCGCTCTGGGCATCTTGGATTCTAGGCTGCTTGTGAATAGTAAGTTGAGCTGTCTGCACTGCAACATCCTCCTCCACTTGCATGACAGGTTTTGATGATTGAGAAGGCAAATCCATAATTGTACTTTCAGTCACGATAATTTTTGCAGTAAGTTTCTCCGTGGCTTTTTTTCAAAAAGTGTTCAATGATGATGTGTTTCAGTATCTTGTTGCTCATTGTATGATACTGAAAATAAACTAGCCTTTGATTTGGCCATGGCAACGGCTACTAGCTCAGGTGCCTGATTTAATATAACATGTAAAATGGAATACAAAGGAAAATGTACCTTGTACCTTCCAGGGTGATATAGAGAGCAGGATCAGCATCCAGAGACCTTTAACACTGTCGTTGAAGCTGGTGTTGATACTGCACTTCCTCGCCACAGGCACCTTCCAGCACTCTGTGGGCCAGCTGCATGGCATATCCCAGCCTGCATCCTCCAGTGTGCTGAAGCAGGTACTGGAGACCCTTCTGTGCTATGCGGGCCAGCACATCGCCCTCACAAACACCGTGGTACATTTAAATGACACAAAAGCCTACTTTTACATGCTTTCAGGCATTGCAAGAGTGCTTGGAGCATTGGAATGCACACATGTTGAGATGGTGCCCTCCCACGCCACATAGGAGGTGTACAGGAACCAGAAACAGTAACATTCCCTCAATGTTACAGGTGACCTGTGACGCTGTCCTGACCATCATGCACTGCTGTGCTCAGTTCCCAGGGTCAACCCACAATTCCATGGATCATGAGAACAGCACTCTGCCAGCATACATGATGTGGCACAGAGGACAAATGACCCGGGTGTTGACTGAGTACATGGACAGGTAAACACACCTTGCTGCATGGGTCACAGGCCATGGGGGTGAGGCATCACAAACATGGATGTCCAGAACCACCATGAATTAGCAGAAACAACCAGTGTGAAGTGGGAGAATGGAAGACCAGGCTCCCGTCCTTCACCTCTCGCGCTTGGCCTAAAGGGTCACGACCCAGACACCGGCCACGAGAAGAGTTTGTCCATTTACCAGATGACCAGATACACTGGTACAGGAACATACGGATGTGTCCATCTGCCTGCCCAGCAGCCCGCACTGGCCATGCCGACACCTGCGGCACGGACCAACTAGACTAAAATCTACACGTCGTTAGAGATGCCATGACGACCTAGACAACGGGAAGCACATCTGTACAAATATACACACTGGACATTCCCGCACCAATCTACACGAAGAATATACTCAGTGCTATGACGTAGGCGACAGGCATACTCACGGACGTGCATCTTTATTATTTTTACATAGGCTTTCAGAATGCAGAAACACAAGACGCGTCATGAACTCATCTACAAAGCTTGCTCACGCTTCTCTTGAAACCAGTTACCACCATGAGAAGTATAATGAAGACACGATACTGGTCATGGAACTATATGCTACTATAACCTAAAGCACCTGTGCACCAAACGGACCACTTATGCACCAGGCCCAAGTAGGCCTCAAACAAGAGCTCCCGTGGACATTAACAAAGCAAGAGTCAGGTTGCTGATCCTGCAGAATGAGCCCGGCGAAACAACCAGCCAAGGTCGCAATGTTGCAATCCCACATTCCAAGAACAAATCATCAAGGGCACGATGTTGCAACCTCGCACGCCGCACACCAACTTTAAAGTCACACCTGCAAATTAAACCAGACACACAGTGGAAAAGCAATATTAATTGTGCAGAATTCTGCCTCAAACACGGTCCCTCCCCATGTGACCAAGCCGAACCTGACGAGATGCCAAACCCAGGAGAGAAGAGGCGTCTGGATCGCTCGCTACGAGACACAGGCAGATACACTTGAAAGGCTCAATGGACATTTGCGACAGTGGGAGCGGTCAGCCTTCCAGCTATGAATAAATCCTCACATTGTCTGCACGTACCCATAGTGAAACATTGCTGCAAATTGCAGGTACACCGAGAGCTGGGAACAGCGGTGGTCCCAGGCTGGGAAGCTCACGGGCGCACCAATCAGAACATGGGGCTCTTATCACTGACGCCAGTAATATTAACCAATCCTCAGGAGTCTTCATGTAACAATTCTCATGTATCTAATTGTAGGGACAACCCAGATATATCACCTGACTACCCTTTGTCCACTAACATTGTTCTCTATATGTGTGCTATACTAACCCTACCACTCGAGCAACCAATTAAGAGTGGCGATAGGTTTTTTGTTAACTTTCTGAAGTGACGCAAGTAGCGCGTCATAATACAGTAAAAAGGGCCTGCGAGCCCCACGATTGTGTGTGTGTCAGGACGGACGCGTACGCTCCTTGACCCATCCCTGCCGTTTTGTCTAATAAACAGCAGAGTCACCTTGCTTCTTGCGTGTGTCTCATACTCTATCTCATCTGGGATATACGGGAGGAGTTGGGGCCTCCCTGCCTGGAGGTCTGCAGACGGCCCGGCTGACCCCGGCAGAATTTCCCCCCGACAAGTTGGAGGCACTGCTGAGATCTGTTTAAGATCGACTTTTTATTTTTTACTTTTTCCAGGCACTCCCGTTGCGAGGAGGCCCGGCGGCGCGGCCCCCTCTGCCGTTGCCCCCTTCTGAGGACTACAGGACCATCGCGGAGTTGCGAGAAGACCGGACAGCGCAATCCGGATATTGGCCCTCGGGAGCCGGTTGAGAAGTATCCCGCCCGCGGTTGGCGAGTGTCCAGACGTGGTCCAGACGAGGGGAGGTGGCGAGCCGCTTGGAGGGGTGCACGCAGTCGAGCGGCCCTGCATCGAGAGAACTTGGTGAGCATGACACGCACAACAAGCAATGCGAAATTGTGAGGGAGGGGGGAGGAAGTAAATAAGGGAGGAGGGAGGTGTTGTACAGGTGCGCGGCGAAGGTTTAACCACTTAGTGTTGCCAATGGAATGAATGGTAGCGAAACGAGTGCGAGAGCAGTCGGCTACGTCACGCGAAAGAGGGGGGCGGAGCACGAAAACATCACGTGCGGCCGCTCGTAGACACTGATTGGCCTAAGTAGCGACTACGTGTAAGGGTGGGTGTGTGTGGTTTCCTACGATTTGGCATTTATTGATCAATGAGTAGACGAGGATCCCTATTGTTCGAGCAAGAAACTCGATAGGTAGATGACGTTTCCCTGTAGGCGGTAGCTAGTTGCCTAGTTGCCCAATACAGAAGATAATTGGCTAGTTAAGCCCTCCTGTTGAGGGGCGTATCACACGCGAGGCGACGCAGTGTGCGCAGTCCGATTATATTATTGATTTGATTACCTTGTTCCAGGAGTGACAGGAAGACAGCTGTAGGGTTAGCGGGGGTAGATTGCAAGTGTATTTTGAACTTAAAGAACATATGAAGAACGTACCAGTAGCTCGAAGAGATCGGTGACGTCACCAGTAGGGCTTTAATAGGATATCGCGAGCACAAGGAACATTGGTTTTGAGAGTGGTGGGGAAAAGAAATATGATAAGGGAGCGGACACGGAGATAAACGGTAAACGAGTGGATTGGGGAAAGGAGAAGGGGAGAGGGGCGTGACTGCGCACAGAGAACGCCGGCCACGGCGAGTGTAAAAGGGGGAGGAGAACGTGGAAACAGGACGACTGTATAAAAGCGTCATAAGGGGTACGCAGCCGCAGGGGGCTGCGTGCGCTTCGGCCGCAGGGGGCCGTAAGGGTGTTGTATAAAGAAAGAAAGATAGAAGGGAATATACAAGTGAAAAACATCATATATTTTTTTTTTTTAATTTCTTTTATAATTTTGTCAAAGGATTGTCGTAAGTCCCCACACTTACGGGGCCAGGTAAACAATATAAGGTTGTATATTGTAAACTGCTAGTGAGGGGAAGGGTAACAAGTGGAGCGCTACTATGTCATACGGGACAGGGTCGGGAGGGTGGGGGAACACCCTCACTACCCCACTACAACACATATGCACCACACTGCCACCCCATAGGGAGAAATTAATTAAGTACAGCATAGAATGGACCCAGGGGACGGATAACAAAATGTTAACACCATGGCCGCCTAATGGTAGCTTCGATCCATATGCCCAACATTCACTGCTAAACCATCTGCACAATACATACAAGGGGAAGAAGTTGGCAAGCCATGTGGAGGTGTTTAACTTATGGAGGATGTTCCAGGGGTCCCGACCAGGACCAAATGGAATGTTCACTATGGCGGAAACACCGGAAGAAAAGGAGATTAAGAAAGAAGGAGAGGATGGGAAAAAGGGGAGTGAAAGCACAAAGAATACGGGGAACGGAGGAGAGGGAGGAGAAAAGATTGATAAATCAGACGACATAAAAAAGGAACCAAGCAACGAGATACCAATAACACCGGGAGTGAAAACAGAGGGAAGAGGGTTGTACCCTTTAAGAGAATTAGGAGAAATAGAAGGAGGACAGTTAAGGGCGGCTGAAGGATACTCGAACCCGGCATACAGCCCTCCACCATATGTGGCTCATAGGAAGATGCCAGTGGGGGAGGGGAGGATTTGAGAAGAGCAGACTGTAGAGATAGGAAATGATGAGTGGGTAGCTGCACAGATATTATTAAAATTACGAGGTTCACTAACTGGAGAAGAGAGGGAGGTAGTAAAGAGAACAGACGAGGATAGTGCCAGAGAGAGTGAAATGAGGGGGGAGGAGCTATTACGGCAAAAGGAAGAGATTTTGGAGGAAAGATTAGCAAAGCTAAGGGATGAGCAGAATGAATTGATCAAACAGCTCGAGAGGGAGGAAAGAGAGAGAGTGAGGAAAAGGAAAGAAGGTAAGAACGAATTGGAAAAATTAAGGGAACGAAATGAGGAGCAAAGGAGAGAAGCTGAAAGGGTAAAAGCAGCAGCAGACAGGGTATCAAGAGTAGTGCTGAGAGAGAAGAAGAAGGAAGAAGAAGAAAAAGAAAAGGAAATGGCAATATGGAAGAGGAGGTTACTATCAGAGACAGCTAAGAAATATGAAGAGGGGAAAGTAATAGAGAGTATAGTAGAAAGAGAAAGGGTGAAATGGGAAAGGAAGAAAGAGGATGAAAGAATATTGGAACAGATGAGCAACGAAGTGATGGAGGAATTGAAAAGGAAAAGGGAGGAAAATAGTAGGGAGATGGAGGAGAGAAGTGAAGGGGGAGGAGAAGAGAGGAGTAGGGAGAGTGAAAAATGGGGGATGTATATAGAAGTAGAGAAGTAGCAACAACATCAGCACTAGGGGGAGCAGTTGGTAACGAAGAAAAAGGAGAAATAGACCTAATAGACTTACAAACAGTAACAATAAAAGGGAAAAGGACAGAGTGGGGGATGCCATTTATGAATGATTTTTGCAGTGAGGAGGAAGAAGGAGTGGAGAGGGAAGGAAGAAAAAGTGAAAGGGAAAGCTTAGATAAGCTATACCTCACTCGATCGAACATGGACTCGCCATGGATCAGTAGGAGAAAGGAGGAGCTGGAGAGAAGTGAGGAGGGAGTGCAAGACTAGTGGAAAGACAAACCCATGAAACCACACCATCCCCATCTCCATCACGCCATCCCCCATCGCACCCTACATGCTCAACCACCTCACGCTCGCTGCGCAGAATAAAGCTTGCGCCCTTCATGGACGAACTGACACCCTATGCATGTCGGCTTAGAGACCTCCCTAGTCGCAGGCAGGACAGACAAACAAACATGCCCACATTAAATACAGGAAATGACGGAAGGAGGGGAAAGGATGGAGAAGAAGGAGCTAGGAGCAGGGGTAATAAGGGACGAAATTGAAGAGGTAAAAGAAACGGTAGAAGAGGAGGGGTGTGAGGACTCGATATTATGGAACGTAAAGGGTGACACAAGACACAACTTAATGCCACTGTTGGAGAGAGGAGGGGTTAGACCACAGTACGTCCCTTGGAAGCATACGGATAAAGAAAATATAAAAAGTAGGCTCCCATCACTAAGTGGAGGTGCGGGTAAGTGGATATATGAAATGGAAAAACACACCGCAGGTCAGAAACTAGCAGTAGGAGATGTAAAGGGCCTGTTAATATCAATATTAGGGGATAGAGCGGATGACATTTGGAAGAGAGCGGGATTCCATGGGGTAACAATAACAAACACATCGCATGATGGGGCACCATTTGCAAACTGCAGACATGCGCTATGGCAGGCACTGAGAGTACAGTACCCAGACACATCAGACATAGGAGCAATTACTTCCCGTAAAATGCGTGAGAATGAGGATCCTGTTGATTATATCCAGGATATCCAAGAGAAGTGGCGCATGGAAACTAGAGAACAATGGGATAAAACACCAGCAATATTTTATCATATACTAGTACAAGGGCTCCCAGAAGGAGTTCAGAAACAACTAAAGAAAGTAGTGGGAATGGAAGCAAAACCATGGCCAGAAATACAACTGACTATAGTACATCACTGCAGGACATTGCAAGGAAAAATCAAACAAAAGGAAGAGGACAGGAAAACAGAAGAGGCTAAACTAGTACAGAAAAAACTTACTAAATACACAATGGAAGGGGCACTAATAACTACGCCCACACCAATGGCCCAAAGCCCCACACAAGTAGTGGCTGCACAAGATCCCGCTCAAATAGCACCTCCACAGACTATAACACAACAAGTGCCGCCACTGCAATTACACGCACCAAACATGGGAGGAGGGTACCCAATGCAAGGAGCTGAGTATTATAGTTATAACAGGGGGAGAGGAGGATTTATGAGAGGGAGAGGATACGGATATAATACCCAACAGCAGGTGGGAGGACTTAGAAATTCCTACCCCACAGGGCAACCAGTATACCAGGACAACACAGGGAGCTTCCCATGGCAAAGCAGGGAACCACCCGTGTGTTGGAGTTGTGGATTATTAGGACACATGTCACGCACGTGTAGGGTCAGGCCAGGAACACCAGCATGGAATGAACAGGTACAACCTAGGACCTCACAAGAACAGCAGGGCATACAACAACAGCAGACGTTACAACAAGGAAGTGAACCACAACAACAAATAACACAACAACAGCCACAAACATATTCACTGCCACAACAACAAATAACACAACAACAGCCACTGCCACAACAACAAGTAGCGATAACACAACAACCCCAAATGCAACAAACGCAATTGGGTAGGGTGACGGTCTTGGGACACAACCCTTACACAGGGAATGGCCAATCATTGTACCCCCAATAGGACAGCCCACAGACGGCCTTGGTGTGTCCCATCCTGTCAGTAACACCTAATAGTGCGGAGGAGCCACGCATAGAGGTAACAATAGGTGACAAAAAATTATCATTCCTTGTTGACACCGGGGCAACCCGGTCTTGCATAAGGTAAGGTAAATTTAAGATGTCAGGCGAAGCCATGAACACCCAAGGATTTTCTGGGGCTAAAGGGTTGGTTCCCTTTACTGATAACGTTCCCTTATCTATTGGAGATTATGATCTGTCAGTTCCACTTTTATATTATAGTGCCTCACCAGTAAATATACTGGGGAGGGACATAATGAACAGGTTGAATATGATGATCTCCTTTACAGAGGATGGCATAATTTGCTCTACTCCAGGGATTAACATGCTCGCAGCACGACAGATTATGCAAGCATACTGTGGACAGACAGCGATTAGGGCGGAGCCAGTAGATGGCGAGCTATTCCAGTATGGAACAGACATGGCATTTGCATGGATGCCAGGGATAGAAGGAAAAATATGGAGGAGGCCAGCAGCCTATCTGTTCCGACCAGAAACACCTGTTAATGAACCAGAAGGAAAGGTGTTTGTAATGGACATTGAGAGCATTATTGCAACAGCTGATTATATTGCTGTGCACGCCCAAGATAAAGAAGGGAGAGCATGGAGGGCAGTGATAGCACTAGCAGAAGGATGTAGGCTGACCCAGGTGTCAGATGAGGAGCTGTTCTCAGAAGAAAAGGTGGAAGGCGAAATGGTGTTCATGATGAATGTAGAAATATGGCTAAGAGTGGCTCACAAACAAGTAGCACAGAAAATTGCAATGGCACTTGAGGCACCCGCATGCACCCCAGTCCCCTTCTTTAAGGAGGATATGTCAAAGGTGCCCAAATCATTGTGGACTATTAGCCCTTATGACGTGGGATGCATAAAAAGCATAGGGGGTGTAAGGATAAAATTGAAAAAAGGTGCCATACTACCAAGAGTGAAACAGTACCCACTGTCAAAAGAGGCAGATGAGGGCATATATGAAACCATAACGGCCCTTATAAACAATGGCATATTGGTCCCCTCAGAATCACCATGTAACACGGCTGTGTACCCAGTGCGCAAGGCTAAAGGGGGGTCTTGGCGCTTCATACAGGACCTCAGGCCCTTGAACAACATAGTAGAAGCAGAGTATCCAGTAACAGCAAACCCGGCCACAATATTGTGTGGCATTCCAGCAGAAGCATCACGATTTACAGTGATCGACCTTAAAAATGCTTTTTTCTTAATACCATTACACCCAGACTCACAAGATTTGACAAGCTTCACTTACCGAAATACAAAGTGGAAACATACCAGATTGCCACAGGGGTATTGTGAATCACCCTCAATTTTCAATAGAGTAATACAGATGGATTTGGGTAACGTTGAAGTGGAAAGCACAGTGTTACAGTATGTGGATGACATAATAATTTGCAGTACAAACGAAAGTAAATGCAGAGAGGACTCCTTAAAGATGTTGACGATATTGGCTGAAAAAGGGTACAAGGTAGACATGGAAAAGATACAATACTGTCAGGAACAGGTACTTTACATTGGCCAACTGATATCCCAACATGGAAGAAAGATTGCACCACAAAGAGCACAGGCCATTTCAAGCACTCCAATGCCACAGACTGTGAGAGAACTGCAGCAATTTCTGGGGCTGTGCAACTACTGTAGAGCATGGGTATTTGATTACAGTTCATACATAGGACCCCTGCTTGAGGGTTTGAGGGAAGCTAATAAAGGGGAGAAAAAGTTGGGGTGGACTATGGAAATGAGGGAGGCCTTTGATGAATTGAAAGATGCGATATCAACTGCTCCAGTACTGGCATCCCCAGACTATGAGCGACGATTTTTTATATTTTCACATTGCGACTCAGCAGTGATGAAAGCAGTATTGGCCCAAAAAATGAGCATGGGCTATAAACCAGTAGCATTTTACAGCGGTCACTTAGACCCTGTGATGTTAGGTCACTTCCCTTGCGAACAAGGTCTCGCTGCAGCTGCTTTTGCAGTGGAAAAAGCATCAGCAATAACCATGGGGTGTCCAACTACACTGTTTGTGGAACATGCACTATTTGCAATATTGAATAAACCTAAGTCCACACTAACAACGCAGAGGGCATCAGGTTATGAGATCATTTTGTCTAGAGCTGAACTAGCAATTGTTAGATGTAGCACGGTTAACCCTGCAAGGTTCCTAGCAGAAGTAATTGAGGAGGGAGATTACGCCCATGACTGTACCCAAATAACTGAAATGTACTCATGTACTAGAAAAGTTGAAGAAAACGCACTAGAGGGAGGTGAGCTTTTGTTTATTGATGGGTCATCAACTATTGATCAAGGAGATGGGATACGGAGGACTGGGGCAGCAGTGGTAAAAATGATGGAGGCGCCGGTGTGTGTGGCTATGAAATGTGTACAATTACCACAGCATTATTCTGCTCAAGCCGCGGAACTGGTTGCACTAATATTGGCATTGAAGGAAAGTTTTGACAAACGAGTAACCATATATTCCGACAGTGCATATGTTACATCCACTGTCCACTCAGGGCTATCAAAATGGAGAAGAAGAGGGTTTAGGAGAGCTGATGGCACTCCAGTGCAACATGCCCTCTTATTGGCTGAACTAATTGAAGTAATAAACGACCCCCAAGAACTAGCCCTAGTAAAATGCACCGCACACACCAATGGTGAAGACCACGTCTCAAAAGGGAATGCAGCAGCAGACGCACATGCGAAATATGCTGCATACTTTGGTGAGATATGGAACCCCACAGAATCACAGAGAGGGAGAGGGAGGGTAATGGCTAGGGAGATGTTGATAAGAGAAGGGTACACCCATCTCCCAGCCACGCAGATTATGGAGCTACAAGCGGCTGCACCAATGGCCGAAAAAGAAATATGGGTAAAAAGAGGATGTACAATGTCACCAACTGACGCACTATGGCGCCAGGGTGGCACTGGAAAAGTTGTAATACCATTGGCACTTTTAAACACCGCCCTGAGCCAATTACATCACCCAGCCCATACAGGCAAGGAAATAATTGCAGCAGAAATTAGAGAAGATTGGTTCTGCCCCGAGTTAAATTCTCATGTGTCGAATTTTATCAGCAATTGTCTCACATGTCAACAGTTTACGGCCGGTCATACCCTAAAAGTGATAAGAGGTACCATACCCCGGCCAGAGGGACCTTTTCGGCACCTTCACATTGACTATGTTGATATGATCAACATATGTCAAGGTAATAGGTATATGATTGTAGTAGTATGCCCATTCTCTAGGTGGATTGAAGCAGGGCCCTGTTCACACCCAGATGCATTTAGGGCAGCCAAATTCATAGTAAGGGAGGTCTTCCCCAGGTGGGGAGTGTGCGAGGTGTTAAGGTCAGACAATGGCCCGCATTTCGCAAACGAAATGTTCCAGCATATCACATCCTTGCTGAGCATAAAACACAAATTCGCATGTGCATACCACCCACAGGCTAACGGTATATGTGAACGCCTGAATGGCCTATTGAAGGAGGCAATTGCAAAAATACTACAAACAACAAAGAAAAGCTGGTTGTATTGCCTTCCATTAGCCCTATTTGAATTGAGGAATAGGCCAGGGTCCAACCACCACCTCACCCCTCACGAGGTGGTTACTGGACGTCAAATGCGCCTTCCCCTAACGCCAACGTCAAGGGCATTCACTGATCACGAAAGTTCAGCGAGTGTGTTAGGTGATGAAATGTATCAATATGTGTCTTCTTTGATTACTAGTGTTGTGTTTGTGTCTCAACAGCTCGAGCGCACACGGGGCGGGTCTACCAGCAATCAAGAAGAAGGCGCCAATACAGAATTGGAAAAGGAGAACTTGTGCAAACTTGCCAAAGGTGACCACGTGCTACTTCGCAATTTCAATAGGAAGTGGAACGATAAGAGGTTTACTGGCCCCCATCTGGTAGAGGACGTATCAACAAGAGCAGTAAAACTAAAGGACAAGCGTGCCTGGAACCACCCACATGATGTAAAGATCTACAAACTGCAGACCCGCCCCAGCGCCAACGACAGGTTCATTGGAAGAACAGCAACAACCTCCCCAACAGCGGAAGGAAGTTCTACCACAGACAACGACCCAATTGTTCCCTTACCGTGTCACTACCCAGCTTCCCCGGAGACAATAACTGACGAAGAAAGGGGTGATCCCCATACTGCCCACCCCATGGTCACACGCTCAAAGAGTAAAAATACTCCCGCCAACTGAGCCCAGACCCCCCGCCCATTGACCCCCAAGTATAGTTATAACTGAACTGAAGGACATTGCCTGCACAAATACACATGTAAACACGTGAATGTTCTCTTTTTCTCTTCTCTCGCACATACAGGAACTGCGTATTATTGTATTGTTAAGAAAATAGCTAACTAACAAGTTCACTGCCCAGGCGTAGATGGTACTCCCAGACGATAACTACCCAGAAGAATTGTCACACCAATTTGTATACGAAATAAAAAGGCCAACGTACCTAAAAAGGAGAAGGGTACGTGTCTACTACACAGCATTCCTCTTGGCCATAGAATATTCCATGCCCCACCTCCGCCCATACTTGCCGGTCCTAAGAGATAGATCACTTAGAGTAGCGTGGGAACAGCTCTTCGCCTGGGCACTGAATGACTATTTGATAGGGAGAGCTTAAAGGAAACCAACAACTAACATTTAATAACAAGCATTTTGAGAATTTTTAGGCGGGCAACTTTAACGTCGCAAGAATACGCTGCCAGGACTGCAGCAAGGTAAGAGCAAAATGCCGGTGAGATTAGCATATGTAATAAAAATAATAGGGATTTTGATGATCACCGGGTTCTTGGCTGCCTCTGTATGGCAGTACAGCTATGCTATTAATTTTATTGCTGCACCCAAACCTAATATACCCCCGTCCCCTGCTGCAACAGGTGTTACGTCAGGTGATAGTAGTAACGTTGCACCCAAGCAAAATAGAGTTAAACGCAGCACATACTCAGACAATAAAGGTATTGATAATTATATACAAGATTCAGCACACGTCACAAACAACATATGGTACCAACACATGACCCGCATTGGTAAGCAGACAACTGAGGACAGCTGCTACGTTTTCTCATTAATACCATACGCCATGAGTGCTTCACGAACATTTGTTGCCACAGAAATAGATGAAAAGACAGCACAGTGCATAATATACTTGGCACTGTTCCAAACGAAAGGAAGATTTCAAGGGACAGTGGTGCATATGACATGGAAAACACGAGACTCATACCCATATGAAAACAACTTCCTCAAGACCTATTTGAGTTACCACAAGAGCAGTTTACATGCTGAAGCATTCAGATACATAACAAGTGTTCCTGCAAAAGGAGAAACAAAGAAAGTAACACTGCAGTATCTACCATGTGATTGGTACGCCACTGAAGTTCCGGGTAAACAAGGATGTTGGGAGAGGCCGCTGGTGACGATAACAGGGAAGGTGTATCTGGACAACAGCTGGGAGATAGGAGTGATTGGCAGCAACATGGTAACAAAAAAAACTATCTCAACTATTGAGGCACACAATCACCGATGTTGGACGACGTGGATCAAGTATGTACCAATGCTCACGTGGGTAGAAACGGATGAAGACCAATAACAATACTACCGCTGACTGCGCCCAAGGTATGCTACCAGCATAAAGGAGAGGTGGACGTGGGATATAACACCAATTGTGCAAGTGTGATGGAGTTACCTGAGGGGGGAGCAGGAACAGCAGTAATAATGGACCATTATTGGGCCTGTGGAGAAAAGGCATACCATACACTGCCTCCCCTGTGGAATGGTGTGTGCACAATGGTGCACGTCAATGTACCATCACTAGTGGTACCCAAGAAGCATGTCAATGTGGCGAACTTTCCCAAAATGGATGAAGGGGACAAGAGAAAAAAGAGATCTGCACCACTTCAGGAGGAGCAAGGGAACAGGACCAACAGCAATGATACTGTCCTAAATAGAAGGAAAAGACAAGGAGAAACACTGACAGGAAATTACCTGTGGGGAAGGTCGGAAACGGCACTAACTTCAATACCGCCAGAACACAGACTATTCAGCAGAGCAGCAATGTTCTTCTCCTCAATAATACACCCGGGACTGCAGGCTTACGCAAACGCAAAATGGCTCCAAATAACTAGATGGGAACTAATGATGACCATCAATTCTACAGTAAATGGGTTTAACGCAATAAAAGAGGAGCTGCGAGCTATAAGGATGGTAGCACTCCAGAACAGATATGTATTGGACCTTCTCACAGCAATGGAAGGAGGAGTTTGTGCAAAGATAGGACAATCATGCTGCACGTTCATACCTGCCAACGATGCTGACAATGGTACACTGACAGAAGCAGTTTCACAATTGGCCCAGATGCACTCCAAAATGATGGATGAAAGTAACGGTGTAAACAAGGATAATAGCTGGTTTTCACTATTATGGTCATGGATGCCATCCTGGCTGTCAGATGGACTGAAAATAATAGTGGGTTGTACTATTTTGGCTGGAGCTACGCTGATCATAATTAGATTTTGAAAGGCCCGGAAGGCACGTACCACTGACGAGTTGCTCGAAATGGTGGGAATGCACCCCTTGATGCCAGCAGATGACGGCCAACATACAGGTGTGATAATACAGGAGAGGGAGAAGTTGCGCACCCAAATCATCACCAACCATCTAGACCCACCATCAGTGAAGATCGAGAACACAAGAAACCCCAGGAGCTACATAGGGAAATGGGTATACTGTACTCCTGGAGGAACCTGTGAATATATGTATTGGTCATTTGAAGATCATGTAAACCATTATGGACATCTAGGAGGAATAACTAGGATATGGCGAGTAAGAGGAGATAATGAGAAGGATATGTTTGTGGTCGACAAGTCGACCAGAGGGGGGACTGAAGTGGGAGAATGGAAGACCAGGCTCCCGTCCTTCACCTCTCGCGCTTGGCCTAAAGGGTCACGACCCAGACACCCGCCACGAGAAGAGTTTGTCCATTTACCAGACAACCAGATACCCTGGTACAGGAACATACGGATGTGTCCATCTGCCTGCCCAGCAGCCCGCACTGGCCATGCCGACACCTGCGGCACGGACCAACTAGACTAAAATCTACACGTCGTTAGAGATGCCATGACGACCTAGACAACGGGAAGCACATCTGAACAAATATACACACTGAACATTCCCGCACCAATCTACACGAAGAATATACTCAGTGCTATGACGTAGGCGACAGGCATACTCACGGACGTGCATCTTTATTATTTTTACATAGGCTTTCAGAATGCAGAAACGCAAGACGCGTCATGAACTCATCTACAAAGCTTGCTCACGCTTCTCTTGAAACCAGTTACCACCATGAGAAGTATAATGAAGACACGATACTGGTCATGGAACTATATGCTACTATAACCTAAAGCACCTGTGCACCAAACGGACCACTTATGCACCAGGCCCAAGTAGGCCTCAAACAAGAGCTCCCGTGGACATTAACAAAGCATGAGTCAGGTTGCTGATCCTGCAGAATGAGCCCGGCGAAACAACCAGCCAAGGTCGCAATGTTGCAATCCCACATTCCAAGAACAAATCATCACGGGCACGATGTTGCAACCTCGCACGCCGCACACCAACTTTAAAGTCACACCTGCAAATTAAACCAGACACACAGTGGAAAAGCAATATTAATTGTGCAGAATTCTGCCTCAAACACGGTCCCTCCCCACGTGACCAAGCCGAACCTGACGAGATGCCAAACCCAGGAGAGAAGAGGCGTCTGGATCCCTCGCTACGAGACACAGGCAGATACACTTGAAAGGCTCAATGGACATTTGCGACAGTGGGAGCGGTCAGCCTTCCAGCTATGAATAAATCCTCACATTGTCTGCACGTACCCATAGTGAAACATTGTTGCAAATTGCAGGTACACCGAGAGCTGGGAACAACGGTGGTCCCAGGCTGGGAAGCTCACGGGCGCACCAATCAGAACATGGGGCTCTTATCACTGACGCCAGTAATATTAACCAATCCTCAGGAGTCTTCATGTAACAATTCTCATGTATCTAATTGTAGGGACAACCCAGATATATCACCTGACTACCCTTTGTCCACTAACATTGTTCTCTATATGTGTGCTATACTAACCCTACCACTCGAGCAACCAATTAAGAGTGGCAATAGGTTTTTTGTTAACTTTCTGAAGTGACGCAAGTAGCGCGTCATAATACAGTAAAAAGGGCCTGCGAGCCCCACGATTGTGTGTGTGTCAGGACGGACGCGTACGCTCCTTGACCCATCCCTGCCGTTTTGTCTAATAAACAGCAGAGTCACCTTGCTTCTTGCATGTGTCTCATACTCTATCTCATCTGGGATATACGGGAGGAGTTGGGGCCTCCCTGCCTGGAGGTCTGCAGACGGCCCGGCCGACCCCGGCAGAATTTCCCCCCGACAAGTGCATGCCCAATTATCAGTCCCCAATACACTGGTTTATCACCAGACTGTTGTAGTGTCACTCAGTGGCAATTACATAACTAAACCTTGCGGTTGAAGACAGGCAACACACTATAGGTACCAGAGTGCAAGAATGCCACTCAACCAAATCAAGTCCTGCAGTATACTGTTCCAACCAGGCCCATTAGGGCATGCTCTTGCGAGGTTCATGCAGGCATGTATGTATACACTGATTGTGTAGAACCCTCAGTCACAGGCAACACCACTGGTGTACACCATCTGACATGCATGTCCATAGTCAATGTGAATGCCAAAGGGCCTCATGGAGTGCACTATTGCCACTTGTGTGTGGGCTTAGGGCCATTTAGGAACGTGCATCTGAAATGGATGGGATCACACAGAATAACTCCAAGTCCAAATAACCGAACCAACTCAGGAAGATGGCAAAGTACTGTTTTATTAGCAATTATCTAAAACAGGGAGTTTACAACAAACATCAACAGACGTGCGCTCAGGTTCTCTCAGCGATCTTTACACAAAACATAGCTCATGTATCAAAAACACATCCAAGATGACGCCATACTACGTGGTAATAATGAAACACAACCTCGCCATGCAGCTCTACAATTCTGCTTATTCTTGCTGCAACACAGTTTTCCCTTCCTGCTTCATGGGTCCTGGCTTACTAAATTCATGATACCAATGTCCAGCTTCTATACAATGGCGGCTTCACCTGCACTCTATTCAATATGTATAGCCAGCTTCTATGAAGACTTAGTCTATGCTGCATTTCAGCATCTCTACAATTATTGAACGGTTGATTGTCTGCAGCACTTTGTACAAGTGTAATCTCCCTTTGCATATTTAAAAGTTCACTTGATTCTTTACTTTGTCATTAGTCTCTTCAGGATCTATACATCTTCTTCAGCCAGTATCTTGTGATGTCGTACATATTCTTTTGTGATTTCACTAACTTCTTTTCTTTGCTCGTTCTCATATTCCTTCAGGGAGTTTCTCCATTATCTTTTCATCACTTGGGGTATACATTTGGTAGGGTTGTCTCAATGTTTATCTTCTTTCAAACACACACTGCGGTATTGGCACAACTGCTGGTATCAAACACAGCACTATCTCAGGTCTCCAACATATGGGAGGAAGGGGCACAGTTTCCTGCAGAGGCATGCAGTTGCTCCTCTACACATGAATGCGCAGTGCTCAAGTGCTACTACAATCTGACAAGCATAGGGCTGGTAAATCAGTGGGATTGAATGGAAGATGGACAAAACGTCCATGTAGTGCCATTGCCAGCTAAGGTAATGCTAAACATGTCATGTGTATTCCGGGCCTACTATGCATGTAAGCCATCATGTCGCATTGATGCATGTCACCGAATGTCCAGACCACAGTGGGCCATCATGAAGTGTGTGCAGACACTCTTTTGGGGCAGTGGCATTGTGTCACCATGGGAACATGCATGCAGGGCCTGTTGTGGCTAGTCTCACCCACAACAATCCATCCCAGGGGGTACAACTCAGCACAGTATGGATAACACACATTTGCCGTCACAGGGTGCAGCACAGTGCATGACGCACATACTTACCACGGTTCATGCATGATGAAGCAAGAAATACACAAAAGTTCAATGAGAATGACAGTCCTGCAACATGCATACCATGGCTCACATTGTGTACCCCCACTTGCAGGTGATTCTGGATATCCACTACTGCCCTGAGTAATGACCCCACTGAGGGACCCGCAGGCGCCAGAGGGGACGGAATACAATTGTGCCCATGGGCGAACCAGGGCAAACATTGAACAGACGTTTGGACTGTTGAAGGCATGTTTCAGACGCCTACACTGGTCGGAAGGGTTCACCTATGTACATGCCAGAGATGGTGAGGCCAATAGTCCTGGTATGTGCAATGTTGCATAACATCTGCATTAGAAAAGCATGCACCTGCCCCCGGACCTGGACATGCCACCACCAAAGGGTGGAGATGATGATGATGGCGAGGCAGCGCCAGCCAGGCCCAGGCACATGGACACCAGGGATGGGTGTTTTATCTGAAAAGAACTCAGAGACAACTTTTTTGGAGGCCCCACACTTTGCACTACTCATGCTACATTACTGCATTGCAGCACCCTTGGCTGAGAAGCGGTGTCCCCCAATGTCCCTTTCATAAGGAGTCCGACATCACCCAAGCCTTCATGAGCTACTGCAAGTACCTTCCCTATTCTTCCAGCAGAACATCCCCAAATAGATACCAGTTAGGTACTGGGATGAGGAAAGAGTCAAACCAGAGTAGTACATCCTCTTTTTATTCACTCACACACACACACACAGACCATTTAGATACTGAGACAAGGAGGAGGCATGCAAGAGCAATGCAGAACTCCCAACCTGGCAATGCGTAGTCTAGTCCTTTTTGGACCAATCAATCTGCTGGGAGGTTTAAAAGCAGCAAGATCGGTCAAAATGGAGTCATCTGTGGTAGCAGCCCTATCGACTGCTGGACGAGAGCAGACCTCTCCTGGAAGGGAGCATGGCAGAGGGAGTGCTCGAGCACCCCGGTTAGATGCAGATTGTATGCAGCGGGAAGCAAGGCTAAAGGAAGCTGGAGGCCTGTGCCGGACTATGGAGAAGGAACTAGTGTGATCGGGCGAAGCTGTAGTTTGAGGTCCCAAGCTGCATCGGAGGTGGGAGCGAAGTCACAGAGAGCCGCTTTGGAGACAGAGCGAGTTGCCCCACGAGAAAAAGAGCTCATGGAGGCCAAAGGACTCAATGGAACACTGTAAGTACCGACGGTGAGTCAGATTGGGAAAAGGGTCACAGGGATGACAGACTAGCATGAAAACATATAAGAACTTTCATGAATGGCGGTATAAGTGAAATCAAGCACTTTTTGAATGCCAATCTGAATGAAAGTAAGCATTTTGAATACCAATCTGAATGAAAGCAGTTTTGTGGAAACTCTCAATATAAATGAACTGTGTATTTTGAGAGAACAAGCATTGGCAAGAGCCATAAGAATATAAAGGAACTGTGTACTTTGAGAGTACAAGCATTCGCAAGAGCCATATGAGTATAAAGTAACTGTGTAACTTGAGAAAGCAAGCACTGGCAAGAGCCACAAGAGTATGGGAAAGTGGAACATGTGAATAGTGGCAAAACGTGTAATGATAAATCATTGAGAGGATGTGAAATACGCATGAACAAAGGACCAATGCAAAGCTGAAACAGTGGGAACGTGGATATGAAGGAGAAGCAAGTTAGGCGTGTTGACTGTGTGACCTGTAATGGGTGGACCGTATGGTACAACAACTGTGCCTAAACCGAGGACACCCACCTATTGAAAAGCCACTTAAAATAACTGCAACAAAGCTTGTGAATTAATCTAAATGAAATCTAGTGTGAACTGGAATTGAAGAACTGAATTTTATGAAATTGTTTGTTTGTTTTATTTGTTTAGTATTTATTATGTGCACCCTAGGGTATAAGGGCGCAGGACGTAAGAAAACATACAGCTTAGTGCAAGGTTCCAGGTTACAGAATGTCTTACATGTGAAAGGATTAACAATCTAATAATTTTGTAAAATCAGCAGTAAAGAGATAACAGTTGCCGCAGGCATATAGGTAAAAAACAGGCTGGAGCAAATTTGTACATTCATTTAACATTTGTCGCTATCAACCAGCTGATCACATTTTGCCTGAATTTGGTAAAGGATTGTTCTGTTCTCAACGTGACAGGTAACTCGTTCCATAGTGCGGCTTTGACTGGGAAGCTAGTTCCACCTATAGAGGAGAGTTTGAATCAGGGTACTTGAATGCGATTGGTGTTTTTTAGTCTCATTTGTCTAGTGGATTTTGTTCGAGAGAATCTGTCTGCCAAGTATTGTGGGGCTTTGTTGTTTAGGGATTTGTATGTGAGGGATGCAGTTTTCAGTCTAATTTTCTCATAGGTGGTAAGCCATTTATGTTTCCTTCTTGTTTCCGAGATATGTTCTCTCTTAGGAATGTTCAATGGTACTCGAAGAGCATTGTTTTGCTGTATCTGAATTTTGTTGATGGTGGATTTAGTTGCTCCAATGTACAGGGCATTACAATAGTCTAGTTTAGAGATGATCAACACTCTGGCTAAAGTTAGGCAACTGTTCTGAGATAAGAATTGTTTTCCTGCTCTAATTAGTTTACATGTGTAAGCTGCTGATGAGGCTAAAGCATTTACCTGTTTGGTAAATGATAGGGTAGAGTCAAGGTATATAGCTAACCTTTTTACTTCCTTAGCTACTTGGATGCAGTTCTCATCGATGGTAAAGGAAGAGTAATTCGTACTTAGTTTGTTGAGGAGGGATGTGGTGCCCAAGATGAGAAGCTGTTTTATCATCGTTCAGGCATAGACCATTGTTGGCCATCCATGATTGAACGATACTGTAGATTCTGTTCACCATTGCTAGGTCCTCATCATAGACCCCGGTAAGTGGGAGGAGGATCTGAGTATCATCTGAATAATTGGTGTAGGTGATACCCAGATTGTCCATGTCATCAAACAGGGATTTAGTGAAGATGTTATATAGCATTGGTGAAACGCATGAACCCTGTAGCACCCCGCATGTGATGAGGATGGGGTCCACAGCTGCTGTTGGTGAGAAGACCCTCATGGTGCAGTTACTAAGGAATGATTGGATCCACACTATTGCCTCAGTGGAGAAGGGTGCTGCTGTATCTAAGTGGTTGCAAAGAACCTTGTGATCCACTAAGTCGAATGCGGCAGATAGGTCTAATAGAAGGAGTAGTGCCGGTTTTCCAATGTCTCGTAGTTTATCTATTTGGGCTTTAAGATCGATAAGTGCAGTTTCTGTGCCATGCAATGGACGGAAACCGGATTGACGAGAGCCTAGTAGCTGGTTCAGTTCAAGGAAAATCTGGATTTGGATATATGCCATCTTTTCCCGAATCTTCAGAAGGAATGGCACAGTTGTCATCGGTCTATAATTGGTAGGTATAGCCGGGTCTAAGATTTGCTTTTTGAGGAGTGGGAGCACCCATGATTCCTTTAAGTTGCTCGGGATGGTGCCGGTGGCAAAGGAGGCATTAATCAGCTTAGTAATAAATGGTGCTAGGTCCCGCGCAGCATCTTTGATCAGTTGTGCTGGGCAGAGATCTCCTTTGCAGTTGCAAGGTTTCAGTCCAATTATTACTTTCTCCACCTCTATCATAGAGACTTTAGAGAAGTAAAATTGGGTGGAAGGTTTAGTTTTAGGTGTTATTGTATTGAGCAATGTAGAGGTGGCTAATGTCTCTCCCTTAATTCTATTTTCTTTTGGAGGTTGAGGACTTTGTTGGATAATGCATACTGGATTTCAGAGCACCATGTTTTATCTTTAAGACAGTTATCTTGAGGAGTTATGGGAGTTTCCAGTTCTCTAACTATGGAGAACAACTCTTTCATACTTGAGTTTGCTTGTGTAATTCTGTTATTGCAAGTCTCTTGCTTTTCTGAGAGGCTCTCCTTTTTGTATTCTGATGAAATGTTGATTAGTTTCAATTTAATTTCCGGAGTAGGGTGAAGTTTCCAAGTGTTTTCTTGTTTTCTTTTTTTCTAGTCTAAGGTTTTTTAGGAGGGGGGTGAGCCAATTGTTCAGATGGCTGTGTGGTTTGCTGTTTCTGAGCTTTAGCGGGGCAATATTATCAAGGGTTTTGTTCATGATTTTGTTGAATTCTTCAACTAGGACGGTAGGATCTGAGTTGTCTGGAAGAGCATTTAAAGTAGGCAGGATTCAAGGGAGTAATTTGTCTGTTGTCATGTTATTTTTATTTCTGGTAAGTGCGGGTGGTGCACAGCGTTGTTGAATTGTTGAAACACTTGAAACCTTGGGGAGGGAAACCCCTTTGTGTGCCAAATCATGGGGAAGGGAAATCCTTTCCAACCCAGAATTGGAAGAAGCTTGGAACTGTTACTTGCACACTTATTATTTTTGTGCTGACATTCCTACACATTGTATACAGATGGATGTGTGGGCAAGTATAGGTTTTGTATACAGACAGGCATTTACTTTGGACTACCTGACATGAATAATCCATAGTTTAATTTAGGTAGGGACATCTCACCTTTGTATAGGGCAAGTTAGGCTTTATTCCAACCCTTCTTTTGGTTTAATAAAAGTGTAAAGATCAAACCTGAGTTCAGTTATCTGTGTCTACTTTAAGATGCCTTTAAAGCCTCCTGATGAAAATAATTCAAACCTACATACTAACCAGCTACAACTACTCAAGACAACACAAAGGTGATAGTAAAGATGACCACAGCTGAGGAACAAAACAATTGCTTCACAGACATCTACAACTGCATGACATTGAACAACGTCAAACTGAACCCGGCAAAAAACAGAAATAATGCTCTCACCCACAAAAATCAACACAGATAAACCACAGCCTAACTGGACGGCCAGCATGTGAACCCAAAAGTAGACTTGCAACATAGTAAATAACTTAGGATTACTCATGGGCAACACAATATCCCTACAACTGCAAGTCAACATAATCACCAAAAATGCTTCTACCTCATAAAACAACTCAGGATTACTCCCATGCCTCTCCTTTCACCAGAGAAACCTCACTATCATATCCCTGATACTTTTAAGAATTGATTACGCAAACAGACTCTACCTAGGAATGCCAGAAAGACTCATCAAGAAACTGCAAAGGGTACAAAACCCTGCAGCCAGGATTCTATTACGATTAAACAGAAGAGACCACATCACTCCGGCTTTGAAAAGCCCACACTGGCTACCAGTAAAACACATTCAATTCAAAGCACTATGCATCGCTCAAAAAGGCTTACACAGACAAGGAGCCACATTTCTCAAAGCCAAGATCAACCACTACAAGACAAGAAGGACTTAAGATCAAGCAACAACCTACAAATGGAGACAAAATATAGGAAATTTGGAGGAACAGCGTTCTGCCATCTAGTTTACTACCTTTGGAACACCATGCCCAAAGAAATTAGCGCCGCAGAAGACCACAACACCTTCAGAAAATGACTCAAAATCTAGTTATTCACATACATGGACAACCACAAAGACAGCAATAACATCCCAGACCAAAAGAAATACACTATGGGACATTGTCACAGATAATAATGGCAACAGCTTAGAGGACCAGAATACTGCAACCGCCCACCTCCCACCTATGCCCTCCCAACCATGCCCAATCAACTAGAGTGATCAATGAAGAGCAGACTACCCTACGGATGAACAGATTTAGGGATAACACTCACACACAATTAAGCTCCAAGCAAACTCAGACAGGTAAACCACTAAACCCAAGCTCCACTGCTACCTGCCTGCTTACAACTAGGGCCACCATAACCACCATAACCTGACCACTCGTAACTAGGGCCACCTGGATGAGCACCTCCCCCTCTCTATTCATAATTCTTGCTGTGCACCATTTCAGCAACTGACTGGGCGCAGGTCCACACGCAAAGACCACGTCTAACCTGTCCAAGTAACCAAGAACACACTAGGTACAACCATGCACCTGCCAGCATAACCTGCAGGGAAGTCAAACCCCAACCTATAGAGCAGGTGAGATGAAGCGACAAACCACAACCAAGTATGTTGGTATATACCATTAAGCAGCAACCGAAGACTTACACCAGAGACTTCACCAAAACCGATGACTTACTAACCCACTGCCCCTTCCTGCTCCTGCAGCATAACCAATGCAACTACACTTGACTAGGGGCTAACCACAGTACACATAAACACACCAAGAATCAATCTGAGGTTCACACCCTACCATCTCTATGAGATTCTGGAAGCAAGCCTAGAGGGAACTCCTAGGCACACAAATCCAGCAACGCCACACAAATACACACCAACACAATACATATTCATACACCTAATAGCCATCTGCAACTCTTGACCCTTATGGACACAGCTAACCAGTGGGCACAACTACAATCCAACATGCCAAACAATGTTCACAGATGCCAGTTCCTCCTAGTTTTGAACTTATCCTATCATCCTATTCCCACTAATCCACCCAGACCTTCTCTCTTGCAGAACCACGTGAGCACCTGGCAACTGCCCTTGGGTGGTAGCGATGTGCGGTACAAATCAACATAACATAGCACTCAATGAATTCAAACACATTAATAAGGACTGCCCACTCATTGTTGTAAGTGATGAATAAAAATGTACTGTAATGAACTACAGACTACAGATAACACCCTGTGCCCATCTCACCCTCCCCATACACCCACCTCCCCCAACACCAAATTGTCTAATGGGATTGACCACAATGACACTCCCTGTTCCTTTTCATGGCACGACCCTTGCCATTGGAGGGTGTGCCCATTAGTCTCTGAGAGCAGTGCCTAGGACTACTCCGGACCGAGCTAGTAGGGTGTTGGCACCACATGTGTTCCTGGTTGGCCTGCAGGAAGAGTACAACAGACTCTGTAAGAGCGCACAACCCCTCGTTGCCCTCCTGGATGCTCTGTGCAAGATGCATGAGGCTGACATTGTGCAGCCCAGGGCACGAGCACAGCACTGGCTGCTTGCATGGACATACTTGTGCATTAGCTGTGATTCAGTCAGTTGCTGGTATACTATATCCGCCATTTAATCACAACGGGCTTCCATCGAATGGATTCATTCATCCATTTACAATGCACTGGGCATTGGTGTTCGTGGATGGCTGTGGAGCGTTGAGAAACTGAAGGTGGGGGACAGATATGTGGTGCAGTCTGGTTAGGCATCACTGCTTTCCCCTCATTCGCTGACTCAGCCTCATCAGAGGTGGTACTGTGATAGGCAGGGGGCTGATGTATCATGGACGCATTGTATGTGTGCCTTGACTGTGTCACTGCTTGAGTTGGTGGTGTTGGCTGTTCAGGCTGTGCTGCAGCTTGGGCTAGTGGTGTCCGCTGTTCAGCCTCTGCTGCTGCCTGGGTTGGTGAAGGAGGCTTTTCCACAGATGTGGTGGGGGTGGGATGTTGGGCAGTCATGCCATATCTTACATGAGCTGCGGAAGGTCCAGCGCTATTGCTGTCAGTGTATTTGCCTGATAGGGTGAGATGAGGAAGCGGTTAGACACATGTTTGTCACATTGATGTCCTTCCATTACACAAATACCACATTGTATGTTCCCTGGCCTGGACAAGATGTCTGAGAGTTGTTAGGGAGAATTCTCATAAATGTGCTACTTCCTTCTACCTTAGAGCCCTCCAGCTCTTTTGCTAAACTTTGGGACTTTGAACCTTTCAATTCAATGTATTTTCTGTGTTTGTTTCTTTTGATTATGGAGTCTAACCAACTCCATAGGCATCATCTTGTTCATTTGTTCACACAGCACCTTCAGTGCACTGACACAGGGAAGCCTTTCAGGCTTTCCCAAGCTTTAAATACCTTCACTGGGATCAACTACTGTTTCCCAGAGCAGTGGAGTGAAATTGAATTTACTACTCCTTTTAAATTCCTAGACCCAGCACCACCTATCTTAAAATAGAGTGCAGGAGGGGTTACTTAGTATCCCCTATGTCTAGAAACGCATGTAGCAGTCAAATGCTACCCTTTCCTCTCGAAATGGCTGGTAGTAGTGGTTTTACAACAAACTACCGTGATTTTTCCCGACCGTGAACACCGGTAATGAAAAATCGTGGGAGCCATGTTTTTCAAGATGGCGTCTGAGCCCCCTTTGTTTAAACAGGTCCCGGTCTTTTTTCGTCATTTCTTTTTGGAAAGGTCCTTCTAGAGTTTGACTCTGCGTGCCAAACCAGGTTTGGTCCCTTTGTTCCTTCGCCTTGGGCAGACTTCAGGACTGAAGACCGGCTCTAGCACCCAAGTGTCTGGGGTGGGCAGGAAGTGAGGGAGGTGACTGAAACTCCCTGTACTTAGTCTCCTAGGAGACCCAAATGCACTCTGGTGGGATTGGCTGGCTGACTGTCCGGCAAGGACAACCACCCTGCTGGGTGAGTGGCATCTAGGCTGGAATGAATGGAGAGAACTGAATAAAAGGCGAGTCTCTTGGCTTGGAAGGCAGATTCGACCACTGGAATGATAGAACAGAAGACGAGCTGGAAGAGGACGGCTGCTGCAACTCCTGGACCATTGGTTTGCCCGGTGAAGCCCTGCTGCAGGTCAGAATCACCAAGTTCATCTCGACAGAGAAGCCCTTCAAGGACGACTTCTCCCTTTGAGTTGGTGGGACCAATCAACTCAACACTAAGTCGGCTGGATACCATTCTCTGAGCTGGTTGTATTTTCTCAAAGTGCTGCAGGAAACCTAATAACCAGGGAGAGGGACACCAGTTTGTGTGCTTGACTACAGCTACCAGAATTGAAGATTTGCCAGTTGCCAGCTTTTTGACCAGTCCCAGTGTAGTGCAGGAGTTCCCCGATGTCCTCCCTCTTGTCCACACGACTGAGGCTCAGGAACAACGAGATCTCGTTCTTCATTGTAAGTTACTGTGAAAACCTGATCGAGAGAAATTACCTCTCACTTGAAAGTGCGTGAAACTTTTGCAACTCACAGGCCTAATTAGCTTGTGACCCAACTTATGTTTCTTCTTTTCACAAACTATTTCTGAGAACTTTTACAGAGATGTTACTGTTTTATTTACCATAACCGTTTTATCCTATCCAAGACTTTAAGCCCATTGACTTTGGCCTAACCTATTGAATTTTATTGACTCTTCTGGTGAACTCAAAGTATCTGCACTTTCTAAGAATAATTGTGATCTTTTTTTCTGATGTTCTGATACCCTATGCCTTTTTGCTCCTACTTCAAAGTGTTCTGAATGCCATTTTGCTCCTCCTTCAAAGTAGTATAAATGCCTCGGAAACTTATAGTTTAGTACTGAAGTATATGTGTGTATAATATTTAATTACCTTCTTCTAGTGAATGTTTTATAACTGACTGTGAAATAAATAAGTGTTTTACCAAGAAACCTTGAGTATAAGAGCTCAGCTCTGCTACCAAAAACTGTGTAGCACAGACTTATACCAAAGGTTGGTTTGCTTACACCTGAAGTCATAGTTGTGTGTAGTGGTCCCGGAGTGTACTGCATACAAACTCTGCCTAACAAGGGTGAATTGTGCACTGATGTGTGCATGCGTGTGTAGTGTGAGTCCATTTCGGTGGTACATATAGCACGGTAGCATGTTATTGTCTGAGCATTGGGGATATGCTATTTGTGCAGTCAAGCCATTGTGGACATGGCCAGTGTCCATGTGCATGGATGCTTTTGGTGTATGATACGTTTGCCTGGCTTACTTTGACCCTGGCTCCTGTCACCTATGTGTGCACTGTGATTTCTGATGTTTTCGTCACACTTAGTAATCCCCTTTACTTGGAGACATTTCCTTGATCTGTTGGGTGTAATCACACTTTTAGTGCTGCTGGGCATTCAGGTGTTGCTTGTTGTATTCACCGATGTCCCCTTGGGTGTCTGCTCTGGCCTCGGCAGATCCAATGCCCTCAATCCCCTCGAGATCCATGATTGAACTGCATCGGTCTTCCCAAGGCATCAGCTTTAGGGGAGAGACTGTCCCGCCGCCTGTGGCCATGGATTCCCAAAGGTGGGCTGCAAATAGGTTGCACACTCATAGGCACAGGACGTCCCACCTTTTGCAGTAATCTTTCAAGGTTCAGGGGACAGGGCTCACTGCCGTAACTTTGCAGGCCACCTCTTCCCATATGGCCAACATTCGACGTTGGCTTGTGTGGCGGTTGTCTCGGTCAAACAAGACTTCTGCATTCGCCACAATGTGTTCTGTTAGGGCGCTAAGTTCTTTTGCCGCTGAGAAGTGAGGCTTGCAGAGCAACACCTCAAGCAGCCTTGATTTGGACCCTCCGGACATCTTGGGGGTTTTTACCGGAGACAGATGGCAAAATGAAATGCCCTGCTTAAAATGGATTGAGTTTTCAAAAATGGCTGCTGGTGAACTTCCTTTTTCCTGCGATGACCCTGTTACCGGTGTCAGTGTTATGGTTGCTGATGTTTCCGGCATCAGTAGGAACGCTGCCGGTGTTTCCACCCCGATGGGAGCCGAAACCACTGTTAATGGCATGTTTTATCCCAGTAGCACTGGCATTTACCATTTTTGCCAGTGGTAACAGTGTTTCCGGAATGGGGGAGTCGTAATGTGCTGGCAATTCCGTCACTCCAGTAGCTGGAAACGGTGCTACAAGATTGATGGTATCACCGGCATCGTTCATGGATACTTGTAAATGAGGCCACCTGTCATGCCTCTTTAAGGCAAGCTTTTTCTCTGTGTGAGATAAACAAATGAACACATTGCTATTACAAATATTGAAATTGGATCCATCCAGACCATTTTTTTCTTTAAATATTTTTTTTTCAAATAAAGCATTTTCATAAACGGATCCTAAACAATATAACACACACGTAAATGTTGCCTGCTGTGCTATTCTGAACTAGGAATGTGTGTATGCAGGCAAAGAGGAATATGGCGCTGTATTAACCCTTTCAATCACAAGGTGATTTTATAAAGCGTTCCTCACTAAGCTTTAGGCAAAGCACCGGAACAAAACAAGCCCCAAAATGGAGTCCTGACACATTTAGAAGCAAAGGCTTGCTGTTGACCTCATTAACTTATAACCACATAAGAATTATCTAGGAGCCTTCCAGAAAATATTTTTAATTACATACCCTCCTATAGATTAAGAACAAACATTATTATAAAATGCAGCGAAATTGCCTTATCAGCACGCACAGATATAATTAACATCGGACTCATTTCAAACTGCATAACGCAGATGTTTCTCAAATGGATGCATGAGTTTCTTTCCATCGCCGAAGAAAAGCTGCACAATTCATAATTTAATTTCATCCCAGTCTGAGTGCAGTCTGTTTACGTATAAAGATTGTTAGTGCAGAGATGTGTGTTCATTTTGATTTGTGTATAAGGCACATGCAACGAAATACATCGAAGAGTTGCAATATAGTGTTGAACTTGAATACTGTTATTTGTTATGACCTTTTGCTGGACAAATCATGGTTTGTTGTTGTTAGTAATGTCACTGCAGCCCAAATGCCACCTGTACATTCTGACCCGCATACGTTGTAGTTTTCAGGAATATGCCATATCATGGGGCGTTCTATTGATTTAAAATGTATATTAGCTAGGCAGGGCTCCCTCTGTTTGCAATCAAGTTCAAATGTTTACCTACGTGCCTTGTTTAACTTTTCCAACACCATGTGGAAAAGTTAAGAGTGAAACATAGGCAAAATTGCCTTTGCTCTTCATAGTTTTAGAAAAGTGCACCTCCCACAATTAAACGACTGCCGTAGACATTTACGATGGATTCCTGAGAAATCCGCCTGATTGTACCTGCTAGTAATTTGACGCCGATTCCACGAACAGCACAATACATTACAGGCAGCATGGAAAGAGATGCTGGCATTAATGCAGTCACATGTGTTTGGCAGAGCAGAAGCAGTAGACAGATGTGGTATATCTGTCACATCCCCCCCCAACTCTTCCTTAAACATGAAAGAATATCCACCTGATCGGGAAAAGTGGTAAACAAATGCACTCTCACTTTTTTCCAATGGGCTAGATGGCGAAAATGACCCCCATGGAAACTAGAAAATTAAAATTCATATACAGTTACAGGAACAAGTAAAATATAAAAAAAAAGAATAATTCAAATTAAAAGAGTGCCAAAACATTTATTAGAGCAGAGGAAGAGAAGTATATAGCAGAGAAATATTTTGGAGCTTTCCACACAGATTTGCAGAGTGTGGAGTCGTACCACACTGCAGCCATTGGCATGGTATCTTTGAACTTGGAATGTGCACAGTTATTCTGACATGACTTGGGAGAAGCAGATGGAGGTTATGACCAGGAGTTAGGACCATAAATAATTAGATAATAGTATGGGCAGTATTACCTTTAGAACGTTGGACAGGACCCGATCCATGGGAATTTGGAGGTTAACACCGGAGGAAAGCGTGCTGGAGGGGAGCAAAAAGGCAGGACCTCCTAAGATTATAGCAGAATGAATGAATGCTTGATCAGCGTTGGCCCATGCGGTGGAAGTTTGTGAATTTATCAACGATAACGACCTGGACATGGTTTACTGATGGATCCCAGACACTGTTCCACTACTTAATCCCCGAGAATGACTGCATACAGGTTGCACAAAAGAGGGTGAGGGATAGCAGTAATTTATCGATCCTCATTACATGTATCCAATCTTGATGCCCTAGAATGGCCTGATGAGTCCCAGATGGGCCAGATGACCATTGTGCTGTGCCCCATGCGGTCAGTGAAAATCATATTGGGCTATAGACGCCCCCCTGGACCAGTGGGCAACATTTTTGAGAAATTAGATATTCATCTGACCCTGGTCGGGAGCAGATATAATGAACTCCTGTGTGTAGGAGACTGGAACATCTGGCTGGATAGCAGTATGCATTCTGATTCCAAAGAACTATTTGACATATTGGGGAACCATGGGTTATCAATGCTGTCAACCGTGCCACCACATGTTAACAGGCATTGCCTTTATTTGATGTCGGTCAGGGGGAAGTATGTAGTATTTTTCGAGACCGTCCCTATTCTCTGGTCCTATCATCACGCTCAAATGTTTGGCTTAGTTATAGAAGGAAAGCAGACGGGAGAGGAGTCTGCCAGACCTGCCACCTGACTCGTAAAGCAAGTGATCTAGCTAAGATCCCAGGTGAAGAAGTATAGACAAGATTGGCAATTATTGACAATATGCGACCAATCGAGGAATACTTCACTGCGGGCACTTTAATATTGGAAGAGATCTGTTCCAACTATGCTCACCTGACACCAAAGAGCACTAGGGTCTCGAAGCTCTGGGTAGGCTGTCGTTGGTCTCACTGTGTAAGCAGGTGTGACAAACCAATAAGTTATGGAGGAAAAGTAAGTTGGTAGTCAATGCCAATAAGGTGAAGATGGCACTAAAGACCTATAAGGAAGCCATTTTTGAGGCTAAAGGGGATTTCCTTCATGGTGAGATCGAGCAGGCTGGGAACCAGTCAAAGGAAGTGTATTCAGTGGTTTCCGAAATCTGTAAACCAAATTGCATTGCTGCATCTCTGAGTTCCTCCCAGGCACAGGCCAACGCCTTTAATATTTGTTTTCAGGAAAAGATTGTAGCAATACAGAAGAGTATTGAGACAGCGATGGGGGGTGGGATCTTCCAACCCAGAGATAGATGTTGTAGTACCAGTGAATTGGGGGGCTGAGGAGAGCTTTAGGTTTCAACCTGCGACAGAGGAACAGATATATTCCCTCATTTTAAAACTCAAGCCAACCAATAGTCCTGTATTTGTGTTGCATATTTGCACCACTCAGCGGTTAGCCCTGAATATTACACCCCTCATGACTACCTTTGTGAACAAATCTCTCACACAGGGTCGGGTTCCGGACACATTAAAAAATGCAACAGTGCAACCACTTTAAAAAAAAAAAAAAGAAACTTGGATGGAGATGTTTTAAAAAACTACTGCCAGTTGCTGGTCTGGCCAGCTAAAGTGTTGGAGGAAGTGGTCTCCTCCCAATTTCAAACCTTTGGGGAAAAAGAGAGATTTCTGGACAAACTTCAATCAGGATTTCAGCCAAAGCACAGGACCGAAACTGCCCTGCTGGCGGTGAATGATGATCTATTGGAGGTCGCGGATGGTGGCAGATCAACACTTTTGTTGATGCTGGACCTCTCTGGAGCCTTCCACATAGTTGATCACGGAGTCATGCTGGATCGTTTTAGGAGAGTGGGTAAGGTCACTGAACAGGCCATGGAGTGGTTTGGATCTTTCTTAACAGCAAGATCCTAGCAGGTATCATTTGGGGATTATACCTCTGAATCTATTGTTATGAGGTGTGGGGTCCCCCAGGGTTCGTTGCTGTCCCCACTGATTTTCAATCTCTACATGTGCCCAGTCTTAAATATAGTGAGGTGTCACGGTCTGAGTTTTCACTCATACGCCGATGACACTCAAATCTATATTGAGACTAGGGGCCTCATCATGAGTTGGCCGCTAAGGGGCTATTAGCCATACCGCCAAACCCCCGGCGCTATTAGCGCCGGATCACAGGTTTGTTGGAACGGTAAGTCCCCATTCCCCATTGGGCGCATTCGGGAATTTCCCATTCCCCATTGGGCCCAATAGGGAATGTTCAATGCTATTACCGCCGGTGGTAATAGCACAGAGAATTGGCAAAATTGCAGCGGATTTGCCCCCAGGCCAGAGCTCAGGAATGGGTTACCATTCCTACCTTCCCGGAAAATCCCAGAGCTGTTGTGGGGACTATGACAAACACCCACCTGGATTACTGTAACAGTTTGATGGCAGGTATACCGGACAAGCAAATATACAGACTACAGAAGGCCCAGAATGCTGCAGTGAGGCTGGTGTGCCGGTTGGGTAAAAAGGAACAGGTCTCCCTGCACCGCAGAAATCTTCACGGGCTGGCCCCGGAGTACCTTAGTGCCAAAGTCTGCCGATACCATCCTACAAGAGCACTACACTCAGGGAATAAGCTAATATTGAGTGTCCCACGCACAGGGTTTGTCTCCAGAGGTGATAGAAGATTTGGAGTCTATGGACCTAAACTATGGAATAACATTCCTGTGGAGATTATATTCTGCCAGTCATTGTCCAGGTTTCGGAAGGCTCTTAAAATCTACCTGTTTAAATAGAATTCCGGCCAGTTTAGTGATAGCATATGTACATGAATTGTTTGAGGTTTTGGTTTACATCTGCACCTGTATACAGTTAAGTCAGTTTGGAACGCGTTATAAATGCCAAATCCAATCAATATGACTTTAGCCAAACAAGTTCCTCAAAAGAATTCCAGTATTTAACAGCACAAGAAACACTAGGTGCAGCGTATATCCAATACAGTGGGCAATATAGGTCGTAATTATGGAGGGATGTAAAAAAAATAAATCATTCCAGATCCTTTTGATATCCATCTTTTGTTTTGGTAATTTCTGAGATTCGGCCTGTGGCCATGCTGTTCTCTTGTCGAGAAACCATGCTCCCTTTTTTTCCACATGGAAGACATGACCAATCTGGCTGGTATACAATTTTGCTGAACACACCGATCACAGCACTTTGGTTGAGTCAAAGCAAATTACATGCAGATTTATAACATATTTACATCACACAAAAGAAACACTGAAACTTTGACAACTATGAACATTGTATGTACCCATGTAAATAAAATGCTTCAGCAAGGCACTATGACAATGTTTCTTTTTGACTTAAAACTGGAATTTTAAAATAATTGGTGAATTAATTTAGTTTTCTTCCACATCCTTCTCTGCTTCTTAAATAGTTAAATTCCTATCTTTTCGCCCTTTCAGACAGCTAAAAGTGTGTTGATGGAATGAAGAAAACACGGGATGAAGGAATACAAAACTTTTCTTTGTGCACTCTAAGATAATGTTGACCTGGTTAATACATTAAGCAACATCTATTTGTTGGAACTCAGAGGATACAACACAACTCAAAAGAGTGGACACCCAGTTCAATTGTCTGTTGAGAACCTGTGTTTAAATCAAATTTCCTTCGCCATAGCAAGCTACTGCGCCCACTTACTCGAGACAGTCCTATATCTGTGCTACTTTGAGCATGTTGAGATCCTGGGAGAAGATCACTCACAGTGGCAGCTTTAGTTTCAACCATGCTATGACTTTGGGCCTCATTACGACTTGGGCAGTAAGGGATACCGGGCACCGGTAAGGAGACCGGTGCCAGTAATCCTTACCGGCCATTTCCGAGGTCCCTTAGCAGGAACCGTAAAGGACGTGTGGTCTGACCACACATTCTTTAAGGGTCCCGCTAAGAGACCTGGGCTCTAATTACGCTAATAGCAGGCCCGTAATGACCGCCTTCCCCATTCCGATTGAGCCCTATAGGGGCTCAAATGGGAATGGGGAATGGCTGATTGAATGGGGCGCTAATAGCGCCATGGCTACCTCCAATCTCGGAATGAGGCCCTTTGTTTCTTATTGCTGACAATGATTCAGGGTGCATGGGCCTATCAGAGTTTCTGGGCCTACTGTTATTATTGAAAACACATATTTTGGTGCTATTAATTAGATATCCTTATTTTTTGTTTTTTTGTTTACTGTTGTTGTGTATAGCATGCAATTATACAGAAGTTATGACACAAAGATTTAGACTAGGTCTAGTGAGCGCAAGAGGGATCAAAGAGATAGATAGTGTGACAGAGAGAGACAGAGAGAGACAGAAATACAGCGAAAGAGACAGAGGGACAGACAGAGAGAGGGACTTATGTGAACCAATATTTGGTGACTAAGAGAGCCCCGAATATCCTTGTAGACAAGGATGCAATGTACACATTGAATGTAGAGAAATAAGGGGATAAACCCAGGCTAACAACAGTTATTTGCTCTACAACATTAATATGTAGTACCACAACTCAGGGGTTTTTTGTTTGGTACCAACTAACAAGGTTACCATGCGCCTGATTATTATTTCAAATCGAGAAAGTGTTGCAGGTTGTGTGGAACAAGAAAAGGGGACACTAGTGACCCCGACTCCTTGGAGCAATAGTTGAAAAGGCTACTCCACAACTCAAAAAAGCGCCACACTGAATATTTGTGAAGTGTAGGTTGGTTTAATATATTAAATTGAAAATACCCTTTACGTATGACACGTGTTTTGGCACACCAGTGTCTTTTTCAAATCAGGGCTGGTGGCATGCTGATAGGTAGCAAAAACACAGTGAACATATAGCAACATAGACGAATATGCATTACAATCATAGATCATGATAAAACAAATTGAACAAGACCCATAGCGAGAAAACAACCATGGTGTGGTGTAGTCACAGAGAAATAAGCAGAGATGAAAGGTAGGGAAGTCAAAGGTAAGTCATATTGAGAAAAAACAAATAAACAAAAACAAATGACAAAAAAACACAAAACCGTTATTAGCAAATAAATAATCAAAAGAAAAAGACAATTGCTTGAATGATTGACATTTTTTGGAGATTTTGTTACACAGTACCATGAGTCTGAAGAAAATGTTCCAGCTGGCTTCTGTTCCTGTTGTAATCCTGCAGATCCTGTTGTTCCTGGGACTCAGTCATGTGGGTCAAGAGGGAGGACGTCTGGGGACTCTTGCACTATGGTTTGAAGGTCAGCGGCAGCAATAAACACAATTCAGATCAGCTGCACTTCACGGTTTCAGCTACCCGCAAATAGCACCACTGTGGTTCTTGGACACCTTGTGGACTTTCCTTGCTTCTGGGGTCCAGCACTCTGTTGAGGTGGCTTAGGCTTGGTTAGTCCTGCTACGCTAACCCTGGACCAGTTTACAGGGCTGCCAAACAGCAAACGCCAAGCTAGGAACGTGTATTACTGGGGTGCGTGTGAAGTTTCACACGCGAAAGGGCCTGTGCAAGTGGGGTACGTGTATTACTGGGGTTCGCGGGAAGTTCCACACGCGATTTCAGCAGGGGACGTGTATTACGGAGTTCACAGGAACTTTCACACGCGAAAGGGCCTGTGCGAGTGGGGTACGTGTATTACGGGGGTGCGCAGGAAGTTTCACACGCGATTGGGCTGGTTACGTGTATTTCAGGGGTGCGCGGGAAGTTTCACACGCGATTGGCCTGGGTACGTGTATTTCAGGGGTGCGTGGGAAGTTTCACATGCAATTGGCCTGGGTACGTGTATTTCAGGGGTGCGCGGGAAGTTTCACATGCGATTGGGCTGGGTATGTGTATTTCGGGGGTACGCAGGAAGTGTCACACGCGATTGGCCTGGGTAGTGTATTTCAGGGGTGTGCGGGAAGTTACACACGCGATTGGCCTGGGTATGTGTATGTCAGAGGTGCGCAGGAAGTTTCACACACGATTGGCCTGGGTACGTGTATTTCAGGGGTGCGCAGGAAGTTTCACACGCGATTGGCCTGGGTACATGTATTTCGGGGGGGCGCGGGAAGTTTCACACACGATTGGCCTGGGTACGTGTATTTCAGGGGTGCGCGGGAAGTTTCACACGCGGTTGGCCTGGGTACATGTATTTCGGGGGTGCGCTGGAAGGTTCACACGCGATTGGGCTGGGTACATGTATTTCAGGGGTGCGCAGGAAGTGTCACACGCGATTGGCCTGCGTAAGTGTAGTTCAGGGGTGCACGGGAAGTTTCACACACAATTGGCCTGGGTACGGGTATTTCGGGGGTACGTGGGAAGTTTCACACGCGATTGGGCTGGGTACGTGTATTTTGGGGGTGCGCGGGAAGTTTCACATGCGATTGGGCTGGGTACGTATGTTTCAGGGGTTCGCGGGAAGTTTCACACGCGATTGGCCTGGGTACGTGTATTTCAGGGGTGCGTGGGAAGTTTCACACGCGATTGGCCTGGGTACGTGTATTTCAGGGGTGTGGGGGAAGTCTCACACGCGATTGGCCTGGGTACATGTGTTTCAGGGGTGCGCGGGAAGTTTCACACGCTATTGGGCTGGGTACGTGTATTTCACAGGTGCGCCGGAAGTTTCACACGAGATTGGAGTAGGGTACGTGTATTACTGGGCTGCGCATGAAGTTTCACACGCGATTTTTCTGTCAGAGCGGGGAACGCGTATTTTGGGGGTGCGCGGGGAGTCCTACACGTGAATTGGCAGTGTGGGTCCTCCCAGGTGTCCTCTTAACCCCCTCCACGGCCCCTGCAGGCCGCCCACACCACAGGGGACTACCCTGCACCCCTGGTCATGTCCCACAGGCAGCCCATCCACCATGGGCATGCCCCCCAGCCAAACCACATGTCACGTTGAAATATGATCACCAACTCATGTCTTCCAGCACTCCCACCCCCCAGCAGTGCAGGACACCTGCCAGCAGGCCCACACACATGTCCCCCTGCACCCAAACTCCCCAGCAGTCAGGGGCACCTTCCAGCAGGCCCCCACACATGTCCCCCTGCACCCCCACCCCCCAGCAGTCAGGGGCACCTGCCAGCAGGCCCCCACCCATGTCCCACACATGTCCCCTGCACCCCCAAACCCCAGCAGTCAGGGGCACCTGCCAGCAGGCCCCCACACATGTCACCCTGCACCCCCACCACCCAGCAGTCTGGGGCACCTGCCAGCAGACCCCCACTCATGTCCCACACATGTCCCCCTGCACCCTCACCCCCCAGCAGTCAGGGGCACCTGCCAGCAGGCCCCCACACATGTCCCCCCGACAGGTCATCACACTCCAGACCCATGCCCCTCATGGCCACCCAAATCCCACCCCAGTCCAAACACCACACATTGAATTCCCAAAGTCATGATAGAAAATACATAACCAGCATGGCCATGAATCAATGTCCCTCACACCCACGCAATGGTGACACATGACTGTGAAAAGATCAACCTTGTGACATGCACAAAACAAAAGAGATAAGACCACATCAGTAAAGTATATAATACATGTGTATTCAATAATTAACCAAATGAATTAAAAAAAACACACAATAATGGAAATAATGAAGAAAAAGCTGCATATCCAAAATATTTAAAAAAAAAATGTGTGAAAGCAGAATCCAAACTTAAATTAAGTGAAATCCAGTGTAGAACTATATACAAAGTACAAATCCAGGGTCCATGAGCCCAACCATTGAAAGGAAACCTACAAAAACCCTACCTAATGAACAACTATATACAAAAAGGTGGGGCATTGTCCAAGCGCCCCACATGAAATGAAAACCAAAAGGAAACCTAACACTAATTAACTATGTACAATGGCAGCGGGCTAGTCCAACGGCTCACTTCCTGATTTCCTGGGCCAGGGCATCATCAAACTCCTGCTCGATGTCTCCGAGGCGGTCCTCTTCTAAGGCCCTGAGGGTTTGCAGGGACGATGACATCCAGACCTCCAGGTCCCTGCGAATTGCCTCGAGGCACTCCGCCCGCCTCAGAGCCCTTTCAATGAAGTTCTCCACCCTGACCATCGTGAGCCGTGGCTCTTCTGCCCGCTGCCGCTCTGCATCTATAGCATGGCCTAACCACTGCCACACGCAAGACACTTCCTGTCCTGGGTCCTCCTGCCCTCGGGCCGATGCCTGCCCCTCTGATGTTGAAGTCCCCGAGCCATCATGGCTCCCACCTTGTTGCTGCTGCTGCTGTGCCTGTGCCCGTGCCCTGGCTCCTGCTGCCTGCACATCCTCCTCCGGCTGGTGTGCAGTTGTTGAGGTGGCCACCCCTGCTGGCCGTCCGACTCCCGACTGTGGCAGGGATGTGTCCTCCACCAGCCTGGCCGCATGGTCAGAGGCAGCTCCACAGGGTACCCAGGTGATACACGGGTGGGAAGATGGCACGGAGGATGACTGGCGCATAGGGGGTTCAGGTGAGGAGGGGGTCGAAGCAAGGTTCAGCAAACGGAGGAATCCGGCCTGGGTGACCTGTCCCAGAAGGCTGACGTGGTCAACGAGCCATTCAAGATGACGTGCAGTCTCCCCATGAAAACACTGCAGGTCACCTCGCATGTCGCATTGACACAACGCACCCCACCCAGGACAGGCTCAACCCGGTCCTGGATAGCCACGTTCACAGGGAGAGGAAGGCCAGTTGTAAGCGCATCCCCTCCCTGAAAACGGGTCTGGACGTAGGCATCCCTGCTGGTGTGGGATGATGCAGTCACAGGATCGGGGACAGGATTACACACAGGCACCTCCGCGGCGGCCTGTGCTGCCTCCTGTCCCTGCCCCTGCACTGCACCACTGGCACCAGTGGAATCCCCACCTCCAGACCCCGTCTCTGTCCCTTGCGTGGCCTCCTCCTCCACCAAACCCCCCACCAACCTGGATGACTCTGTGCCATCTTCCTTCGTCGGACCCTGTGGGGTCTCAGCTGCCCCTTCTGCTGCTGAGGAGTCCAGCTCCGACCTCTGCCTCTTGGACTTACCCTCGGCAGCTGCGGCCTGGGACACGGCACCAGACTCCTCACTCCCTGACAAGATCAAAACCTGGGAAGGGGAGCCGGGCCTTGCGTCTCCGGCTGGTGGTGTGATCCCCGCCACTGTGCTCCACAGCACCCTCTCCGCCCTCTTCATCAGTTGACGCTGCAGACAGGGAGAGATAGGAGACAGGCATCAGGACACTTTACAATGGACTGATACACACATGCCAGTTGCACATGAGTGGCAGTGTCAAACTTCAGACATGGCATCACAATCCCCAACACACATGGCATGTCAACTCACACACCTGAGCAATTCCACATCCATATGGCAACAGCCACGACCATCCATACACATACAACAGCATGAGCAGCCAAAGGTGAGCCAGACATCACATGAAACACAGGGAGTGCACTAGACATGCACACACGCCACCACACTTACATGCATGTGTACACCTCCACCAACTGTCGCAGTGATGAGATCGGCATCCATGTCACATCTGGCAATCAGTCTTCTACATATCAGTGTCCCAAGCATCCATGTTGCATCACTGTTGCACCCTTGTAAAATACACACACATGCACATGTACACGGTGCAGATACATGCAGCTGGAACCGACATCCATGTGTGACACCACAACCATGCAAACTTACATACACAGTCATTCAAGCATGTGTGCTCACACATCTGCATTTGGCATGCAAGCTTACACACACATGCACCATCCATGTGTCTCACACATGAGAGGACTCGCATGTGTTAGCCTCACGGCCCTGTACATACACATCCATACATGGCCCTACAAAACCACATGTGCAACCTGCACACTACTGGCACACCACTACATGCACAGCTTACAATCAGTATGCATGTACACTTACCGCTCGACTCCAGGCGGGTCTGCCTCACAAGGACCTGGAAGTGGAGCACTGGGGATATGCGTTCCAGGACCCTTATTTGATGTTCCGACAGGTGGCCCCGGCGCCCCTTAGCATCCGCTGCCTTCAAGCGGCGCCAGGCCTTGTTGAGGGTCCTGGACCTGAAGTCCTCCCAGCGCTTCTTGACATGTTGGAATTTTCAGACTGCCACCCCCTCCGCGTGGATGGCAGTCACGATGTCCGTCCAGATCCTGGTCCGTCCTTCCTTGTCGGCACGCGAACTTCTGAAGAGGGCATCATACTGCCCCAGGACTTGCTCCACCAGGACACCAACTTCGGTGGCAGTGAAGCTGGTGGCCCTCTGCCTCTCTGGCTGGGGGTTGCCAGTGGTCTCAGATGGTGGTGTGCCCAACATGGCAACCCCAGTGGCAGGCGTGGGTGGGCAACTGGGTCCTGGGACTGGGCTGTGGAGCGATGGTATCCCAGTCGGGAGTCTTCAGTTCCAGCAGGGTTGGTCACAGCAACTGCACCACTGAAGATGGCTGATGTGCAGGCAGCAAATAGCAGGGCACGTGGGCAGCAGGCAGGCAGGCAGCAGCAGATGGCAGATGGGAGCATGCTTGTAGCTCTTGGGGGCAGGAAAATGGCCTTCAGGGCTGGAGTGTGGTCTTCCGTGTGTTTTTGCATGGCCAGCTTGATACGGAGTGATTCGGCACGTGAAAATCTTGCACGTCAGCGTGTAATTCGAGGAAAGGGCCTTAGCGCGTAAGCGCGTCAGCGCACGCACGCAATTCCATTGGACCAAAGGCCCTTAGCGTGTAGGCGCGTAAGTTACATTACGCGCCTGGGCGTTTCCCTCATAACACGTAATGACAGAGCACACGTGGAAAAACTGCACGTCCGAGTGTCATCGCGTGTAATTGGATGAAAGCTCCCTCGTACACGCGTCTCTGACGTGTACGTGTGGGCCGGTTTAAAAGCTGCATGTAGGACGCCATTTCCTTGTACGTGCTTTTCGTGGAGAGCGAGTGGGTAAAATCTGTACTACCTGTCGGTTCACACCGATTACTTCACAGCGTTTCTAGTTCGTACTCCCTGTTACCTCTGACAGCTCTTTTCTGATTTTTTGTTGGGCCTGTTTCCTCAAACAGAGTTCACTTCTCCTTTTGTCCTGTCTCCTCAGACAGCATACAATTCTTCTTTTGGCTTTTGGCGGGGGTCTTGCCAACGCACACACGCGCGTATTTTTGACGTCCTTTTTCCAGGCAGACTGTGAGTTCCGCACGTACTTAGCAACTGTGCTTGCCCCGTGTGTCACGTTCCCCTTCAGAGGTCATTGTAGGCTGCATGTATTACGCGTATGCTTATTTTTGTGTTTCTGGTTGCCACAGCGTAGTGCGAGTTCATTTGTTCACGCACGTGGTCTACGAGGGGTTGCGTGCACGTTTATTTTTGATTTTGGGCTGCCTGTGCATTGCGTGACCCGTCATCTTCCCCCAGGGGTCACAGATAGCCTTGTTAGAGCACTAGTGTACGAATTCCATCTGGTATCCTACCCCTTTGACCCCCAATTGCCCAGGACAATAGTTTACTGCAACTCCCATACGCACAACATCAGTGCCATGACTTGGAGGCGACCAAGCGGTAAGGGAGGCAAAGGTGGGCGACCCTCAAAAGGTGGGCGTGGTGGGCGCGGTAGGGGACGTGGCTGGGATTTGCACGGTGCCCCTATGCCCCCAAGTGTGGAGGAACAATCAGGGACACACATGCCCCCCCATGGTTGAGGGAACCGTGGCTGACACCATCCAAGCTGTTGGACCAGCCAATTATAAGGGTCACAATTGACCTTTTCACAATTGACCGAATATATATATATATATATATATATATATATATATATATATATATATATATATATATATATATATATATATAATGGTTTGGTAATATATATATATATCAGTGAAAAAAACTTTATTAAAGGGACGTTATGGTTAAGTTGCGCTACTAAAAACCTATGAAATTCAGTGAAAAAACTTTGTTAAAGGGACGTTATGGTTCCAAGTAAAACCGAAAAACCCTTGAAATTCACCAGTTATGGTAAGCTAAGCAACCATAACTCGCGTCACCACCGTGCACTGCTAAGACTAACACCCAGGACATCAAAGATGACATCACAAATGTCATTGATGATATCACTGATGACATCACATGCCTTGCTCACTCTTTTTTCTTTTGCTGACATATCTAGGCCGCATGGTTGTCTTCAGTAACAGTCAGAAACGTCATAGGTTTTTAGTAGCGCAACTTAACCATAACGTCCCTTTAACAAAGCTTTTTCAATGAATTTCATAGTTTTTTAGTAGCAAAACTTAACAATAATGACTTTGACTTTATATACATGTCATATGGAACTGACTAGATCTCTTTTTATGAACGTGATGTCCGCGAACTTATTTAACGCAAACTTTACCCTCCTTTACCCTCCTCTCCTAGTGTGTCGTGTCTGAAAAACCAAAAAAAATACAAAATTACAAAAATCAAAAAAAAATAAAGCTCTTTTCAGAGCCACCTTTCCCAGTTAAAAAATAGAAGTGACAATAAATGAAGCAGGGCTCTTTGTATTTTTTAAAAGTCCGCGGACAGTTCGCGAACATTAAAAAAATTGGGTTGCTACTCCATCACAAACATTGTAATTTTCTCTGGAAAGAAGTGGTGGCTCTGAAAAGAGCCTTTGGGTAGTGTTTGTAAGTCCAAAATTGTAAATGCTTAACATCTACTTCAAAATCGTTGTTGTAATTCCAAAAAAGATCGCAATGCATTTTGTACATTTCTCAGAAAAATCTGATTGCCAGCATAAGTAAGATGGCTCCATCTCTGCGAAAAATGTATGTACTACAAAACATAATATTTTCATTGTGAAAAGAAGACATGCCAAAATCTCTTAGAAAGACACAAACAGCCAAATGAAGAAGAACGAAGCCACATTTGTCTCTGCGCAATCCGTGAAAATATCACTTGAGAATTAGGAAACATGTCCATAACCTTCCTAAGTCCTTCTTTCATAGCAAATTGCAAAAAAAATTCCAGTCACATGTCCTAAACTGTTCTCTCCACAATGAATTACAATTATGTCTGGATGTTGCTCTGTCTCCAAAGTAGCACAGAGAGGTAGCAAGTCCAACCACTTCATTCCACGTACTCCATGCCAGTGTACTTCCACATGTGGGAATCCAAGATCTACAGCTACTCCACAGCTTTCTGCATGCATCTTCAACCAATGTATCCACGAATCTCCTAAAATCCAAACAATCTGTTTTCTGAAACACACAGCCATAGCTATCTTTTGTTCTCTCAGCAAAAAGAGTATCTGAGAAAATCTCTCCTGGCACAACACACCCACCAAACTTTCCTGACCAATCCCTTTCAGTGCTTATTCTCATTTGCATGACTTCTGAACCGAAAAATCCCCGGATGTAACTCCCGATGTCCGCGAAATACTGCCATGTCCGCGGACATATCGTAACATGAACAGCCCTTCTAACATTTCCACTACACTCTCTCTGCCATTCCCTCATTGGATGTACCTCAAAAATCACATGACCATGCACCAATCACATTCAAGACCTCTACATCTAACTGCATCATCATAGATCAGCACTGCAAATGTACTCTGAATCTCTCTGAGTACAAGTGTCATATCATTGGCAAGCAGCATCTACCAGAAATACTGTACAAGTCTTCAAGATTTCTACTTGCAGCTCCATGCATATCCATATGCATGAACACAAACTTCAGGTATGCATATTTTCTGTATAGTAGATGACATAGCTCTCAACCATTTGTCTTGCAAAGGCGGGTGAAATCACCCGATTTTGTTTCTGGCGGGTGAGACGCCCATTGGAATGAATGGGCGTGCAGGAGGCCTGGCGGGTGAGTCAGCCCTTTGCAAGGCAGGTGACACCCGCCAAAAGCGGGTGAGTTGAGAGCTATGGTAGATAAACACATTTTCAAACAGACTTTTACCTTGTAAAATCTGTAAAATGAATTTACTGTACTTTTTTCAATTTCCTAAAATCAACTATCACTTATAAACCTTTATACTTTTTACTTTCTTTATACACACACACTCAAATCATGTTAAACTAACATTTTTTAAATGAAATATATAGACTACATATATTCAAACAAAATTGCATGCAAACACAATCTATGTTTAAACCTTTATAGAAATACTTATACAATTTCATATTTTTTGTTTTTATTTATTTATTTACTTAATTACTTTAAATTAGACATGACATTGAGGCACTATTACCTAGAACAGTTTACTTACATAAATAGTGGTATTCACTAATATATTATAAATTTCACAAGACATAGTAAAGATATTTTTTTTTGCTACAGTTATTCATTCAATACAATTTGTTCATTAAGAACATATCATATGGACTGAACTGATGCAATGTATCTTATGTAAATAAATTAGTTTAATGGTTTTACAGAAGGCACTGAGGATTTCAATTAAAAAAATCAATATCTAAATTAAAAACAGTGCTATATACAAACAAAGTTACTAATTTGAAGCTCTTACAATTGCAGTGAAGACCAGTTTCCTGAAAAGAAGCAGCCGAATTCGAAGAAGAAAGAAAAACTAAGAAGTTACCTGTTAATTTTTTAAAAAAGTAAGTAAAATATCACCATAATATTTATATTATTAATCAAATATACTATAACATTAATACGAGCTATTTTGGTTTCTTAAAATAGAGATTTTGTACCATTTTGTCCAAAAATGTCCATGTCTTAAACAGCGATTTACAGCCAGAACGGCCCACAAATTTCTATTTTTGGACACACAAATTAGCCAACTGAACCACTACAATTTTCATATTATAGAACAAACAACTGTTTTAATTGTATACATTAGATTTACTATTTGTACTTTTCCACACCACCAGCTTACTTTTTTTTGTCATCTGAACCCCAGTTTAGTAACACATAAATTCAAGAATACCTATCCCTACTAGTTTTAGTTCCCAATGCACAATCACACACCATTACATACATCTTTATCATCTTACTCAAACACTCATGCACACAGCACACATACATTCCAGAACACCCCAACCAATATCTTCTTTATTTTTTTCAACAGACCCTAAAGAATGCCTACCAAAAGACAACTCCGTAGAAAGCAACGCAAAATTAGAGCAAATGAAAATAAAGGTGTCCAACATAAGCATCCATCTCTAGCAGAATTTGTAAAAAAAAGTTGAAACAAAACAGCTAATACAATCATTTAGTGAAACACAAGAAGTTTCAAGTACAATAACTTCGCTTCCTCTATCAAAATGTAAAACAAACCAAAAAACAATTAACAGAAAATCAGCTATCAGTACAGATAAGATACTTCTTCAAATTTTAATATAGTGCAAAGTAAGCATACCAAGAAAAGTATTTTAGCCAAAATATACCGTCACAAAGTCCTTCAAAATCTTATAAAAACAGGAGAGAAATCAGGTTCAAAGCTTAAAACCTATCGTAGGAAATTAATCTTAGAAGCATTGATGGACAGTGCAATTCTTCTCAAAAGAAATGTATTTATTTTACTACTATACAAAATGAAACCACTAACAACACTAATAACTAAATTACAAAAAAGACTTCTCAATAAGCGAAATGTCAACAGAAAGAACTTCTTAAGTATCTGCGGAGGTGAATGGAATCACACTACGAGCACAGAACCATATTTTAATGAAGAAGCGTACAAACAAAAGCAAACAAATACAATTGCCATAAATAGCAGTGGTCGAGGTTATGAAAAAGTGAATAATACGATAATGGAACAAGAAGTACCCCTTACAAAAATATGCCCTGAAAACTTAGAATTACCCCTCCATTCAACTGAATCAGAACGTCTAGTGTACAAATGGCCATGCATGTCAATGTGTAACATTCCCAAACAATGTTTCAAATCTTTACACCGATTCCTCAATAAATATGTAAAAAGCAAAGACAAAATCAAAATTAAATTACTGCAAAATATAGATACCTGTCCAGTGCGCAAGTACACAGGACTACAAGGACATTCATTGGCCTGCATTACAGGACCTACTTGTAAAACCACTTTCCATGATATCAAAAGGATATCAACACATCATTCAACTATAATAAATCTAGTCTATAAACTGTACTATGCTAAAAGTCCTGCTTTAGCACTAGCAAAGTTAAATAACATCCTTCTACATGGTACAGCAAAAGACCTACTTGAAGAAATTCACTATATCCAGAAAAAATATTTTGGAAGTGAAAGCCATTTACAGAATGAAATAGCTTTAAACCAATTAAGCAACAATTCTACACATGGCAACCTTTTGCTAAACACATACAAAAAAGAAATACTAAAATTTAAAAGTACATCAGCGGAAGTACCAAACCATGTATGTGTATGTTGCCGTAGAATTTTTTATAAAAGTAACAAAAAAACTGTGGACCTATCATACAAAATAGAAGACAATGAAGATTCTAAATGGTTTGAATTAGCTCTCTACCTTCTAGCAGAAAACAAATATGAAATAACTGAGCCCTTAATACTTTGCAGTTATTGCACTACAAAACTTGACAACAACCAAACTCCTTCACGTTCTATCACAAATAATTTGGAATTATACCCAGTACCAAAACCTCTACAACAACTTAATTTATATGAGAGCATCATAATTCAAACAGTACACCCATTTCAAGTAATAATACGCCTTCAACCAAAAACAGCAAAATTACCTCCCTCTGAATTGGTAAAAGGCATTAGTGGAAAAGTAGTTTATTTACCATTAAATCTAAAAGAAAATGTGCATACTCTAGGAGTGCAACGTCCAATGCAGCAATCTTTAATTATATTAGTAAATGGAGTACCTACAAAAGACAAAAAAATATGGCAACAGCTGGTAGATTTATATAAAGTTAGACAAGCCTTCCAATATCTTAAAGAGAATAATGAATATTACAAAGAAATTAATATTGAAGAAAACTTGAAAGATACAACTGAAATAATGCAAGAAACACAAGAAGCTGGTCAATTTGAGCTACTAGATCCTGCTACAATATCAAATACTTTAGACCATTATACAATTCCTCCTTTGCACTGTAATGACACCGTACAAGATGTACTAGAAACTAACCAAATGCGTCAAACAAAAGGATCACCAATCAGTATATGGGAAAAAAGTATAGAAGCACGTGCTTTTCCTCTACTCTTTCCTACTGGCAAAGGAGGAAGGTATGATGATAGACCTATTCAAATATCAGCTTTAGAATACCGCTCATTACGGATGTATTCTGAAGATCCCAGATTTAGACAAAATGTGGAATACATATTCCACCTACTCTTTGAAAGTGAACTAGCAACTTTATGCTACAGAGTTGCACACATATTAAAATCAGGATCACACTTTCAAAATATGACAGCTACACAATTATTAGAGAAAGTGCAACAAAAGGATGAGGTTTTACAATCAAATATTACAAATCTATTAGCAAATATGCGTGGTACTAAAGAGTACTGGTTTCAACGTCATGGAGATGTACGTTGTATGATCAGAAACCTTGGCCCACCCACTTGGTTTGTTACATTAAGTTGTGCAGAATATGCATGGGAAGATTTACATGATTTCCTACGCATATCAAATAAAAACAAAACAAACATAGATATTCTAACACCTGGAGAACTTTGTTCTTTGGATCCTGTTAATGTTTCAAGATATTTTCACCATCGCTTCATTGCTATGCTACATTTTATTTGTAATAAAACTGTTCCTCCCCTTGGAGAAGTGCAACACTTCTTTTGGAGAAAAGAATACCAAGCCAGAAGAGCACCACATATCCACATGCTTTTATGGATTAAAGATGCTCCTAAATTTGGTCAAGACAGTGATGCCACTGTTTTACAGTTTATTGAAAAATATGTCACTTGTGAAATTCCATCAGAAGCCACAAATAGTGATCTTCGTGCACAAATTTTACAATTTCAAAGACACAAATGTGGAAAATATTGTCGTCGCAAATACAAAAACAAAGGCAAATGCTACACCAAATGCTGATTTGGTTTCCCTAGACCAGTTACAAATACAGGTCAAGTAAACAACCTCATGAGTGTTAAAGTTAAGTCACCTAAAAATACATATTACATAAAAAGAAAAGAAGAATAAAAATATGTCAATGATTATAATGCAATCATTGCCCACTTATGGAATGCCAACATAGATGTGCAGTACATTGCAGACAATTCTACTGCAGTTGCACGATATGTCACAGCATACTTAACTAAAGCAGAAAAGACAGAGCTCCAAGACCTCTGGAATGACCTGTCATCAGATAAAACAGTATCTCAGAAATTATACAGCTTGGGCATAAAAATGCTCACCCATAGAGAATGTGGATCTTATGAAGCAGCTGATTGTTTAACTGGTGCTTCATTGTATGGTAAATCTGAAAATATAGTATGGCTAAGTCTTGGTCCAGCTAAATCTAGAAAAAGAGTTCTAAAATCATATGAAGATATAGAAACAATAGCCAAACATGATCCCAACAGCCAAGACATTTTAAAAACCAATTTATTGGACACATACTACCCAAACAGAAGTAATACTTTGGAAAACATGTGTCTATACCAAATAGCCCAAAACTACACATACAAAAATAATATGAAACCTCATGAAAAAAAAGGTAAATATAGAGTGACAGACTGTGAAGGCAGCTTAGTTAAACTCACTAAACCAAATTTAATTAATCATATCAAATTGTCTTTGAAGACTCCTCAACATAAAGAAGTATATCACATGTCCTTGCTACAACTCTTCAAACCATGGAGAAAAGAAGAACAATTACTAGATAACTATGGCTCATATGAGGATGCTTTCAAAGCAAATGAAAGCACTATAACTGATGTAAACTTTACACAGTACAAAACAATGTTGCATAATGAACAGCAACATGAAGAAGAACTCCAAGCCCAACTAGATAAGGATATTCCTGACAGTAGTCAACCTTCTGTAACAGGAAGCCAAGAACCACTGGGAGAACCACTAATAACAAATGAGGCAGAATTAGCTATGATAGAAGCAGAAAACACCATGTGTCAGTATGAAGATAAGGAAGACTTAACTATACTACAATCAAAACTAAACAATGAGCAAAGTAGCATTTTTCAAGAAGTAACAAAACAAATTGCACATGGTGTAAAACATGAAAATAAAGAATGTTCCTGCCACAATTATAAACCTATACTACTGTACGTCAGTGGTGAAGCTGGTTCTGGCAAAACATTCCTAATCAAAATCATTAGTAAGTTCCTTCAACAACTGACAAACAACAAACTGTCAGCTGTTGTCACTGCCCCCACAGGTTTAGCTGCCTACAACATAGGTGGTGTTACATTACACCGATTACTACTATTACCAGTAGAACACCAGAACAAATTAGACTATTACAAACTTTCTGCAGAAGCTGCAATGGAATTACGCAGAGTATTGAAACAAATGAAAATGCTACTAATAGATGAAGTGAGCATGGTCTCCAACCTGATGTTAGCTTTGATTCACCTCAGATTACAAGAAGTACTCAAAACAGACTATGAAGAGCTCTTTGCAGGAAAAAACATTATTGTTTTTGGAGATCTGCTTCAATTAACACCAGTAAAAGGTGAACCTATTTTTAAAACATTAGGGCACAAACTCTGCCGTAAAACTGTTGGCAGCATTGGAAATGTCAACCTTTGGCAACATTTCCAATACAGAGAATTAACAGAAAACATGCGCCAATCTGCAGATCTAACTTATGCCAACATTTTAAAAAGTTTGAGAGTTGGTATACTTTCTAAAGAAGCAGAAGCAACACTGAAAACCCGGCACATTAATGCACTTTATGGCGATAATGCATGTGCTACAGATGTTATGGAACAATTAGCCCACAAAAATGTCAATTGTATGGCCTTAATGCCAACTCTTGCAAGCTGTTTCAAATTCAATGAAATCATGCTAAGTAAAGAAATGCAACAAATAATGGAAATTAGCGCCACAGGCAAACTAGATGTACATGGTATGACACTACCCATGTGTGACCAAGCCACAACAAGACTAAATAATTTAGAAAAATCAATCTCAAACACAGCAGGCTTAGAAAAGATGTTAAAATTATCCTTAAATTGCAGAGTAATGCTTAAACGTAACCTTGACGTGGACCAAGGACTAGTTAATGGAGCACTGGGTACATCTGTTGGCTTTCAAACATACCCACGTGACAACAAAATTCAGTTTGTCAATATACTCTTTGACAAACTTTCAGAAGTAAAACGGATAGGACGCTCAACAGCTAGATTCCTTCTCTTCAAAGATATGTATGTACGCAGAGAACAATTTTCTCTAACTCTTGCATACGCAGTCACGATTCATAAATCACAAGGTCTTACCCTAGACAAAGCAATGATAGATATTGGTAACACAGTCTTTAAAGAAGGCATGAGCTACATAGCACTATCACGCTTACGTACACTTGACGGTCTATTTCTAATCAACTTTGATGCAAGTAAAGTAAACGCTGATATTCCTTGCGTTTTAGAATATAATAGACTTCGCTCACTATACACTCCCCATCTAAACACATATTCTGTTCCACAAAAACTAAAACGTTGTAAAAGAAATCTAAATCAAACAGAAATGCAACAGGACATCACTGCAAATCCTCCAAAGAGAGTAAAAGAAACTAATACTTCATCAAGTACCACAAACAAAAAAGAATCAGAGAAAGTAAACCAGGTACTTCTTTAAAGAAGGAAGACAAACTCCAAAAAAAGCAGTTAGATACAGAACTACCTGGACCATTTAAATTCTCAAATATAGTTGGTGTAAGTTGCTATGCAAATGTAGCAATGAATATTCTATTTCAATTACCACCAATTGTTGACAACATTTACTTACACAGTACAGACCCTTTGTGTTTGCAAATGTTAGTACTTCACAGAAATGCAGCAAACAATCCTGACAACACATATAGTGTTTTTGGAATAAGACGACAATTGGACTACTGTGCTGGAATGGTGAAATTCACTATAAACTCACAGGAAGATCCACAAGAATTTCTAATGTACTTACTACAAGTACTGGAAAACAAAAACATACCTATAAATGAAATCTTTCAGATTTCATACATGTGGAAACATACATGCACTCTCTGCAACAATGTGACACAAGAAGAAATCCCCAATTAACGCTTCATATATATATCAATACCAAATTGTGAATCCATTCCATTTCAGCAACTTGTACAAAATGCAAACCATGGTAGATTATGCTCTACCTGCAATTCAGATAATCGCTCCACGTTAGTAATACAAACACATAGTAAATACGTAATACTAATGCTTCTACGGTACAATGCAGATGGTACCAAAAACAACTGCAAGCTGACTGGATTCACACATGGTCAAATATCACTTGGTAAGAAAACCTTCACAACAATAGGTATAATCTACCACGCATGAGCCACAACCAATTCAGGGCACTACACTGCATATATAAAAAAGAAATGTGGATGGTATGAATGTAATGATAGTACCATTACTCTAAAGCAGAGATTACCAGCAAATCTTACAAACGCTTATTTGATGTTCTTAAAACCAAAATTTGATAAATATACTATATTTAAACCTTTAAGTAAATTTGTGTTAAAAAAAATATAAACTGTTAGAATACTCCAAAAGCTATCTAACTGCTCAAAGATTCTACAACAACTAATCAGATAAATGAATACCACTAAATTAGACCAAAAAATACACCGTTAGAATACGCCAATTGGTATCTAACTGTCCCGAAATTATAAATTTGTGTTAAAATAATATAAACTGTTAGAATACTCCAAAAGCTATCTAACAGCTCAAAGATTCTACAACAACTAATCAGATAAATGAATACTACTAAATTAGGCCAAATAATACACAGTTAGAATACGCCAATTGGTATCTAACTGTCCCAAAATTTAACAATATCCAAATAGATAAATGAGAACCACTAAAATATATTAAAAAAATAGACAGTTAGAATACGCCAATTGGTATCTAACTGCTCCAAAATTTTATAATATCAAAACAAATGAAGAATCTGTTACTGCTCCAAAAAAAATACAACAAAGCAAAGTATAAAGCATTAGCCAGAAACAACAAGTGAACACTGAAAACAAACAAACAAATAAACTGTAGCATAACAGAAAAAGGTTTTTTTTTTAATCCAACATGGATTTGTTTTTCTCCCACAGACCCAATGATTTTAGCAACAAATACAGAAACTGAGCAAATTGCACAGTACTCTGATTTGTACTCTACTAAATATGAGGGTAAAAAAAAATAAAAGTATATTGCGTATACAATGTAATAAGTCATTACAAAATACTAATACTAACATGCTATTTTCTTTCATCACAGAAATGAAGAAGAAAAACATGGACTCCCATTACTAGACAAAACAGTAAGTATACAATAATAAGGACAACCATAGCAGCATATCACATCCATAGTATCTAATACCTTTGTTCCTTATACATTTGTTTTTCACCCAAAGTTATAAGCAAATATGAATGTGATATGCTGCAGTGGTTGTTGCCAGGGCATAGAGTCTTGGGTGCATGGCCAAATGGCCATGCACCCAAGACTCTATGCCCTGGCAACAACCACCGCAGCATATCACATCCATAGAGTCAAACATTTCAACTATGATCTATGGGAAACTTTTAATGTCTGCGAACAATGTGAGTGTTCTTAGAACACTTTGAACATGCCAGCGAACAATACGGACACCGTTTTCAGGACACCCCCTACGAACATTTCAGAACAACGCGATAGTTCTTAGAACACTTTCAACTTAACAACGAACAATATGGACAGAGTCCTAAGGACACCCCCTACGAACATTCCGGGACATTGGGAGTGTTCTTAGAAGCGTCTTCAGAACACCACCATCTTGTTTATTTGCAAACATTTCAGGACACCACAAGTGTTCTGAGGACACATTCAACTTGACAGAGAACAATACGGACAGCGTCCTCAGGACACCCCCTACGAACACTCCCCGGACACCGCAAGTGTTCTTAGAAGCATCTTCAGAACACCCCCATTTTGTTTATTTGCGAACATTTCAGGACACCGCGAGTGTTCTTAGGACAAATTCAACTTGACAGAGAACAATACGACAGCGTCCTCAGGACACCCCCTACGAACACTCCCTGGACACCGCGAGTGTTCTTAGAAGCGTCTTCAGAACACCACCATCTTGTTTATTTGCGAACATTTCAGTACACCGCAAGTGTTCTTAGGACACATTCAACTTGACAGAGAACAATACGGACAGCGTCCTCAGGACACCCCCTACGAACATTTCAGAACAACGCGATAGTTCTTAGAACACTTTCAACTTAACAACGAACAATACGGACAGCGTCCTCAGGACACCCCCAACGAACACTCCCCGGACACCGCGAGTGTTCTTAGAAGCGTCTTCGGAACACCCCCATTTTGTTTATTTGCGAACATTTCAGGACACCGCGAGTGTTCTTAGGACACATTCAACTTGACAGAGAACAATACGGACAGCGTCCTCAGGACACCCCCTACGAACACTCCCCGGACACCGCAAGTGTTCTTAGAAGCATCTTCAGAACACCCCCATTTTGTTTATTTGCGAACATTTCAGGACACCGCGAGTGTTCTTAGGACAAATTCAACTTGACAGAGAACAATACGACAGCGTCCTCAGGACACCCCCTACGAACACTCCCTGGACACCGCGAGTGTTCTTAGAAGCGTCTTCAGAACACCACCATCTTGTTTATTTGCGAACATTTCAGTACACCGCAAGTGTTCTTAGGACACATTCAACTTGACAGAGAACAATACGGACAGCGTCCTCAGGACACCCCCTACGAACACTCCCCGGACACTGCGAGTGTTCTTAGAAGCGTCTTCAGAACACCCCCATTTTGTTTATTTGCGAACATTTCAGGACACCGCGAGTGTTCTTAGGACACATTCAACTTGACAGAGAACAATACGGGCAGCGTCCCCAGGACACCCCCTACGAACACTCCCCGGACACCGCGAGTGTTCTTAGAAGCGTCTTCAGAACACCCCCATTTTGTTTATTTGCGAACATTTCAGGACACCGCAAGTGTTCTTAGAACACATTCAACTTGACAGAGAACAATACGTACAGCGTCCTCAGAACACCCCGTACAAACATTTCAGGACACCGGGAGTGTTCTCAAAAACGTCTTCAGAACACCCTCATTTTGTTTATTTGCGAACATTTCAGGACACCGCACGTGTTCTTAGAACACATTCAACTTGACAGAGAACAATACGGACAGCGTCCTCAGGACACCCCCTACGAACACTCCCCAGACACCGCAAGTGTTCTTAGAACAGTTACACTTTGCTTGCGAACAAAACAGACACATATTGACTCCTTAGAACACCCCCTAGTCAGTTTATTTAGAACATTTCAGAACACCTGTGATGGCCGCAAACAAATCGAACACAAAAAGAACGTCTAACACATAAAAAACACAACTTTCACCCTATCTCATACACTCCCACCCTCCCCAAACACTCCTACACACTAACACACTCTACAAAATACACATTTTGAACAAAGTTTCACGGCGCTGTCCGGGGACGTCCGCGAATCCAAGATGGCGGGCGCTACCGAAAAATCTGACGCGCTTCACGCTCCACGCCGTCCAATCAGTGAACACTTTGCATGTCCGCGAACATCATGCAAGACGATTGGCCAATCAGGACACTTTCCGCGGAGCGAACAGGGAAGTGTGTCCGCAAACACAACACAGATATCACTATTTTTTTTTTACCTACTTTTTGGTCATTTTAAAAAAAACTACTGGACGGATTTTCACCAAATTTGCAAAAGCACGCTTTCGGGACCAAGCCGCTGCTCCTGGTCCAAATTTGGTGGAAATCCGTCCAGCGGTTTGGGCTGTAGACGCGAGCAAAAATGTCCCATTCACTCTATGGAGAGTGAGTATAATGTATACAAATATGAGCATATAGAGGGAAGGTAGAGTAACAAAAATAAAACTATGAGAAAGTGCTGATAACCATAATGATTATCTTCATGCACAGAAAGGATTGCTCTCTTTCAAGCCTGTATCTTCCGCTATGTATATGTTTCAAATGATGTGACTGGACCCTAAGTCTATAAATGTAGTACCTTTTCAATTTTTACTTCCTGACTTTTACTGACTGTTACTGATGTGGCTTCGATATGTCAGTAAAGGATAAAAAGGGAGAGCCAGCCATGTGATGTCATCAGTGATGTCATCAATGACATTTGTGATGTCATCTTTGATGTCCTGGGTGTTAGTGTTAGCAGTGCACGGTGGCGCGAGTTATGGTTGCTTATGTTACCATAACTGCCGAATTTCAGGGGTTTTTCGGTTTTACTTTGAGCCATAACGTCCCTTTAACAAAGTTTTTTCACTGAATTTCATAGGTTTTTAGTAGCGCAACTTAACCATAACGTCCCTTTAACAAAGTTTTTTCACTGAATTTCATAGGTTTTTAGTGCACAACTTAACCATAATATCCCTGACTTCATATACATGTAACATAGAACATACTAACCCCCTCGTAGTGATTTTCATGTCCGCGGACTACCGCCATGTCCGCGGACACATCGAAAATCTGAGCGTGGTGAATGTAAATTTAAATAGTGTGCCCCATTTCCCCTTTGAAGTTTTTTTTCTTGTTTTTTTTCTTACTTTACTCCTAAAATCGTCACATAACCTTCTCCAAAGCAACCCTTACATTCCAAAATAGAAAGGCATTTCCCGTAAAAGATAAAGAAATGCCATCTTCTTTAAAATTAACAGCATTACTGGCATCAATATTCTCATTGTTACAGAAGAACATACCAGCTCTAAGCATGAAGGCACACATGCCTCGGTTGATGACACACCTAGCAGTATTTTGCTGAGGACAAAAAACGGAACTATTGTCCCATATTGCCCTAGGTATTAATCCAGAAAAAATTACTTTTGCATTTGGAAGGATCTTCATTACTGCTTAAACCAAGCGTTCCAAATCAGCCAACAAAGTAGGGGCACTGACGTTGCCCAAATGGAAAGCACCATAGTGCAAAACAACCACATGCGGACTGTTCATCGTGGCCATATCCTCACAAACTTGTACAATTCCCTGTACATTGCAATCAGGCACACTGCTCCACACCACCTCCACTCCTTTCACACATCAAAGTTCTTTGCAACATGCCTGCATTCAGCGTACTGCTGTAAACCATGCACAAACATATCTCCGAGCACCAACACCCTGACTTTCTCCACTTCTGCCATCTTCACCACACACAGTCTCTTTCAACACAAATCCACAACCTTGACATCTGATTGGCTGATCCGTACAGTCTTCTTTCCATGTTGGATTTCCTGGAAAAACCCGGATGTAGCACGCCCTGTCCACGAACAGCCGCGGTGTCCGCGGACGGCGTCCACTTTACTCTCTGTGCCATTCCCTCATTGCATACAGCTAAGCAATCACACAATACGAATAACGTCCTCAGAACACCCCCATTTTGTGAATTTTCGAACATTTCAGGACAATTATTATTTCATTATTCAACATATTAACATTACACATATTATACTTTCATCTTGTACTCTGCACACAATGCTATGTTTCTCCATTAGTAGCTCAGTATACTAGATAGAATCCCATAATACAATGCTATTTATATCAATGCATCGTTCAAAGCACTAATAATGGTATGATATTTATTGCAATATCCTTGACACTTTTTTTGCAACATTATAATAAAAATCCCTAGTACACAAATTCCATGAAAAGTACATACACACGTGATGTCATCAGTGATTTCATCAATGACATTTGCGATGTCATCTTTAATGTCCTGGGTGTTAGTCTTAGCAGTGCACGGCGGTGGCGCCAGTTATTTTTCAAAGCTTACCATAACTTGCGATTTTCAGGGGTCTTTCGGCTGTACTTAGAACCATAACGTCCTTTAAACAAACTTTTTTTAATATCACGCAAACAATATACAAACATGGCGTGCAAAAACCAACTTCTACAGATGGCTTTACACAGAATGTTACAAAGTAAGAATTTATGCTCGTTCACAATGAAGGTCAGCTGCTTCCATTTTTTTCTCGGGCCCCGGAGAGGCTCACGAAGCGGACTATAAGGTTGTATTGTGTTTTGACCTTGACAGACAGAGATTGTGATGAAAGACTTCTCTTGAAGGAGTGTTGCTAAAACGTAAGAGAAGATAAAGATGAAATTTCTGAAACAAAACCACTTTTATATATTATATCACTATGCGAAAGATCGTTGGCACACACGGAGTCGTATTTTGGGACTGCACCACTCATAGACAATGGAAATTGAAATTGTACTGTAAGTAACCCTTTAGATTACTTTATACCAAATATAATTACAATAGCGTAGCATTAAAGACTGCTCAAGTTGAACTTGTTCGTTGAAAGTGGCATAATGTTTTCTACCGCGCACTATCACCGCCGAATTGATCCCCTGTCGTTTAGAGGGCTCTGAAAAAGGCAGACGACACAGGGTGGGTTAATAGAAATAATTTAACCGGTCTATAGGCGGTCAAGCGCTCTACTCGCTGTGCCACTTCACTGTAGCCTGTCAAGTGGCACAGCGAGTACAGCGCTCGCTTTGACATCCGTGCACAGTTTGCTAACGCAAGTTTGAATCCCGGCAAGGCCAAACTCAGCCTTTCATCCTTCCGTGGTCGATAAATGAGCACCACACACCGTGGTTAATAATAAGCACCGCTTAGATACCTCACGGTTCTTAGCGCTATATGAATGGGAAAATATTATTATTTTATTATTAACATACTCTGTTGCACTATCTTCGATAGCAAATATTTTCACTCCCTAATAAATAAAATGATGATTTTTAATGAAGATCGGCTGGTGAGACTAATTTATGTTTTTTTAAAACAGGTATGTGGCTCCATTTTGCCTATGTCACGATTTACAGACTCCAGCGGGTGGGGTCTACAACTGCCAGGTGGAGGTCCAAATATGCAACTTCATGACCCTCACCATTTTATGGGACAATCGCCAAGGACCAATATGCCCTTACGCAGTACTAGCGGCTACAAACAACATACCAACCAATAGGGTGGTCTAATGGCTCGTTGTTGGAGCAACCTTCCGATTATCAGAGCGACCATTTAATGCTTTTATCATAAACCAACAGCTTTTCTACCGCAAAGGAACAACGCGTGGCTCCAAATAAACTTTTGCTGATCAACAACAGAGACAATAGCAAATCGCTGAATATTCAATAAACATTTCATGTGAAATAAATGTACTTTACCAAATGTACAATCCTGCTGTTTACTTTTAAACCACAGTTTCATATTCCGAATTGTGGCGCACTGAGTTGTAAGCTGATCTAACACTCTCTGTACCGAAAAGGAACATCGCGTGTCTCAACATGAACTTTTGCGGATCGACAACATAACAAATGCAAATTGCTGAATATTCTCTAAACATTTGATGTCAAATAAATGTACTTTACAACATTTACAATCTTGCTATTTGCTTTTAAATCACAGTTTCATATTCCGAATTGTGGCGCGCTGTGTTGTGACATAATGTCATGACCCACATGAAATGAAAACCAAAAGGAAACCTAACACTAATTAACTATGTACAATGGCAGCGGGCTAGTCCAACAGCTCACTTCCTGATTTCCTGGGCCAGGGCATCATCAAACTCCTGCTTGATGTCTCCGAGGCGGTCCTCTTCTAAGGCCCTGAGGGTTTGCAGGGACCATGACATCCAGACCTCCAGGTCCCTGCGAATTGCCTCGAGGCACTCGGCCCGCCTCAGAGCCCTTTGCATGAAGTTCTCCACCCTGACCATCGTGAGCCGTGGCTCTTCTGCCCGCTGCCGCTCCGCCTCTATAGCATGGCCTAACCACTGCCACACGGAAGACACTTCCTGTTCTGGGTCCTCCTACCCTCGGGCCGATGCCTGCCCCTCCGATGTCGAAGGCCCCGAGCCATCATGGCTCCCACCTTGTTGCTGCTGCTGCTGTGCCTGTGCCCGTGCCCTGACTCCTGCTGCCTGCACATCCCCCTCCGGCTGGTGTGCAGTTGTTGAGGTGGCCACCCCTGCTGGCCGTCCGACTCCCGACTGTGGGAGGGATGTGTCCTCCACCAGCCTGGCCGCATGGTCAGAGGCAGCTCCACAGCGTACCCAGGTGTTACATGGGTGGGAAGATGGCACGGAGGATGACTGGCGCATAGGGGGTTCAGGTGAGGAGGGGGTCGAAGCAAGGTTCAGCAAACGGAGGAATCCAGCCTGGGTGACCTGTCCCAGAAGGCTGACGTGGTCAACGAGCCATTCAAGATGACGTGCAGTCTCCCCATGAAAACACTGCAGGTCACCTCGCATGTCGCATTGACACAACGCACCCCACCCAGGACAGGTTCAACCCGGTCCTGGATAGCCACGTTCACAGGGAGAGGAAGGCCAGTTGTAAGCGCATCCCCTCCCTGAAAACGGGTCTGGACGTAGGCATCCCTGCTGGTGCGGGATGATGCAGTCACAGGATCGGGGACAGGATTACACACAGGCACCTCCGTGGTGGCCTGTGCTGCCTCCTGTCCCTGCCCCTGCACTGCACCACTGGCACCAGTGGAATCCCCACCTCCAGACCCCGTCTCTGTCCCTTGCGCGGCCTCCTCCTCCACCAAACCCCCCACCAACCTGGATGACTCTGTGCCATCTTCCTTCATCGGACCCTGTGGGGTCTCAGCTGCCCCTTCTGCTGCTGAGGAGTCCAACTCCGACCTCTGCCTCTTGGACTTACCCTCGACAGCTGCGGCCTGGGACACGGCACCAGACTCCTCACTCCCTGACGAGATCAAAACCTGGGAGGGGAGCCGGGCCTTGCGTCTCCGGCTGGTGGTGTGATCCCCGCCGCTGTGCTCCACAGCACCCTCTCCGCCCTCTTCATCAGTTAACGCTGCAGACAGGGAGAGATAGGAGACAGGCATCAGGACACTTTACAATGGACTGATAAACACATGCCAGTTGCACATGAGTGGCAGTGTCAAACTTCAGACACGGCATCACAATCCCCAACACACATGGCATGTCAACTCACACACCTGAGCAATTCCACAGCCATATGGCAACAGCCAGCACCATCCATACACATACAACAGCATGAGCAGCCAAAGGTGAGCCAGACATCACATGAAACACAGGGAGTGCACTAAACATGCACACACGCCACCACACTTACATGCATGTGTACACCTCCACCAACTGTCGCAGTAATGAGATCGGCATCCATGTCACATCTGGCAATCAGTCTTCTACATATCAGTGTCCCAAGCATCCATGTTGCATCACTGTTGCACCCTTGTGAAATACACACACATGCACATGTACACGGTGCAGATACATGCAGCTGGAACCGACATCCATGTGTGACACCACAACCATGCAAACTCACATACACAGTCATTCAAGCATGTGTGCTCACACATCTGCATTTGGCATGCAAGCTTACACACACATGCACCATCCATGTGTCTCACACATGAGAGGACTCGCATGTGTTAGCCTCACGGCCCTGTACATACACATTCATACATGGCCCTACAAAACCACATGTGCAACCTGCACACTACTGGCACACCACTACATGCACAGCTTACAATCAGTATGCATGTACACTTACCGCTCGACTCCAGGCGGGTCTGCCTCTCAAGGACCTGGATGTGGAGCGCTGGGGATATGCGTTCCAGGACCCTTATTTGATGTTCCGACAGGTGGCCCCGGCGCCCCTTAGCATCAGCTGCCTTCAAGCGGCGCCAGGCCTTGTTGAGGGTCCTGGACCTGAAGTCCTCCCAGCGCTTCTTGACATGCTGGAATTTTCGGACTGCCACCCCCTCCGCGTGGATGGCAGTCACGATGTCCGTCCAACCCTGGTCCGTCCTTCCTTGTCGGCACGCGAACTTCTGAAGAGGGCATCATACTGCCCCAGGACTTGCTCCACCAGGACACCAACTTCGGTGGCAGTGAAGCTGGTGGCCCTCTGCCTCTCTGGCTGGGGGTTGCCAGTGGTCTCAGATGGTGGTGTGCCCAACATGGCAACCCCAGTGGCAGGCGTGGGTGGGCAACTGGGTCCTGGGACTGGGCTGTGGAGCGATGGTATCCCAGTCGGGAGTCTTCAGTTCCAGCAGGGTTGGTCACAGCAACTGCACCACTGAAGATGGCTGATGTGCAGGCAGCAAATAGCAGGGCACGTGGGCAGCAGGCAGGCAGGCAGCAGCAGATGGCAGATGGGAGAATGCTCGGGGCTCTTGGGGGCAGGAAAATGGCCTTCAGGGCTGGAGTGTGGTCTTCCGTGTGTTTTTGCGTGGCCAGCTTGATAAGGAGTGATTCGGCACGTGAAAATCTTTCACATCAGCGTGTAATTCGAGGAAAGGGCCTTAGCGCGTAAGCGCGTCAGTGCACGCACGCAATTCCATTGGACCAAAGGCCCTTAGCGTGTAGGCGCGTAAGTTACATTACGCGCCTGGGCGTTTCCCTCATAACACGTAATGACAGAGCACAAGTGGAAAAACTGCACGTCCGAGTGTCATCGCGTGTAATTGGATGAAAGCGCCCGCGTACACGCGTCTCTGACGTGTACATGTGGGCCGGTTTAAAAGCTGCATGTAGGACGCCATTTCCTTGTACGTGCTTTTCGTGGAGAGCGAGTGGGTAAAATCTGTACTACCTGTCGGTTCACATCGATTACTTCACAGCGTTTCTAGTTCGTACTCCCTGTTACCTCTGACAGCTCTTTTCTGATTTTTTGTTGGGCCTGTTTCCTCAAACAGAGTTCACTTCTCCTTTTGTCCTGTCTCCTCAGACAGCATACAATTCTTCTTTTGGCGGGGGTCTTGCCAACGCACACACGCGCGTATTTTTGACGTTCTTTTTCCAGGCAGACGGTGAGTTCCGCACGTACTTAGCAACTGTGCTTGCCCTGTGTGTCACGTTCCCCTTCAGAGGTCATTGTAGGCTGCATGTATTACGCGTATGCTTATTTTTGTGTTTCTGGTTGCCACAGCGTAGTGTGAGTTCATTTGTTCACGCACGTGGTCTACGAGGGGTTGCGTGCACGTTTATTTTTGATTTTGGGCTGCCTGTGCGTTGCGTGACCCGTCATCTTCCCCCAGGGGTCACAGATAGCCTTGTTAGAGCACTAGGGTATGAATTCCATCTGGTATCCTACCCCTTTGACCCCCAATTGCCCAGGACAATAGTTTACTGCAACTCCCATACGCACAACATCAGTGCCATGGCTTGGAGGCGACCAAGCGGTAAGGGAGGTAAAGGTGGGCGACCCTCAAAAGGTGGGCATGGTGGGCGCGGTAGGGGACGTGGCCGGGATTTGCAGGGTGCCCCTATGCCCCCAAGTGTGGAGGAACAATCATGAACACCCATGCCCCCCCCATGGTTGAGGGAACCGTGGCTGACACCAACCAAGCTGTTGGACCAGCCAATTTAAAGGGTCACAATTGACCTTTTCACAATTGACCGAATATATATATATATATACATATATATATATATATATATATATATATATATATATATATATATATATATGTATATATATATATATGTATATATATATATATATAATGGTTTGGTAATATATATATATATATATATATATATATGTATATATATATATATGTATATATATATATATATAATGGTTTGGTAATATATATATATATATATATATATATCAGTGAAAAAAACTTTGTTAAAGGGACGTTATGGTTAAGTTGCGCTACTAAAAACCTATGCAATTCAGTGAAAAAACTTTGTTAAAGGGACGTTATGGTTCCAAGTAAAACCGAAAAACCCTTGAAATTCGCCAGTTATGGTAAGCTAAGCAACCATAACTCGCGCCACCACCGTGCACTGCTAAGACTAACACCCAGGACATCAAAGATGACATCACAAATGTCATTGATGACATCACTGATGACATCACATGTCTTACTCACTCTTTTTTCTTTTGCTGACATATCTAGGCCACATGGTTGTCTTCAGTAACAGTCAGAAACGTCATAGGTTTTTAGTAGCGCAACTTAACCATAACGTCCCTTTAACAAAGCTTTTTCACTGAATTTCATAGTTTTTTAGTAGCAAAACTTAACAATAATGACTTTGACTTTATATACATGTCATATGGAACTGACTAGATCTCTTCTTATGAACGTGATGTCCGCAAACTTATTTAATGTTCGCGGACATGTTCGGAGAACAGTACCAATACCTAAAAACTGTGGGGGGGGGTGGGGGGGTATGTTTGATTGTTATATCATAATATAGGAACATTTAACAAATTCAAAAAGCAGCACACAAACACATTATATATAGTAATACATAAGAAATGTAACCCATATATGTAACACACTATCCATTCATTTAAATACAATATGTTCTGAAATGGAATATACCACAAGAACATAAATTGGCTTCCAACATAATTACCTCACAGACACAACAGAACTGAGAACAAGACCAGACCCACTGAATACATAGGACTTATCTTACCAGAAATAGTAAGTGTACTTCATTTTACTCATATATTTATAAACTTTCTGTATTAGATTAAAAAATATATTATCTTTTTTTTTTTTTTCTCACAGAAATGTCTAGTACTCTGGAATGGCTAGAGGACAATTTCCCACATGAAGAAGAAATGTCACAAGATAGTGAAACTAATGGTAAACACTTTATATTATAAACCATTTAAATATTATTATTTTGTATACATTTAACATATATATTTTTTTTTGTACAGAGCATAACAAAATAGAAACTACCTCTGAAGAAGCTGTTATGGAAAACACGCTTGACAACATAAAAGAAAAAATTGATTTATTGTTGACCAATTTTAATAATTTGAAAACTTTTGTTGAAGATCATTTTAAAACAAAAACGTCATACCATTGCCCCACATGTACGTGTCCCTCCTCACCATATCCCAGTCAATTATCCCCAAACCCTCTCCATAATCCAAAATGTTTTGATGAGATTTCCATCCCTTCTTCACCTAATACCAATCATGTTGAAACCCCAAATTCTCCTGTTTTTATTTCTGTTTCTGCCTCACCTTCTCTGTCATAAATTATTAATATATGTTAAATAAAGTTTAATTTTTATATTGTATTGTGAATAGTTTCCGCGGACAGTGCAAGTGTTCTGAAATATTCGTACATAAACGAAAATGGAGGTGTCCTGAAGAACACCACACCTGTTCGTACTGTTCGCTAGCAACTTTAAACTGTTCTAAGAACACACGTGGTGTCCTGAAATGTTCGTAAAGAAACAAAAATTAAAGTGTTCTAAAGAACACTATATCTGTCCGTAATGTTCGCTATGAACTTAAAACTGTCCTAAGAACACAATTGCTGTCCTGAAATGTTCGTAAATAAACGAAAATGATGTGTCCTGAACAACAGTACAACTGTTCGTAGTGTTCGCTAGCAACATGAAACTGTACTAAGAACACACGCGGTGTCCTGAATTGTTCGTAAACAACCAAAAATTAAAGTGTCCTAAAGAACACTATACCTGTCCGGTACTGTTCGCTAGCAAGTTCAAACTGTTCTAAGAACGCTATTGGTGTCCTGAAATGTTCGTACGTAAACGAAAATGGAGGTGTCCTGAAGAACACTATACCTGTGCGTAGTGTTCGCTACCAATTGAAACTGTTCTAAGAACACAATTGGTGTCCTGAAATGTTCGTACATAAACTAAATTACACGTGTCCTGAAGAACACTATATCTGTCCTTATTGTTCGCTACCAAGTTTAAACTGTTCTAAGAACACACGCGGTGTCCTGAAATGTTCGTTTCACATGTGACGCACTTTTAATTACTTCAGAACCCGAACAGTGTCCGTAGGACATCAATGCGCATGCGCTAACCAATCTCTGTGCACTTGGTGTCCTGTGGACAGACGCTTCCTTCGCGGACTAGTTCGCAAACAGATCATATGACCGCGCCCACGCTCATCGTGTGTCCTGAAATGCGGACACTGTTCGTGTCCCCGAACAATTTAAAAGTACATTTTCAGTTAATCCATAATATTTTTCAATAAAATCTCACCATGGCACAAGTCCCACATAGCAATCTTGAGTTTCTATATACCTTTTGAAACTTTCCGATCCTTTTTTTGTGTTCGATCTGTCCGCGGACAGTGCGCATGTCTGCGGACTGCGCACAAGCACCCCTATAAAAGACCACGCCCAAGAGCTTATATGTGTTTCTGGCTATTCTTCAGAACACAGTGATTTTTGCTGCCACCTGCAGACTATACCATCATCGAGATGGCATCCTTGGCTGCTGAACTGCCACTTGTTGCTGCACCTGCTTCAGCACCACCCCCACCCCCTCCACCACCACCACCTCCCCAAGGGCCTGAAGAGGGGAACAGGAGTGAGGATGCGGAGGAGGAAGAAGAGGATAATGAGAATGAGGTAGAGGAAATCCCTACTACCCGCACTAGGCGTGAGTCTTGGGTGTGGCGGTTATTTACCATTCATGGGAATGGTCCTAAGGCTCGTGCGAACCATGTTACCTGCAATGAGTGCAAAATAATACTCAGTTGCGGGAAGCACGGTAACTACAGCTTTGGGACCACTACTATGAAGCGACACCTGAGGTCATTTCACTCTGGGGCTATTCGCAGGGTTGTACCTTGCGAAGAACGTAGCAGGTTGATTTCCTCTACTTCATACTCTGTTTCTGATCCTGTCACCACAAGGACCACCTCTGTGGGACAGCGTCTTTCTCAAGCTGCCTCACAGGCCATACAGAATGCTGATGACCCTTACCTTTCGAGGGTCACAGTTGTATGTATGTACTGTGACACAGTACTCTGCAGGGGGGAGCGACTTCGGAGTGCTTTTGAGACTATCGTCTCAGAGCACGAGAAGACCTGCTCACTACCCAAATAAAACCCACTCTACATCTTCCTCTCTCAGCTCGCCCTTTCTTATCCCTGTGGTTGGTGTCCCCCCCTTTACCCTCCTTTACCCTCCTCTCCTAGTGTGTCGTGTCTGAAAAACCAAAAAAAATACAAAATTACAAAAATCCAAAAAAAATAAAGCTCTTTTCAGAGCCACCTTTCCCAGTTAAAAAATAGAAGTGAAAATAAATGAAGCAGGGCTCTTTGTATTTTTTAAAAGTCCGCGGACAGTTCGCGAACATTAAAAAAATTGGGTTGCTACTCTGGAAAGAAGTGGTGGCTCTGAAAAGAGCCTTTGGGTAGTGTTTGTAAGTCCAAAATTGTAAATGCTTAACATCTACTTCAAAATCGTTGTTGTAATTCCAAAAAAGATTGCAATGCATTTTGTACATTTCTCAGAAAAATCTGATTGCCAGCATAAGTAAGATGGACTCCATCTCTGCGAAAAATGTATGTACTACAAAACATAATATTTTAATTGTGAAAAGAAGACATGCCAAAATCTCTTAGAAAGACACAAACAGCCAAATGAAGAAGAACGAAGCCACATTTGTCTCTGCGCAATCCGTGAAAATATCACTTGAGAATTAGGAAACATGTCCATAACCTTCCTAAGTCCTTCTTTCATAGCAAATTGCAAAAAAATTCCAGTCACATGTCCTAAACTGTTCCCTCCACAATGAATTACAATTATGTCTGGATGTTGCTCTGTCTCCAAAGTAGCACAGAGAGGTAGCAAGTCCAACGACTTCATTCCACGTACTCCATGCCAGTGTACTTCCACATGTGGGAATCCAAGATCTACAGCTACTCCACAGCTTTCTGCATGCATCTTCAACCAATGTATCCACGAATCTCCTAAAATCCAAACAATCTGTTTTCTGAAACACACAGCCATAGCTATCTTTTGTTCTCTCAGCAAAAAAATCTCTCCTGGCACAACACACCCACCAAACTTTCCTGACCAATCCCTTTCAGTGCTTATTCTCATTTGCATGACTTCTGAACCGAAAAATCCCTGGATGTAACTCCCGATGTCCGCGAACTACCGCCATGTCCGCGGACATATCGTAACATGAACAGCCCTCCTACCATTTCCACTACACTCTCTCTGCCATTCCCTCATTGGATGTACCTCAAAAATCACATGACCATGCACCAATCACATTCAAGACCTCTACATCTAACTGCATCATCATAGATCAGCACTGCAAATGTACTCTGAATCTCTCTGAGTACAAGTGTCATATCATTGGCAAGCAGCATCTACCAGAAATACTGTACAAGTCTTCAAGATTTCTACTTGCAGCTCCATGCATATCCATATGCATGAACACAAACTTCAGGTATGCATATTTTCTGTATAGTAGATGACATAGCTCTCAACCATTTGTCTTGCAAAGGCGGGTGAAATCACCCGATTTTGTTTCTGGCGGGTGAGACGCCCATTGGAATGAATGGGCGTGCAGGAGGCCTGGCGGGTGAGTCAGCCCTTTGCAAGGCAGGTGACACCCGCCAAAAGCGGGTGAGTTGAGAGCTATGGTAGATAAACACATTTTCAAACAGACTTTTACCTTGTAAAATCTGTAAAATGAATTTACTGTACTTTTTTCAATTTCCTAAAATCAACTATGACTTAAAAACCTTTATACTTTTTACTTTCTTTATACACACACACTCAAATCATGTTAAACTAACATTTTTTAAATGAAATATATAGACTACATATATTCAAACAAAATTGCATGCAAACACAATCTATGTTTAAACCTTTATAAAAATACTTATACAATTTCATATTTTTTGTTTTTATTTATTTATTTACTTAATTACTTTAAATTAGACATGACATTGAGGCACTATTACCTAGAACAGTTTACTTACATAAATAGTGGTATTCACTAATATATTATAAATTTCACAAGACATAGTAAAGATATTTTTTTTTGCTACAGTTATTCATTCAATACAATTTGTTCATTAAGAACATATCATAAGTCCGGAACTGATGCAATGTATCTTATGTAAATAAATTAGTTTAATGGTTTTACAGAAGGCACTGAGGATTTCAATTAAAAAAATCAATATCTAAATTAAAAACAGTGCTATATACAAACAAAGTTACTAATTTGAAGCTTTTACAATTGCAGTGAAGACCAGTTTCCTGAAAAGAAGCATCCAAATTTGAAGAAGAAAGAAAAACTAAGAAGTTACCTCTTAATTTTAAAAAAAAGTAAGTAAAATATCACCATAATATTTATATTATTAATCAAATATACTATAACATTAATACGAGCTATTTTGGTTTCTTAAAATAGAGATTTTGTACCATTTTGTCCAAAAATGTCCATGTCTTAAACAGCGATTTACAGCCAGAACAGCCAACAAATTTCTATTTTTGGACACACAAATTAGCCAACTAAACTACTACAATTTTCATATTATAGAACAAACAACTGTTTTAATTGTATACATTAGATTTACTATTTGTACTTTTCCACACCACCAGCTTACTTTTTTTTGTCATCTGAACCCCAGTTTAGTAACACATAAATTCAAGAATACCTATCCCTACTAGTTTTAGTTCCCAATGCACAATCACACACCATTACATACATCTTTATCATCTTACTCAAACACTCATGCACACAGCACACATACATTCCAGAACACCCCAACCCATATCTTCTTTATTTTTTTCAACAGACCCTAAAGAATGCCTACCAAAAGATAACTCCGTAGAAAGCAACGCAAAATTAGAGCAAATGAAAATAAAGGTGTCCAACATAAGCATCCATCTCTAGCAGAATTTGTAAAAAAAGTTGAAACAAAACAGCTAATACAATCATTTAGTGAAACAAAAGAAGTTTCAAGTACAACAACTTCGCTTCCTCTATCAAAATGTAAAACAAACCAAAAAACAATTAACAGAAAATCAGCTATCAGTACAGATAAGATACTTCTTCAAATTTTAATATAGTGCAAAGTAAGCATACCAAGAAAAGTATTTTAGCCAAAATATACCGTCACAAAGTCCTTCAAAATCTTATAAAAACCGGAGAGAAATCAGGTTCAAAGCTTAAAACCTATCGTAGGAAATTAATCTTAGAAGCATTGATGGACAGTGCAATTCTTCTCAAAAGAAATGTATTTATTTTACTGTTAAACAAAATGAAACCACTAACAACACTAATAACTAAATTACAAAAAAGACTTCTCAATAAGCGAAATGTCAACAGAAAGAACTTCTTAAGTATCTGCGGAGGTGAATGGAATCACACTACGAGCACAGCACCATATTTTAATGAAGAAGCGTACAAACAAAAGCAAACAAATACAATTGCCATAAATAGCAGTTGTCGAGGTTATGAAAAAGTGAATAATACCATAATGGAACAAGAAGTACCCCTTACAAAAATATGCCCTGAAAACTTAGAATTACCCCTCCATTTAACTGAATCAGAACGTCTAGTGTACAAATGGCCATGCACGTCAATGTGTAACATTCCCAAACAATGTTTCAAATCTTTAAACCAATTCCTCAATAAATATGTAAAAAGCAAAGACAAAATCAAAATTAAATTACTGCAAAATATAGATACCTGTCCAGTGCGCAAGAACACAGGACTACAAGGACATTCATTGGCCTGCATTACAGGACCTACTTGTAAAACCACTTTCCATGATATCAAAAGGATATCAACACATCATTCAACTATAATAAATCTAGTCTATAAACTGTACTATGCTAAAAGTCCTGCTTTAGCACTAGCAAAGTTAAATAACATCCTTCTACATGGTACAGCAAAAGACCTACTTGAAGAAATTCACTATATCCAGAAAAAATATTTTGGAAGTGAAAGCCATTTACAGAATGAAATAGCTTTAAACCAATTAAGCAACAATTCTACACTTGGCAACCTTTTGCTAAACACATACAAAAAAGAAATACTAAAATTTAAAAGTACATCAGAGGAAGTACCAAACCATGTATGTGTATGTTGCCGTAGAATTTTTTATAAAAGTAACAAAAAAACTGTGGACCTATCATACAAAATAGAAGACAATGAAGATTCTAAATGGTTTGAATTAGCTCTGTTCCTTCTAGCAGAAAACAAATATGAAATAACTGAGCCCTTAATACTTTGCAGTTATTGCACTACAAAACCTGACAACAACCAAACTCTTTCACGTTCTATCACAAATAATTTGGAATTATACCCAGTACCAAAACCTCTACAACAACTTAATTTATATGAGAGCATCATAATTCAAACAGTACACCCATTTCAAGTAATAATACGTCTTCAACCAAAAACAGCAAAATGACCTCCCTCTGAATTGGTAAAAGGCATTCGTGGAAAAGTAGTTTATTTACCATTAAATCTAAAAGAAAATGTGCATACTCTAGGAGTGCAACGTCCAATGCAGCAATCTTTAATTATATTAGTAAATGGAGTACCTACAAAAGACAAAAAAATATGGCAACAGCTGGTAGATTTATATAAAGTTAGACAAGCCTTCCAATATCTTAAAGAGAATAATGAATATTACAAAGACATTAATATTGAAGAAAACTTGAAAGATACAACTGAAATAATTCAAGAAACACAAGAAGCTGGTCAATTTGAGCTACTAGATCCTGCTACAATATCAAATACTTTAGACCATTATACAATTCCTCCTTTGCACTGTAATGACAACGTACAAGATGTACTAGAAACTTACCAAATGCGTCAAACAAAAGGATCACCAATCAGTATATGGGAAAAAAGTATAGAAGCATGTGCTTTTCCTCTACTCTTTCCTACTGGCAAAGGAGGAAGGTATGATGATAGACCTATTCAAATATCAGCTTCAGAATACCGCTCATTACGGATGTATTCTGAAGATCCCAGATTTAGACAAAATGTGGAATACATATTCCACCTACTCTTTGAAAGTGAACTAGCAACTTTATGTTACGGACTTGCACACATATTAAAATCAGGATCACACTTTCAAAATATGACAGCTACACAATTATTAGAGAAAGTGCAACAAAAGGATGAGGTTTTACAATCAAATATTACAAATCTATTAGCAAATATGCGTGGTACTAAAGAGTACTGGTTTCGACGTCATGGAGATGTACGTTGTATGATCAGAAACCTTGGCCCACCCACTTGGTTTGTTACATTAAGTTGTGCAGAATATGCATGGGAAGATTTACATGATTTCCTACGCATATCAAATACAAACAAAACAAACATAGATATTCTAACACCTGGAGAACTTTGTTCTTTGGATCCTGTTAATGTTTCAAGATATTTTCACCATCGCTTCATTGCTATGCTACATTTTATTTGTAATAAAACTGTTCCTCCCTTTGGAGAAGTGCAACACTTCTTTTGGAGAAAAGAATACCAAGCCAGAAGAGCACCACATATCCACATGCTTTTATGGATTAAAGATGCTCCTAAATTTGGTCAAGACAGTGATGCCACTGTTTTACAGTTTATTGAAAAATATGTCACTTGTGAAATTCCATCAGAAGCCACAAATAGTGATCTTCGTGCACAAATTTTACAATTTCAAAGACACAAATGTGGAAAATATTGTCGTCGCAAATACAAAAACAAAGGCAAATACTACACCAAATGCTGATTTGGTTTCCCTAGACCAGTTACAAATACAGGTCAAGTAAACAACCTCATGAGTGTTAAAGGTAAGTCACCTAAAAATACATATTACATAAAAAGAAAAGAAGAAGAAAAATATATCAATGATTATAATGCAATCATTGCCCACTTATGGAATGCCAACATAGATGTGCAGTACATTACAGACAATTCTACTGCAGTTGCACGATATGTCACAGCATACTTAACTAAAGCAGAAAAGACAGAGCTCCAAGACCTCTGGAATGACCTGTCATCAGATAAAACAGCATCTCAGAAATTATACAGCTTGGGCATAAAAATGCTCACCCATAGAGAATGTGGATCTTATGAAGCAGCTGATTGTTTAACTGGTACTTCATTGTATGGTAAATCTGAAAATATAGTATGGCTAAGTCGTGGTCCAGCTAAATCTAGAAAAAGAGTTCTAAAATCATATGAAGATATAGAAACAATAGCCAAACATGATCCCAACAGCCAAGACATTTTAAAAAACAATTTATTGGACACATACCACCCAAACAGAAGTTAACACTTTGGAAAACATGTGTCTATACCAAATAGCCCAAAACTACACATACAAAAATAATATGAATAATCCTCGAAAGAGAGTAAAAGAAACTAATACTTCATCAAGTACCACAAACAAAAAAGAATCAGAGAAAGTAAACCAGGTACTTCTTTAAAGAAGGAAGACAAACTCCAAAAAAAGCAGTTAGATACAGAACTACCTGGACCATTTAAATTCTCAAATATAGTTGGTGTAAATTGCTATGCAAATGTAGCAATGAATATTCTATTTCAATTACCACCATTTGTTGACAACATTTACTTACACAGTACAGACCCATTGTGTTTGCAAATGTTAGTACTTCACAGAAATGCAGCAAACAATCCTGACAACACATATAGTGTTTTTGGAATAAGACGACAATTGGACTACTGTGCTGGAAGGGTGAAATTCACTATAAACACACCGGAAGATCCACAAGAATTTCTAATGTACTTACTACAAGTACTGGAAAACCAAAACATACCTATAAATGAAATCGTTCAGATTTCATACATGTGGAAACATACATGCACTCTCTGCAACAATGTGACACAAGAAGAAATCCCCAATTAACGCTTCATATATATATCAATACCAAATTGTGAATCCATTCCATTTCAGCAACTTGTACAAAATGCAAACCATGGTAGATTATGCTCTACCTGCAATTCAGATAATCGCTCCACGTTAGTAATACAAACACATAGTAAATACGTAATACTAATGCTTCTATGGTACAATGCAGATGGTACCAAAAACAACTGCAAGCTGACTGGATTCACACATGGTCAAATATCACTTGGTAAGAAAACCTTCACAACAATAGGTATAATCTACCATGCATGAGCCACAACCAATTCAGGGCACTACACTGCATATATAAAAAAGAAATGTGGATGGTTTGAATGTAATGATAGTACCATTACTCTAAAGCAGAGATTACCAGCAAATCTTACAAACGCTTATTTGATGTTCTTAAAACCAAAATTTGATAAATATACTATATTTAAACCTTTAAGTAAATTTGTGTTAAAAAAATATAAACTGTTAGAATACTCCAAAAGCTATCTAACTGCTCAAAGAGTCTACAACAACTAATCAGATAAATGAATACCACTAAATTAGACCAAAAAATACACAGTTAGAATACGCCAATTGGTATCTAACTGTCCCAAAATTATAAATTTGTGTTAAAATAATATAAACTGTTAGAATACTCCAAAAGCTATCTAACAGCTCAAAGATTCTACAACAACTAATCAGATAAATGAATACCACTAAATTAGGCCAAATAATACACAGTTAGAATACGCCAATTGGTATCTAACTGTCCCAAAATTTAACAATATCCAAATAGATAAATCAAAACCACTAAAATATATTAAATAAATAGACAGTTAGAATACGCCAATTGGTATCTAACTGCTCCAAAATTTTATAATATCAAAACAAATGAAGAATCTGTTACTGCTCCAAAAAAAATACAACAAAGCAAAGTATAAAGCATTAGCCAGAAACAACAAGTGAACACTGAAAACAAACAAACAAATAAACTGTAGCATAACAGAAAAAGGTTTTTTTTTAATCCAACATGGATTTGTTTTTCTCCCACAGACCCAATGATTTTAGCAGCAAATACAGAAACTGAGCAAATTGCCCAGTACTCTGATTTGTACTCTACTAAATATGAGGGTAAAAAAAAATAAAAGTATATTGCGTATACAATGTAATAAGTCATTACAAAATACTAATACTAACATGCTATTTTCTTTTATCACAGAAATGAAGAAGAAAAACATGGACTCCCATTACTAGACCAAACAGTAAGTATACAATAATAAGGACAACCAAAGCAGCATATCACATCCATAGTATCTAATACCTTTGTTCCTTATACATTTGTTTTTCACCCAAAGTTATAAGCAAATATGAATGTGATTTGCTGCGGTGGTTGTTGCCAGGGCATAGAGTCTTGGGTGCATGGCCAAATGGCCAAATGGCCATGCACCCAAGACTCTATGCCCTGGCAACAACCACCGCAGCATATCACATCCATAGAGTCAAACATTTCAACTATGATCTATGGGAAACTTTTAATGTCCACGAACAATGTGAGTGTTCTTAGAACACTTTGAACATGCCAGCGAACAATACGGACACCGTTTTCAGGACACCCCCTACGAACATTTCAGAACAACGCGATAGTTCTTAGAACACTTTCAACTTAACAACGAACAATACGGACAGAGTCCTAAGGACACCCCCTACGAACATTCCGGGACATTGGGAGTGTTCTTAGAAGAGTCTTCAGAACACCACCATCTTGTTTATTTGCGAACATTTCAGGACACCGCAAGTGTTCTTAGGACACATTCAACTTGACAAAGAACAATATGGACAGCGTCCTCAGGACACCCCCTACGAACACTCCCCGGACACCGCAAGTGTTCTTAGAAGCGCCTTCAGAACACCACCATCTTGTTTATTTGCGAACATTTCAGTACACCGCAAGTGTTCTTAGGACACATTCAACTTGACAGAGAACAATACGGACAGCGTCCTCAGGACACCCCCTACGAACACTCCTCGGACACCGCAAGTGTTCTTAGAAGCGTCTTCAGAACACCCCCATTTTGTTTATTTGCGAACATTTCAGGACACCGCGAGTGTTCTTAGGACACATTCAACTTGACAGAGAACAATACGGACAGCGTCCTCAGGACACCCCCTACGAACACTCCCCGGACACCGCAAGTGTTCTTAGAAGCATCTTCAGAACACCCCCATTTTGTTTATTTGCGAACATTTCAGGACACCGCGAGTGTTCTTAGGACACATTCAACTTGACAGAGAACAATACAGACAGCGTCCTCAGGACACCCCCTACGAACACTCCTCGGACACCGCAAGTGTTCTTAGAAGCGTCTTCAGAACACCCCCATTTTGTTTATTTGCGAACATTTCAGGACACCGCGAGTGTTCTTAGGACACATTCAACTTGACAGAGAACAATACGGACAGCGTCCTCAGGACACCCCCTACGAACACTCCCCGGACACCGCAAGTGTTCTTAGAAGCATCTTCAGAACACCCACATTTTGTTTATTTGCGAACATTTCAGGACACCGCGAGTGTTCTTAGGACAAATTCAACTTGACAGAGAACAATACGGACAGCGTCCTCAGGACACCCCCTACGAACACTCCCCGGACACCGCGAGTGTTCTTAGAAGCGTCTTCAGAACACCACCATCTTGTTTATTTGCGAACATTTCAGTACACCGCAAGTGTTCTTAGGACACATTCAACTTGACAGAGAACAATACGGACAGCGTCCTCAGGACACCCCCTACAAACACTCCCCGGACACCGCGAGTGTTCTTAGAAGCGTCTTCAGAACACCCCCATTTTGTTTATTTGCGAACATTTCAGGACACCGCGAGTGTTCTTAGGACACATTCAACTTGACAGAGAACAATACGGACAGCGTCCTCAGGACACCCCCTACAAACACTCCCCGGACACCGCGAGTGTTCTTAGAAGCGTCTTCAGAACACCCCCATTTTGTTTATTTGCGAACATTTCAGGACACCGCGAGTGTTCTTAGGACACATTCAACTTGACAGAGAACAATACGGACAGCGTCCTCAGGACACCCCCTACGAACACTCCCGAGACACCGCGAGTGTTCTTAGAAGCGTCTTCAGAACACCCCCATTTTGTTTATTTGCGAACATTTCAGGACACCGCAAGTGTTCTTAGAACACATTCAACTTGACAGAGAACAATATGTACAGCGTCCTCAGAACACCCCGTACAAACATTTCAGGACACCGGGAGTGTTCTCAAAAACGTCTTCAGAACACCCCCATTTTGTTTATTTGCGAACATTCCAGGACACCGCACGTGTTCTTAGAACACATTCAACTTGACAGAGAACAATACGGACAGCGTCCTCAGGACACCCCCTACGAACACTCCCCAGACACCGCAAGTGTTCTTAGAACAGTTACACTTTGCTTGCGAACAAAACAGACACATATTGACTCCTTAGAACACCCCCTAGTCAGTTTATTTAGAACATTTCAGAACACCCGTGATGGCCGCAAACAAATCGAACACAAAAAGAACGTCTAACACATAAAAAACACAACTTTCACCCTATCTCATACACTCCCACCCTCCCCAAACACTCCTACACACTAACACACTCTACAAAATACACATTTTGAACAAAGTTTCACGGCGCTGTCCGGGGACGTCCGCGAATCCAAGATGGCGGGCGCTACCGAAAAATCTGACGCGCTTCACGCTCCACGCCGTCCAATCAGTGAACACTTTGCATGTCCGCGAACATCATGCAAGACGATTGGCCAATCAGGACACTTTCCGCGGAGCGAACAGGGAAGTGTGTCCGCAAACCCAACACAGATATCACTAATTTTTTTTTACCTACTTTTTGGTCATTTTAAAAAAAACTTCTGGACGGATTTTCACCAAATTTGCAAAAGCACGCTTTCGGGACCAAGCCGCTCCTCCTGGTCCAAATTTGGTGGAAATCCGTCCAGCGGTTTGGGCTGTAGGCGCGAGCAAAAATTTTCCATTCACTCTATGGAGAGTGAGTATAATGTATACAAATATGAGCATTTAGAGGGAAGGTAGAGTAATAAAAATAAAACTATGAGAAAGTGCTGAAAACCATAATGATTATCTTCATGCACAGAAAGGATTGCTCTCTTTCAAGCCTGTATCTTCCACTATGTATATGTTTCAAATAATGTGACTGGACCCTAAGTCTATAAATATAGTACCTTTTCAATTTTTACTTCCTGACTGTTACTGAAGAAAACTATGTGGCTTCGATATGTCAGTAAAGGATAAAAAGGGAGAGCCAGCCATGTGATGTCATCAGTGATGTCATCAATGACATTTGTGATGTCATCTTTGATGTCCTGGGTGTTAGTGTTAGCAGTGCACGGTGGCGCGAGTTATGGTTGCTTATGTTACCATAACTGCCGAATTTCAGGGGTTTTTCGGTTTTACTTTGAGCCATAACGTCCATATAACAAAGTTTTTTCACTGAATTTCATAGGTTTTTAGTAGCGCAACTTAACCATAACGTCCCTTTAACAAAGTTTTTTCACTGAATTTCATAGGTTTTTAGTGCACAACTTAACCATAATATCCCTGACTTCATATACATGTAACATAGATCATACTAACCCCCTCGTAGTGATTTTCATGTCCGTGGACTACCGCCATGTGCGCGGACACATCGAAAATCTGAGCGTGGTGAATGTAAATTTAAATAGTGTGCCCCATTTCCCCTTGGAAGTTGGCTCTGAAAAGAGCCTTTTTCTTTTTTTTTTTTTTACAGATGCTTGACAGACACGTGTTATTTTGTATTTTTTTTCTTGTTTTTTTTTTCTTACTTTACTCCTAAAATCGTCACATAACCTTCTCCAAAGCAACCCTTACATTCCAAAATAGAAAGGCATTTCCCGTAAAAGATAAAGAAATGCCATCTTCTTTAAAATTAACAGCATTACTGGCATCAATATTCTCATTGTTACAGAAGAACATACCAGCTCTAAGCATGAAGGCACACATGCCTCGGTTGATGACACACCTAGCAGTATTTTGCTGAGGACAAAAAACTGAACTATTGTCCCATATTGCCCTAGGTATTAATCCAGAAAAAAACACTTTTGCATTTGGAAGGAACTTCATTACTGCTTAAACCAAGCGTTCCAAATCAGCCAACAAAGTAGGGGCACTGACGTTGCCCAAATGGAAAGCACCATAGTGCAAAACTACCACATGCGGACTGTTCATCGTGGCCATATCCTCACAAACTTGTACAATTCCCTGTACATTGCAATCAGGCACACTGCTCCACACCACCTCCACCCCTTTCACATCAAAGTTCTTTGCAACATGCCTGCATTCAGCGTACTGCTGTAAACCATGCACAAACATATCTCCGAGCACCAACACCCTGACTTTCTCCACTTCTGCCATCTTCACCACACACAGTCTCTTTCAACACAAATCCACAACCTTGACATCTGATTGGCTGATCCGTACAGTCTTCTTTCCATGTTGGATTTCCTGGAAAAACCCGGATGTAGCACGCCCTGTCCACGAACAGCCGCGGTGTCCGCGGACGGCATCCACTTTACTCTCTGTGCCATTCCCTCATTGCATACAGCTAAGCAATCACACAATACGAATAACGTCCTCAGAACACCCCCATTTTGTGAATTTTCGAACATTTCAGGACAATTATTATTTCATTATTCAACATATTAACATTACACATATTATACTTTCATCTTGTACTCTGCACACAATGCTATGTTTCTCCATTAGTAGCTCAGTATACTAGATAGAATCCCATAATACAATGCTATTTATATCAATGCATCGTTCAAAGCACTAATAATGGTATGATATTTATTGCAATATCCTTGACACTTTTTTCGCAACATTATAATAAAAATCCCTAGTACACAAATTCCATGAAAAGTACATACACACGTGATGTCATCAGTGATTTCATCAATGACATTTGCGATGTCATCTTTAAGGTCCTGGGTGTTAGTCTTAGCAGTTCACGGTGGTGGCGCCAGTTATTTTTCAAAGCTTACCAGAACTTGCGATTTTCAGGGGTCTTTCCCCTGTACTTACCATAACGTCCTTTAAAAAAACTTTTTTTAATATCACGCAAACAATATACAAACATGGCGTGCAAAAACCAACTTCTACAGATGGCTTTACACAGAATGTTGCAAAGTAAGAATTTATGCTCGTTCACAGTGAAGGTCAGCTGCTTCCATTTTTTTCTCGGGCCCCGGAGAGGCTCACGAAGCGGACTATAAGGTTGTACTGTGTTTTGACCTTGACAGACAGAGATTGTGATGAAAGACTTCTCTTGAAGGAGTGTTGCTAAAACGTAAGAGAAGATAAAGATGAAATTTCTGAAACAAAACCACTTTTATATATTATATCACTATGCGAAAGATCGTTGGCACACACAGAGTCGTATTTTGGGACTGCACCACTCGTAGACAATGGAAATTGAAATTGTACTGTAAGTAACCCTTTAGATTACTTTATACCAAATATAATTACAATAGCGTAGCATTAAAGACTGCTCAAGTTGAACTTGTTCGTTGAAAGTGGCATAATGTTTTCTACCGCGCACTATCACCGCCGAATTGATTCCCTGTCGTTTAGAGGGCTCTGAAAAAGGCAGACGACACAGGGTGGGTTAATAGAGATAATTTAACCGGTCTATAGGCGGTCAAGCGCTCTACTCGCTGTGCCACTTCACTGTAGCCTGTCAAGTGGCACAGCGAGTACAGCGCTCGCTTTGACATCTGTGCACAGCTTGCTAACGCAAGTTTGAATCCCGGCAAGGCCAAACTCAGCCTTTCATCCTTCCGTGGTCGATAAATGAGCACCACACACCGTGGTTAATAATAAGCACCGCTTATATACCTCACGGTTCTTAGCGTTATATGAATGGGAAAATATTATTATTTTATTATTAACATACTCTGTTGCACTATCTTCGATAGCAAATATTTTCACGTCCTAATAAATAAAATGATGATTTTTAATGAAGATCGGCTGGTGAGACTGATTTATGTTTTTTTAAAACAAGTATGTGGCTTCATTTTGCCTATGTCACGATTTACAGACTCCAGCGGGTGGGGTCTTCAACTGCCAGGTGCAGGTCCAAATATGCAACTTCATGACCCTCACCATTTTATGGGACAATCGGCAAGGACCAATATGCCCTTACGCAGTACTAGCGGCTACAAACAACATACCAACCAATAGGGTGGTCTAATGGCTCGTTGTTGGAGCAACCTTCCGATTATCAGAGCGACCATTTACTGCTTTTATCATAAACCAACAGCTTATCTACCGCAAAGGAACAACGCGTGGCTCCAAATAAACTTTTGCTGATCGACAACAGAGACAATAGCAAATCGCTGAATATTCCCTAAACATTTCATGTGAAATAAACGTACTTTACCAAATGTACAATCCTGCTGTTTACTTTTAAACCACAGTTTCATATTCCGAATTGTGGCGCACTGAGTTGTAAGCTGATCTAACACTCTCTGTACCGCAAAGGAACATCGCGTGTCTCAACATGAACTTTTGCGGATCGACAACATAACAAATGCAAATTGCTGAATATTCTCTAAACATTTGATGTCAAATAAATGTACTTTACAACATTTACAATCTTGCTGTTTGCTTTTAAATCACAGTTTCATATTCCGAATTGTGGCGCGCTGTGTTGTGACATAATGTGTGTTGTCTTCTGGGTTCTGTGTAAAGTCGCGTAGTACTGGAGACGACTGGGCGCGTTTGATTACGCACCCTGTAACGTCATGGAGAGAGGCGGGGAATTTGAATGCTTTGATAATATCAGGCTTAGGGGCGGGAGATATGATTTAGTGTCGCAAAAGCAAGTCAGCCAGGTCAATAGCGCCAGTCATAGGATTATCACATAATGTCGGCGCACACCAGCCGGATTTATCGTTTATTTAGTGGACAAAAAGTCGGTTGACGCCCCTAGGAAATTGTACTATTAGCGGACAAAAGGAGTGCTCTTAAAACACTTTCACCCTGACAACGAACAATACAAACAACGTTCTCAGAACACCCCCATTTTGTGTAATTGCAACCATTTCGGGACACTGCGAGTGTTCTTAGAACACATTCAACTAGACAGATTACAATACGGACAGCGTCCTGAGGACACCCCCAGTTTGTGTATTTACGAACAATTAAGTACACCGCGAGTGTTCATAGCTCATTTTTACCTTCCTTGCGAACAAAAATGACACATACTCTGTCCTCTAAACACCCCACCATTTAGTTTATTTACAAAATGTCAGAACAGCCGTGTTCTCCGCGGACAAATCAAACGCAACAAAAACGTCTAGCACATAAAAAAACAAAACATTGAACCTATCTCATACTCCCCCACCCTCCCCAAACACTCTTACACACCAACACACGGCACTAAATACAATTTTTTATCCACGTTTCAATACAAGATGGCGGGCGCCACAGAAAATCTGACGCGCTCCACGCCCCTCGCCGTCCAATCAGCGAACACGTTGCATGTCCGCGGACATGACGCAAGTCCATGGGCCAATCGGGCTGCTGTCCGCGGAGCGAACAGGGAAGTCCGTCCACGAAGCGAACACAAATATCACTAATTTTGTTGCCTTACATTTTGGTCATTTTTAAAAAAAACTACTGGACAGATTTACACCAAATTTACAAAAGCACGCTTTTGGGACCAAGCCGCCGCTCCTGCCGCAAATTTGGTGTAAATCCGTCCAGTGGTTCGGGCTGTAGCCGTGCGCAAAGTTTTTTCCCATTCAGTCTAGGGGAAAAAAAAAAGTTTTGGGACCCCCCTATAACTTTCCCCCCCCTGGACGAATCCTCACCAAACTTTGCAAAAAAATTCAGAGTGACCCAACTACTTTTTTTGCAAAGTTTGGTGAGGATCCGTCCAGGGAGAGCGAAGTTATAAGCCGCCCAAAAAGTGCTCTTCCTATGGAAACAGCAACTTAACCATAACTACATGGCCACTACCATGGCCATGTAATATATATATATATGGGTTTTGGGGGGTTTGGCGTTGGGTGGGGGGTTGTGGGGGGTTTCCCCCACATATATGGTACAATTGACCTTCAAAATTCGGTCAATTGTGAAAAGGTCAATTGTCATTCGAGCAGTTGTAAAACGATCAATTCGTATACAACCATTGTGGCACCTGACCTGGCACAGGATGACTTCCTGGCTGACTTCCAGGTCAGCAAGTCTAGGCCACGTGTGGCGGTGCAAGTTGTTGTCACCAATCCACATGGATCTGGGGCAGCTATGTCATCTGCAACCCCAAGTATGCGGGGTGGGGAGGCTGCAGGGGCAGCTGCAGCTCCATCTGCCCCAGCTCTGACTCTCCCAGCCAGGACAGTGTCAGTCCTGGTCCATCATACTAACGTTCCCCCTGACAACATCACACTCCAGCCAATGCCTGCACCAAGTCCCATGGTCAGTGTGCATTCGCACACTCCTACTACCCAGTCCACCAGTGCTCCTGTCCCTAGTGACCAGAGTGGTGTAAGCCACTCACGATCCCCACCACCTTTGAAAAGAAAGAAGAAGAGTGCTCGTCCACTACAGGCTGATACCCCAGACACTGCTACACAGTCCGGCACGTCAAGGAAGCCTAGCTTCAATGAGGCCGAACGTGATGCACTTGTGGAGTATGTGTCCACACATGACCGCGAAATGTTGATTACTGCAGGATGCAAGACCACACCTGGTCAACGTCAGGCACACTGGCAGACCGTCGCGGACATCATACGTGCCCTTGGATTTGTGAGGCGCACAGCTGGTGATTGCTACAAGCGGTGGAATGACCTGAAACGCAGGGCAAAGAAAAAGCTGGCCTCAAATCATGCCGCTACTCTGGTGACTGGCGGTGGGTCTCCACCAGAGGACAATGAACTCAGTATACATGAGTTTGTTGCTGGGACCTATGTCACAGAGGAACAGATCCAAGGTGTGGGAGAACTGCCAGATTATGAGGCATTATCCGGTGAGTGCACATGCATGTGTGTGTGATCCATGTGTATGTTGTGTGTGTGACGGGTCCTGATTGAGTGCCAGGTGAGGGTGTGTGTGCCTGAGTGGTTTGGGTCACCCATGTGCTTCATCCGAAACATTCTGCGGCCTTGGATTTGGGTATTACAGTATCCCTTCTGCCCACAGTAGACATTTTGCGCAACATTACGGCAGTTGCCCTTGAAGTGGCATCTTTCAACAACATTGTTCCGTATTTTTCAGTGTTCATCAGGCTGATTGTTTCAATTTTCCCACTTTCACTACGCATTTCTCAGCCCTATTGTCACATATGTGACATGCTTCTGTCATTCATTACACACCACATTGGCCCACATGTGTTACCTTGTTAGGTGAATGAGTACAGCATTCAGGCTGATTGAGAATTGGCCTGCTGACATTGATTTTTGGGGCCAGTTTGTATGTGGTACATGATAGTTGTTTCATGGGATGTTTAAGTGAAGAACCATTGATGTGTACCTCTGCCTGCGATCAGTGTATTCTTGTACGCTGCATGTGTTGCAGTGAGTGGCACATGTGTAATATTGTCACACTATGTAGCATTTTTCATCTCATCATGTCCATCTCACATGGATGGGTGACAGTACTCATTCACTGACATATGGCAGTACTTGTCATATGTACCATGCCTATGGTACATGCCATCTGTGTGATGGCATGTGTCATGTATGTGGATTGGACATGCCACTCACAGGCCAATGTGTGATGGCACTGCTACCCAGCATGCAGCTAATGTGTTGCTCTTCCATCTTGGTGTCATCAGTGTCTGCCATTTGCCTCCCCTTCCAACTCAGTGACAGTGCATGCATGGGAGGGTTATAGTCATGTGGAACATGTGTCAATCATGTACTGGTTCTGTAGCTTGTCAGGCCTATTTGTGTGCCATGGTGCTAATGCCTGTTTCCATTTTTTGTCTTTCATGTTTTTGCAGGGGATGACACAAGTGATGCTGTTGAGGAGATGGTGCAAACCCAGGAGGGATCTCAGGCACGACAGGGCATCAGTGGGGGACGTGGTGTTGTGGTGGGTGAGAACCCAATCTTGCTGCAGACCATTCTCTCCAGGGGTGTCTCTGGGTGCACCTCCCCAGACCTCTATTCAGGTGCTGATTTGGATGATGAAACCTATGTGGCGTTGCAGGTAAGTCGTTCTGGCAGGGATTCTGTTCTGTCCAACCCACCTGCACCAGGGGTAGAAGCCTCTATGGGGATGTCAGTGCTGGTAGGCCCGCCTTTGGTGGTTACGGATGCAGGGTCACACTCCGCAACATCTGATCCTGTTCCTGGGCTAGCAGATCAGAGGGGGAATGCAGTCCTGCAGCCTCAGGCAGTGCTGGCAGAGCAAGGCGCAGTTCGCCTTGCCCCAAACAGGTGTGGTGCCGCCGACGCAGTGGCCGTACGGCACCAGGCAATACTGCATGGGAGCAATCCATATACGGTATGGCAAACCAACAGGCAGCAACAGCTGAGATGATGGCTCAAGCAATGTAGAGGGTGGCCACTTCCATTGTCCCCCCTGAAAGGCAGATGGAGCAACTACAGCAGGCAACAGACTCCATTTGCCAATCACACAGGGAGGACATGTTGGCGTCCAACAGGGACAGAGGGGCGGGACTGGAGACTCTACGCCAATCGATATCAATAGAGTCCCAGGGCCACAGGGAAGCCCTGAGGGTGGAACTCCATCACCTCAGGGAGACTCTTGTTGACCTTGAGGCTTCCACCAACTTGAGGACAGAACAGCAGCTGGAGCGGCTCACAAGTTTGCTCTCAGCTGAGATGCAGGCAACTCGGGAGGAGATCCGGGCATCACGTCAGGTGGTGCATGGGGATCTCCACACTATAATTCTCCAGAACGAGACCTTCCACACCCGCATGCTTGCTGCCATGGAGGACCAGAACAGGGCTTCGCGTGGGCTGTCTCCGATAGTGCCACCACCTCCTGATGCAGCATCAGAGGGTGGGGAGAGCGACAGCAGCGATTCTCTCACAATAGCGTAGCCGTGCAGGCCATGAGCCCATGGAGTTTTTTTTTTCCCAACATCCGCACAAGTAGCTGTTGGTGTGCACCCTGTCCTCGAACATCCTGGGTGGCCTCCCCCACCCCCCCTGGCCCCACATGGCGATTTTTGATTTTTGATTTTTTTTACAGTGTGTTGCCTTGTGTGGCTCCCGTGGGCATCCACTGTATTCCGGTTGGGCACATGCAGGCTTGTCCTGAGTTTGGGTTAGATGCTTGGGTTTGTGAGACACACACCCCTCCTGCTTCCCGTTTCCATGGGCTTGCAAAGGGTGTGCCCAAGTGACAGTGACTTACACAGTGATGTTGGACTCCCATGAGCTGTGTGGGCAGTCTGTAGTCAATACTGTGTATACATTCCTAGTGGATATTGTTGTTGTATTGTACACTGCATGGTGTATTGATATGTGCTTGTGCATCCATGTCTTCCTCCTAATTTGCAGATTCCTTCCTCATTTCTTCACCAGGTCGTCTACTTTGCAGATGGAGTTCATGTTGTATGCAGTACACTGGCACATTTGCGTGGCAGCAACACTCTACAGTTGTAAGGGGTCGATGTGCTGACTTATTCAGGTTATAAGACTACCACTACTTTCACTGAGTACTGTCATGTTTTAGCAATTTGGGGGGTGTGGGGTTCGGGTCTGTATGGGTGCATGCTTGAGAGTGTGTGTGCTGAGTTAGGGGTGTGGGGGTTTGAGTTTGTGCCTGATTGGAGATGTTGGCCCAAAGTGTGGTGGGAGCCATGGGGCTTAGTGTTTGGTTGGGGGTGAGTGGGCCATGGGGCATGGTGTTTGGTTGGGGGTGGGAGGCGTGGGGCATTGTGTTTAGTTGGGGGTGAGGGGGCCATGGGGCATAGTGTTTGGTTGGGGGTGAGGGAGCCATGGGGCATAGTGTTTGGTTGGGGGTGGTAGCCATGGGGCATTGTGTTACACTCCAAGAGTGAACCCAATAATAAATCTGAAACAGGCACAGTTAGGAGATGTACATCCTTTGCTTTATGAGGAAACCTGACCCAACGAAGGCCATACTCCTCTTGGCCAACCCGAACAGCAAACTATAGCAGTGAAAAAGAACTGAATGTCCAATCAAGGGTCAATAAAATATTTATGATTTAATTGAACAGACGATATACAATTACTAAATTGAAATGATTCATGACAATGGATAATGTGTAGTACTAAATGTACGTTTGAAATGCAAATGAAATTCGTTAGCCCTCAACAACATATTCTTTTTCCATGTGTTTAATACAAATTGTGGGTTGAAGGAGCCTCCTGCCACGCCCCACCTAACGCCCTGCCCACATTTACTTTTCGGGCCACTAAAGCTCTCATGTAAGAAACAAGGTGAATATAATCAGTGAACTGCGCCAATTACAATAATACATCAACCAATTGAGTTATATTTTTAATTCCATTCCACAGCCTGACACGTGTTTCGAGCAGAGCTCTTCTTCAAAGGCTGTGCATCAAATTACAATTTAAACCCATTAGCATGTTGACCATTATATACGCATCATACCAATTGGGCAAACACATAGGGGTTGAAAAAGGGGGAATTGGCCAAAATCATAAATGTGTGATACATAACAACATTGTTTAAATCATTACAGTGTTACATAATCAGTATGATTGGATAACCATAAATGAAAAAGAGAAAATAAAATTTGGATAATAAATTACAGTTTCCAAAAGACATCCATCCGGTTCCGAAACCAATAAGAAGGATGACAAAACAACATGATAAGAAAATAAGTGCGGTGCGGTGACTAAGCAACCCTGGATGATAAAATTGGCTGAATTACCAATAATAATTAAAATATCAAGGTATAATTACCGTTGATGCTTGTCGAAGGCGAATAATCTGTTCAACAAGAATTAGTGTCCAAGGTCACAATTATTACAAAGTGCCAAGATATTTCCAAAATTAATGTGACAAAAATCGAAAACCAAGATTAGCAATGTATTGCACTTACCAATAGTACGGTTAATTCTAGGGAACAATTCCAGGACTAGACAGGATTGAATTAAATATAACAATAAATGTTAGAGCTCATAGCCAATTCGAAGAGTTTTTAATTTTTCGCAGCTCATTATTTAATGGAAGTAAAAGAATTACCTTAATGTAAATTGCAATTGCAATGACTAATTGGAGTAGACCGCAAAGATCCACAATGGAGGGGGGAATGTTGCCCACGAAGATACAATATATCAGCCAATTCAAAGTAGCCACGATACCGATGTCAGTAGACAATTGAGCAATTAGCAGAAAAAGACAGAGAGCCAAAGCACGGAGTTAGGTGAATGAATAGTAAACGAACATGATTAAGTGTCAGGGACCGTATCGAAGGAGCAGCATCTCACTTACCAGCCTTCCGGCAACAACTGTATCCAAGGGAGAGTGCGCGCGCGAGATGCAGCTGGTGTAGTTAAACAAGAAATCTAGGACACGAGAGCAAGACCGTAACGAACCATACCAGCGGCAGCCATGTTGGGTGAGGAAACCACTGGCTGCCAATCAAATCTCAATGGAGACAAACTAATAAGCCTGAATTGGCAGTCGAACCTCCACGCAATTACATATAGTATTGACGTTGTATTATGAATTAGAAATAACGCACTAAAATTGTCATGCATCCTGGTTGTGTAATCTGCCGCACACACTTGTTAACTCATCACGACACATAAATCACGGTAAAGTTACCTCCCATTGCACGCAAAATAACAATATATAACATTAAGAACAAGGTAATGGCGTGTAGCCACCTACAGTGTCATCTGCACTAACAACCAACCTAATAATTGCACCAAATATAATCATATATATAATAGCTAAAAAGATTTTGAAAACCCATTTGTAAACGGGCCAGCTATACATGGACCAGGAGTTTAGTCGGTGATTATATAAAACCTCATTTAAGTCATAAATAATGTTAGTTGAAACAAATTAATAGCATATAAAGTTAAAAATTAACTGAAATGCAGATGGGATCATGAAAAAACAGAAATTGTCTGAAATGCAAGTTAAATCATAAGAAAACGTGAAATTCATGATCAGAGTTTAATCCACGAATGACCAATCTATGTTTACAGATAAGCCTCGCTTCCAATTGTCTGAGTCTGAGTTCCATATTGCCACCTCTTTTGGAAGGACAAATCTGAGCCAAACCAATAAATCTTAAATCCTTGAAATCATCCAATTGATGTAGAGTCTGCCAATGCAGTGCCAAAGGATATTTAGCATCATGTTTGTTCAAAGAGGCCAAATGTTCACAAATCCGAATTGTAAGTGGCCTGATGGTACTCCCAATATAGAATAGTCCACACACACAAATGATACAGTACACTACAAACTTTGTATTGCAGTTAATAAATGAATTAATGACATGCTTGCCTGTGGACCCAAAATCTAAAGATTCAGACTCAAATGTATATGAACACATATTGCAACTCCCGCATTTGTGAAAACCATTCAGCCGCCCTTGGTCTAACCATGTTTTAGCAATGGGTACTTGTGCCATAAAAGACGGGCATAAGAGATTTTTAAGAGTGCGGGCTCTACTGAATACTATTGATGGATGTGAATCCAATAGTTTAGTTAGATCATTGTCAAGATGGAGCAAGTGCCAATGACGGTTGAGTATAGCATACACACCATTACTATCACTGTTGTACCGAGTGATCAGTCTAATTTTGTAAAAAGGCATATTAGCTGAAGATGATCTAGTTTTAGGTTTAAGTAAATCACCTCTCTCCATACTAGACACTTCACGTTCAACCTTGGTAAGCAGATTTGGTTGATACCCACGTTGTACAAATTGATCATGTATAAATGATTTTTCCGCATCAAAGTCAGCATTAACAGAACAATTCCTTTTTGCTCGAATATATTCTCCTTTCGGAATATTATTAATAACATAACGTTTATGAGACCTGGATGAATGTAAAACTGCATTAACCGAGGTGGGTTTGCGAAAAGTTTTAGTGATAAAACCAGTAGGGGACATAGAGACGTTGAAATCAAGAAAGTCTACAGAATCATTAGAGTAGTGATGTATAAATTGCAAACCCCAGTTGTTAACATTGAGAAAGTTAACAAACTCTCTTAATTCTACTTCATTACCAGTCCAAATCATGAAAACATCATCAATGTATCTCTTCCAAAGATGTATAAATTGAAAAAAATCCTTGTTCTGAAACACATACTGTTCTTCAAATTGGTGCATGAATATATTTGCCACAGATGGAGCAAAACTAGCTGATTTTGGCCAATTCCCCCTTTTTCAACCCCTATGTGTTTGCCCAATTGGTATGATGCGTATATAATGGTCAACATGCTAATGGGTTAAAATTGTAATTTGATGCACAGCCTTTGAAGAAGAGCTCTGCTCGAAACACGTGTCAGGCTGTGGAATGGAATTAAAAATATAACTCAATTGTTTGATGTATTATTGTAATTGGCGCAGTTCACTGATTATATTCACCTTGTTTCTTACTGAGGGCACTTGGTCGAGGTACCCTCATAAATTCATGTTGAACGCTGCCTTTTATATTCATAACTATTGGCATTAGCGCTGGTCGTTCTTAGTGGCCTTCTGGACCACCTTGTTCTACTCTCTCAAAAGCAGTTGTGCAGCCCTGGCATAGATGTATGTCTTTTAATGACACAAAATTGGTGTTGTTTCGGTAGGGATGCACACAATGTAACACTTCCAGGTGAACAATCTCAGGCTGGTATGGTAGTGACAGTTGACTGTCCCTTGAGTCATCATCATTGATTGTCAGATGGTATGTGCCAGGGCTGTGTGCACTCCACAGGGGAATGATTTTAGGTGAAGTAATTAGCCACCAGCTGCGTACGGACTGCCTCACCCCGTGCCTTTCCCCTCACATGCGCAGTGGGAGTGCATGTGGTTGGGGATGTGGGGGCACCACCATGTCCACGGGCAGGCCCTGGCATGTTGCAACATTGTGCAGGACACATGCTGCAACTATGAACTGCACACTACTGGGAGAGCGTATAACAGCTGCCCGCCAGAGCGGTCAAGGGAGCAAAAGCGTGACTTGAGCACTCCGAATGTGCGCTCCACTATGCCCCGGGTTGCAATGTGGGCTGTGTTGTATCTTACCTTGGGTGGGGTTCCGAATTGGCGTCATCATGTGGGTGCTCAGAGGATAGGCACTGTCCCCTGAGGAGGTGGTGATGGGTATCATTAGTGGGGTTGTGACATTACTCAGTATCTGACATGCATGCATGTGCAGTGGCGTTTATACTCACCAAGCAGCCATATGTCGCCATTCCGCCCATTTTCTAGGTCCCGGTTTAGGGTTGACATTCTGTAGATGAAACTGTCGTGGGTGGACCCTGGATAGTTGGCATATACTGAGATGGTGATTCTCTTGACATCTCATACTACCTGGACGTTGATGGAATGCCAGTGCTTGCAGTTTCTATAGATGTGCTCAGATGCCCTGGGGGGACGTAGAGCCACATGGGTGCAATCAATGGCACCTAGCACTTTGTGAAATTGTGCCACCCCATAGAAATCCTGGACAGCAGCCTGCCTTTCTGCAGGTGTTCTGGGCAGGTATATGTGCCTGCGGACTGAGGGGCGTGCAGTGATGATGGCCAAGACCTGGTGTAGGCAGCGTGACTGCATGGCCTGTGACACCCCCCCACTATGGCACTTGTCCGTTGAAATGATCCAGTGGCCAAGACGTGCAGTACATTAAGGACCTTCTCCAGGGGGCTGAGTGCTTGGGAGCACAGAGTGAGTGATGTGAGGTCATCCTCCCACTCACTGACCAGGTCCAGTATTATGTGAGGTGGAAACCTGTACCTCCCATACACCTGGTCATCAGGCATCCCAAAAAGGCTGGTTCTGGGTGTAAAAATTCTGGCCCTGACTATCCTCCTCCTCCTCCTGCGGTATCCCACGGCCACTGCTGCTAGGAACGGTATATTCCTCCTGGCGTCTGAGCTTGTTTGTTGTTTGCGTGCACTTTTATGCTGCACAGGTCGACGTACGCCTGCTTCCTGCTGGTGTATGTCTTTCCGGATTGGCGCGTCTTTTTTGGCGCATGCCTTAGCCCCGTTCGATTCCATTAATACATGTTGTAGGCGAGCGTGTGGCCGTTCCACGCACTTGCCTCCTGTACTACCCCGCCCACCCTAGTAATACACGTTCCCCACTCGCCCAGGCCCAATCATGTGCGGAACTTCCCGCGCACCCCCGAAATACACGCACACGCTATTTTTAACACAGCGGGTGTCCGTGTTTGTCACGTAGCCCTTTGCACGTCATTTGTCCTAGAGGGCCACAGTATGGGACATTCATCAGAGCTGTATATACGTGCTTTTTGTCAGCCCACATTTTTTTAATGCGCAGGGACGCTACCGCCTGCCTTCGTGTGGCGGACGTGTGTTGATGTACATAGTTGACTTTTGGTTTTTGTCATGATATCGCCATTTCACTAATGGGGGGTGGGGGTGCTGGGGGACATGAGTGGGACATGAGTGGGGGTCTGCTGGCAGGTGCCCCTCACTGCTGGGGGTGGGGGTGCTTAAGGACATGAATGGGGGCCTGCTGGCAGGTGCCCTGCACTGCTGGGGGGTGGGGGTGCTGGGGGACATGAGTGGGGGCCTGCTGGCAGGTGCCCCTCACTGCTGGGGGTGGGGGGTGCTGGGGGACATGAGTGGGGGCCTGCTGGCAGGTGCCCTGCACTACTGGGGTTTGGGGTGCAAGTGGACATGAGTGGGGGCCTGCTGGCAGGTGCACCTCACTGCTGGGGGGGTGGGGGTGCTGGGGGACATGAGTGGGGGCCTGCTGGCAGGTGCCCCTCACTGCTGGGAGGTGGGGGTGCTGGGGGGCATGAGTGGGGGCCTGCTGGCATGTGCCCTGCACTGCTGGGGGGTGAGGGTGCTGGGGGACATGAGAGGGGGCCTACTGGCAGGTGCCCCTCACTGCTGGGGGGTGGGGGTGCTGGGGGACATGAGTGGGGGCCTGATAGCAGTTGCCCCTCAGTGCTGGGGGGTGGGGGTGCTGGGGGATATGCGTGGTGGCCTGCTGGCAGGTGCCCTGCACTGCTGGGAGGTGGGGGTGCTGGGGGACATGAGTGGGGGCCTGCTGGCAGGTGCACTGCACTGCAGGGGGGTGGGGGTGCTGGGGGACATGAGTGGGGGCCTGCTTGCAGGTACCCTGCACTGCTGGGGGGTGGGGGTGCAAGGGGACATGTGTGAGACATGAGTGGGGGCCTGCTGGCAGGTGCCCTGCACTGCTGGGGGTGGGGGTGCTGGGGGACATGAGTGGGGGCCTGCTGGCAGGTGCCCCTCAGTGCTGGGGGGTGGGGGTGCAATGGGACATGAGTGGGACATGAGTGGGGGCCTGCTGGCAGGAGCCCTGCACTGCTGGGGGGTGGGGGTGCAAGGTGACATGGTGGAACATGAGTGGGGACCTGCTGGCAGGTTCCCTGCACTGCTGGGGGGTGGGGGTGCTGGGGGACATGAGTGGGGGCCATCTGGCAGGTGCCCCTCACTGCTGGGGGGTGGGGGTGCTGGGGGACATGAATGGGGGCCTGCTGGCAGGTGCCCCTCACTGCTGGGGGGTGGGGGTGCTGGGGGACATGAGTGGGGGCCTTCTGGCAGGTGCCCTGCACTGCTGGGGGGTGGGGGTGCTGGGGGACATGAGTGGGGGCCTGCTGGCAGGTGCCCCTCAGTGCTGGGGGGTGGGGGTGCTGGGGGACATGAGTGGGGGCCTGCTGGCAGGTGCCCCTCAGTGCTGGGGTGTGGGGGGGCTGGGGGACATGAGTGGGGGCCTGCTGGCAGGTGCCCCTCAGTGCTGGGGAGTGGGGGTGGTGGGGGACATGAGTGGGGGCCTGCTGGCAGGTGCCCTGCACTGCTGGGGGTGGGGGTACTGGGGGACATGAGTGGGGGCCTGCTGACAGGTGCCCCTCAGTGCTGGGGGGTGGGGGTGGAGGGGGTCATGCGTTGGTGATCAGTAGTGCAAGCTGACATGTGGCTTGCCTTGGGGGCATGCCCATGGTGGATGGGCTGCCTGCGGGACATGACCAGGGGTGCAGGGTAGTCCCCTGTGGTGTGGGCTACCTGCAGGGGCCGTGGAGGGTATAGAGCGAACACCTGGGAGGAGCCACACTGCCAATTGATGTGCAGGATTCCACGGCACCCCCGAAATACACGTACCCTGCTGAAATCGCGTGTGAGACTTCCCGCAAACCCCAGATTTAAACGTACCCAGGCCAATCGCGTGTGAAACTTCCCACAAACCCCAAAAATACACGCATCCCTCTCGCACAGGGCCTATCGCGTGTGAAACTTCCCACGAACCCCAGATTTACATGTACCCAGGCCAATCGCGTGTGAAACTTCACGCAAACCCCAGAAATACACGCACCCTACTCGCACAGGGCCTATCGCGTGTGAAACTTCCCACGAACCCCAGATTTACACGTACCATTTTCGCACTTGCACTGTGATTTTTGCACTTGCACTGCGATTCGCATGGTTTCGCATGCTTGCGCGGGAATTTTCAGTGCACATTAATTCCATGAATCGGCCTGTACAAATGCATGGTGGTGCCGCTAGACATATCAGCAGCAGTTGATACCCACAATCAGCCCATCCTTCTGAATCATCCGAGGGACTCTGCTGTAGTCTCCAATGTAGCAGTTGATTGATTTGGTGCATTCTTCCTTAATAGAGCTTCTAGAATAAGGGGTTAATGAGTGTATGTCTATGACTGAAGTTCTGACTTGTTGGTGCTGCTGGAATCCTGCCTTTCACTTCTGCCTTTAAATATTTACATAAAGCCCTCCTACATAATCTCCTGATTGCATTCAGTGTTCGTTTTCACAACTACGCAAACAATACTCAAATCATCTTTAATTGAATGGCCATTATGAAGAAAAGGTGGCCTTTATTTAAATCCTCCTTTCAGGAAACATATACATGTATGTTCTTAAACTGGCTAGGCCTTAATCAGGCTAAAACTGAAATAGTAATATACCTCCTTCTTATTCACTGTGGAAAGAAGTACCTAGATTTGTTGGTATATCCCAGTTGAACTGCAACTTACAAATGCTGGACCAGGCAAAATCACGGGGTATGGTCTTGGACGCATCATTGTCTATTGCACAAAATATCAATGATCTAATAAATTCTACTCACTTCCACTGTAGGATTTTGAAACAACTTAGACTACTTCTATCAGAACCTGTCTCTGTTATTCTAGGTAGGTCAATAGTACTGTAAGTGTCTACAAGCAGCAGGACTTACAAGCAATCTGAATCAGCTCACACAGAGTTTGCAAATCATTGCTGCTCGCATTGTAAAAAAAAGCGTCATGCAAGATCACATGACTCCTCTCTTGAGAAATTGTCACTGGCTTCCAATACATTACAGATTAAATTAAACAATTGTAATGGTGATTCACCAGACCATGTATGGTGCAGCCCCTTCATGCATGAGGATGTTTGCCTGTCATCCTCCACCACCAAGGATTTTAGGGCATTCGTTCCCAGAGAGATTAGGGTAAGCCTCACTTGGTCAGTGAGCAGATAGCATACCTGGTGGACGACAAGATCAGCCCAATTGTAATGTTTGAACATAAGTGCTAACCCGCTCTGGGTTAGTAGTTCTGTGCAATGATTCCCTGATAAGTAAAATGCACAGGGATATATATCTGCTGGGCTTAAAAGTAATCATAGTGGTCCAACTTTTTTAAATTTGTATCCCGTCCAGCACCAATTTTATTTGCGGGTAGTTTGTTCTTATAATGAATAATAATTTTTGTTTTTAACACATTCATTATCACTTGTTTATTACTGCACGAATAAACACATTTATTAAAAACCTTCCTTGGACCCTGCTGTGTACTGGATAAATGAACACTGTCAACTGAAATTATATTTTCAAGTGATCATTGTTAATCAGCGGGGCATCTACAGGAAGTGCTAAAAATGGGCTGGCAAGGTAATTTATAAAAAGAGAAGACAAATAAGGCACAATAACACATCCTTGCTGAACACTCTGGCCACAGGGAATACATCTCTCCTTTCTCCTTGTTGGCAGCCAGTGCAGACATATTTTTTTACTGTGGCATGTCGTTTGTTAGCAGCATGAAGGGTAAAGCCAACGTGATGAGTGTTCTTACATGGCCATAGTTCCCTACATTGGTACAGCCAGTGTGGACATGTTTTCTTACTGTAGCATTGCATTTTTTACTGGCAAAGACAACAGGAGTATAGTCACACGTGGGGACAATAACATATATGGTCAGATTTGGCATGGACATGTTTTCTAATAGTATCATTACCGGCATTTTAGGCAAAGCAAACATGATTACCTTCTTATATGGGGTTACTTGCATATATTTCTGCAGCTAGCATGGACATGTATGGGCTCAACCAGCATGAAAATGTTTATTATACTGGCATCATGAAAATGTATTGGATAATTTGCTTGTGCACTGTTGGTAACTTGGCATCTATTGGAATTTTTCAAGGGTTATCCTACAAAACCTATTGCCAACTGTCTTTACTTTTTGCCAAAATTCTCAAAGAGAGTGCAGTGTAAAATACACATTTTCAACCTGATATTTCAAAATGTTTTCAGTTGGAGGACCCCCCTAAACCCATCTTGGTTGGTTTGGGCTATGTGAAGAATTCTTTGCATACCTCACTAAAACTCTGTCTAAAGTCTCCTCCCAGATGGCTAGGGGAGGGCAGACGCTTCCTGATCCCAACCGTGGGGGTGGTGCACTGTGGAAGAACACCTGGGTGGAGACAAGAACCAGGGTAGTGAGGAGATTCTATGGGATAAGATGCAGTATTTTTCCACTAAAGGGAAAATTCTTACCATTATTGTCATTTTAATATCTGCCAACCTCCTGTTAAAACTAAGATGGTAAATCCTAAGGTTGTAACACCCAACCCTTTTGTATCTAAACAAAGAATAATTCTGGTTCCTAAAAGCAAAGTTCTTCCTCCTTATCAAAGGTGCATTACAAGGAGTAGTGAAAGTGTTGCCTTCTCTATCACATCTTCCTCCAACAGAGTTAACACCTATAGCCCCTCTGTTAAAAATACCAAGGGAATTAAATCTGCCCTTAACAAGTTACAAGAAGTGGAAAAACCTACCTATGATAAAGTGAACTACATGTCCCAGAATCCCATAGGACTGAGACGAAGAAGAGGGCTCAAGAGGCATGTAGCAGTAGAAAACAGGCAATTAACAGTAATAGCCTGCACCTGAAATTAATTGCCCCACCTAAGAGGCATAAAAGGCTGCAGCAGGAGAGGGAAGAAAGAAGGATCTGGGAACGGAGCAGGAAGTCTGGCAGTAGAAGGAGAAGGAGAAGACCACAAGGCTGGCAGTTCATGAGGAAGTGTGATCACTTAAGGGACAACAGGACATGGAGAGAGCAGATTTCAACTGCGAGTCCTGAGAGGGTCCTGTGTTCACAAACCCTGCGTTGCAGTGGCTGTACTGAGAAAGACGTGCTGAAAGCGAAGGTATACCCAGGTGCTCTTAGTGTATGTAATTGCAGAGCTGTTACTGTGTTGAAGCCTGAGACCCACAGCAAAAAGCAATCTGGGGGACAGAGGAGTGCAGAAGACTCCCAATTGGTGTGGCCAGACCGAAGACACCCGTGCAGCAGTGGGGTGTGTGTCCAAATTGTGCCTAAAGCTGTAGTAGAAGAAGCAGAAGTCAGGAAGTTGAAGCAACCGCAGTGTTCCTGGAGCCGGTGAGTGAAGCTTGGCGTTCAGGTTCACTCTTAAACCAATGCCGGTAACTGTTATCAGCTCTATAGTGACTCCTGTAAGAGTAGAATCGAGTATACATTGTTCTTTGTTGTGAAAGCTGTTCTTTACAATGGAAACGTATCAAGCACACTTCTAATAAAAGCTTTAATGCTTGTGTGTAAAGAACAGCCTTTCATTTCTCATTGTCAAACTGTTAAATGTTATTAGAGTGGTTGCGAGTCTCCAAAGAAAAAAGGGAACGTTTTCAAAAGTGCTCTGAAAACTCTGAAGCTGCCTTTCATATTTGTTACAAGATTTTACGGTATCAAAGGAAGGTCACGTGTGACCTATTGTGATTCCCGACCGGAGTAGAAAGTCTCTGTATTAATACATCGGAATACAAACCATTACAGACACTAAAGGTTGAAGTTCTACCTTAAAGAGTGGTCGCGTATATGCCTAAAATAGTTTTTCCTTTGAAGTCTGAACCTTGAAACGCTAAGAACAAATATTCTTTATACAAAGAAGTTGTATTAATAAGAAAAACAAGCATTTCCCAAACCAAGAGGCAAACCCTTTCTATAGTGAACAAAACCCTGTTTAAATAATTCCTCCTAACGGGCGAAGTTGTAAAAGGTCCCGTGTCCTCTGATACAAGTGAGACATTGTTATCTGAAGTTGGAAGTGTAGCAATTCAGCTGTAAGATAACTACTGGAACCAATAGCTGGGTGCTTGTAAGATGATTAAACAAATAACCTGTAATGTTGAGACTGTTGAGGTTGGGAGAAAGTCAGTCTGGAAGCAGAGGCATGTTATCTTTCGGGAAGTAAGGCAGACTGAAGAGGCAAAGAGGCTGCCCTTTTTGTGGAGCTTAGGAAAGAAGAGTGATTTGCCTACCTGTAGAGGTTGATGTGTCTTGTTTTTAAAATGCCTATCCATTCTAATGTATAAAGTTGAAACAGAAACACCAGAACTATGGTTGTGAGTGTCAGTAGATGTAACATTGAAGTTGGGTGAAGTAGTGGCATACTGTGGAACCAAGGAGTCTGTTTCTACAGCATCAGTAGTAGAAGGGGGATTATGAAGAGGAGAGCAAAAACCCCATAAGAAACATTGTGACATTTATACCAAATGTACTGCAGAGGTTACTAACACTTGTAGAATTGTGGAAGAAGCAGTTACTAATCTATTCTCTGAACTGTGACAAAGCAATCTTGGAAGAAAGATATCCACGATTACCATTGGTGCTGTTTTCTTGGCTGGCATCGGAAATTGATCTTTACAACTTCTAGCTGAAGAACTGTTATCAGTGGATTTTTGTTTGGTGAACTTTTGTTTCATTTGGAATTTACAAGAACTGGTTTAAGAATGTATTCTTCTGTTTGAACATTTGGAGAAAGTGACTTTCAAAAAAGCCTGGGGAAGGGGTTTACCCAGGACAGATGAAGAGCATCAAAATTGCTGGTTCTTTTCTATCCATTCTTTTATGTTGTTGATTATTTACTTTACATGTTTTTTTGTTTAGTGGGAGGGCCAGTCTGTTTCTGTTAGGAGTGATTCCCTTAGCTCTTAGATTAGGTAGGGATATTCCTGATAGATTAGAGATTAGGTTAACAGTGCTCTGAGCACCTTTGGTAACGTGAGCAAGCAATCTAAAAGAATGTTGGAAATCCGAAAAAAAATGTTAATTGTTTTTTTATTTATGGCTCACAATTGTTTTATTATAGCGCTTGACATTGCGCTGTTGGGCATTGACTTATTTTGCCCAACTGGTCCTTTGATTTGAACATATTGTTGCTGCTCCACGTTGCTGCTCTCATTTCTTGCCGACCTCGCTGCATTTCCAAGATGGCCGCCAGCTTTGCATTGCGTCTGGTATACTTCTCCTGCATACTGCTGGACTGCTATTGGCCACTGTTCCCTACACCTGAACCAACTGGTTACCAGCAGGCTTTAGCTGGCCCCCTCACTAAAGGCCCACATCAAAGGCCCCTGTCTGCTCCCTGTCTGCTACCTTCACGCTGCCCTGCTGTTTTTTGCCCCCCTCTGGTTTCTTGGGTGTTGCTCCTTGCCCCCCTCTGGTTGCCTGTGTGTCACTCCTTGTCCCCCCTCTGGTTGCCTGTGTGTTGTTCATTGCCCCCCTCTGGTTGCCTGTGTTTCGTACTTGCCCCCCTCTGGTTGCCTGTGTGTCACTCCTTGCCCCCCCTCTGGTTGCCTGTGTGTCATTCCTTGCCCCCCTCTCTGGTTGTCTGTGTGTCGCTCCTTGCACCCACACTCTGGTTGCCTGTGTGTTGTTCCTTGCCCCCCTCTTGTTGACTTTGTGTTGCTCCTTGCCCCCCCTCCGGTTGCCTGTGTGTCATTCCTTCCCCACTTCGGTTGCCTGTGTGTCGTTCCTTGCCCCCCCCTCTGGTTGCGGGTGTGTCATTCCTTCCCCCCCTCTGGTTGCCTGCGTGTCGCTCCTTGCTCCCTCCCCTCTGGTTGCCTGTGTGTCATTCCTTGCTTCCCGCTGGTTGCCTGTGTGTTGTTCCTTGCCCCCCCTCTGGTTGCCTGTGTGTGGTTCCTTGTCCCCCTCTGGTTGCCTGTGTGTTGTTCCTTGCCCCCAGTTACCTGTGTGTCATTCCTTGCCCCCCATCTGGATGCCTGTGTGTTATTCTTTGCCCCCCTCTGGTTGCATGAGTGTTGTTCCTTGCCCCCCTCTGGCTGCCTGTGTTGCCTGTTTGCTTAATCCTTTCTATCCCCCCCCCCTTGCTAGCCCTCTCCTACATCATACCATTGCAGGAGTTTGTCTTGATGCATTATGATTCTACCATCACTGTCTTGGATTTGACTTTTTGGGACTCATTTGACTCATGGTTGCTTCACCCATCTCAACTCTCATGCTGGATTTCCCCTGCATCATTTACTCATTGTGCCTTGAATCACGCTGTGCCCATCTCCATCCTGAACTCTGGCTTGCACTTGCAGTTCTCTTGCAACTTTATGTGTTTATTGCTGACTTCTGCAAATATATTTGCTCACTCTGTGTTATACATTTTACTAACATTTCAAATCTGGCTGTGTTATACATTTAACTTACTTTTCAAATCTGGCTGTGTTATGCATTTATCTTACATTTCGAATCTGGCTGTGTTTATGTATTTAACTTAAATTTCAACCTGGCTATGTTTATGCAGACTTGCTGTGCCGTTTGCACAGCCCCCCCCTACCCACCCTTCATGTCTGTTATGTCTGCTTGCCTGCCTGCTGCTCTAGGCTGCTCCCCTGCTTTATGCTTACAACCTGTCTCCCTGCCTGTTTGCTTGCCTTTTGTACTCAATACCCTTCCCCCTGCTTGTCTCTCTTCTCTGTCACCACACCCACCGTTTCCCAGTTTTCTCTTTCACTCACTATCTTCTTTCCCTCTCCCCCTTTCTTTGCACTTACTCTATCCAAAATGTCCTCTGACCTAATGTGATAGTAGCTTATTTGTTCTCCCCTCCACCTCCAGCACTACCTGAAATGTCGTCAGGCTTCGTACGATAGTCGCTTGTTTTGTTCCTCTCCTCCTCGCTCCACCCCTTTACCCGCACCTCTTGTGAACACTCCTGCTCTACCAAAATGTTGTCAGGCCTCGTACAATAGTGGCTTGTCTGTCTCATCTCCTACCCCCACCTATCTTTGTCATAGCTCTTACTCTATCCGAAATGTCATCCGACGTAGTACGATAGTATTTGTTCACATTCTTACTGCCTCAAGGACTTGTAAGATTGTCATTGTATTTTCCCTTGCTCCCACCCTTGCCTTGAAGCGCTTTGAAATGCATTGTGTATCGGCGCTATACAAATAAACTATCAATCAATCAACCACACCTCTTAGATTGTTGTTTGATCTAGGCCTCTCAGTCCCAATGTTTCTTACATTCAGAACCTTTAGCAGATCCAGTATGGTTGATGCTATCAAGTTTTGGATATTAGAGAAATTCCCACCATTCTGTAGATTACAACAACACTAAAAACACATGTTTGACTCCTTTTGCTATTCAGCAGGGTAGAGGACTTACTTCCTTACAAATCATTTCTGCAACCCTATCACTATTATTTATTTGCTTCTTGAAGGATCGGTTAGGCACTGAGAAACCAACTGGCATCAGAGTATTACATAGCTTGTCCGAAATATAAATAAAATAGACATTTCTTAGTCATTCTGGGACAAGGTTCATGGGCTTCAGGCAACTGGATAGGAGATGATAGGAGATGATCAGGAATTTGTTGGTTGAAGTGTAGGATTTCTTCCTTACTTAGTTTGAATGATAATAGGTATATCACATCTTGGAGTGCTAGGAGGCAGTCAGAGACATTCCCTTTAAACTTATTTCCATTTATATCATCAGTGCAAAACTGAGGAAAATGAGAAGTATATATTTGTGAATCAGTGAAGCTAGTGAATGGATGTAGCATTTGAGGAGCAAGGGCAAAAGGGTAAATCATGTTGGTGTCCTCATGTTTAGAGATGTTGGGAGTAAATATTGCCTATTTTAACAGATGTGTTGTGATCATTGAGAAAAAACAGAAAACCTGTTCATGGTGGCTCCATTGATGACTGGGTTATGGTGGAATGGACCAGTAGAATTGCATATTGTAGCCCACCAAAAGATTTAGGACGATTAGTAACAGGGTGGTGTTGTTGTTGCTGTCAAGGGCCTTTAGAATCTCTTCTCTTTTGAGACATAGTGTATTTTCCGGGTTCCTGTATGGTCTTAATTCCAACTTTCATTTGACAAAAAATAAACAAGGTTTCATTGTACTCAGACAGTTACTTAAGTACCATTGCTTGATGTAAATGGGAGTTTGACATCAAGGAGTAATCACATAGAACCGTGGAGTCTGCTGAGACTTTATTGAGCAGGGCGGAGACTGTGGCATGCTTGATGGCATTTTGTCTGATACCTGTAGTTAGTGGGACATTGAAATTCTAATAAAAACTTAGGATTTACTGAATTTCTTAATGATTGTGGCAGGTAAGGGAAATGATTACACTCCAAGGGGTTTATTGTTCAGGCCAATTTAGTGGCATCTTCTGTAGTGCATGGCTGGAAATCCAAGAACGTCTCCTTGTGCTTCTTTTTTTGGCACAATGAAGTCACCAAGACGCATTGAGGGTGAGTTTTTATGGATGATTAGATGCTGAGAATGCAAAGTAGGCAAATGTGTCTGCTACCTCCTATGATGTTCCCTAAATATTTTGAAAACATTCTCAGCACATTTAGAGGACAGTGTGATACGTTTCTGAAAGAAGGCAATCTTTTTGCTTTCTATCATAGCTAGTTTGCCTTGAACCTTGCACTTAGGATTACCTCTGTCTGAGAAAGAGCTTCTCCCATTGTGTTTCCTATTTTCTAATCAATCTAATCTGGCCATTAAGCACAGAGTCCAACCATGTGTTTGATCTCTTGCAAGTGGCTTTATAGTATCTTCATGATTTAAGGAGTGAGATTATTGAGTGTAGGATGCATTTCACATTCCAGTTCTTACAACATCTGATCTGGTAGGATGCTTGAGTCCTCAGATTGCAGGTGGGGGATAATTGTTCCCTTGGAAGTTGTGCAATAGACCCATTTCATTTGTCTCAGTATTTCAAATTACATGTTAAAGTACTGTTCTCGCTGTTTTTGTATCCCAATCTAACAACCGTGGAGATATGACCATGTAGGAGAACACTTTGGGAAAATTCCAGGGAGTTTTGGTGGTCAGCTGGCTACTTAATATATGACCATGTTGCTGTGGGGGAGGATATGGAATGTGTCCTCTATGAAAGCAAGCCAGAGGTTGAAATCTCCTTTGATAATATTTATTCATGAGATATCAGGATACTGACAAGCACTTTGGTTGATTCTTAATTAACGAGTGCAAAGACCTAGTTGGGGCTTGAAAACTATCAAGCATGTGATAGAGGGCTGGACATCAGTCTTAATTTACTGAGCAGTGTTTCCAGTGTGGGTGTTACTATGGAATATATACATTATGGGTGCCCCACTACCACTTTTGTCCTCTCTATGTTTAGTGACAACTAGCAGATGCACCAGCCTATGCACTGGCTACAAAGTAACCAACGTTTGAATGTGATTTTCCACTGATACCATGTCTGCTTTCTTATGCTGAGCATCAGACACATTCATCAGCATGTTGCCTGGTTTGTCTCTGTTCTGGTGTGTCTTGCTATCTCAGTGCTTCCTATTTGAATGCTTATACTTGAAGTTGTTGATGGAGTTGGTCAACTGTATCTGCTGCACTGGCAGCCTCTTTACACCAAGCATCAGATGACTTTCTAAAAATAGTTTGTGTCTTCGGTGGACTGATGATTGAATTAAAGGAGCACAGTGTGTGAGGGAGTCATATGCACAGGAGTGTTGTAGCCTGACTCTCATTGCTGGTGGGATCATTTTCGGAGTGACACACATCATAGGCCTGCCAGTGTGGAGCACAGTGTGAAGTGGAGTGTGTGAGTGTAGTCATCTGCATAGGAGCGTTGGAGCCTGACCCTTGTCGCTGATGGGATAATTTTTGGAGTAACACACATGCAGTATGGGGTATCCAAGTCTGTCTGGCAGAGCAAGCACTCAGTGGAGCAGAGAAGTGGAATGAAAATCACCTCTAAGGCAGCTAGGGATAATGGTGAAGGAAAGCCTGGTTGGTTAAGCGCTCACTTGAAATTCATCTTCTGTGTGGAAGGATGCTGATGTTATTCTCCTCAACAGGAGGTACATACTGGACATTTTGCATTCAATACCAGCTATGATGCTAATACAATCGGTTGACATAAAGCAAGTGGAGTTCACATCCTCAAGGCTGGATTTTGTGATAACACATCTTAATTCACAGCTAATGTTAGATATAATTATGAAAGAAGCTGATGCTTTTAGATTAAGTGGATTTGATATGTTTTTATCCTTAACACCTTCAGGTTTTGAATGAGCTCATAGTACACACTGCACATAGAGTGCATGTTTATTAACTCACAATCATTAGTAGCGATGGAGCTGAACAAACTTGGGGGTTTCATAACAGACTCTATTTTACTAATACGTTTATACTGGAACCCGGTAAAATATGCATTAAGGACGCTATTGGATGAAGCACTATCTTGTCTGATTGGTATCTGGAAGGCTATACAGATAATATAATTATTGGAGGGAATTTTAATTGCCTATACCCAGAAGATTACTTATTATGGTCACACCGGTAGGCTACTTTACCCACCCATCAGTACACCCATCCATAACAGCAGCTCCTGTGAGCACCATTGCCTCATGGCAAAACTTTGTTTTGCAACAACAAAAAGATGGCTGCACCATCTTTCCAAGCACATATGGGGCAGGATGGAACAAGGGGGCACACTGAGAAAGCCTGCCAGTATGTTGTGACATGTACCAAAGAAAGGGAGTGAAAAAGCAGCATTGCTTTGCTGCAAGCCAAAGTTCCCATTTGAAAAAGGGAAATATTTCCAGTTAAAACCGATGCCGTTTTGATTCTCCTCTGATTCCTCATCAAACTACTGTTATTAATACGGCCCTGCCATGCCCATTCATATCCCCACAGTGCCTCAGCAGAAGAAAGCATGACCCATGAATGTCAGCATAGAGTCAAACCAAGGCTTGGAAAATAACAAAAGCTTTCCTTCAGCGATACGGAAAAGCGCTTGACTTTGTGCTACAAAGTGTCAAAAATAAACTCTGCAAAAGAAATCATAGCTCTGTGCAAATGTCAATTTCAGCAGACGTTTGCCTTGCACAGACGGTTGTGTAAAATAAGCTGGCTATAGCTACAGACCAACATTGGGAAGTAGATGGAAGAGAAATCCCAGCAACATTTACCATGTATCAAAAATGGGTTTGTGCAAACCAGAAAAACAAATGTCTGTTTTAAAAAGTACCATGTTGAAGAAAAACTTGTCTGTGCCTAGCAATGTAAAGGGGTTTGTTGCTGTGGAATATATAAGGGATGTTTTATCCAATGGGGTTGTTTTGATCCAGGATAAAAGAAAAGAAAAGAAAACTGTTAAACTGCTTGGGCTGGATTTTTCAAGCTACACAAACAGGGTTTTCCTGTTGGTCAGTGTAAAGGCTTCCCCCAAATGGAGCCACCATAAACTTCCAGGACATGAAAGTTATAATTGCTAGGTTGGAAAACTTTGACTGACCAGGACAAAAAAACTTCACATACTAATAATAATTTTACAATGGAACTTCTAGGACACAGATGTGTGAAGAAAAAAAATCACACCTCCCTGTGACTTATACAAGAAGCTTCAAAGCGAAACTCCATGACAAACCTTGGACTTAGGGGGGGTAGCTTGGAAGCTATGCCCGTATATGGGGAACAATACTGAACATTTGTTTCCAAAGACTAATTTATGAATAAAACTTGTAAGATTTTTATCTTTGCAACCAGACTTTGCAATGCTATGTAAAAAAAAATGAGCAGCTTTAATGTAATTTTGTGGGTTTTCGTTTAAGACATGATAGCCTCCACTGCCATGTTGGGATTAGAAATGTCAAAGGATTGGATATTCTGAGTAAAGGGTACAGGGTGCCATTGTAGAATGTAATACAGTGATGCTAATAATAATCTATATACATGTCTAAAGTTGTAGTATTTTAAATAATATAATTCCCACTGAAAAGGGCACAAAACTGGTAGAATGGCAAAACAAGGTCCTACCATTGTGAGGATTGGACTGCTATGCTCTACATACAATATGTAACCTGCTTATGTAATTTGTTAAGATGTTTCAACTGTATAAATGTACCATTTATGGCAAAACTGAATTTTAGTTAAAGTAACTGTGGGAGGTTTTGAACATTGTAAAACTCACATCATAAATCTGACATCCTGCCCTTGAAATTCAACCAGCTGAGAGAGAGGCGGGGACTATCACCCTTGACCAATCCAGTGGTTTAGAGGTGTGCTTAGCTAGGCCTGCCCTACCATATACTTCTATGATGTCACTATGCATTAGAAATAAGAGTCCCTGACAGAACTCTAGACACACACTCTCTCCTGAATTTCCTGCGCTGGCGTTCCTGATCTGCTCCATTCATCTTGCTGATTCCAGATTTCCCTACAAGGCCAAAGCATTGCTGACCCTACTCCTGCAAGGTCAAAGCTTTCTGATCCTGTCCCAGCAAGGCCATTGATCCAGAAAAGAAAAAACCCACTGAAGTCCCATTACAAAAGGGGAAAAGCTGTGTTACCTTTTGCATCCTGAAATCAGACCGGCTTGCTGCCCAATTCCTGCATGCACACTGCAACCCTATCATCCAGCTGTCCTTGCCATCCAGTGACCAGAATTGCCCAGCTGTTTGCCGTAAAGGCGCAACCGCCGTGTGGTGACCAGACGCAGTTGGCTGTTCCAAAATTCCAAACCCAAGTGTGGAATGTATCTCATCATCCCAGAGAAACATATAGGGCCTCATTACCCGGTAGGTGGTAGCAATGGCGATATTAGCACCATGGCTGCCCCCTTACCACATTCCGGGTCCGGGTTCCCGAAATAGGGACTTACCGGGTCATTCAACCTTGGAGGACCCAGTAAGTCCCCATTCCGGGAACCATTCTCCATTCCCATTCGAGCCCCCATAGGGCTCAATGGGAATGGGGATTGAGCTAGTAACGGTACGCAATTTGTGGTACTGTTATTAGCTCTGAAGTCCCTTAACGGGTCCCTTCCTTAACGCCTGGTAAAACATGAATCCTGATTGAAATTGGTCTGCACAATGAGCATTTGTTGCCCATGATTGGAATTTTTTTAATAGCAGGCTTCCATAGACTTTGCCGATGACATCTAGCAAGGCCACTGGGTGAAAATTTTGAGGATCGTTTTTACAGCCTTTTTTTGTAAATCGGGACGATAACCGACGTCGTCCGTGATGTTGAACATTGTTGGAATATTTGGCTTAGTAGATTAGAACATTCAACAGGTGAACTTTTTAGGTCTACGTTTGTGATGCCGTCCAGTCCCGGAGCTCTTGAATTTTTGAGCTTTGTTAGAGGCAGCCTAATCTCCTCAATCTTGTGGAGTGCAACCCAAAGGGAGGTTTCAGAGGGTGGTGATGTTTCTAGTAACGGCGTGGGGGATTTGAACAGCTTTGAGTAGAATCTCACCCAACTTTGTTCGGAGATTCCGTTTGTTAAAAGTTCATCTGGTACCTTACCCAGTGGTCTGATCAGCTTCCAGAAGTTTCGAGAATTTTAGTTATTGACTCGTTGTAACATGGCAATAGAGTCCCATTGGTAAAGGGCCAGCTGATAAGATCTCAACCAAGAATTGTAGCTCCTCACTACCTCTTTAGCGCTAGCCATGTTTTGGACGGTTTTTTGGTGGGAGACTAGTTTTTGGCTTTCTGAACTTTGTTTCGATTGAATGCCAAGAGGGGATCGAAGATGTGAGTGTGGTGGTTCCGCTCTTTGGCTGTCTCCTTGGGCTTGTTGTTTATTCCTCTGAATAGTTCCAAAAGAGGTCTGCTGTCGACTTGTTTGACGTTTGTCTGACCTATATATGGTTTAGTTAAGGTCTTGATGTCTTTCACAGACAAACGTAGTCGATTTCCGTTTCCCATTGGTTCAACAGCTTTTGCATATTAAGAATTTGGTGTTTTGGATGAGGTCTATTTTATATACAGAAGATTATAGGCACTGTGTGTTGTTTTTATCACTTTTGCTTCTGTTAAGAATGGTAAAAATTATTGTGAAGCAAAAATGTAGTCAATGATGGAGTTGGCACGCCGCCTTTTCCATGTTGGAGTAATGTTTGAGTCAACGAGTGCAAAGGCCGTATTGAAGAAGTTTCTTGATGACATTAGGTCGCACCAAGCTTTGCCTCGAAAATCAGACTGGGCTTCAATTTTAGCTGTTGGCCGAAGCATTAGGGGTGTACAGTTTGTGTTTAGGTCACCACAAATCAGTAAGTCGGTACCATGGAAATCTGTAAATGTAGAGTCGATTGTTGCCGTTACCAATTCCAGCAAGATATCTGTTTGTTTCCCCTTTGGGTTCCAATAGATGTTAGCGATCATGAGCTCCGTCGAGCACATCCTGCCCGTCAACTTGTCTTTACGTGACCATGAAAGTAGTGCTGTTAGAATGAACGGGTGTACCAAAAGTATTTTCTCTATGTGTAGCCCGCTTCCAAGACGGACGGCGATCAGCAGGCCAGAGGTAGGGCGACCCTTTTCCCCGACCATAGCTGGAGAAAATGCTATCTCGAAGTCATCCAAAATCGGTTTGTCTTGGAGCCAAAGTTCTTGTAGGCATAGGATATCGAAGACTCCCAAGTCTATTTCGGCAGGAATTGTCAGATGTTGAAAACCCCTTGTATTCCAGCAGCCTGAAGAAAGTGTTGATGGTGCCTTGATGATGTAGTGAGGGGGTGATGGCTATTCGTGAAGACTTTCTGTGAGGACTTTTGGGAGCCCTGACCATGACTGCTGCTTTAGATCTGGTCTTGCCAATCCTGGAATTGTCAAACCTGGAATCGTCGTTGCATTTGCTTTGCAGTCTGGGGCAGTAGTTCTTTCATTGTTTAGGTGGGGTCCATTTGGACGGCAAGTAGGGTCAAGCTTTGTTGGAGAAAAAACAATATTTTGGCCTCTCGTGCTTTCAGTGGGATTCCCCTGGTGGCTCCCTGTTCCTAAGGCTGCCTTGTTTTGTTGTTGGAGATGGCGGTTTGTCCCAGTTGTTTTCGCCTGACCAAAATTTCGGACCAAGTCGGCATCTTGGTGAGTTTTTCTCTGCTCCTTCAATAGATTGTAGGTTTGGTCGGTGGTGTACAAAGATTTGTCAGCAGTTTTTAAGTAGATCAGTTCAAAGCCTTGTTTGTAGAGTATATCGGAAGCCCTTTTTAACATATTATTCGCTGTTTTAGAAGATGTGTATAAATGGCACATAGCTTTTTTTCCCTTCGTGGGCCGGTTCTACAATTTTGAAATTTTCAGATTGTATCGATCTAAGGGAAGATAAACTGTGGAACAGATTTAGGACTGTGATTGTTGTCTGAGCCTAAACTATGGCTCCACTCTGACTCTAATATGGTCGTCTCGGTCGGAAGTGCGTCTTTTGACAGGGCTAGCCACCACTGCTCTCAACAGTTTCTTCTGCTCTTGGCTCAAGTTAGGACATTGCTTACCGTGCTCAAGGTCAGAAATGTCTTTCGGCAGTCCTTCTCTAGGCCTATGCCTTTCCTTTGGCTGGTAGTTTGTTCGTTCATTAGCCGGTTTTCTAGGGCTATCCAATGAACAAGTTGGCGCTAAGGTATGCTTTCTTATGTCAGAAAGGTTTTTAAAATGATTGCTTAAAGATCTAAAGCTTTGTGGATCGACTTGAACGATTTGAGACTTGTTTGCTGTAGCACTTGACGATTCTTCTTGAGCCTCCCCTAGACTACCTTCAGGCTCCTCGTGATGTACACTGAGGTCCATCAAATCATTTTGGTTCAAAAAGTCCTTGATTGATTTGGGGGAAAGTTGAGTTGGAGTGGCCTCATCCTCGTGGTCATTTGGATCGGTGAGTTCCACTGGTGTCGTTGGAGTTTGTTTGACTTTTTCTTGGAGCACAGCCGCTTTTGTTAATTTTCCCTTCATTAGTTGTAGTGTAACTGGTTTTGAAGACTTTAAAGGCCGTTGGCAGATTGATTTGTCATTTTTTGCTTTTTTAACTGTTGAAAATATGCTTGCACTGCAGTTTGAGGACCCCTTTACTGCCAAAGGTCTTTTAAGAGTGGTCTGCCTCAAGGGTTTTGTTGATGTAGACGCCACTTGGTCGTACGTGCAAGTCACTTCGTTGTCGGAAAAGATGGTTTCTATTACGACAGGGTTATTGATGTTACCAGTTAAAGCATCATTTTGTTTGGTCAAGGTACCCCAAGTTGACGATGCATTCATTCCCCCCTGCTTTAGGTGTGAATTTAAAGCAGGGGGTTCTGTTTGGGTACCTAGATCCACAGAGTTTAGGGTACCTAGATTTTTCTTTTTCGGAAGGCTTTCAGCTACTGAGCAGAGATGGTTTATTTGGTCCAAGGAAGGAGTGCTGTTTTGGTGTCATTCCAGAGCGTTTATATAACCCTCCAAGTGCATCATAGCAAAAATTGAGGTGTGGTCCTTGAGGGTGTCGTTGATCGACTCATAGAGTTTACAAAAAGGTGCCAATGCTATTGTGACAGATGGACATGATCGAAAAAAGTTCAGGCTTTTTTGGTGGTGTTTACTTCGAGGTGGGATAGGGAAAGTCACTCAGTCTTCTATTAGGAACATGATGAGGGATCAGAGGTGTCGATGGAAGTTTCTCATTGTAAACAGTTTTTTGTTGCAATTTTTCTAATGACTTTCAACCATCAAAAGCTTTATGAGAATCAAGATTTACCTCCTTTGTCGGTTGAGACTTTTTTGCGGGAGCTTTGACCTGAGATGCTCATCATAAAGAGGGTTTTTGGCGAGACCGTCAACACCTGATTCGGGGTCAATGGTAAAACATCTTTTGGGGTTTGAGGGGCTCAATTTTGGTCATCCAGGGGTGGTCCGTTTGCCAAGGGGTTACTGGTGTCACTCTCTGGTTTAACTTCAATCATAGGGCTAATTGCCAACATGGTGCTTTGAGCTGTAGTGTCAGGGTTGGAAAAAAGAGAGACCGAGTCCCAGGAAGCTGCATCATGACTGAAATGCCATCTCGGACTACCAGAATTCAAAGGCCCCAGGCTGTTTCCTCCGTTTGCAGTTGGCGAGTTTTAATCGTAGCCTGGGGGTCCAGGAAGGCGTCAAAGAGATCTGTATCTGAGAACTCTCCCTGGCTACACTGCTTCCGTCTGATGTTTATGGTGAAAAAGGTCTTTAGAGAGTTTTCTAGGATGGCCAAAGTCGACGTCATGATCTGTAGTGCATTCCTAGATGGTGGTTTTATTTTGGGTCTTTTCTTTTGAGCGATGATGTCCTTCTTTTTGTTATTATGGTCATATGGAGGCCCTTGAAGTTTTGACAAAGTACCAGTGCACTTTTGTCTTGGTTGTGGCGACTTTGTTGAACCTGGCTTGCTCCTCGAGGGCTCAGAACATAGTGGCAACTCGTTGGGTGCCGAGTTCAGGCCTGTTTGCACTGTCTCCTTGAAGGTTGTGTCAGGTTCCAAAGTTGGAGGAGGCAGCGTATTTGGGGCGGTAGGTGTGTGAATCATGGATTTTGTAGTTTTTAGATCTTTTGAACTTGGTTGCTCTTTTGCAGAGCCCTCCCTCTGCCAGAGGGGTTGTTTTCCTCCTCCTGAGCGTGGATGTAAACTATACCTTCTGAAGGCATGGGACTGCATATTGCTGCATTGTTCGCTTCCGAGCCCAGTTCCCATGGTACAGGCTGTTTTTCTGCTGCTGTTTTTCCGCTGCCGCCAACTCACAAGGGCCTGCGGCCGCAACCATATTTTCTTCAGCCAGACACTGGATTTCTCCTCCCTGGGCCCGCTTGCCTCCACGGGAGCCCCCAGTCCTCCTCCGAGGGCCCCGGGCATCCCTCTGGCCGCAGATGATATTATGGACCAGCTCAGAGGCTCGGGGGCAGGGCCAGGAAGAGTCGGTTGGAAAGAAAAGATCCGCGGGCGGATCCAGGGTAAAGAGGCCACTGCCGTCTCACCTGCTTCCAGTGCTTCCTATGCTTTGTAGTTGCTTTTTCTGTCGTACAGGCCGGCGAACGGACGAGGGGTCCGGCTTCTCTAAGGTATTCTTCTGCTTGCCGTCACAGAGCTTTACAGGATACAATTGGCCTCATTACGAGTTGGGTTGTAACGCCGACGCTAATAGCCCTACCGCCAAACCCCCCGGTGCTATTAGTACCAGATCACAGGTTTGGCGGAACGGTTAGTGCCCATTGCCCACTGGGCCCATTCTGGAATTCCTCATTCACCATTGGGCCCAATGGGGAAAATTTGTGCTATTACCACCGGTAGATTTCTCGCCGGCGGTAATCGGGCCGAAAATGGGCAAATTTGCTGCGGATTTCCCCCCAGCTCACAGCAGGGGGGAAATATGCTAAGGCATGATCTGGCGGACCCTTAAATGCGGCGGTAATGGCTCTACTGCCGCATTTAAGGGTTACCGCCAAACTCGTGATGAGACCCAATGAGTTTTGTGCTTTGAATGGCGTCCCCTTCGTTGGTAATTTTGAGTGGGGCGTGGGTGAGCTTGATGTAGCCGCAGTCATGGGGCGAGAACTACGGAACATACAACGTTCCTCCTCCCGGCTTTTAGCGTTGGTTTCTTCATGGGAGGAGGCCACAGAGGGCATTTCTCCCTCTGCTATCTCTGCCATAGACTGATGCAGACTGCCCACTCTCACACTATTCCGCGCCCGCTCTGCGTAGACTGTAAATCTTTGTAGAAACGCTGCCTTAGAAACAACAGTCACTGTAAACAGACTGACAGAAAGGGACTGCCCAATATTAAAATTTGTGTGATTTTTGTGAGCTTTAAAAATAAATAAATATTGTATTTTCACCAACCGGCCTGCTTCATGGTCCATTGTGATCCAGGGTATTTGTAAAAGGGGGTTTGAGACGGGTTGTGTATCGGCTCAATTCGAATTAATTGAAATGAAAGAAAAAGCATTCCTACTGAGCAGCACATCCCAGGCTAAAACCAAGTGTCGTGGTCCAGTGTGTGAGGCCCGATTGGTATCCTTAACAAATTGGCGGCTCAAGTCGGGGATTGAGTTTGCGTATTGACCTATGACAGCCTAACACAGAAGACTAACCTCCAAGGTAGTGATACTTTGTGTGGTTGGAATAGTGGGTTACAATGTAGAAGCACCTCCCCAAAATAAAAAATCCTAAGTACCAGGCCTGTGTATAAAATAAAAAAAGGAAATTTTTTTGTTTTTGCTTACACCTTTCTCTGCGCCAGTAGTTTCTTTCTTCCCATGCGTAGCTTGTACCATTCCCAATTGGGATAAATAAAAGATTCCAATTCCGTCTGTGTGTGAGATATTTTATTTGATGATTTTTATGTCAAATGGCCCTTTTGCATGACCCGTGTTTCGGCATTACACTTTGCCTTTTTTCAAATCCGGGCCTTTCTGTGACAAAAATATAATTAATTAATAGGATAGTTACATAATGTGTCATTCCTTGGTTCATAGGTGTGAAAGAAAATACAAGAAAAATACAAAAAAAATAAAAACATACAGAGGTTCCTGTACTTCCTAGGAACTCTTCATTATAACCATATAAATGATATAACAATAACCATGACTGTTAATGTCCCCAATTTGTGCAACTTAAACCTACAGAGAAAACATAGGTTTGGAAGGGGTCCATGTCCTCTTGTCACCTACTTCATCCTGGTAGGTATTTACCTAATGGTACCTCCCACTGATTCACTGTAGCAGAAAAATGATTACTGTCTTCATCGTGTGTCTATTTTCAATTACATGTGCATGAACTGTTAAATTGCAGTTTTTGACATTCTTACCCTAAATCTTCGCGGTCCAGTTATTCTGCTTCATTGCTGTCTGAGGTAATTATTGGGGTCAAATCCCATCTGATAGGAGAGGTAAACAAGTATAAGATGACCCAAGTTTGGCATTCTCTATGCATGGTTTCATACAGTGCAATATGCGCCTATTAATTTGCAAGTTCCTTCTTTATTTTATTGCAAGTGTCAAAGCGAAAGTCTCAATTCAAATTACATCACTCTGAAAAATGGGTTAAGCTGTGAATTATCAATGAATTAATATTCGTAACACTTTATGACTGTTGTATTTGTTACAGCGCATTATAGTTGTAAAGACTAACCGACAAAAACTTGTTTGAAAAGCCTTGTGTTCACTAATGTGCTGGTCCTACCCTGATTGGTCACATTTTTGGATGGGCTTGTGAGAGGACCCTAGGGCTTACCAACAAACAGTCCAATTTGTGCTTCAAGCATCGAGTGAGTTAGACCGCCGCTTGTGTGATAGAAAAAGGACTAAATATGGTGCTGCCTATGGGAAAGGGTAGTCCTACCTTTGTTTCTGTCAAATTTCAGACGGCGGCCATGATTTGGGCTAAGATGGTCATGTTCATATTAATTTGGGGTGTTTTAACCCAACTTCATTTGTGAATAAACATCTATTGTGATGTTAGTACAATTATATGGGATGTGTATAAACCTATACCCAATGCTTTTAGGAGGCCTTATGAGTTCCATTGGATTAATGTTGCTTAATATTAACCGCATTGTCTCCAGATATATTTTATTGCCAGATATTTTGCTTGTATTTCGAATGCTTGTGACGTTAAGCATTCTGGTCATTGAAGTTCAAATTAGGTATCATGTTTTGCACCTTGTTTAACTTTTATGATTTACCATTTTTAACAAGACTAAGTTTGGCATTCTTGATACTAATTGTGGGTGTTGGTCTAATTATAGAAAATGAATTTCTTGATTTTATACAATTTTGAGTTACAGAATTGTACTGCTAAGCATTCTGGTAGTTGTAGTTCTCATTTTGCCTTTCATATTTCAAATTTGTTAAGTCAGATACTAATCGTGGGTGTTGGTCTAATTATAGAAAATAAATACATTTCTTGATTTTAGACAGTTTTGACTTACAGAATTGTACCGCTAAGCATTCTGGTAGTTGTAGTTCTCATCTTACCTTTCATATATCAAATTTGTTAGGTCAGTTACAATGTGGTATACCATTCAAAAGCTGGTCTACTTGTAAATATCAATACCACATATCACAAAAAAGATACAATTTTGTTGTCAGAGTTTTAGCCCCGTTCTACAGCTTTGAAATGGCAAATAAGTTTTGCTTCTTCTTGGCGGAGCCGTAGTTCTTGATTACCTCCTCGTCTACCCATTTGAATCTTTTTAAGTCCAACAAATTTTATTTCTCTTTTATCTTGTAGTTGGTGGTGGATTTGCCAATGGTCTGATAAAGGCAGGCTCTTGTTTTGATTCTGATTGCTGAGATGTGTTCTCTGATTTGTATTCTTAGTTCACGGATTCTGCTCCCAATGTATATCAGTTGAAAACACATATGATGGCATAAATAACAAATTTGGAGCGGCAGTTTATTTGTTCCCTGATATGTGTTTGTATTCCATTTTTGTCCTTGAAAAGGTTGGTATTTGGCAGTGCATGTTCACACATTGAACATAATCCACATTTCCTGTGTATAAAATTAAAGCTAAATCAACCCCAAAAATAGACAAAAAGCAATAGAATACATATCACTTTTCGATAAATAAATTCATAAAGAAAGAACACTTTCCAAAATGGCCACAGTAGAAATCAACATAGATAGGGAGCACCTTCTGCACAAACTATTTGTCAAGGGGGAATGGCCAGAACAAGATGAAAAAGTCTGACTAGAAGAAATAACGTAACAGGTCACCGCCATAGACATGGATACATGGCAGGACGGTGGCCTATTACACCAAGCATTGAGCGAGTTATACATGACTCTGAAAGTTAAAGAGCAGCAGAGTAAAATTGTCAGAATTGCGGCCTATATGTATCTTCATATGAGAGTAATGCGGGAAAAGCATGATGAAAATAGAACTCTTGCGCAAAATCAATCCAAACGTTTAGCTCAGATCCAGACTGAACTGAAATTAGCAGAACAAAAATTGAAAAAGAGCCAAAATTTTGAGGCAGAATCTAGAAATTACATTCAGAAGCTGAAATAGGACTTGTTCTCCAACAGCAGAATAATGCAGATCAAGAGACACAATTAGAGGCATTGAAAGAGGAGTGTAGGGAAAAGGTTGATTCTCTGCAAGAGAGTCAACAGAAGTTAAATCAACAAATAAAATATAATAGGGTCTGCGCAGAGCAGATAGTTACTCTACAAGATCAGATAAAGAAATTGGAAGAGGAAAATAATAAATTAATTATGAGAGACCTCCACTCTCAATCAGAATTTGATGAGGAGCGCCAGAAATTAGGCGCCATAACACAACAAAGGGATGACCTGGCTGAACAAATGACCACTCTGTGTCAGGAGAAAGAGACCCTCCACTAGGAAATGTGTAATTTAAAAAACAATCTGGAGAGAAGGGAGTCAGATCTTCAGAGACTGACTGGCCTTGAAGAAGAATAGGACAATTAATAGGACATAGGAGACAAATGGAACTCGAGTTAGGCCATAGAGGCTCTTAATGTGCAGAGAAGGGAGGCTCACCTCCTACAACAAAAATTGGCTCAGGGTGCCCAAACTATACAGGTAGCACAAAGAAATAATGAGGTCCTCTGTGAGGAGAAAGAATGGTTCCACAAGCAAGTGGTGGGTCAAGAGTGAGTCATAGAAGCCAGTAAAGCCCTGATAGCTGAGCAAAAGGCTCAGATTGTTGCCTATCTGCAAGAGGTATGGGCTAGGGACTCCAACTCATTTCATATTTTGCACAATGCTGACTTCATGGCTACTGGTTCACATGAGCCAGAAACCATGAGGCCATCCGAATTAAATAGGCCTAGCATGATGGAGCTGACAGGTCAGCGCCTCCCCGAAATTGAAAGCAGGGCACCCCTGGGTAGATACAAAAATATAATGGCTGATGTCTCTGACCAGAAAACCTCCTATGACGAGAGAGTCCGAAAATTAGATCTACAGAATTACTACCTCCAAAGGGACCAGTTGGTTCAATTTGCACAGGAACAAAAGGAAAGGAGGCCCTAAAAGAGCATTCTGAAGACCTCCACCCAATCAGGGCAGTGGGGGGGATACTCTCCTGTGCAACACAAGGGTGTGGAAACTAGGCCCCACCATTTTACGAGCCCCTCACAAGCTCAAAGAATCAGGGATAACCTAGAAGTTCAGAAGAGGTCCTCCAACAATAGCGCCTCTGAGTCTGAGGGTGAGTGGACTCGCGTGACTAAGCCAAAGAAGGCTAATAAACTAAAGAGAGTAATGGCAAAACATCCCATTAGGCAGATTAAGGCCATTAGGAGTTTCATAACTCCATATCACAAAAATGCAAAACATTCTGTCTGGGAACATTTGGAACTCTATGAGCAGATGATGGACACTTTCCACCTTAAAGACAAACAGAACTGCACATAGTATGGTATGTCGATGTTCTCTCCAGAGTACTCCAGCTTCCTTGCTGGACTGGAGGACCAGAACCATTCAAGATGATCCACCTACAGGGTGGCCATCTTGAAACACTTTTCCGCCCACAGAAACCCCCAAGAGGCTCGCAAAGCAGCCTACAATTTGCAGTGCGGGGAAGATCAGGCCCCACGAGAATTTGTACGGGAGCTAAAATGCGCCTTTGCACAAACCAGTAGGAGGGTGTGCACGGATAGCAGGGAGTTTATAAACATCTTCTTTCATGCGCTCCCAAAATATATCATGACCCAGCTGGTGAGGGATTTCCACGATAAAAGGTCTCTGGACTGGGCAATAGAGCAGGCAACCCGCATTTATGAAGTCGAAAAACCTGCAGAAAATTAAAATCAGAACAAAAACCCCAAACCAGCCAACACCCCGGCTGCTGCTAAGGTAGCAGAGGTGAAGGTTGCCCCCATTTTAGACCTAGAAATGGGGGAGCCTAAAAATGCACCAATCCCAAACCAACCAAACCAGAGGCCAAGAAGGCCTCCAGGCCAATAACAATCAGGTGGCAGTTGGGGGGGTAATCCCATTAATGGGACCCCTAATTCTCCTGAGTATATTAGACCCAGTGTCGGGGGGGAATTCTGCCGGGGTCGGCCGGGCCGTCCGCAGACCTCCGGGCAGGGAGGCCCCAACTCCTCCCGTGTATATCTCGGATCGAGACAGAGTATGAGGCACACACAAGGAGCAAGGCAACTTCTGTCGTTTATTATGCAAACGGCAGGGATGGGTCAAGGAGCGCACGCGTTCGTCCTGACACACACACAATAGTGGGGCTCGCAGGCCCTTTTTACTACATTATGACGCGCTACTTGCGTCATTCCAAAAAGTTACCAAAAGAACCTATCGCCACTCTTGATTGGTTGCTCGAGTGGTGGGGTTAGTATAGTACGCCTATAGAGAATGATATTAGTGGTTAAGATGTAGTCAGGTGGTATATCTGGGTTGTCCCTACAATTAGATACATAAGAATTGTTACATGAAGACCCCTGAGGATTGGCTAACGTTACTGACGTCTGAGATAAGAACCTCATGTTCTGATTGGTGCATCCGTGAGCTCCCCAGCCTGGGACCACCGTTGTTCCCAGCACACGGTGCACCTGTGGTTGCAACAGTGTTTCAGTATGGGTACGTGCAGGCAATGTGAGGATTTATTCATAGGTGGGAGACTGACCGTTCCCACTGTAGCAGGTGTCCATTGAGCCTTTCAAGTGTGTCGGCCTGCGTCTCGTAGCGAGGTACCCAGACGCCTTTTCTCTCCTGGGTTTTGGCATCTCGTCAGGTTCGGCTTGGTCACGTGGGGAGGGACCGTGTTTGAGGCATAATTCTGCACAATTAATATTGTTTTTCCACTGTATGTCTGGTTTAATTTGCAGATATGATTTTAACATTGGTACGTGGAGTGCGAGGTTGCAACATCGTGCCTTTGAAGATTTGTTTCTTGACTGTGGGTTTGCAACATTACGACCTTGGCTGGTTGCTCCACTGGGTTCTTTCTGCAGGCTCAGCAACCTGACTTTTGCTTTGTTAATGTCCACGGGAACTCTTGCTTGGGGCCTACTTGGGCCTGGTGCACGAGTAATCCATTTAGTGCATGGATGCTTTAGGTTGTAGTGGCATACAGTTTCATGGCCAGTATCGTGTTTCCATTATATCTCTCATGATGGTAACGGGTTTCAAGAGAAGCGTGAGCAAGCGTTATACATGAGCTCATGGTGCGTCTTGCGTTTCTGCATTCTGAAAGCCTATGTAAAAATAATAAAGATGCACGTCCGTGAATAAGCCTGTCGCCTACGTCAGAGCACTGAGTATGTTCTTCGTGTAGATTGGTGTGGAAATGTTCAGCGTGTATAATAGTTCAGCGGTGCTTCCCGTTATCTAGGTCGTCATGGCATCTCTAACGATGTGTAGATTTCAGTCTAGTTGGTCCGTGCCGCAGGTGTCGGCATGGCCAGTGCGGGCTGTTGGGCAGGCAGATGGACACATCCGTATGTTTCTGTACCAGGGTATTTGGTCATCTGGTAAATGGGCAAACTCTTCTCGTGGCGGGTGTCTGGGCCGCGACCCTCTAGGCCAAGCGCGAGAGGTGAAGGACGGGAGTCTGGTTTTCCATTCTCCCACTTCAGTCCCCCCTCTGGTCGACTTGTCGACCACAAACATATCCTTCTCGTTATCTCCTCTTACTCTCCATATCTTGGTTATCCCTCCGAGATGTCCATAATGGTTTACGTGATCTTCAAATGACCAATACATGTATTCGCATGTTCCTCCAGGAGTACAGTACACCCATCTTCCTATGTAGCTCCTAGGGTTCCTTGGGTTCTCGATCTTCACTGATGGTGGGTCTAGATGATTGGCGATGATTTGGGTGCGCAACTTCTCCCTTTCGTGTATTATCACACCTGTGTGCTGGCCGTCATCCGCTGGCATCAAGGGGTGCATTCCCACCATTTCCAGCAACTCATCAGTTGAGCGCGCCTTCCGGGCTTTCCAAAATCTAATTATTATCAGTGCAGCTCCAGCCAAAATAGCACATCCCACTATTATTTTCAGTCCATCTGACAGCCAAGATGGCATCCATGACCATAATAGTGAAAACCAGCTTTTATCCTTGTTTACGCCGTTACTTTCGTCCATCATTTTGGAGTGCATCTGGGCCAATTGTGAAACTGCTTCTGTTAGTGTACCATTGTCGGCATCGTTGGCAGGTATGAACGTGCAGCATGATTGTCCTATCTTTGCACAAACTCCTCCTTCCATTGCTGTGAGAAGGTCCAATACATATCTGTTCTGTAGTGCTACCATCCTTACAGCTCGCAGCTCCTCTTTAATTGCGTTAAACCCATTTACTGTCGAATTTATGGTCATCATTAGTTCCCATCTGGTTATTTGCAGCCATTTTGCGTTTGCGTATGCCTGCAGTCCCGGATGTATTATTGAGGAGAAGAACATTGCTGCTCTGCTGAATAGTCTGTGTTCTGGCGGTATTGAGGTTAGTTCCGTTTCCGACCTTCCCCACAGATAATTTCCTGTTAATGGCTCTCCTTGTCTTTTTCTCCTGTTTAGGACAGTATTATTGCTGTTGGTCCTGTTTTCTTGCTCCTTCTGGAGTGGTGCAGATCTCTTTCTTCTCCTGTCTCCTTCATCCATTTTCGGAAATTTCGCCACATCGACATGCTTCTTAGGTACCACTAGTGATGGTACATTGACGTGTACCATTGTGCACACACCACTCCACAGGGGAGGCAGTGTATGATATGCCTTTTCTCCGCAGGCCCAATAATGGTCCATTATTACTGCTGTTCCCGCTCCCCCCTCAGGTAACTCCATCACACTTGCACAATTGGTGTTATATCCCACGTCCACCTCTCCTTTATGCTGGTAACATACTTTGGGCGCAGTCAATGGTAATATAGTTATCGGGTCTTCATCTTCTTCTACCCACGTGAGCATTGGTACATACTTGATCCATGTCGTCCAACATCGATGATTGTGTGTCTCGATGGTTGAGATAGTTTCTTTTGTTACCATGTTGCTGCCAACCACTCCTATCTCCCAGCTGGTACCCAGGAACACCTTTCCTGTTATCGTCAGTAATGGCCTCTCCCAGCATCCTTGTTTACCCGGAACTTCCGTGGCGTACCAATCACATGGTAGATACTGCAGTGTTACCTTCTTTGTTTCTCCTTTTTCAGGGCCACTTGTTATGTATCTGAATGCTTCAGCATGTAAACTGGTCTTGTGATAACTCAGATAGGTCTTGAGGAAGTTGTTTTCATATGGGTATGAGTCTCGTGTTTTCCATGTCATGTGCACTACTGTTCCTTGGAATCTTCCTTTCGTTTGGAACAGGGCCAAATATATTATGCACTGTGCTGTTTTTTCATCTATTTCTGTGGCAACAAATGTTCGTGAAGCGCTCATGGCGTATGGTATTAATGAGCAAACGTAACAGCTATCCTCAGTTGTCTGCTTACCAATGCGGGTCATGTGCTGGTACCATATGTTGTTTGTGACGTGTGCTGAATCTTGTACATAATTATCAATACCTTTATTGTCTGAGTATGTGCTGCGTTTAACTTTATTTCGCTTTTGTTCATTGTTACTGTTACCACCTGACGTAACACCTGTTGCAGCAGGGAGGTGGGGTACATTAGGTTTGGGTGCAGCAAAAAAACTCATAGCATAGCTGTACTGCCATACAGAGGCAGCCAAAACTCCGGTGATCATAAAAATCCCTATTATTTTTATTACATATGCTAACCTCACCGACATTTTTGCTCTTACCTTGCTGCAGTCCTGGCAGCGTATTCTTGCGACGTTAAAGTTGCCCGCCTAAAAATTCTCAAAAAGTGCTTGTTATTAAATGTTAGTTTTGTTTCATTAAGCTCTCCCTATCAAATAGTCATTCAGTGCCCAGGTGAAGAGTTGCTCCCACGCTACTCTAAGTGATCGGTCTCTCAAGACCGGCAAGTATGGGCGGAGGTGGGGCATGTAATTTTCTATGGCCAGGAGGAAGGCCGTGTAGTATACACGTACCCTTTTCTTTTTTAAGTATGTTGGCCTTTTTATTTCGTATACAAATTGGTGTGACAATTCTTCTGGGTAACTATCGTCTGGCAGCACCATCTACGCCTGCACACTGAATTTGTTAGATAACTTTTCTTAACAATACAATATTACGCAGCTCCTGTATGTGCGAGAGAAAAAGAGAACATTCACGTGTTTACATGTGTATTGGTGCAAGCGAAGTCCTTAGTTTTTATTACAATTGTATTTAGTAGTCAATGGGGGGGGGGGTTTGCTCAGATGGCGGGAGCAGTTTTACTCTTTGAACGTGTGACCATGGGGTGGGCAGTGTGGGGATCGCCCCCTTCTTCGTCCGTTATTCTCTCCGAGGGAACAATTGGGTCGTTGTCTGTGGTTGTGTTTTCTTCCGCTGCCGGGGATGTTGTTGGCGTTTTTCCAATGGACCTGTCGTTGGCGCTGGGGCGGGTCTGCAGTTTGTAGATTTTTACATCATGCAGGTGGTTCCACGCACGCTTATCCTTTAGTTTTACTGCTCTTGTTGATACGTCCTCTACTAAATGGGGGCCAGTGAACCTCTGCTGGTTCCACCTTCTATTAAAATTTCGAAGTAGTACGTGGTCGCCTTTGGCAAGTTTGCACAAGTTCTCCTTTTCCAATTCTGTATTTTCGTCTATTTCTTGGTTGCTGGTGGACCCGCCCCGTGTGCGCTCGAGCTGTTGAGACACAAACACAACGCTAGTAATCAAAGAAGACACATATTGATACATTTCATCACCTAACACATTCGCAGAACTTTCTTGGTCGGTGAATGCCCTTGACGTTGGTGTTAGGGGAAGGCGCATTTGGCGTCCAGTAACCACCTCGTGTGGGGTGAGGTGGTGGTCGGACCCTGGCCTGTTTCTAAGTTCGAACAGTGCTAACGGAAGGCAATACAACCAACTTTTCTTTGTTGTTTGCTGTATTTTAGCAATTGCCTCCTTCAATAGGCCATTCAGGCGTTCACATACACCATTGGCCTGTGGGTGGTACGCACATGCAAATTTGTGTTTAATGTTCAGTAGGGATGTGATATGCTGGAACATTTCATTTGCGAAATGGGGTCCGTTGTCTGATCTTAACACCTCGCACACTCCCCACCTGGGGAATACCTCCCTTACTATAAATTTGGCTGCTCTAAACGCATCAGGGTGTGAACAGGGCCCTGCTTCGATCCACCTAGAAAATGGGCATACTACTACTATCATGTATCTATTGCCTTGACAAATGTTGATCATATCAACATAGTCAATGTGGAGGTGCCGAAAAGGTCCTTCTGGTCGGGGTATGGTACCTCTTATCACCTTTAAAGTATGACCGGCCGTGAACTGTTGACATGTAAGGCAATTGCTGATAAAATTTGACACATGGGATGTTAACTCGGGACAGAACCAATCTTCTCTAATTCGTGCTGCTATTATTTCTTTGCCTGTATGGGCAGGGTGATGTAATTGGTTCAAGGCGGTATTTAACAATGCCAATGGTATTACAACTTTCCCAGTGCCACCCTGGCGCCATAGTGCGTCGGTTGGTGACATTGTGCATCCTCTTTTCACCCATACTTCTTTTTCGGCCATTGGTGCAGCCGCTTGTAACTCCATAATCTGGGTGGCTGGGAGATGGGTGTACCCTTCTTTTATTAACATCTCCCTCGCTATTCCCCTCCCTCTCCCTCTCTGTGAGTCTGTGGGGTTCCATATCTCACCAAAATATGCAGCATATTTTGCATGTGCGTCTGCTGCTGCATTTCCTTTTGATATATAGTCTTCTCCATTGGTGTGTGCTGTGCATTTTACTAGGGCTAGTTCTTGGGGATCGTTTATTACTTCAATTAGTTCAGCCAACAAGAGGGCATGTTGTACTGGAGTGCCGTCAGCTCTCCTAAACCCTCTTCTTCTCCACTTTGATAGCCCTGAGTGGACAGTGGATGTAACATATGCACTGTCGGAATATATAGTAACTTTTTTATTAAAACTTTCCTTTAGTGCCAATATGAGTGCAACCAGTTCCGCCGCTTGAGCAGAGTAATGCTGTGGTAATTGTACACACTTAATAGCCACACACACTGGCGCTTCCATCATTTGTACTACTGCTGCCCCAGTCCTCCTTATCCCGTCTCCTTGATCAATAGTTGATGACCCATCAATAAACAAAAGCTCACCTCCCTCTAGTGCTTTCATTACTGCTGAGTCGCAATGTGAAAATATAAAAAATCGTCGCTCATAGTCTGGGGATGCTAGTACTGGAGCAGTTGATATTACTTCTTTTAATTCATCAAATGCCTCCTTCATTTCCATAGTCCATCCCAACTTTTTCTCCCCTTTATTTGCTTCCTTCAAACCCTCAAGCAGGGGTCCTATGTAAGAGCTGTAATCAAATACCCATGCTCTACAGTAGTTGCACAGTCCCAGAAATTGCTGCAGTTCTCTTACAGTCTGTGGCACGGGAGTGCCTGATATTGCCTGTGCTCTTTGTGGTGCAATCCTTCTTCCATATTGTGATATCAGTTGGCCAATGTAAAGTACCTGTTCCTGACAGTATTGTATCTTTTCCATGTCTACCTTGTACCCCTTTTCAGCCAATATCGTCAACATTTTTAATGAGTCCTCTCTACATTTATCTTCATTTGTACTGCAAATTATTATGTCATCCACATACTGTAACACTGTGCTTTCCAACTCAACGTTACCCAAATCCATCTGTATTACCCTATTGAAAATTGAAGGTGATTCACAATATCCCTGTGGTAATCTGGTATGTTTCCACTTCCTATTTCGGTAAGTGAAGCTTGTCAAGTCTTGTGAGTCTGGGTGTAATGGTATTGAGAAAAAAGCATTTTTAAGGTCAATCACTGTAAACCGTGATGCTTCTGCTGGAATGCCACACAAAATTGTGGCCGGGTTTGCTGTTACTGGATACTCTGCTTCTACTATGTTGTTCAACGGTCTGAGGTCCTGTATGAACCGCCAAGACCCTCCTTTAGCCTTGCGCACCGGGTACACAGCTGTGTTGCATGGGGATTCTGAGGGGACCAATATGCCATTGTTTATAAGGGCTGTTATGGTTTCGTATATGCCCTCATCTGCCTCTCTTGACAATGGGTATTGTTTCACTCTTGGTAGTATGGCACCCTTTTTTAATTTTATCTTTACACCCCCTATGCTTTTAATGCATCCTACATCATAAGGGCTAATAGTCCATAATGATTTTGGCACCTTTGACATATCTTCTTTAAAAAATGGGACTGGTGTGCCAGCGGGTGCCTCAAGTGCCATTGCAATTTTCTGTGCCACTTGTTTGTGAGCCACTGTTAGCCACATTTCTACACTCATCATGAACACCATTTCATTTTCCTCCTTTTCTTCTGAAAACAACTCTTCATCTGACACCTGGGTCAGCCTACATCCTTCTGCTAGTGCTATCACCGCCCTCCATGCTCTCCCTTCTTTATCTTGGGCGTGCACAGCAACATAATCAGCTGTTGCAATAATGCTCTCAATGTCCACTGCAATGACCTTCCCTTCCAGTTCATTAGCTGGTGTTTCTGGTCGGAATAGATAGGCTGCTGGTCTCCTCCATATTTTCCCTCCTATCCCTGGCATCCATGCAAATGCCATGTCTGTTCCGTACTGGAATAGCTCGCCGTCTACCGGCTCCGCCCTGATCGCTATCTGTCCACAGTATGCTTGCAAAATCTGTCGTGCTGCAAGCATGTTAATCCCTGGAGTAGAGCAAATTATGCCATCCTCTGTAAAGGAGATCGTCATATTTAATCTGTTCATTATGTCCCTCCCCAGTATGTTTACTGGTGAGGCACTATAATACAAAAGTGGTACTGACAGATCGTAATCTCCAATAGATAGCGGGACGTTATCAGTAAATGGAACCAACCCTTTAGCCCCAGAAAACCCTTGTGTGTTCATGGCTTCGCCTGACATCTTAAACTTACCTTCCCTTATGCAAGACCGGGTTGCCCCGGTGTCAACAAGGAATGATAATTTTTTGTCACCTATCGTTACCTCTATGCGTGGCTCCTCCGCACTATTAGGTGTTACTGACAGGATGGGACACACCAAGGCCGTCTGTGGGCTGTCCTATTGGGGGTACAATGACTGGCCATTCCCTGTGTAAGGGTTGTGCCCCAACACCGTCACCCCACCCAATTGCGTTCGTTCAGGTTGTGGTGGTGGTTGTATTAACGCTGCACCAGTTACTTGTGGCAGGTATTGTTTTATTTGTTGTTGTGGTAGGGAATAGTGTTGGTCACTCCCTTGTGGTGACATCTGCTGTGGTTGTATGCCCTGCTGTTCTTGTGATGTCCTATGTTGTGCTTGTTCGTTCCATGCTGGTGTTCCTGGCCTGACCCTGCATGTACGTGACATGTGTCCTAATAGTCCGCAGCTCCAACACACGGGTGGTTCCCTGTTTTGCCATGGGAAGTTCCCTGTGTTGTCCTGGTATACTGGTTGCCCTGTCTGGTAGTTATTTCTGAGTCCCCCAGCCTGTTGTTGGGTATTATATCCGTATCCTCTTCCCCTCATAAACCCTCCTCTCCCTCTATTATAATTATAATACCCAGCTCCTTGCATTGGGTACCCTCCTCCCATGTTCTGTGCGTGTGATTGCAGAGGCAGCACTTGCTCTATTACCTCTTGTGGAGGCGCTATTTGAGCTGGATTTTGTGCAGCCACTACTTGCGTTGGGCTTTGGGCCATTGGTGTTGGCGCAGTTATTAGTGCCCCTTCCATGGTATATTTAGTAAGTTTTTTCTGTACTAATTTGGCCTCTTCTGTTTTCCTGTCCTCTTCCTTTTGTTTCATTTTTCCTTGCCATGTTCTACAGTGATGTACTATAGTCAGTTGTATTTCCGGCCATGGTTTTGCTTCCATCCCCACTACTTTCTTTAATTGTCTCTGAACTCCTTCTGGGAGCCCTTGTACTAGTATATGATAAAATATGGCTGGTGTTTTGTCCCATTGTTCTCTAGTTTCCATGCGCCACTTCTCTTGAATATCCTGGATATAATCAACAGGATCCTCGTTCTCACCCATCTTACGGGAAGTAATGGCTCCTATGTCTGATGTGTCTGGGTACTGCACTCTTAGTGCCTGCCATAGCGCATGTCTGCAGTTTGCAAATGGTGCCCCATCATGCGATGTGTTTGTTATTGTTACCCCATGGAATCCCGCTCTTTTCCAAATGTCATCCGCTCTATCCCCTAATATTGATATTAACAGGCCCTTAACATCTCCCACTGCTAGTTTCTGTCCTGCGGTGTGTTTTTCCATTTCATATATCCATTTACCCGCACCTCCACTTAATGATGGGAGCCTACATTTTATGTTTTCCTTATCCGTATGTTTCCAAGGTACATATTGTGGTCTAACCCCTCCTCTCTCCAGCAGTGGCATTACATTCTGTCTTGTGTCATCCTTTATGCTCCATGATGTTAACTCTTCACACCCCTCCTCTTCCCCCATTCCTTTTACTACTTCAAATCCTTCCTTACTACCTCTTCTCCTACCTCCCTCTTCTTCCTTTCCCCTTTTTTCATCCTTTCCTGTGTTCAATATTGGCACGTCTGTTTGCCTGTCTTGCCTGCGACTAGGGAGGTCCCTAAGCCGACATGCATAAGGTGTAACTTCGTCCATGAAGGGTGCGAGCTTTATTCTGTGCAGAGAGCGTGCAGTTGTTGAACATGTGGGGTGTGGCGTTAGAGAGCGTGATGGTGATGTGGGTGGCGTGTGTTGGTTGGTGAGCGTCGGTGGCGTGTGTTCGTTAGTTTGTGTTTCTCCCATTCTTTTCACTTCCTCCTTACTTCTCTCCAGCTCCTCCCATCTTCTACTCACCCATGGCGAATCTATGTTTGTTCTAGTGAGGTATAGCTTATCTAAGCTTTCCCTTTCACTCTTCCTTCCATCCTCACTACAAAAATCATTCATAAATTGCGCCCCCCACTCTGCCTTTTTTCCTTTTATTGTTACAGTTTTTAAGTCTATTAGGTCTCCCTCTTCCTTTCCGTTGTTACCACCTGTTCCCCTTAGTGCTGACGTTGTTGCTACCTCTCTATTTTTATATACTTCTCCCCATCTTTCACTCTCCCTCTTACTCTCCTCTCTCTCCCCTTCACTCCTCTCCTCCATCTCCCTACTATTTTCCTCTCTTTTCCTTTTTAATTCCTCCATTACTTCGTTGCTCATCTGTTCCAATATCCTTTCATCCTCTCTCCTCCTTTCCCATTTCACCCTTTCTCTTTCTACTATACTCTCTATTACCTTCCCCTCTTCATATTTTTTAGCTGTCTCTGATATTATCCTCCTCCTCCATATTTCCATTTCCTTTTCATTTTCTTCTTCTTCCTTCTTCTTCTCTCTCATCACTACTCTTGATACCCTTTCTGCTGCTGCTTTTACCCTTACAGCTTCCCTCTTTCTCTCCTCACTTTGCTCCCTTAATTTTTCCAATTCGTCCTTATCTTCTTTCCTTTTCCTCACTCTCTCTCTTTCCTCCCCCTCAAGTTGTTTTATCAGTTCATTCTGCTCATCCCTTAGTTTAGCTAATCTTTCCTCCAAAATCTCTTCCTTCTGCCGTAGCAGCTCCTCTCCCCTCATTTCACTCTCTCTTTCACTATCCTCGTTTGTTCTCTTTACCGCCTCCCTTTCCTCTCCAGTTAGTGATCCTCGTAATTTCAACAATATCTGTGCAGCTACCCACTCATCGTTTCCTATCTCTACAGTCTGCTCTTCTCTCCTCCCGTCCCCCATTGGTATCTTTCCATGAGCCACATATGGTGGAGGGCTGTATGCCGGGTTTGAGTATCCTTCAGCCGCCCTTAACTGTCCTTTTATTTCTCCTAATTCTCTTAAAGGGTACAACCCTCCCCCCTCTGTTTTCACTCCCGGTGTTAAGGGTATCTCATTGCTCGGTTCCTGTTTTATGTCAGCTAATTTATCAACCTTTCCTCCACCCAGTTTTTCATTCCCCATATTCTTTGTTCCTTCACTCTCCTTTTCCCCATCCGTTCCTTCTTTCTTAATCTCCTTTTCTTCCGGTGTTTCCCCCATAGTGAACATTCCATTTGGTCCTGGTCTAGACCCCTGGAACATCCTCCATAAGTTAAACACCTCCACATGGTTTGCCAACTTCTTCCCCTTGTATGTATTGTGCAGATGGTTTAATAGTGAATGTTGGGCATATGGGTCAAAGCTACCATTAGGCGGCCATGGTGTCAACATTTTGTTGTCCGTCCCCTGGGTCCACTCTATGCTGTACTTAATTAACTTCTCCCTATGTGGTGGCAGTGTGGTGCATATATGTTGTAGTGGGGTAGTGAGGGTATTCCCCCACCCTCCCAACCCTCTCCCGTATGACATACTAGCGCACCCTTTCTTACCCTTCCCCTTGCTACCAGTTTGCAACATACAACCTTTTATTGCTTACCTTGCCCCGCAAGTGTGGGGACTTACGACAATCCTTTGACAAATTATGCAATGATAATAATCACAAAAAAAAAAAAAATTATAAAACAAATATATTTATGATGTTATATTATATTCCTTCCCCTACGGCCCCCTGCGGCCGAAGCGCACGCAGCCCCCTGCAGCTGCGTACCCCTTACGACGATCTTACACAGTCGTCCTTTTTCCCCGTTCTCCTCCCACCTTTACACTTGCCGTGGCCGGCGTTCTCCGTGCGCAGCCACGCCCCCTTCCCCTTCTCCTCTTTGATCCACTCGTTTATCGTTTATCTCCGTGTCCGCTCCTTTATCATGTTTCTCTTCCCCACCAGTGTCAAACCCAAAGCTTCTTGTGTTCACGATATCTTACTAAATCCCTACTGGTGACGTCACCTATTTCTTCGAACTACTGGTATATTCGTGTTATGTTCTTTAAATTCAAAATACACTTGCAATCTACCCCGCTAACCCTACAGCTGTCTTCCTGTCTCTCCTGGAACAAGGTAATCTCATCAATACTATAACCGGACTGCGCACGCTGCGTCGCCTCGCGTGTGATACGCCCCTCAACAGGAGGGCTTAACCAGCCAATTATCTTCCGTTTTGGGCAACTACGTAACTAGCCACCGCCCACAGGGAAACGTCATCTACCTATCGAGTTTCTTGCTCGAACAATAGGGAACCTCATCTACCTATCGAGTTTCTTGCTCGAACAATAGGGAACCTCATCTACTCATTGAATGATAAATGTCAAATCGTAGGAAACCACACACACCCACCCTCACACGTAGTCGCGATTTAGGCCAATCAGTGTCTTTCGAGCGGCTGCACGTGATGTTTTCGTGCCCCGCCCCCCTCTTTCGCGTAACGTTAGCTTTTTGTTGCGAGCGTCTGCACGTGTTGTTCTCGTGCCCTGCCCCCCTCTTTCGCGTAACGTTAGCCGCCTTCTCTCGCACTCAATTCACTACCATTCATTCCATTATCATCACTCAATTAAACCTTCACCCCACCTTTTTACAATACCTCCCTCCTCCCTTATTTACTTCCGCCCCCTCCCTCACAATTTCGCATTGCTTGTTGTGCGTGTCATGCTCACCAAGTTCCCTCGATGCAGGGCCGCTCGACTGCGTGCACCCCTCCAAGCGGCTCGCCACCTCCCCTCGTCTGGACCACGTCTGGACACTCGCCGACCGCGGGCGGGATACTTCTCAACCGGCTCCCGAGGGCCAATATCCGGATTGCGCTGTCCGGTCCTCTCGCAGCTCCGCGATGGTCCTGTAGTCCTCAGAAGGGGGCAACGGCAGAGGGGGCCGCGCCGCCGGGCCTCCCCGCAACGGGAGTGCCTGGAAAAATAAAAAATAAAAGTCGATCTTAAACAGATCTCAGCAGTGCCTCCAACTTGTCGGGGGGGAATTCTGCCGGGGTCGGCCGGGCCGTCCGCAGACCTCCGGGCAGGGAGGCCCCAACTCCTCCCGTGTATATCTCGGATCGAGACAGAGTATGAGGCACACACAAGGAGCAAGGCAACTTCTGTCGTTTATTATGCAAACGGCAGGGATGGGTCAAGGAGCGCACGCGTTCGTCCTGACACACACACAATAGTGGGGCTCGCAGGCCCTTTTTACTACATTATGACGCGCTACTTGCGTCATTCCAAAAAGTTACCAAAAGAACCTATCGCCACTCTTGATTGGTTGCTCGAGTGGTGGGGTTAGTATAGTACGCCTATAGAGAATGATATTAGTGGTTAAGATGTAGTCAGGTGGTATATCTGGGTTGTCCCTACAATTAGATACATAAGAATTGTTACATGAAGACCCCTGAGGATTGGCTAACGTTACTGACGTCTGAGATAAGAACCTCATGTTCTGATTGGTGCATCCGTGAGCTCCCCAGCCTGGGACCACCGTTGTTCCCAGCACACGGTGCACCTGTGGTTGCAACAGTGTTTCAGTATGGGTACGTGCAGGCAATGTGAGGATTTATTCATAGGTGGGAGACTGACCGTTCCCACTGTAGCAGGTGTCCATTGAGCCTTTCAAGTGTGTCGGCCTGCGTCTCGTAGCGAGGTACCCAGACGCCTTTTCTCTCCTGGGTTTTGGCATCTCGTCAGGTTCGGCTTGGTCACGTGGGGAGGGACCGTGTTTGAGGCATAATTCTGCACAATTAATATTGTTTTTCCACTGTATGTCTGGTTTAATTTGCAGATATGATTTTAACATTGGTACGTGGAGTGCGAGGTTGCAACATCGTGCCTTTGAAGATTTGTTTCTTGACTGTGGGTTTGCAACATTACGACCTTGGCTGGTTGCTCCACTGGGTTCTTTCTGCAGGCTCAGCAACCTGACTTTTGCTTTGTTAATGTCCACGGGAACTCTTGCTTGGGGCCTACTTGGGCCTGGTGCACGAGTAATCCATTTAGTGCATGGATGCTTTAGGTTGTAGTGGCATACAGTTTCATGGCCAGTATCGTGTTTCCATTATATCTCTCATGATGGTAACGGGTTTCAAGAGAAGCGTGAGCAAGCGTTATACATGAGCTCATGGTGCGTCTTGCGTTTCTGCATTCTGAAAGCCTATGTAAAAATAATAAAGATGCACGTCCGTGAATAAGCCTGTCGCCTACGTCAGAGCACTGAGTATGTTCTTCGTGTAGATTGGTGTGGAAATGTTCAGCGTGTATAATAGTTCAGCGGTGCTTCCCGTTATCTAGGTCGTCATGGCATCTCTAACGATGTGTAGATTTCAGTCTAGTTGGTCCGTGCCGCAGGTGTCGGCATGGCCAGTGCGGGCTGTTGGGCAGGCAGATGGACACATCCGTATGTTTCTGTACCAGGGTATTTGGTCATCTGGTAAATGGGCAAACTCTTCTCGTGGCGGGTGTCTGGGCCGCGACCCTCTAGGCCAAGCGCGAGAGGTGAAGGACGGGAGTCTGGTTTTCCATTCTCCCACTTCACCAGGTACAAGGGCAACCGGCCTATCTTGGGGTATGTATGGACTCCTTGCTCCCAGGGAGGAGGGTCCCGCCAGGTAAGTACTTCCCCAGGAAACATCCCTCCTAACTTCCCTCAGGAGGGCAGTAATCCCCCAAATCCAGGGTTAAGTTTCTTTCCACAGTACCCTCAAAACCCCATCCTGCAAGGCAACCCTCCTTTCTTTCTTCTATTTCAGGAGCCCAGACAACACAATCTGGGAGAGGGGAGGCCAAGGGGGGAGGGTTACCAAAATCCACCATCTCCAGGGTACTACGGGAGAAGGGATATTTACCCTTCCCGTGAACAACTGAGGTATGAGCAAGACCCCCGTACCAGCCGGAACGAGTGTCCCAACTAGAGCGCCAAGTCCAGAACCTTACCTAGGTTCTGGGTTGCATGTTGAGGGCTCAACAGAACCCTCAGATGAACATGGCGGCTCAGAACCCCACAAACACAGGGTGTGACACCCCAGAACAATGACGTGGAGAGGACTCCAACATGTCACCAATTCCAGAGGAGGAGGCACAGGGGTAAGTGGAGTGTAAAGCTCTAGAGAAAGCTTTCTTCCTCACCCATGAAAAGCCCCTGGATACCCAGAAATCGGAAAAAAATCTCCTGCCCCTGAAAATCTTCCACCCAGGGAACAGAGGGTGGGTAGGCGAAATAAAGACCTCAAAAAGGCCCATTTTGGGGAGGAAGTTAGTGCCCTCCTATTTGAAGGGGAAGAATCCTTAGAGGATTCTGGGAAAACCATCTTCTCCTTCAGGGACGGGGGAACTCCTCCCAAAGGAAAATGGGCCCCAAGAGATCGAAATGAAGACTGGGTGGATGTGGGGACTGATTCAGAATCGCTCATCCTTCAAGCACAAAATGATCATCCAGAGAATCAAATATTAAAAGAGGGATCCCAAACCTCACAAACCAATTCAGGTGACTGCCTCCAAGAAGGGGGGGCAGCCCAGAATCAGAAAACAAGGAGCTTGAAACTCCTCGATATCAGAATGTAAAATTATGCTTTTAGATTCCCAAACGCCAACACAGAATTATGCCCAAACTACTCATGTGTCGGAGTCCAAAATAAAGTAATTGACCACCCAGCTTGTCCAAAATTCACATTACATTTGTCCACTTGAGGAGAAGGAGGGTAGATTTTATGCCCCGGTCCAAGTACAAGGGCAATGTACATTTGCCAGCGCTGGTGGACACTGGATCCCAAGCCACTCTTCTGTGAAAAAGGGCCTTTGAGCAGCTAAATTCAGGAAGGGGGGAGAGATACCAGATCCCTCTCACCCCTCTTCCTGGACAACTCCAGAACTTTGATGGGAATGAAATTCCTGTCGAGGGGACTGTGGATTTGGAAATAAAAATTGGGCGACACAAAGTTAAATACCCGGTCATAGTCGTGACTGCAGAGGGAACACCCTGTCTACTGGGGAATGACATCCTGCGCAGGTTGTCTCTCTTAATAGACTGTGTGACCAAGGTCTTCTGTACCCAGACTAACAGGCCAATAAAACTGAAACCGAGTGTCAACCATGTTAGTTTAAATGGCACATGCCACATGGTTGAACAAAAGCCTGATCATATTGAGTTTCATTTCCAAAACAATCAAATACCTGACGTGACAGTAATTGCTGTAGGACAACAAAATGGTGATGGGAAATCAACATTCTTTCCATCTTTAAGTGGCATTCCACACTGGAAGGAAATACTTTAAATTGTATACTGATTCACAATATGAAAACCCCAATTTTATAGTCAAAGGTGATGAGAAACCAGCTCAAAGTTTAGCTTATATTAAGAAAATTACAGAACAGTTGTTCATCCCTATTCAGTTAAATGAGGGGAAGGAGTCTGTTCTCGCCTGAGTGTACGTTAACAATGGTAAGAGCTTCATCAGCAAAGCCATGTTCCAAAAGCTCCCAAAAGATCCCACCATTCCCACATTTAAATTGATCGATAATTGGGAAATGGGCCTGGAAACTCCCAATTCCAAAAACCTCCTGCCTAGCGGGTGTATGCTCAATATTTCTATAGGAAACAAAAGCATAGAACATAATTGTTGGGTCGTGCGAGATGTCCCCGCTGCATTCTATTTAGGCAGTGACATCATCAATCGTTTTGCCATTCATTTGGACCTGATAAATTACAAAGCCTGGTCCCGACTAGGGGGCAATCAAATGGACGTTGATGATTCTGAAAAAGAATTTCGGTCAGCACAATTGCTGCGGTATGCAGTTGAAGTTCAAATTGGAGAGGAGGTCACCATCACAGGATGGACACGACTGTTCCCACTTGAATTAAAAATTAAAAGATGACAGAAACTGCAAAATCCTTATGCATATGTACACCTCAATGCCCATCTCCAACAGCAGGCTTTGGGGTTAAACCCAACACCATTAGCCAATGTGGAACACAACACCATTCCAATATTGATGGATAACAGTGACCCTATGAGTATCACTCTGGGCACAGACATCATTATTGGAATGGCGGTTGATGACCGACATTCCTTGGATCTAGGAAATGAACTGATAGGACCCATCCCCAATGACTGTTTTGACAATGGCAGTGACAATGACTTACCACCAGACAGGATCTTCGCCCGGCAAGAGGGGAATTTTATGGTGTGTTCTTCCTGCCCTTACGGGGAGAAAGAGGTGACCTGTGACATCAGGCAGGATGAGGTAATATTTCAGGTCCACAGGACTGTCTTTCCTACCTGAAACCCTCTGTCCAGGTCAATACTCTGACCAGCGACCTCTCCACCCAGCTGGATGAGGTCGCTGAGATAGCAAGACCCAAAGTCTTTCCAGGCTTCAGGCAAATGGTTGAAGAGTGAGTCCACCTATCTGATGCCTCTGACACTCCGGAGAAAAAGCAAAAGTTGAAACAAGTGTTCTTAGATTTTCAAGATCTCTTTGCGGTGGACTTGTATGACTGTGGTCGCACCAAAATCCACACTACAATACCCACGGACCCTGAAATGAGTCGAGTGGTTGTGAAGCAATACCGCTTGCCTCTCGCATCCATGGAGTCCCTGACGGAAATCATCAAAAACCTTGAGTCCCGTGGGATTATTTGTCCAGTCCACAGCACGTATAATAATCTGGCACTGGGGATTTTAAAACCGAATGGCCAGTGGAGACTCTGTGCTGACCTGAGGGAGCTGAATAAACGGGTCCACATGTCCCGATGGCCTCTCCCCTACATTGACCAGGGGCTGGCACAGATCCACAGGTCAAAGGTATACACTGCCATCGACCTGACAAATGGGTACTGGACCATGCCCGTCAGTAGGGAGGACCAATACAAGCTGGCCTTTACCTTCGAGGGCAACAGTACACTTGGACCCCGACTCCCTTCGGATACATGAACTCCGGCAACAAATTCAACATCTTCCTACATAAGGCCATGCCCGACTTGGGTGAAAGGGGTAATCTGGCCTATGTGGATGATGCCCCGATAAAAAGCTGAACTGTGGAGGAACATATAGAAGAAATGCATTATGTCCTGACCCAGTTGAGGGTTGCTGGAGCAAAACTATCCTTCTAAAAGGCACAGTGGTGCGGGACCTGGGTCAACTTCTTGGGGAATGCGATAACTCCTGAGGGTCTCTGCCCCAGGAGAAGAAAGCGGAAGCATTCCTAAAACTGAAAGACCCCACAACTCTGCGTGAGCTTAGAAGCCTCCTTGGGCTGACTAATTACAGTAGGAAGTTCATTGAAGATTACGCAGAGATCACAAGACCCCTGATACATCTGTTGAAGGGGGGTGTCAAGTGGGAGTGGGGACCAGAACAAGCTGAGGCAATAAAGCAACTCAAAAGAAGCCTCTAACAAGGGCCTTGTCTAGCTTACCCTGTCAGAAACAAGGAGTCTTTCTTGGAGACAGGGTTCTCGAATACGTGCTTGACAGCAGTATTATATCAAAAGCATGACAAAGCCAGTAAAGTCATCTCCTATTCAAGCAATAATTTATCCTCAGTGGAAGGAAAATACAACTATTGTGAGAAGACACTCCTGGCAAAGGTGTGGGCATTGAAACATTTCTGCCCGTTCATCCAGGGGGAACACATCTTAGTGGACACTCTGCACCATCCTCCACAATACCTCCAAAGTGACAGAATCCAGGACGGAAGTGTGAGTAATTCCAGAATTACTTCCTCGATTCTGTCAATGCAGGCCTTTCCTGTTCAGGTCACATATGGCCAAAACAAGAAGAGTCCCCTCGCACAAGGACTGACTGACTTGCATGATTGTGCCAGAGTAAACTGTCTTGAAAATGAAAGTCTTAAAATCCAGGACAACTTGGAGGCGTACCTGAATTCCCTGCAAAAAGTATATGAATAAGACAAGTGCCAGGGAATGCCCACAGTTTATGTGGATGGGTGCTCCTGCCATGTTGACAACAATGGGGAAAAGGAACTGGTGGCCAGCATTGGGAAGGCCTGGGTGAATGATGCTCCAGAACTCTCCGCTGGGTACAAAATCGGTCCCCATAGTAGTCAGGTGGCAGAGTTGATGGCAGAGTTGATGGCAGTTCATCAGGCCATCCTCACTGCCATCCAACACCAACTCCACGAACTGGTCATAATCACCAACTCAGATTATGTCCGGAACAGGTTCGTGGAGTACCTGGTTAATTGGAAAACCAGATGCATGCTATGTGCTAATGACACACCTCTCAAACCTGGCAAGCTAATCCAAAATATTGATGATCTGGTCACCTCTAGTGGGATGATCATCATTGGAAGAAGATCAAGGGACATTCCAGAATAGAGGGGCCAGACAAAACTGGAAACAACCTAGCTGATCTGTTGGCCAAAACCAGAGCCATCCAGGGAGATCTCCTTGAGATCGACAACCTGCTGGGGGAAATCAAGGTAACTGCTATCACCAGGTCCCAGACAAATGCTCACAATGAACTCTCACCTGCAGAGTGGAGTAAGGAGACCACAGATGCTGATTTAATCACGGCACAAAAAAGGGTTCCAATTATTGGGAAATGTTATCAACACATTGAGGACCCTGAGAACTTTCCCCTGACGGATACCGATTACATAGGAAAAGAGGACCTCAGACTGTTGATGAAGTGTCCCAAAATGTTCCGAATACTAGACGGTTTGTTGGTAAGGAGATCCATATCTGGCTGTGACCAGTGGGCGGTACCTACCTCATGCCGAAGCCTGATGCTTAGTCACACCCATTACACGCCACAGCCGTTCATCAGGGGTTTCACACTACTTTAGAAATCTTGAGAGAGGATGCATACTGGCCACAGGTGGGGCAGGACCTTGACCAATACTTGAAGGGGTGTCTTGTGTGTGCACAATTTCAACCAACTTCACTCCCACACCGAGCTCCCCTCCAGAAGAGGGGGGTGACACTGCCTTGGTCAGATTTACAAGTAGATTTAATCAGGCCCGTGATTCGCTTATCTAGGGGGAACAAGTACCTGTTAACCGTAACATGATTGTTTGCCAAATGGGTTGGATGTCGCCCGGCCCCAAATTTCAAGGCAGAAACAGCAGCTGCCCTTATGATCAATCACATCTTCTCGCGTTTTGGCCTACCCCAAAGGATTGCGTCAGACCGAGGTAGTCACTTCACCAGCGAAGTGATGACAAAGATGTGGGAGATACTTGAGGTAAAAAGGAAACTTCACATTGCATACCACTGAACTCTACTGGTAGAGTTGAGAGGTACAATAAAACCATTGTGAGCATTCTAAAAAGGTTTGTGGCAGATTCTGGGCCAAGTTGGGACATCCGATTACCGCTTGTCCTGATGGCCATCAGATCTCCACCCTCTTCTGCAACTAAGATGTCTCAATTTAAGCTGATGACTGGATGAAGGATGGTGCTACCTCAGCATCTGCTCTATAGAGCACAAGAGCAGACACTGATAAACGCCTCCACAACTCATGAGTATGCTGAGAATGTAAGAAAACACCTTCAACATGCTTTTGCGTACCATCAGCAGAATCTGGAAAGATCTGCCAAGGGTATGAAGACTCAATATTATTTAAAAACAACCAAAAAGGAATACCAAGTAGGAGACAGGGTCCACGTGTACAATTTCCAAAGGAACCAGACCAAAGAGCATACATTTTGGATGAAATTGTAGATAATATTTCTCCGTAAACTGTCTTGAAAATGAAGGTTGCTACAGCTGCAGAACAACATTGGGAAGTAGATGGAAGAGAAATCCCCGCAAAATTTACCATGTGTCAAAAATGGGCTTGTACAAACCAGGAAACAAATTGCCTGTTTTAAAAAGTACCATGTTAAACAAAAACGTGTCTGTGCCTAGCAATGTAAAGGGGTTTGTTGTTGTGGAATATATAGGGGATGTTTATCCAACAGGTTGATCTAGGACAAAATAAAATAAAATAAAAACGTTAAACTGCATGGGCTGGATTTTGCAAGCTACACAAAGAAGTTTTTCCTGTTGGTCAGTGCTAAGGCTTCCCCCAAATGGAGCCACCATAAACCTCCAGGACACGAAAGTGATAATTGCTAGGTTGGACAACTTTGACTGACCAGGACAAAGAAACTTCACATACTAATAAGTCTTGGGTCTGGGCGAGCCGTCTTACAATGGAACTTCTAGGACACGGATGTGCGATAAAGGAAATCACACCTCCCTGTGACTTCTACAAGAAGCTTCAAAGAAAGACTCCATGAGAAACCCTGGAGTTAGGGGGGTAGCTTGGAAGCTATGCCCGTATATGGGGAACAATACTGAACATTTGTTTCCAAAGACTATTTTATAAATACAACTTGTAACATTTTTATCTTTGCAACCAGACTTTGCAGAAATGTAAAAAAAATTAACAGCTTTAATGTCATTTTGTGGGTTTTCATTTAAGACATGGTAGCCTTCACTGCCATGTTGGGAATAGAAATGGTAAAGAAGTGGATATTCTGAGTAAAGGTTACAGAGTGCCATTGTAAAATGTAATACAGAGATGCGTAAAAATAATCTATATACATGTGTAAAGTTGTAGAATTTTAAGTAATATAATTCTCATATAATTCTCACTGAAAAGGGTGAAAAACTAGTAGAAGGGTGAAACACCATCGTTAGGATTGGACTGCTATGCTCTACATACAATATGTAACCTGCTTATGTAACCTGCTTATGCAATTTGTTAAGATGCTTCAATTGTATAAATGTACCATTGATGGCAAAACAGAATTTTACCTAAAGTAAATGTGGGAGGTTTTGAACACTGTAAAACTCACATCATAAGTCTGACATCCTGCCCTTGCAATCCAACCAGCTGAGAGCGAGGCGGGGACTATCACCCTTGACCAATCCAGTGGTTTAGAGGTGTGCTTAGCTAAGCATGCCCTACCATATTCTTCCATGATGTCACTTTGCATTATAAATAAAAGTCCCTGACAGGACTCTAGACACACACACTCTCCTGAATTTGCTGCGCCGGCGTTCCTGATCTGCTCTATTCATCTTGCTGATTCCAGATTTCATTACAAGGCCAAAACATTGCTGACCCTACTCCAGCAAGGCCAAAGCTTGCTTATCCTGTCCCAGCAAGGCCATTTATCCAGAAAACACCCACTAAATTCCCATTACAAAAGGGGAAAAGCTGTGGTACCTTTTGCATCTTGAAATCAGACCGACTTGCTGCCCACTACCTGCATGCCCGCTGCAACCCTATCATCTCTGTGCACCCTGTCATTGACTTTCTAAGTACTAGCGCTATTTCTCTAATAAGTCTTTCTTGTATAGATCATAAGTCATTAGCAATATTTTGATTAAATAAATACATTTTCCCTAACGAAAAGGGGTAAACTGTGTGAAGGGTTACAACTGCAGCATAACTTGGATATTCACAGGTGGTGTTCCTCTTTTCTTAGCTATTAAATCTAGTTTAAGTGCCTTTCATTTTAAAACCAATTTTCTTTTTTTTCACTGCTCTATTTTCCTCAAAACGAACCTCACTCTACCTTCCAAATCTCTCTTAATTCACCAGCTAGAGACCTCCCTTCACCTCTAAATTGTCCCTGTGATATATATCCATCCCCCAGCCCGAAAACTGCATCCCAATTCAGTGTTTTTCACCCATTTCTTTTAAAAAACGTTTTTGCATTTAAAACTGCTTCTGTGTAAAAATGCAACTTTCCGACGTGTGATTTGACTGCACTGGGTTTCAATTTTAACTTGCTTTGTGAACTGTATACTGCTATGATACTTTGCCTCACGGTTGCTAGTGATATAACTTCCCTGATACTGTGATCAAACATATGCATAGCATTATTTTAAAACACATATAATTAATTATTTATCAAAATCCAAGTGTCATTTCAGGCCTTTGCAAAGGGTTTAAAATCAGTTTTTACCTCTTATTTTGACAGGGAAGACCGGATGTTGATTCTGTTATTCGTAGGTTGAGGGAGCATTGCAGGGGGAAACTTTAACTTAGATGCTATCTATCCTAATTCAAAAAGTGCTCCTATTCCACTGTGCTTGTTGTAGAAGGTTAACCAAGTGCGTTGCTTCCATTCCCATTGTAATCATCACCCCATTGGTGATTGCTGCCCAATATCAAAAAGTGTGTGATTTTTGTGAGCTTTTGTGAGCGTCCTCTGCATCGACTGTGTTTGAACATTTCGCAAGTTTCGCTTGTTAGATTGTTGAAGAAGTTAATGGAGTACTCAAAGTGCACAGTAAAACCCAGCTTTGTTCAAAAACACAGAATAAGTGGCCGGAGAGCATAGAGGTAGCTCTGATAGTACAATAGGTGTGAGAAGGTTTTATATCAAAACTGCATCATCAATGATGTTACACTACAACATTGATTAAAAACCTATGAACACTTTTAATTGTTTAATAATTGTTTAATATGCTAAGCTACATACAGAATTATTAGCGGCTAGTCCCTCAGTTGGTTAGTACTTGCCTGATAGATCCACCTGTGCCCAAACAATTATAAATAAAACTTTCACTACTTCACTTGGTTGGTCACTAATTGGTTGGCATCTTCCATCATGGGTGGTATGGCTGGAGGGATCTGGATTGGTTGGAATCTTGCTCACCTACCTTGGACACTTTGACAAGGTGGCAAGACAAATGCGGTTGGAGGGGTGAAGTTCATGTTCTGCACTTGTTCCCCATTAAAAGTAACCCTTCATCATGCTAAGGCCATTTGCCCTATCTATTCCTTTGTATTTGACGTTGTGCAACATCTTGTGTCTGTGTGTGCTGTAAGGGGTTTGGCAGGAGTCTTACCTGAATTTGGCTTATAATGAATAGCTAATGTTCTTTGTGACTTGTTCATGTGTTAGGAGACCATGTGGAAGAGTGAATGTATTCTTATTTATTGGATTTTTTGCTAATTCTAACGTGTGTGTTATATTTCCTTTGGACTCTTGGGACACCTTTTCTCTTTTCTCTATGGAGTCTCTTAGCAGAGTATTTTCGTGTACCTGGACATCAATGGCTGGTTGTTTCTTTATAAATGTTAATTAGCTTTGTAGCCTGTGATATCTCCTCTGGGAACTGTTACCTCATCTCTGCGTTCTACCCCTCTGCCACTCCCTTTTGTGCCTCTGACCTTGGTGCTTTCTGCAAACTATTGTCCGGTGTAGCTTCTGGTTTCTGAAATAAATATGTTTTGTAAATTCAGCACCTTTCTTACTCTTGGGCCTGTTGCAGCTTTGTGCTATGGAAATGGCTGCAGGTTGGTACATTCTCTGTCACGTTGTGCCCTGCATTTCCTTGCATGTTAATGCTCTTCAGGGCTACATATCTATATAGGTGGATATGAACTTCGTATCTGCGTGCAAGTATTTTTCTTGTCTGTGTGTATGTCCATGTCTAAGTGCAAATGTTCTCCATGTCTATGCACTCTTCATGTCTACGGGTACTTACCATCCATGACGGGTGACCAATGGTGTAGGTCTGTCCAATGAATTTAGGAAACGCACTAAGATTGTGCAGATACTTGATCTGCCATGTTACTCGACACATTCCAACTATAGTTAGTGTCCATTGACTAAATTCCAAATGGATATCTGGGAGCATGGAAGGATTTCACTTCAAGCCGTAACTGCAAACTTGTAGAGCACCTGGTACCACTCTTTGGCAAAACGCTGGTTGATTAACAGCAGTGTAGACGTAGCTGATGTTAATCATCTAGCATTTTACCAAAGAGGGAGTTGGGGGTTCCTACTGTGATTGCGTGCAGTCGTTTGCATTATTCGCTTGAGATGATATTCACCAAGTTCGTAGTTGCTGGTTCTTTGTGATGAGTGAGGTTCTCCACGTCTGAAATAGGGGCTCAAGTGATGGTGAGTTCTATCAGAGTTAACATTCATTTTAGGGTCTGTTATTTTATGTTGGTGCAGAAGCTTTCTTGCGGTAGATATTTCCTTTGTGATTGCTTTACTTGGAAGGATTCCATTCTTCCAATTATCTCAGCTACTAATGTTGATGCAATTTATTTTAGCACTTCTGTTTCAAATGCAAGTACGACAAATATCTGAGACGTTGTCTTCAATAGGATGGTGATTTTTTCTGGTCATTTGTGACTGTTACCGAGCATATAGTTCTGCCTTTGGTGCAGAAAAAGCACCAGGGAGTGTGACAGTCACTTGTTCATAATAGAACTTGGAATTTCTGTTTAATAGTTAAATTCAGTTGGCTCACTATGTTTTTCTAGAAATATGCTGTGGACATGCATATGTGATGGGGAGAAGATCAGGTTTCTAGGTGTCATTGTATTGATTATAGGCTGCATTGGGGCTGGCTCTCAAGACAAGATGCTGGTGCTTTTATTAGACCACCGAGATGCATCCCTGGAAAACAACAATGAAGTTTACTGCTAAACAGAATGTATGTAAAATAAGCAAGGCAGTTTGACTTACTTCACTCATATTGTTTCATTGTCTTAACATATAAATCAAATACTATTAGAATGTGCTAACTGTATTCCATTGCCTTTCTCCTGAGATTACATGCATACGTGCATGCAAGTGTTCACTACCTATTCATGCACTGGTCTACTGAAATTTCGCCCTCCCTGTAACATGGAGAACAGTATGGAAGACCGGTTGCTGCACAGTATGCAGAATATCACGTATCAGAGGATCCTCAGAATGGGAGAAACACAATGAGAGATTTTGGATGACTACATTGACAAGCCGCACAGCACAAGTCGATGGGGCCTTCTACTGCATCTCACTCCCGAATAAACTCCTCCACTCAAGTACCAACCTCAGTCTAGTAGAACCAAGCATACTATGCTCAGAGGGGATTAGCAATAGGATCTGAGTAGTGTGCCATAAATTCAAGGAGGAAGCACAGAAGCTCAGAGAGAAACTGGACCTCAGTGATTGCATCGCTGATATGAGAAATTGCTACAGCAAAAGTATCAATCACTTGGCATGTCCCAAACATATTACAACAATGATCGATTCCCCCAGAACGTTAGTGACTTAAAGTATTATATAGTGAACCTTTAAGCGCATTAATCCTAACTCATGCATACAAATAATCTACACATTCAACTCGATCTATCTAATAAGAAAAGTACTTTAGGATCATAAACATCCAATGTTCAAAATGTGTGAATATGTTGTTATGTTAGTTTGTCATGTGATTTGACAAGCAACAGTAAAGCAAATCGATAGGGGCACCAATGCACTGAGTATGAAACAGTATCAAACATGCTTACAAACTGAGAGTAAATTCTTACTAGGGATCTAAATTATGCTTTTAAAGAGGCATGTTTTGAAGATAGGTGCTGATGTTTCGACTAACTATAGCAACATTTTTCGAGATTGCTGAACCCTGTAAAGATAAGAAGGAACCCCTTCTTTTCTAGCAGCATTTTGGGAAGATACAGAGATGGCAGCTATCAGACATAAGATTTCAAGAGGGATTATCAATTTGAGTTTGTCTCTCAATAACACTAGGTTCGTCTGGTGAAATATTCTGTAACCAAACACAAAACTTTTAATAAAATCCCATTAGCTTACGGACAACCTCTGAAGCAGGGGAAATACCAGAGAGATACTCATCTATTTTGGTAAAATGGAGGTTATCCATTATCCTTCTGTTATCATCCTGCATCAAAGTCACCTATTCCAGGATATCAGACTGGAATGTGTCCAATATATAGTTGTACTCGGCATAATATTGAAGCTGGAAGGTAACTGCATGCAGAAGTCTGTATGGCCACCCGAGTGTGCAAAATGATCGCCCTGGGACGGGAAGGACAACTGCCACTTGAAGGTAACCTGGAAAAAAGGAATGAGTTGATAATTTGATACTCTGTTTTTAAGTGCTTTCAAAATATACAATGATTGTATTTGTTTGGAATAACTATGACCAAAGAGTTCCAGATTGCTGATACCTAAACAGAGAAGAGGCTGCGTCTCCATCAATTGTGATGGTGTCATGTTATGTTATGTTGATTTATACCACACAACGCTGCCAATTTGCATGGTCCCCAGGCATGTTAGGTGATCTTCTGTTGTTCTTAGTTCCTTTAGTGTCAAGTTCCGTAGTTTGGCTTTGAAAGGAGAGAATACAGTCCCTCTGAATTTCCTTTTCTTGTAGTTATTTGTTTTAATTTGGATGTTGTTGCTTCATCTTGGTTTTTTCCTGGTTAGTGGCGGTTGCTTTTGGCTTGAAGAAATTCTGCTTCTTGTCCCTAAAGTGAATTGTGAGTGAGGCACAGGCCTTTGAAGTTAAGGATTTTTTTTTTAACTGGAAGCGTGTGAGGTGGTCTCTTCTGTTTAGTCTCAGGAGGCATCTTGCTGCTATTTTGGATGTGTTGGAGTTTTTTTGTGAGGCGTTCTGGCATTGCAAGGTAGAAGCAGTTTGCATAGTCTGGCACAATAAGAGGATGAAGAGAAGGCAGTTCACAGATCTAAGATTTCAAGAGTGATTATACAATTTGATTTTGTTTCTCAATAATACCAGAACTATCTGGTAATGTGTTCTATTTGATGAATACAGGGATTTTAATTCAAACGTCCTTGCCATAGGCCACCTGTCAAGTAGGACCAACACAGGGGAGATATATCTTCTGTAAAGTTGCATGTGAAATTGTGCCCCAAGCACACTGAGTAACAAAAATAGAGGATAGCAGAACTGTAGCTATGCATTTTTGCAGCTTGTTGGCTGAATCAGTAAAGGTAGAAGAATCTGTGGCAAGAGCATTGCTGCACATAACAGATTTTGGTAGCTTTCTTGATTTGAACGGTAGGAGCAGGTTGGTAATCTCCCACATGGTGAATTGTTGTTCCATTGCATATTGATTTTGTGTGACTTCACAGTGTAAGGTCTGATGTTTGGCCATGGAACTTTAGATAGGGATGCAAGAGTAAATTTCAAGAACCAGAATAGAAGGAGGCATGAAGAGATAGTAGTGCCAGTTAGTCCACCAAGTGGTGACTCTGACTGTGAGATGCTGTTTGGAAACGCCATTGCTTCAACACGTTCAAAATACTCTTGGCAATCAGTGGCTGGCAGACTTGAAGGTTTTATCTAACAGCCCTCAAATGCATGGCTTTTTATGTCCATATTCTAAGAGTAAGGGGAAGAGATGATGATGAGTCTAATTAGGAAACCCCCAGTTAGCACCAGTGAAGGATGCAGAGATTTTCCTAGGTGGTGTTTTATAGCATGCAGACTCTCTGGCCCACAGGTGGACCAACATTCATTGAAGACAACATGAAGAACTGTGGCTTTGAGAATGTTGGCAAGTAGTGATTGGTGCAATGGTTCCATGTTTGATGTTTCCCCCATGAAGTAGCCATATTGGAAACAGATGACTATCTGATAATTTACTCGAATGGCAATAACAATGAGACTGTACCAGATATCTAGGTTAATGAGCTCACGTAAATCAGATGTTCAACCTTTTAAATTTGCCACATTTAAGCATTGGTAAATTGTTTCCCTAAGCACGTGCAGCTGAATTTCCTGGGACAAAGTTTAGAATCAGCCAGCAACACCAAGGTTTAGTCGGGAATTTGTAGCCCAGGAAAAGCTGGTCTAACAAGGCGATATTTTCAGAGCCATCACTGATGTGGAGGCAGTACAGGGTGGGAGATGGAGAGCTCCCCTGCAAATCAGTGTCCGGTTCTAACTTCTAGCCTTAGAGCCAGGCCACTATTGTTGGATTGTTTCGCATGATATCGTTTCATAGAATGTGTTGTATTCAGTCTTTCACAAAAATGCAAATATCGGTTGCTTGAGGCCTTAGCTAATGTAAAAAATAAATCATATCACGAACAGGAACATATGTGTGAAAATTGTCCAAAACAAGCCGTAGCGGACATGTTTTAAGATCAGTTGCCAATTTGATGTTTCTGAATGCTAGCTCTAGAAATATATTTCTGCTATGACATTTACGCCACCCCAGGACAAATGGGGCTTGAATCATGCATCTAATACGTCCCCTTTTATTTAAGTCCACTGTCTTGTGCAGAATGATGACACATTAGGGAGGAAGACGGCACATTAAGAATGTGTTGTTCTTGATAACAGCAGCGATATTCTTGATGGCTGTTTGAAGAAGGGTCATGAATGCAATGGAATGTAAAGCAGGATCATACTTATGCCCTATTGCAGATAGAAATGAACAATTTCAATGCATCCAAGAACAATTCCAAAGAATGGAAAATGACATTTTTATCAAATTGCATGTTATCACTTTCTGAATGGAATTGAATAAGGACGTGTTCGACGTTGAATACATGTCACATAAAAAGTAAATGAGCAAAATAAGAAAACAATTCAATTCAAATGTATGACTAACAAAGACTGATGGTAGCATGAGTTACAGAAAAAAAAGTATGTATTTAAGGTGTTTATCTGAAAACAAGCATCAGGCCCTTCTGCCACTTTAAAACACTTTAAAAAAGATGCATGCATCTTATGTTGATGAGCCAATGATGTGAGTGTGTACAATGGAAGCACGGGCACACTAACACATATATGTTGAATACCTGTCAGTAACAAATCAAGGTCGCATTTTAGAGCATGGCCACTTAATAAACAATGCCCCCCTCACCCCCAAGTAGGCGTAATATCATAGAAAACGCTGTGACTTGCAAGTAAGCACTAAGGCACATCCAGAGGCGTAGCTAGGTTTGTAAATGATCCGGGGCTAGAGCCCATGCCATGGCAAGTTTAGACGTCACATAACTATATCATATGAACGCACATGCTGCGTCACACTTTCGAGCGTTAACCTTGCATGCTGCTCATACTCATTTGGAAGTACCGCTAACGTGTCACACTCCAAGTGTGAAGATTCATCCAATCCTAGGTAACACTTTATGGGCCTATCTAAGACAACGAAAAGCTTTGGGCAGGACAGCCAAAGACTTGCTGTGGATTGAGAAATTATATTTATGCGGCGGCTGGAGAGATACCTATTTGCTACATTAGACATACCATCGCTTGCTGCTGGTTGTTGGGCTCACAAGTTGCCAGGGGGCAGCTAGTGAGCTTAAAATGTGGTGGGACATCATTAATGTAATGATACAGTGTAGTGAGCGGGCACAGCGAGCTTCACCGTCAGAAACCTTTTGAAAAAAACAGGCCATAATCACACACATTTCTGCACGATTTTTCCAAAATAACCAGCAAAGTACATCTTCTTCTTGGGGCAACATACTATTGTATGGGAAATTTCATTTTGGTGGTTAAATCTATGCTAATCCCTAAAACTACCTATGGTAAACTACTCCTTCACCATATATGAGGCCATGATCAGCAACATCCAACAACGAGTGCACCACTGCATTCATGTCCCATGCTCTTATAACAGTCCTCAACTTACCCCAATTAAGAACAAACAGAGCCAGTAAGAGGGAGGGAAGCGGGAGGCGGCCTTCGATGTGAGGGATGGTTTAGGAAGGTCACTCCCGTTCTGTAATTAGAGGATATCACAGTGCCGTTGCACTTTGGCCGCACGGGCTCCTTTTCTGTGGTGAAGGGGCTCGACTTTCCGCACATACATATTTTCGAGGGACGGTGGCTGCCCCTCAGTAAAATGCTCTCTGGGCTGTGTGCAGACCCAATGTTGCCACCCCGATCAGATACCTCTGCAAGCTCTCAGACGATGGCAGCCCAAGTGGCCTGGCTCCTGTTCTGCATCGCTGGATTGTGCCGAGGCGAAAAGCAAAGGTACGTGCAAAGAGCTGTGCCGCACTGAGCAAGTCAGACATTACTCACGGAACATTTGTATGGCTTTTTAAAATATTACTGCACATTCATTTATTCATGTATTTTCTTATTGTCTTATTGCCACCCATCCCCAATTGAACAGTGAAAAAGATGAGTAAAACAATTGTTAAGAATCTTCCTTAATGGTTAAATGAAACATTGAATCGTTAAAAAAAACTTTGAGTAAAATGTGATGACTATTGTTAAGTCTATGTTTCTAGGCGAGCGGTATGGGGGTCTCCCTAGTTCTGTAGTTCACGGATCCATTGTGTGATGGGCGAGCCCGTGCCTCGGGCCGCCCTGTACTCACACACACACACACACACACACAATCACTGAGGCAGGACACATACATCTGTACTTTCCAGGGTCCCGGCGGCAACTACCGCAAGGACCATCTTTATTCCAAATGCGCATGCGCGGCCCGAAACGAGGCTCGCGCATGCGTACTTTCAACGTAAGACGTCACATCCCTTTTTTTCTTTAATCAAAACAAACTTTCATCAACACATTAAACATGGTAACTATAGCTGGACCCAACGGGGGTCACTGACCTGACTCGGACGTCGGCTCAGTCTCCTGAGTCCAGGACATAGTCCTTGAGACGAGCAGGCAGTCTGCGATCATGTCGCACATGATATCGGCTGCTGTTCCGTGGGGCCACAACGGGGCTATCAGCCCGCGGCGGCATGTCCAGTGGTGAGTCAGCTACTGGGTTCTTGGCCACAGATTCCGATGAGGCTCCTTCATCTGGATCGGCTTCTGCACACAGGACATCCACTTTTTTGAAGAAGGACCGGTTGCGATTGATGGTCCCTCGCTCGTTGGCCGCGGTGACCATGGTCCCCTTGACATGGGTAACAGTCCACGCTGGAGTTTGTACATTAGTGACAGCTTCCCTTCAGGTCTACGATTCCGAACAAACACAGAATCTCCCACGGCCACCTCCTTATCTTGCAAACCCCTCCTCGCACTCTCCTTCACATTGTGTGCAGCTCGCTCCTCACTGACTTTCTCGTTGTCGATAACCCTGGGCTCCCGTCCCTCCATCTCTGGGATCAAACCTCTCGGACAGCGTCCAAACAAAGCTTCGGCTGGGGGAACCCCCGTGGATTGGTGAGGCGTGGTTCTGTATTGCCTCAAGAACTCAACCAACTTCTGCTGCAGGTCACCCCCTCCATTTGCCGATATTCTGAACACTTTCTTAAGGGTCCTCATAAGTCTTTCAGCTTCACCATTCGCCTGAGGCCAGAGGGGCGAGACTTTCCGGTGTTGGATGAACTTTTTCGTTCAAGTACTGCGCAAACGGGCTCCCCGTGAATGGAGGCCCATTGTCCGATCACAGAATTTCGGGAAAACCATGAGTCGCGAACATTTTGTCCAAAGCCCTGATGGTGTGGTCGGTCGCTGTTGACTCCACCACCTCCACTTCCGGATACCTCCACCATTGGTCAACCACTGCCAAAAAGTACATGCCCCTCCCCGTCGATCCAAAATCAGCGTGGACGGTGCCCCTTGGGCTCTCACTCCTTTCCATGGAGCTGATGGGCGGAGCCCTCTCTACGGGGCTCGCCGCTTGGCACGGTAGGCACCTCTTCACGTACAATTCCACTAGGCTTTCCAGATCGGGGAACCATACTTTGGGTCTCATCCACGCCTTCATCTTGGCGACCCCTTGATGTCCCGTATGTGCAGTTCTAGGACGCGATTCAGGGCTTGTGGAATGACAATCTGCCTTCCCCACAGTAGTAGACCGTCGTCTGATATCGAGAGTTCATCCCTCACCCTCCAGAGTGCCTGAAGGTCCTTCTGAACCCTCACTTCCTGCCTGGCATTGTTCTGGAGCACCTCTTTCCAGTCGCCACTTCTCACCGCAGCCTGCATGATTTGAAACACTTCATCCTTAGACGATTCCTCGGCCACTACTACCCTGGACAGTGCCACAGGCATTGCGCCCTCCACAATATTGTGCACCAACTCCTGGCAATCCACCATCTCGATGGGACCCTCTGCCCACTCGTAGTTCGGGTGGCAGAAGGAGTAAGCCGCAGGGTTATTAGTTCCTGGTCAGTATATCAGCTTGACCCCATTTTCGATGAGCGCAAGCATCCAGCGCTCTATCCTTGGGGGGGGCTTTGACGACACACCCGCTAGGATGGGCAGAAGCGGCTTGTGGTCCGTCACGACCGTCACAGGTTTTCCAAGAATATAAAGACGAAAATGCCGGCAGCCCCCGTGTCCGTGAGAGCCTTACCCGCATATGCGATGGGGCGCATGTCACCTCTAGTGTCGGCTTGCATAAGAACAGTGCCCAGTCCCACTGGGCTGGCATCCACCACAATCTCTGATTCTGCGATGGGGTCAAAATATGCCATTGTGTCACAATCCGACAGGGGTATTTTGATCTCTTGGCAGGCCTCCCGCTCTCTCTTGTCCCACACCCAGGCGGCCTCATTCTTAGTCAGTGCTCTGAGAGGCTCTGAGGGACGCCAGTTCCCTGATGAACCGCCCGCAGTAGTTAACCATCCTCAGGAAACTACGTACCTCTGTGGGGGACTGGGGCGCCGCTGCCTTGCGGATGTCTTTGACTTTTTCCGGGTCTGGCGAAACACTGCTGGCATGGAAGATGAAACCAAAAAACCCAATCCTTTCTTTGAAAAACTCGCACTTTTCACGGTGCAAGGTAAGGCCCAGCTCGCTCAACCTACGCAAAGTGGAGTCCAGTCTCTTCATATGCTCGGCCTTGGACTCAGCAAAAACCAGAATGTCATCACTCATATTGAGTACCCCTTTCATGCCAGCCAGCGCTCCCCTGATGGCATTTTGAAAGACTTCCGCTGCAGATGAAATGCCAAAACTCAGGCGTTTAAACTGATAGAGACCCTTGTGTGTGGTAAATGTTGTAATATATCTCGAATCTGGGTGGAGTTCTAGCTGGTGGTAGCCCGACCTCAGATCCAACTTCGAGAATACTCTGGCCCCTTGTAGTTCTCCCACAATGTCATCGAGCGTTGGTGTTATGTGCCTTTCCCGTTTAATGGCAGCGTTCGGGAGACGCATGTCCACACAGATGCGGACATCACCTGGCTGTTTTGGCTTTGGCACCACTACAATGGGCGATACCCAGGGCGTCGGCCCCTCCACCCTCTCTATGATGTTCATTTCGACTAGTAGTTGAAGTTCCTTCTCAACTTGCTCCCGAAGATGGAATGGAATTCGTCTATGTTTGAGGGCGGTGGGCCGGATTGTATCATCAATGTGTAGATGCACTGGGGGAGCCTTCAACATGCCCAACCCCTGAAAGATGCAGGAAAACTTGACTAGTAGTTGATCTATGTCCACCTGGTAAACCTCGAGAGTAAAGTGCACCATGTCCAACGCCTCTGACCCAGCGCAGCTGAGCAGTGAGTGTGGGCTGACGTCGGTGACGAAGAATCGAGCCTTGATGGTCTTGGTCCCCTTGGTAACGGGCGCCACAAACACCCCTTAAATGGGTAACGGGGTATCACCCCCAAAAGTGGAAATCTTAGCTTTTGACACGTCCAACGGTGGCGTCCCCGGGATTGCCTTGTAGTGGTCGGTGGCAAGCACACAAACAGAGGCCCCTGTGTCTATCAGTACCTGTGTGGGGGCACCTTGAATGTCTACAACACACGTAGGCTGCCTCCTTTTCTGATTGTCCTCGCCGGCCCTTGGTGTGTGGTTACCGGTGCAGCAGCGCGACACATCCTGGCATAGTGACCAGGACTGTTGCACCTACCGCAGACCCTTGATTTGGCGGGACAGTCATCGGAGTGAGGCAGATCATACCCACAATACTGGCAAATAGTCGCAGATCCATGCGCTGGAGTCGCCTCCTGGCGCTTCTGGCCCCAGCAAGCTTTCAACGAAGCTTGCCTCCCCACTGAAAACGCCTCTTCTGACTTGCCAGGGCGTACGGCTGCGTCCATCTTCGCACCTCTTGTCTCGGCCAACTCATATGCCGCTATCTAATATTTGAGTTAGAGTCATACCTGGCTCCCGCAGTATCTGTCTGTGTAGCTGTCTGTGTAGCTTGCCCGAACTGCAACCTTGGATCACTTGATTGTGGACCATGCCCTCTTCATTGTCCCACCTGCAGGTGGCAGCAATCTGCCGCAGACGTACGCAGGACTGGTCAAGGGATTCCTCCTCACGCTGTTTCTCGCCGCAAAAGAGAAATCTGTCGAAGTCCACATTGGATGACGGAATGAAATAGTTCTTAAGGGCCGTTTTAACAGCATCAAACATCACCACTTGCAAGTTCAGAGACTCATAAATGCGGAGAACGTCCATCCCTGCTGAGTAGAGCAGTGTCGCTCTTTTTGCATCATCATTGGTCTCTCTGGTCGCTGTGAAGTACTTGTCTAATTTTCTTATTCACAGTAGCCATTTTCGGCCCAATTTTGAAGGTGGGCCCGAAGTGTCAAATTCCTGCATTGGCAGTAACAAACCATGTTGTCTGCGCACCACCACCTGCGCCGCAGGTGCTTCTCCATCACTGTCCGCCATCTTCACAGGTCGCACAGGCACCTCAGAACAGGGTTAGAGGCCGCAAACTGACTTAGACAGATGTTGACATACCTGGATGCATGAGCTGTGGTGATGCGGTGCTGTAGTGATGATCCTCCCAGGCACCTGGCTATCATTCAACACCTAGATGACCATCGTGTCACCCAGAACCTCTGGTCACAGGTTTCACTGCAGTCCTCCTAAGATGGAGAACTGCAGAAGTTCAAAAAATTGGGTAGTTCATTATCCCTTAGCACGTGGGCAGCGCACGAGCGCCCTCACGGGCCACTACTACCTTACGCGCTGAAAATAACATGGCCGCCATCGCTCGCGTCTTCTTGGGGATGCGCAATGAAGAAAATGCTGGTGATTGACACACTTGCGCGTGTCAAACCGCTCCCTCCGTTGGATCCCGCCTCGTCGCCAATGTGATGGGTGAGCCTGTGCCTCGGGCCGCCCTGTACTCGCACACACACATGCACACAATCACTGAGGCAGGACACATACGTCTGTGCTTTCCAGGGTCCCGGCAGCAACTGCGCATGCATGGCCCGAAACGAGGCTCGCACATGCGTACTTTCAACGTAAGACGTCACACATTGGGTACCGGTTATGAGGGAGTGGTTGTCACACACTTTCGTTTCATGTTATGTATTACCTGGGTTGGGAACATTTCATAGCTGAGCTATTGAGAGGTACCCAAGGAATACCAGTCAATTAAAGCTATTTAAGCAAACGTGCCAGGTATAACTGTGCCACTAGAGATACATGTGTAGCACCGCAGAACAGCAGCAGGTTATGGGCCAAAAGTGTTCCCCGCCAAGCATCTATTTGCAATAGGTGTTTTGCAAGCGATGCTTCCAAATCAGAGCACAAGTTTACTATGACCTGGTTTATTTCATGGCAAAAAAGGATACATTTAATTCAATCTACACACGTTCTGTGAAATTCACCTCAATTCCTAGCAATGTGCCCTCACCTAAGATGAGTTAGGTAGATTTTTCTTTAGGAATACCACCAGAGGACACTACCACTAGTGACATTCCTAGCCACCCAATTCAGAGTGTGCCGCTGGACAGACAAAACCAATGTCTTTTGCGGTTTCGTCCACACTCTCATTTTTCTCTGCATACCCTGCATTGAAAATTTGACCCTCCACATTAAAACGTCATGAAAGCTGCTAAAAAGAAATCCCCCATGAGGCCGAGTAGCAATGACCACCTCCTTCACTTAGCTGCAAATTGATTTTCTGCGTGCAGGCCCGTCCAGCGGATTCATTTTAGTAGTTGATGCCCTCCCTAGTTGAGATATGTGAACCAAGCTCTTTTGCAGCAGGCACCCCCCCACTTCCCCAGCATGTAACAAAGCCTGGGCATTCGGATGATAATTAAAGGAATTGTCTCTCTGACAACCTGCATGAACACACGACTTTAGAATGTGTGCTGTGTGGGCTAAACACTGCAGACATTTTGCTTACACACAATGAGGAAAGGAAGCATTCTAAGGTTCTCTGTTGATGACTGTGTCACTGACAGCTGTGCTTCGGGTCCAACCTGTGCGAGAACACACTCTAGGGTGTGCACATCGCAAAGTGGCTGCTAGCCCCACCTGTTCCACTTGGTACAATCCAACAACAAATATCTGTGCACCCGCACTCCAAGCTTGAGCACACATGGTGAGCTGAAAGAAGTGAGCAAGAGGCCTGCATAGTGCTCCGAACGCCAGCGTACAGTCTCCGCTGCGTAGTGCGTACGCTAGCAATGCGACACTGAAATGCATCCCTAAGACCGGAGTAGCGCCTGTTAGGTAAGAATTGATGCAGTCACACTGTGTGAGACTACCCAACACTTATCTGTTTGGTATTAGGTAACCCACTTTTTGGTATAGGTCTGTACTATGCAAATTGGTAGAGTGACTGAGCAGCCAGGCCTAAATCAAGAGGGGTAAATGTGATCTGTAGAGCTGTAGCAATGAAATGTGTAAATACCAGTAACCAAGTAACACTTACATACAAGGTTTCAATTATAAATAATTATTTATTTATTTAACATCAATTTTTAAATAAGCATTCATTAAAAAGGCAATTCATTATACAATTTAAATATGTCTGTAAGAAGTCAAACTACCAACTGCACCTCCTCAGAGGTGTTCTTCCTTTCCTCTCCTTCCCCCAGAAGCTCACTGTCTCTAGATCTTTGGTTCTCTCTAAGCTGGAATACTGCAACTGCCTCTTTCTAAATCTGCCTGCTTCCACTCTAATCCCTCTTCAACACATCCAGAACTGAACTTCAAGACTTGTCCTTGGCCACAAGCCCAGGGATCGTATCTTTCCAGCACTGAAATCTCTGCATTGGCTCCCGGTGACTGCAAGGATTAAGTTCAAGACCCTCTGCATTGTCCACAAGGCCTTCTGGGGCCTGGGTCCTCAATACCTCCAACTCTCTCTTCGTAAATGCCTTCCTACTCGAGTTCTATGCTCCTCCACCTTCAACTCCCTCAGGGTCAGTCGCTTCTCCAAGCAACAAGTTGGTGGTAGATCTCTTACTTCGACTGAGGCCTCTCTCTGCAACAGCCTCCCTGCCTCTCTGAAACTTGAGGAGTATCATCTCCGGTTCGGGAAGCACCTCAAGACCTTCCTCTTTGCTTCTGCCTTCTCTCTTCCTCTCCCCTGCTGATTTCCTGTCTGATACTGCACTGGTCACCTGGATACTCTCTGATTTCGGGCCCAAGTTCCTGCCCACCCAGTTGCACACCCACTTTGCCTCCCGGCAACCCTTGCACTTGGGTCTGTATCAGTAACCCCACAGTTCCCCTGCCTGCACTTTTGGAAAGCTGCTGTCTGCACTTACCCTTGCACCTGCCACCTGCTGGCCACACGTCGTGTTACTGTTTTGATCTCATGTACCGCAGTGCTCCCCTTCCCTTTCCCCTGTCACTTCTCCCCTCCCTCCTCCCTTGCACTTGTGGGATCTCATTGTCACTTGGCCTAGTAAGATTGTTGTCTCTGTCCTCCCTCTGTTTCCCCTTCTCTGCCTTGTCGCACCTTGTAACACTTGTGTATAGGCATGTTACATATGCCATATCATATCATATCATGTCATACTTTTAAATTACTGTTCAGAATCAGCACAGGTTAGTGAATACTCTCTTTGGATATGCTTCGTACACAATTCCTACACCCTGAGGTGACTTCACTCACAAGGATAGTAGTGGCACTTATATATCACACTAGTTATGATTCTGAGGTTGCAGAAAGGAAAGGTTTAAAGAAGGAAAAGGTTAAATAGGTTATCAATATATGTGAGGCCACTTTGAATCTTCCAATGAAATCTAGACAAACCTTTCCCAGAAATAACAGTCTAAAACACGTTACCACCTATGAGGGACACACACTGTCAAAGTCAATGGGCTAGAATAGTCTGCAGGGAGCCAGGACAGCCAAGGTCCATTTGAAACAGTCTATGGAGCTGCGGCACATCTTATAATCAAAGGCTTGCACAAAGTTAGAGAGTTTGTTATACAATCATTTGTACGGTCAAAAGCTGGTAAGACTATGGAAGGAGAGTTGAAATCAACTCAAAAGGTAAGCCACTGCAAGTCTCAAATGAGAAAGGCACAGCTCAAGAGACAATGAGATAAGTACCCCAAGTCTAAACCGTATCTCTGGTTTGAAGAAGAGTGGTCCAGCAGGATTCTATCCTGTTACAGCAGTGCAGACCTCATGTTCCTGAGCTTCAGTCATAGGGACAAGAGAGAGGACATTCAGAGGGCTCCTACAGCTACAGGCTCTTTTTGGTTCAGCAGTTCTTCACGGTTTCAGCGCTTAGCAAACAGCACTGTCATGGATCTCAGATACCAGTTGGGTGTCCTTCACTCCTTGGGTCCTGTACTCTGGCGAGGGGACTCGAGCTCTGGTCATCCTGCTTCTGGAGGGTCCTTAGGAAACTCCTGGAGTTTCTAGCCGGATTTCAGATATTCCACTCGACTACTGATTTCTCGACCCCTGGCACTCGGTTCTAGCAGCAGCAAAGAAGTACAACCAGTCGGGGAAGATGGTCCAGTGGGGTTTGTCTCAGGGTTAGTTGGCCCCACTAACCCAAGGGAAAAAGTTGTCCCTTCTGGAGCTTCTCTGTTGAATCAAAAAAGGAGTTTAAGCATAGCAACAGGGCTTCAGCGGACAATTCAAAGGTCCAGGAGGATGCAGCAAGCTTTCATCACAGTTTCTTTGTTGAGTATTTCTCCTAGTGGTCGACTCTCCCTCTGGTCCCAAAACCCTTGCCTTTTATGCAGGTTTCTCCCATTCATGCACAGCCTTGGCTGTCAATCACCCAGCAGGGTGGCTGTCCAATCAGGACTGGTTGCATTCAGGCATTCCTAGAGACAAAGCACAGTGGGGTTTTGAGAACTTCCCTCACATCCTGCCTTTCCAGACACACTGGAGCCAGAAGCGGGCTTCAGGGCTGAAGACCACCAAAGGCAAAATTAACAAAGGGCTTGAACCTGGCTCAATGCATAGAGGAATACCCAACAAAGACCTCACAAACAGAAAATGTCGAAAAAAGAAGACCGGGCCATTTTTATGAAATGGTCACTCATGGATGCTGTATTGCAGCCAAGGGTTCAGTCTGCGGTAGGAAAGCACAATGGAATAAAAAATTAAACCTCTGCCACCAGCCATTTAAAGTAGTGAGGGTATCATAACAATGTTACATGAGAATATAGGCTAAGGGGATGCTATTTAACCCCCATCACTGAACATAAGATGGGGTGTGCTGGACCTACAAAGAGAAAAGCTAAGTAAAGTCAATTTTACTTTACTATTCTTGGGTGCAGTACTTCACACAAGAGAAGGTATTTATACCTTATGAGAAATCTAAAGGATTTCTCTGTGACACTGCACTGAAGGTGCTGTGTGTCACCATACAAAAAGTGAATGCCTTTGGTGTTTGTCAGACTCCAAAAACAGAGGAAACACATAATCCAAATCAGGTCAAAACACATGAGAGAATGAGAAAAGGGTCTCCCTCACTCAAGGGTTCAAATGTAAAAGTCTTAAAGTCCAGCAAAAGAGCAGGGGTTCTCTAACGTTAAACAGAATTGGCACAGAAATTAGAATTCTCCCTACCAGCGCCAGCAAAAGCCAAGCACTTAATGAAAAGGCCTTGTACACATTTGACCAATGTTCAAAAATACTGCAATCAAACAGTTGGCAAAACACTACACAATCCTTGAACAAATGTATGTGATTGCTGAAAGAGCAGAGCAAACCATAGGATGTGAGGTCAAAGCCTGAACATTTAGGGAGTCGACTATTCACAATACACTTTCCTAAGTTTAAAACTACAGCTTCCAGCGGATCAAAGCTTCTTATCAGACCTGCGATGATGGTTCCAGGGAAGATGCATGTGCTATCTGATTAAAACCTCGCACAATGGGATTCACCTTCTGCCACCAGTCGACCGTCTGTGCATTCTGGATTATCCGTGTGCCTGGCCATTCATACCAGGTGGCTGTGGCTCACTGTATTCAGGAGGTAGATTGAAGAAGCCACCTGTTTCATCAATTGGGCCCGTCAAGCCTCAAGCCTCAAGCTGCTGCATCTAAGCTGTGTGTCAATAAATCGAGTGCCACCCAGTCAGCATTCACCATGTTGACGGGTTCAGTATCTTCTTCATTGCATAGGGACTCTGCCATTTAGCTACAAAGTTTGACGAGTCTAAACTACATATATATTAGAGAAGCAGGGCTATGAAGCTGGGGAGAGAAGAAGCATAAGGGAGTGGGATGCTGGAGGGGAGAGGGATTGAGGAGAACTAAGCAGTGTAAGGGATAGGTTGGTGCCACAGGAAGAAGGAAGGTCATGGCTTAGAGCTAACAGGCTGGTTGGTGTCAGCTGTGTTTGTGTCCATGCCAGCTGTGCACATAGGGTGTTGAGTGGTGTAGAACCCCATGGAAGTCTTACTGGTGACCAACGGGTCCGGGCTGCACAGGAGCCGGCAGACTGTGAGAAAAGCTGATCCCAGCAGGCTGGTAGGACTAGGACACCAGCAGGAGGCGATGAAGCCTGTGCCGGGGAGCACAGGCAGACGGTCAGCAGATCCGGACAGCGTGAGCTGAAAGCCAGTTGTAGGCTGACAGGTAGCTGCTCTGGAATGCGAGCGCTAAAAGTTTAGGTTGGCACCTTTGAAAGAGGCAGGATGCAGTCCATGGTCAGCCAGAAGGGGAGTCGTGACGAAAGACAGCAGGTGTGTTTGGATTGCAAGCAGAGGAGCTTTTTGCTTAACGTGCAAAGTGGCCTGGGAGGTCGGCTCCTGGCAGTTGATGGCAGTGAAGTGATGATGTTGAGGACGTCATGTGATGGGGAGAGTTGGGCAATAAGGGACCATCAGACCATGCAGGCTGTTACCATAACTACTTTTGACAGTGCAGTTCATGCAGAGGCATGGTAGCGTTGTAGAACTAAGGAGATGAATGGTACAAAACGTGATCGTCAGGCGCAGCGGACGGAGAGCTGTGGTGGAAAAAGGCCTCGGGTGCCTCAGTGGAAAGTGAGGCGTGTCGGTGGTCTTCCTTTTTCAGGAGTCTGTATAGGTGTCTGGGGGCGTTCTGTTAAAGGAGTCAGTGAACATCTCCAGTGAGGTTGTGGACCATACTTCAGGTAGATCCTACCGTTAGCTCAACGTTATGTCTGGAGAGTTTTGCAGTGAGGTGTTCTGCCAGGACTGCTGCCGTTTTATTGACAACTTGAAGGTTTTGGATATGGATTTGTGGTGGTTCTATTTTTGATTGAAGGGACTCAGCCTCAGTGAAGCCAAGTTCGTTCTGTTTGTGGGGGGCAGTTTTTTCCTGATATTTGACTTTTATGTTGTGTCCTCTAGTGCAGTTAGTTGCAGTTGTTTTGGTGGGCTGATACTGGGCGATGTTGGTGTTCAAGGCATGTTCCATAGCTGTTGTGTTTATGTTGTGGCCTTCTGTTTAGGGTGCTGCGGTCAATCTATCATTTTCTGTTTTCATTTTTTGGTGCAGGGGATCACAAGACACTTTTTAATTGTTGCATTTTTTTGGTGGACACATGGGTGTGGGGGTCTGCATTTTGGACAGATGTTGGGGAGAAGTGAAACATGTGGGTGCAAACGTGCATTTAAGACCCATGTTTTTGGGACTTGTGCATTCTGGTCTAATATTTTGGGTTGAGTTTTAAGGATTTCCTTGCCGGTTTGACTTGGTTCCGTCTCCGGGGACTTGCAGGTGCAGGGATTCGGGTTTAGGTGAACCTATGCATTCAGTAGTGTTCACTGTTTTATTAATTGTTTTTTTGTTTGTGTTGTCTGTAGGGGGATGTTTTTCTCCCTGGTTGTTGTGGGATATTTTTCTGTATGCCTGGTGGATTCTGTGGTCATTTCAATATGGGTGTATGTGTGCAATTTCCTTGTGTGTTTGTGTGGTGTGGTGATTGGGGTATTAGTGTGTTGCACAGTCTGCTGTGCGTGGAGCTGTGGGCTACATCTGGGATTTTTGTGGCACCGCCTGCGGAGCGGTGGGGCTGTGGGTTACAGCCGGTATCTGGTTGCATTGTCTGAAGTGTGGGAGGCTGTTGGTTGCAGCTGTGATTTGACATTTCCTCTGTGTTGGGGATGTCAGTTTTAGTCATGTTGGATTATCATCCGGTTTTGGAGCTGTGGCTAGCATCCAGGATGTTGATCTTTGTCTGGTGTTGGGGCTGTTATGTTGCAGCCAGGATTTTGGACAGTTGCCATGCTTTTCCATGTGTGTGATCATTAACTTTCGGACATGAAGCCTAGGGCCTGCACTTGTATGGCTCCTGGTGTGTATGCTGACATTTGTCAGGTTTCTGTGTCACCTGCTTACCATTAGTTTTGTTGGTGGAATTGTGTGTCATTTTTCTCCATAGTTTGTTGTGGGATAGGAGGAGTATTTTGGTTGGAGCATGCATTTTGGGCTTTGGTGTTCGGGAGGTGAGGAGTGGAGTTGAGCACAGTGGGTGTGGAGGGAGTTTGGTGTTTCATGCTGTGTTTTCTTTTGTGGCATCATGTCTGTTTCAAGCTGTTAGTCATTTTCTGGTTTTTCATGTTAAATGTCGCCTTTGACGCCCAACATTTTGTCATTGGCATTTCTGTTTTACTGTGAGGAGTGGCGTTTGGTGTAGTTTCTTCAGGCTATGAGTTTCCCGTTTGAAGTTTGGGAGTTTGAATTTGCATTCCTTAGTGATATATCTGGTTAAGGTACTGGAGTGCGAGGAGTGGGTTTTTTCTTAATGGCTTGGTGGCTGGTTTTGGTGGTGTTACCCATAGGTTAGTAGGTCTATTATTTTGGATTTGCATAAAGTTGTTATTTTCTTTTGGGTTTACATGCTGCACACATGTGTGCTTGGTAGTGAGATGTATGGTCTGCTGGTTGAGGTGGGGTACTCTTCTCTTTTGTGTTGTTGGGTAACAGAGGAAGTCTTTTGTAGGCTTGATCTGTAGTGTGGGTCAAGGTGAATGTAATACTGTGAGGCCGTGAAGCAACCTACCTGTTAATTTACCTGATACCTTGGAATAAAAATACCTGAAGAAGCATTGGTCAAATCATCTTCATTACCCACGTGGCTACTTCGGAGAGAGTCAAGAACATGGGGGAGGAGGAGGTTGGCATGGGAAGAGAGACATGAAAGTTAAGAGCAGCGGTAAGGAGGTGGTGGGAAAAATTCGGACAGATTGAGAAATCTCACTCAGCCTGTTTTGGCAGTAGAGGACCCTTAACAATTTTTTCTTTGGGCTCTTCCCCATAATCTAGGTAGCGTAGGAAGCCAGAGCTGAGGAGAGGAAACTAAGAGGACTTTGCTAAAAACTCTAATCAGGGCAGACAGGGAAGACATTCAGTGTCATTTAGAAATCCAGCAACAAAACCCGGGGATGGGGTGGGTCAGCATTTGCCACAGATAATGAAAGAAGGGTTGACTGGGAACCACAAGAGACCCAGGACATCATTGTCAAATTGGCCCCATATTACACATTTTCACTAAGCACAACCCTTTCCCTATGGGAACATTTGGAAATGCGACACCAAAGGGGCCATGGGTGCACAGGCTTACCAGGAAATCTCCAGAGGTTCCTGTAGGCCAGTACACTCCTGCCTGGACCCTTAGAGCCACCAGCAGTTGTGGCGATGAAATGTCAACCAAACTGTTGCAATCTAGCAAACGACTGTGCCACTTTAGTGTAAGGTCGGAACATCCCTCTCTCCCTTGTGTTTTGTGTCAACGTTTGCACTATTATAATAAGACATACCCTTGTTTTGTTGAAACCACTACCTTTAGGCTTTACACCCAGCTTTAGCGCATGTTCAACTTTTTTCTTTATGTTTGTAGCGCTGGAGCTAAACGAGAAAAGATTGTGGGCCTGACTTACAAAGCGTTTTGCGATGTGGTTGCGCCATTGTAAAACACTTTGGTGAATCAGGCCTTTCTATTTCCAGAGTGAGCGTGCTAGACATTTTTTTTTTTTAAAGTATTGTTCTACATTACTAGTTCATCGCTACCTGTTTCTATGTATAGCTCATGTGAGCTAAATCTAACACAAATAGCCCACCACGTGAGATATGTTTTCCACGTTTAGCATGTGCATGACCACTCACATAAAAACAGAAACCATCAGTGCGGGTGGGCTTGCCAAGCTAAAAATGCATTGCTTTCCATATCTAGTGATCCAAGAAAACCTAGGCTATCCTCAATAAAAATAAAAAATAAATTAAAAAAACTATTGCATTTTAATGGCACAGGGAAACGAGAGCAGACACAACTTTTTCCCGGGTGGAGAAAAAATAAATAATCTTTTATAGCGTATTCTATGTAATGTAACTGGGTCTCGCGCGATGCATATATTGTCACCTCTAGATTCAAGATCCCCCAAAAGAGGATGAGGGTTGGAGTTAGTGAGTATGGAGGGAGGCAAGAATTGACTTGAAGTGTTGATACATGCGGGTCTGAAGCACCCTCTGAGTTACCGCTAATAAGACTCTAGGTGACTTGTGTGGGGATTGTGTTGCCATAGGAGACGCCCAGCTCTTGATCTCTGGCTCTGTAGCTTGTTAAGTATTCTGACTTGTGAGCATGGGGTGGTCCTATTGGGCGGGGTTATAGTGTGTTGTGGGGTATATGGTTCAACAAGGTCCATCTCCCAGGTATTACTTGTAAATAGTTCTGGACACAGAATGTATGAAGGTTAACCCACGAATATTCAATGATCTTGCCTGCGGCATCCGAGCATGCCAGGTAAGGTGTGACATTTGATGATACACGTGTCATTCATAGACATGGATTCCTAACACGAGGAGGAGCAGAGAAGATTGCACTCCAGCACCCCAGCACTACAGCACTCCAGCCCTCCAGCACCCCAGCACTCCAGCAGTCCAGCACTCCAGCACCCCAGCACCCCAGCACCGCAGCACTCCAGCAGTCCAGCACTCCAGCAGTCCAGCACTCCAGCTCTCCAGCACTCCAGCACTCCAGCAGTCCAGCACTCCAGCACTCCAGCTCTCCAGCTCTCCAGCACTCCAGCTCTCCAGCACTCCAGCAGTCCAGCCCTCCAGCCCTCCAGCCCTCCAGCACTCCAGCTCTCCAGCACTCCAGCACTCCAGCAGTCCAGCTCCCCAGTGCTCCAGCATTCTTCTATCTAACATTAGGCTTTTGTTTCTAATCTATTTTAATGATCGCCTTTAGCCATTTGAACAGAAAAAGAGAAGATAATGACCGCTAGTGTCATTCAGAATGCTAGAATGCTGAGTAGCGCAGACTCATATAAACAGGGGGGCTGTCTTTAGAAAGACACAATTTTGCTGGTGCAAACTGTGGTTAATACTCTTCGCGCCTGCATCCAGAAAAACGTTGGTGCGTGTGGCGATTCACAAAGAGTCCATATAACCAGTGTTCGATTTGCACCTGATACTAACTGAGTACGTAGATTTATGAAGAAAGGGGAAATCGCCAGGAGTAATGTCCCTGACAGGGATCTCACTCAGGGATGGAGAAAAGGTGGCGAGAAAAAAATAATAATATTCGCACAATGTTCACTAATAGAGATGTCAAACAGTGAGGCAAGTGAAATGCTTCTAGTGTAAAATTCTACAAAAAGTTGTTTTTCTCCTTGTAGATGTACCCAGATTCCAAATAATACTATGACACGTTGCAACAGACAGGGAGGTAGCTCAGGGGCAACGTGCTTGTCTTGGAAGCCAGACAACTCCACGCAACAGAGGTTCAATTCCCAGTATTGTGCTTAGGAACTGGTCTGCATTATTAAGTATGTTTTAAATGAACAGTTATAATTATAACACAGTACAATTCTGACTAGGTAGCAAGTGATTTCTTCTTTTTGAGAACCAGTGAGTGTAACAAAACGCCTTTTGCCATGTCGGAGCAACAGGGCGGGTATTGGCTACAACACTAACTCCACCCTCAAATTGTTACAAACCAAGAGTTCTAAAATTATAAAGGTAAAGCAGGCACAGTTAAGAGATATACCTCATTCACCTTTTGTGGTGAAGTGGGCTGAGGGAAGGCTAAACTCTCAAAAGGGGTGTGGATGTGATTCAGTAGCAACCCAAACAGCAAGTGTATTGAATGACAGCGCTATGTGATTCCATTTCCTGTGATGTCAAGGGGTGAAAGGCAGTGTGCCATCACTTTTTGTTTTGTCATTTTGGGGTACGGTCAAATGACATCGCACCACTTCCTGTGATGTCACTTGGGGTTAGCCAAAATACATCAGTTCCTGTTATGCCATCAGGAAGTTCAAGGATCGTGTGATGTCACTTCCTCTACCCTTGGCATTTTGGTGAAATTACATCCCTGGTTGCAAATGCTTTTATACCACACCAAATCACCACTGTAGTTGTCCCGGGACCCCTGGCATATAAGGGGTTTGCGTATTGTGCCCCCGCCGATGGTATCCAGATCTTAGTGTGCAGACAAAAAGGAATAGAGAGAAGATGAGAGGATCGGAAAGCGGTGAAATGCCCACAGACATAAAGGAAAAAAGGACTGTTTGTGCTAGTTTGTGTATTTGTGGATCCATCAAGTTGGACCATAAATTGGGATTGCAAAAATTAAGGTATATTCTGAATGTCTTTGGTGTCACATGAACTATCTATGCCAAACAGTTTAGAGAAGCAATAGGTTGTTGAAACTCATGTCACTTAATTTAGAGTGTTGTTCATTGAAAGCACATAGATCTTTCAACGGCAGAAATGTCTTTATTTAAAGTGCGTCGTGTCGTTTTTACACCTATATTCCACCGGAGGAAATCATGGCAGAAAGTACATTAGTCTGCCTCTATGGCGGTGTCTAGTGGATTTTCCAGCAGCTTTGCACTCCTGAATTCCCAGTGAAAAGCCAAGATGGTGTGAACTTTAGATACATTCATTCTCACCAGTGGAAAACCTTATTGTTTTCAATCTGACATACTCTAAACGAGGTACATAGGGGTTCATATTCAAGTTCCCTGTATTTGGGCGGCAGGGACCCGTTACATGTACGCTTTCACATACACAGGACCCACCACAGGATGTTCCTCATTCTCAAAGCGGAGTGAAAAAGAGGGGGTGGGGGGGTACAAAAAGGCAGCCTACACGCGTGTAAGCAAACCCTTTAGCACTCCACTGTGCAAATGAAGTAAATGGCGCCTGTCATTTATACATAGCAGGGACCATGTACAATGGATTCCTATGGAGTCTGCTGTTTTTTGCTTGTGCAACCATACACAGACTCCATAGGAAACCCCAGCATTTGTGCTGGCATGAAAAGTTGTGCCATGGCAATAGTGGTGTATTTGTATGGCAAAGACAACAGCTCTCCACCTCAGCGCAAGGCTGCAGGAGCAGCGCTTTTCATCACTCACGAGGTAAGCCCTGTTGGGCATTGTGTGCCTGCAAACATTCATGCACTGAACCTATGCGGCGAGTGCCCCTCAGCATTGCAAATTGGCAGCTCTGCCTTACATGAAAAGTGGCAGCATCACAGTGCAGAAATAGCTTCTCTTGCTGTGTGTTCAGTGAAAACCTTTTTTGGGCCATTTGTTTTTGGTTGTGCTTTGATGTGCAACATGGCCGCCACCTGATGCATACACAGTAGTGCCTGCCTTACTTCCACAACAACCGAAACAATTGGCCAGAATCCATTGTTCATTGGCCAACCACGGGAGCTGGCAGTCAAATGCCGGCCCCCTCCAAGGCCTACACTTATCCCCCTTCTGACCCTGTCTGCTGCTGGAGGGAGCACCCCCCACAGCTACTCAGACACACTCTCAACAGTTCTCATTCTGATTTGGTGTTCGACATGTTCTGTCCACAAATATAAGCTTGATTTCAATTGCCTGGGTAAGCAATTCTTGGATCTTTCGGGTCCACCCACCTTTCTCTGACACTATATCCGCTCAAATGACTGCCTGTTCCTTTTCCTACCTTCCCAATCTGTAACCCCCTAACTCTATGCACCAATAGTACTATGCATCTTGATGTGCATCATACTGGCTGCTATGGCTCTTTTAATGCCCTACTTCAATGAAAGAAAATGAAACTGAAAACATGTGACTTATAACTCTTCTATTATCTGGTGTGCTTCCAACTGTACATCCACCATCAGTTGGACTGTGTTAAAGTTCTTTTTTGGCTCAAATCGAATTTAGGTGTGCTATCAAGTTATACGTGATGATTTCGAAAATATATTTTACCTAATGAAGAAGTGACCAAATTTATTTAAGCTAAAAATTAAAATCACATTTTACTTGTTCTACTTTTTTCTTTTTATAATGCACAGGAGACCCCCCACAGCCCTCTTACCCCTCCCTTCCCTAACTTATACCCTTACCCCACACCCAACCTATTATGCACTATACATATACCACATTTCCTACCATTTTCGGTTAAATAAATTTGGTCACTTCTCCTTCTGTACTGCATGTCAGTGCTTTTGGATAAAGTTGAATTTAGGTGTGCTATCAATTTGTTAATGATCTGCATACCTGGGCTTTTCCATCATGCTCATTGATCTATGCCTGCTTTGTTGCCTGGTCTGATTCTACAGTTGCATAATGCTTGACACTCTCCCCTGCTATCGTCTGGCTCCCTCCACCTCTGCTCTCATGGCGCTCTCTGTCTCCCCTATCTTTTCTAACTGCTTCTCCATCTCCTATCCTTTCTCCCAAGTCTGGAAGGAAAAAACTAAAAAAAGGCACTCCTGACTTGCAACCCTGGTCTGCCCATCGCAGACACCTACATTAATGTTTCTCTAGACAAACTATCATTGACATTCACTGACATTCTTTTTTGCTGTTCCTTCTTCTAACCTAAGGACCCCCCCATATGGTCTCTGTCCCCTCCCCTTTCTCCTCCTCACCCATTACTGGTGACACCATATAGGATGTGATATTGGCTCACTTTGCATCATCCAAATGCACCATTAATTCATATAATAAAGGCACTATCATGGCCCTGGACTCTCAGACTAACCTCTGCCTTGTTGACAGGCATCTTCCTTCTCTCTTCAAATTCCCTCTTTCTCCTTCCAATCCTCCTTCCCTCACCCCCCTGCCCTGCCCCCCAGTGGTGGCACCCCATCCATGTGCCCCCCTCGCAAATCTTTTAAAGGGGGCAACCAACTTCACTTAGCTTCCCTCAATACTCAGTCTGTTATCAAACCTTCCTCTGACATCTGTCACCTCCGTGAAGACCTTCACGTCCTTGCTCTCACTGAGACGTGGTTCAAGGTCAGCTCTGTCACTGCTTTTTACACTCTTCTCCCTGAGGGCTACAAGATCCTGTTCACTCCAAGGCCCTCCTGGACTGGTGGTGGAGTTGCTCTGTTCTTCCTTCAATGGGTTGCTGCCTCCATCATCCACACTCAAACCTACTCATCCTTTGAAAGCCTGTCTGCAGACTGTCTCATTCACTTTCTCTCTTGCTCTTGCTACCATCTACAGACCCCCCGGATTGCCCTTCCTCTTCCTTTCAGAATGGGCCAACCTGTTCTCCTCCCTCCTACCCCATTTGTATCTTGCTTGGGGACTTCAACATCCATCTTGACTCTCTCGCTGGGGCCACTGCTCTCTTTCACGACCTATGCAACACTCTTACCCTCTCTATCCTTCCCTCTGGCCCAACCCAATCTGTCGGACACACCCTGGATGCTCTCTTCTCAACAGATATCCCTCTCTCTAACCCTCTCACTGTCCCGCTCTCCTGGTCTGACCACTACCTCCTCTCTTCCTACCTTGATCTACCCTGTCCCCTGATGCCTCTGCCTGCACTCCTAATCTCCTTCTCCATTATACAACCGATGAAGCATGCATCAGTCACTGCATTTGCCTCTTCCTTCATCCCTCCTCCACTCCCTTCATTAGACTGCCCTTCTGACTCTGTTCTAGCTATCCTCCATATCTCTATCTCTATCACCCTGGACATCCTTGCCCCCATCATGAAGATCCGCATGAAGCCTGCCTCCAAATGCATCTCTTGGTATGTCTCTGACTTGCCTGATAGAAAAGCAAGTGCAAAGCTGCAGAATAGAAGTTGCAGGCATCTAGCTCATCCACGAACAAACTAGCCTGCCGCCTACTCCAAAGACAATACTGTCTCTCCATCTGCTCCAAGAAGAGGGCTCATGGCAAAACCTGTATCTCTGGAGCCACCAACAACATGGCTGAACTCTTTCAAATCTGCAAGGTACGTGCCAATCCTACCACAGTCTCTTCCTCTGCTCCCACCTTCCAGGCCATATACTCTGCACTGGCTAAGCCATTCCTCAAAAACTCTGGACATCATGTCCTCTCTGTCATCTGCTCCCCCTACCTGTCACCGACTCTCTCGCCTCCCTTGGTCTCCCCCCATACTCTCATCTTTCTCTCCCATAGTGCCAGATGAGATCTCTAGAGTTGTCCATTCTATGAAAGTCTCCTCTAAACAGATGCTCCCCTGCTCCTCCAGAACCAACAAGGACAGCATTGCCTCTCTTGCTATAAACTTGCCTGACCTCTGCAACCTCTCATTTGCCACTGGCTCCTTCCCTCAGCCCCTCAAGAACTCTCTTGTGCACTGTCTCCTAAAAAAAGCGATCTCTATCACCCCTTTCTTGGGCAAACTCACAGAGAAGCTGGTCATCCCCCAACTGACCCTCACCACCGAAAAGGCCAGCTGCCTCCACAACCACCAGTCTGGTTTTAGGGCTGCCAGAGGCACAGAAACTATGCTCCTGAACACCCGTGAAGACCTACTCTCCAACAGGGACTCCAACTCCCTGTAGGTATCATGGACTGGGAACTGGTGTGGCTGACCTTCCTTTCAAGCAGACTTTCCCATGTGCACATGGGCCCTTTTCTCTCCTCTACCTCACTCTCCACCTGTGGCATCCATCAGGGCTCTATCCTATTTCCTTGGCTCTTTAACATCTACCTGGCTCCTCTGGCCCACCAGATCTCCACTTTCTCCCCTAATTTCCAGTGTTACACAGATGACACACAGCTCTCTTTCAAGATGCATTCCTCTACCTCTTCATCCTCCTCCCTCATACATGACTGCCTGACTGTATTCATGTATGGTGCTCTGTCAATGATCTCTGCCTTAATGCCAGTAATACAGATATCCTTCTCATTGGGACACCTGCTCCTTGCTTTCCCACCACACTCTGGACAGACTCCCTGGGTCCTCTCCCCTCGCCAAGGTGTGAGGCAAAAAACCTTGGGATCACCTTTGACTCCTCTCTCTCTCTCTCTCTCTCTCTCTCTCTCTCTCTCTCTCTCTATCTCTCCACACATCAACGACCTTGTAAAGAAGTCACATTTTTAGTTTCACCTCCACAGGGGCATTCTACCTTTCCTCAACCTCCCCCAGAAACAGAATGTCTCCAGAGCCCTGGTTCTCTCTAGGCTTAGCTACTGCGACAGCCTCTTCTTCAAACCTGCCTCTTTCCTCCCTTCGCCCCCTTCAACTATTCCAGAATAGGACTGCAAGACTTACCCTTGTCCTCAAGTCCAGGGACCGCATCTCTCCAGCCCTAAAATATCTCCATGGGCTCTCAGTGAGTGCAAGCTTTACATTCAAGACCCTTTGCATCATCCACAAGGCTGTCTGGGGCCTTGGACCTTTTTACATCCAGCTTTTCTTCCCTAAATACCTCCCGGGCAGAGTCCTTTGGTCTTCTGGTCTTCTGGCTCCAACTCTCTGTAGGTCAAACACTTCTCCAAGCAGAGAGTGGGAGGTAGACCACTTTCTTCGGTTGGCTCCTCCCTCTGGAATGGCTTCTCGCCCCCCTCAGACTTCTGTAAACTACACAAGACTTTACTTTTCTCCTCTTCCTTCCCACTCCCCCTCCTGTGCTAACTCTTAATTAGTGGGGCCTTGTCCCTTCAGCATAATACAGGGACCAGACCACCCCTACCATTCCCCCCAGCATCCTTTACCAGCACTTGCCCTCAAGCTCCCTACCCCGGACTAGCCCAACTTGGTCCTCCCTTTCCACAGCACTCATCCACCCCTTCTCCTATCAATTGCTGCCTTGGCCCGCCAGGCACTTACCCGCCCCCACCATTGGGGTTTACCCCACTCCTGCACTTCTCCCTCTACCCGCTCTCCTTGCAATTACCACCTTGTCATGCCCTTGTATGGCAGGATTGCCACATTGCCAATATAACTATCTATGTTGCTCACATTTGTTGACTCCCCTCCCTTCTTGTCTTGTGGCACCTGGAAACACATGTGTATAGGTGCCATACAAATGTCCAATAAATAAATAAATAAATAAATAAGAGACGAAGGAGGCAGAGGAAACGTAACTTACGTCCTCCCCTCCTCTCCACCATACAAATGAATGAAAATATGGAGTACCGAAAGTGAAATGTGTAAAAGCAATGCACAGTGTTTTTATGCATTTCATTTATGATTCTGGAAGTGCAAAATGTGCTATATAGTGTTTGGCTGCATGATGGACACCTGGTGTTTACCTGCCACCCAGTTAAATCCAGTGGCGGGTGCTTATTTAGGGCTGGGGGTGCCGCCCTCCCACAGAGTAAACTGTGTGTATTAATTATAAAGTGTTTCAGTGTGCCAACTGTCACGCGCAGCACGTCAGCGTTGTCTGCCAGCATGTTAAATAAATAAATATCCGAGGCTGCCTGGCAGGGCCTGCCACACTAGAAGAAGGGCACGTCCCATTTTACACCATTTTGTTTTGTATTACTGCAGAGTTTGGATGGGTCTGTGCAGTTAGTGTAATCCATATAATGTAGAAGGCTGGCGGGGCGCTTGAGCTTTGGCCAAGCCAGTATCAATTTATGTGCAAACAGCGCAGAAGAAACACAGAAAGCAGATCTTCAGTCTGCATAATAACATAATTCACATTTCATTGGCTGTTTATCAGACAATGAAATGTGTTCAATGTGGTTGTGGGTGGAGTCAGGTCAAGGCGCACAAGCTTACTTAGCCTTCTCACTTGGAGAGCAGAAGTAGCACAGAGAGCAGGGCCATGTGCATGCAATGCGACGCGGCTGTGCCACTGCGTGGCTTGTCCCTTGTCACTGTGTAGACCGGTAAGTAAGTATGAATGTGGCAGTGCCACTGCCCCCAGTCTGTACCGCAGCTAGACTGGATAACTACTGAATTCAATAGACCAGAAGCCCTTCTCTTGTTCAGCCACAGTACAGGAAACTGCTTGTATAATTGATATAGGGCTGACTCTTGAGTGGGGAATCTTTTGCTCTCCTCGACTACCTTTGTTTTAAGCTTGAATTTGGATCGTTTGAACTGCACATTTCTTAAATTTTGAAGAGGGATGAATCATCCCCACGGCCTCTGGTGGCATAAGTTCTCTTGCTGCTCAAAATTTTGTCCTGCGAGTGTGAAGTGCCTGAAGGCCGACTTACCTTGGAGCTTAATTGATTTAAACTAAAGTATTTCTTATTTCCTCCAACACCAGTGGTTGAAGGGAGCAGTCGGGAGCAGTGCGCCTCTACTTTTTTAAATTAAGTTTTACTGTTGCTATACTTTTATTTTAAAAATAAATTGTTCCGCAATGGTTTCGTTTTAAAATAAAAGTGTAAGAAGAAGTTGAAACTTGCACTTTCAGTGCACTACACTGAACATTCCCTTAAACAGAGGGTGGGGACGTGGTGATGGGGTTTGTGGGGAGTGGGGCATAGTTCCACTACTTATTTTCGTACACTTCGACCACTGTTCAACACCCACACTGCGCCCTTTGTTAAATGACTTCAATTCAGCAATCCCACTAAGTCAGTGCCTCGTTTGGGACACCCAAGGGAAGCCCTTATTTATATATTTTTATGACAAGTTATAATCTGGATGATGAACCCTTGTATAACGCTCCTCTCTTAGAATCCCCCTGACCCCACTGAGCCAAGAAGTAGTTTTTTTTTGCAAATTAAAAAGGTTTATTCGAAAAATTAAACAATATATATATATTACACTTTTATAATAAATTAATATTTGATATCACACTTAAGAATATGACAGTGATCAACACTGGGTGATGTTACACTAGCGCACTGATTTTATTACTTAACAGTTAGTATAGGGAGAAAAAGATAACTGAGAATGCTTTTGTGGTTTCAAGGAAAAACAATGATGGAAAGAATGCAGTACAGAAATAACTGGTAGGGTTTCACAAGAGATAATATGTGCACTTTTCCCCTGGTGGCAATTCACTCCCCCCCTATGCAATAGAAGATGGAAGGGAGAGCACACAGTTCTCAGGAATACAATCAAATGTAGTTCAATTTCCCCCTAGCAAGCTTAGATCACAGGGATGATTTTAAAACACAGGCAAAATCCTTTTAAATGTGGTGGCAATGAAGTAAAATATGCTAAAAATGGTTTTTAATTCCCTATAAGAGATTCAGGGTGTGTAATAGCTACTTTAAATTAGTTCAGGATCACTTTAGCAATGCTCTATGAATGATTGTCAGGTTGCAAACGAATTTCAGCAAAGAAAGCAAGAAGCTGCTATTTTGACAAGGGAAGAAATTTGAGCCAAATCGCAAATTGCGGCACTTTTTCTGAGTGCGTCGAGTGCGATTATGGAAAAAGTATAATGAATAGAAAGTCGTTTCTGGGTTCGTTGGAAAGCCTAGAATCTTAGCTTTAAAATGAAAGCGCTTCTAGCACAAATGGTTCAAGAAATACGGACGATTTTGTGAAGGTAGTTTTTCAGAAATGAAATAATGATTCAAAATGGCAAAACGATACTTTACAGGTTTAAATCAGAGAAGGAACACACGATTCCTATGATGCAGTTCTGGACAGGTTCAAATGTTTTGAATCAGATTATTTTAAGCTAAGAGATCGGTTTTGCACAGTTCTGGCTATGTTCTCACACTATGAATTTGAAATAGGCCATCAGGGTACGGTCAGCAGGTTGGACTGGACTCCGGGCGGGTGGTTCTGAAGTCACAGCTCTCTGGTTCAGCTCTGCTCTGCACTTCACCGCGGTCTGGTCTGTGGTTCTCTGGTTCTGGTCTCTCTGGTTCTGATCAGGTCTGTGGTTCTGCTATCGGCACTTCTTTCTGGGTCTGCTACCGGTTCTGGCAAAAGTTCTTGGCAAAGAACCCAACAGCTCGCCCGGCTGTACAATAGTTTGGTTGGATTGCTGGATTCTGAAGGGCTGCTGAAAAAGGATTTAGCTGGTGGTCCAGGCCTCTCTGCTTTAAGTTCTGGAGTGCAGTTCTGGAGTGAAGTTCTGGAGTTCTCCGTCAGAGTGCTGCGCACAAATTCAGTTGAAGGTTGGAAAATCGAATGTCCCTGTCTGGCTTCCAGTGGCTCTTTTCATGTCTTTTAGGAAGTGGGTGTGAAGGCTATCTTTCTATGCCCATCCCGCTCACGATTTGATAGGTCAAGGATTTCTTTTTGACCTGATTTGAGAAGGGAGCAGTGAGTCATCAGGTGTCATCTTTATGGCATACAGAAAGAACACTCCCCTTTGCTTTTACCTTAGACAATCATTTTCATAACTAAACACATTTCCCAGATACACAAGAGGTTGACATTACATATACACATCATATATCACATAAGGTAGTTTCTGTTCCAACTCTGATGTTTCTAAGAGCTTGGATTAAGAAATGACAACATTTTGCGCTTTTTGGTTGGTTTACCAATATTGGATTTTTACCAAAAATGACACAGATGTACACCGCCTTGCTACACATATTCCAGTAAATTTACATTTTTCTAGCGTGAACCCCGTGTCTGCAATCTCCATAATTCATAGGGTTTTGCCTCAGAACATGGTACAGAGTTCTAACACCTCTTAAAATGTGCACAGAAAAATCACAAGAATAATTATATCAATTATATAATTTTGACAAGTCCGTACTATGAATTATCCATCTTTTTAAAATTATGCTCTGGCCCAGAGGGGTGTGGTTTCCCAAAGCACATGGTGGAATTTCTGGTTTGTCCACTTCCTCCAGCTCAGGTTGCTCACAGAGGCACTGCCCCTCACCGTTTCTCTCAAGAGGAAGCCATTTACAACCCCCCTAATTTAACATTTGCCTGAGCCAAGGAAGGCTCATTGTTCAGTTTCCTGCAGTCCCCAGCTGCTCCTCCCCTAATCCAATCAGAGAGGTGTCATCTCCCTTTCGTGGGGGCAGCAGAATGCAGCCAGGCCTGGGAAGAGTGGCTGAGCAAGTTTCAACTCCTATCGGGGGTAGTTGCCAGGCAGAATTCAATCTCTTTAAGCCAGGCTTCAGCTAAATGTCACTTTTGTTCCCAGTTTTTCTTCATCCAAATCAAACTTACAATTTTTACACATGCAGCTAGAACGCTGATTCTAAGTTCAAAACTATGACATTTAACAGTTGCAAACTATGTGACACTCAACAGTAGGTCACTCATTTATTTTAAACATTTAGATTTTAGTGTCTTTCAGTCCAATTTCACTTCAGCTGCTGACATCCACGGCTCAGCCAGTTTCATCATGAACATTATTTTGGGCTCTTTCTCTTTCCAGATTTTGTATGCACACAAGAATACATTCTGCCAAATGTCTGCTGGTGTTCAGTGAGATTTTTGAATATCTTGCAATGTTTAAAATAGGCATTTTTAGCTTGCATTTCAGAGAAACAAAGGTGATTTCAAAGCGCTTTTTGAGCCAACCGACACTGCTGTTTTTCCTTTTGCACACATTTCACCCATGGCACTCCTGGCCCATCACGCTCGCACTGGTGGGTGGTAGGTCAGGCGACCATTTTGGTGTGTGCAAAAACTGCGCAGTTTTCCTGGATCCTGGTGCAAATGTGGGCTTTTCCGCCATCTTGGATTTCCTAAGCCCACAGCAACAAATGTTGCAGCATAATAACTTGAACATGGGTCAAAACCCATGACACCTTCTAGTCAGAAGTTTGGGAGCCTGTTTAGTTAGGAATCTGGTTTACTCTGGCCATTCAAGTAGACAATAGGTTGGAAGTGATACAGTTGTTATTTTGGAACTTGATCCTTACTTGTCTGGCACCAAATGAGGCTTGGAACCCGATTTACTTTTTGCGTGGTGTTATTTTACAGGATTTCGAAGGCCATACACGGTTGGTGCTTGCCAAATGGCATTGATTGTACCCAGCTTTGACAAAATAAATCTGCGTTGCTATTTCCATTTATGGATTTGCTCTATAAGATTTTTTTTAATGGCAAGTATGGACATTGTGGGTTATGAGGATTTATTTTCTTTGGATAGACTGTATTTCCTGAACTGGTGGTGCTTAGTACATATGCAATAATATTATATCATTTGTATAGCGCAACAATTGACATAGAACCTATTCAGGACTCTGGTCCATTCCCTGCAGTTTTCGAGTGGAGGTGCACTCTCCGTCTCCCCACTCCCTCCTGTGATCACTTGGTTATGGTTCATGTTGTCACAGGAGGGACTGGGGAGATGAAGAGTGCCAGCAAACTCTGAAGTCACACGGAGGGTCGAGAGTGGGCCCACGTTCATAGCAGGCCCAGCCTTGGCCTGGTATGATCTTCCCAGCCCAGGACCTGAGCGAGAGATGGTGTCTAGTCCTCTCCATCCCTATGTCCCCGGGCTGATGGTCGTAAATATGTACCACGGCTGGACTACTCCATTGAATGCTTTTTCATTTCATAACTTGTATTAACTTTACACAAACAGATGATGAGGACAGATTTGAAGTGATGTCAAGTGTGGTGCCAAAGTGGGTCAATACATTTGTGTTACTTAACTGTGTGAGGTTTGGGGATGGGCAGTGGTTTATGGCATCTTGAAGTAATGGAGTTCTCAGGCTCACACACCAGGTTGGAGTCAGAAGGTATGTTACAGGTAACCTTTTTCCTGACTGTGAGCACAGGTAAGTAAAATGATAGAAATACTGGGACATCCACCCCAGTCAGCACTGCAACTCCAACTGTCATTGTAGAACTCCTAGAACTCTGTCTCACCAGCACTCCATGTTCCATGTGACCTCACCATCCTGCATCCGCACACAGATGCCCATGTGACATCCCCATCCTGCATCCACACTCAGATGCAATTACAACACATCTCTTATCCTGAAATCTAGTTAAGGTAGTCGAATATCAGTGCGCTGCTGTTATCTATGTGGGTAATGTTTAATATTTAAACCGCAATAAACCAAGGTCGAATTAAGAAACAATTTCCCTAATTTCGGGACGGGGGGAGGGGCATTAGCTAAACAGCTTACAAGCAGCTATTGTGCCGAAGTAAACAGCCTGTCCTTCACCGATAACAGCTTCAGCTGCACATACAAGGTGGGCAATAATTAGAAGGGCATTCTGCGTCAATGGTAAAAGGGAAAGGTCAGCCAGCTAAGCAGTGCCCGTATGGCAATTTCCATAGCATGGCTGCAGTTTGGTACAGTTTCAGTTCACTGTGGCATGATAACAGCCTGCCAGAAAGTATGTAGCGGACTGCAAATGGTATGAGAAAGTCGGCTAGCAGCAGACTGTCAATAATATTAGCTGGGACAGGCCGTAAACGGCTGTTCCCAGGTAGCAAGATGTAAACTAGAATAGTCCTCTGCAGCCGCAGTACAGCAGACCCATTCAGTGGGCATTTAGTGTTTCAGCTCTGTGCTGGTTCGCTGTCTCATGGTAATTGGCGGCTATTAATCCGTGGCTGTATTTGTCCCCAATATAATGTATGCACCCCACGGGTCAGCCAGACTGTTTTCTGCTCTCAACAAGGAGGGTCTGGGATGAATGGACTCCCGCACTTCTTCGGGCTTCATTGAGAAAGATGCTGGAAGGGGAAGGCTGTGTGTAGTACTAAGCAATGGTCCCGCTTGAGCAAGGCATGAGCAAGAGGTGAATCGAAGCTATGGTTTCGTGCAACAGGGACAGTGCAATGCTTGCATTTTTACAAGCATGTGGAGGAGCATCAATCCGATTGCTGCGTAATAAGGAAATCACTGCGATCCATTCACTCAATTAAATTCAATAGTAATGCGGTTTACATCAACACTGGTGAACAGGCTTCCTATGCATTTTCAAGGGACCATGGGAATGTTTGTCAGCCAGTTTACTTTCGTTCCTGCTGTAAAAAGAAAGCGACACGGAAATGGACAGGGTAGAAAATAGCAGAGATCGAAAGGAAAGCATATGAAGAAGTGGCCCAGAGAAGGAAAGCAAGGAATCAAGAGGGAGGGAGGGAAGGAAGGAAGGAAGGAAGGAAGGAAGGAAGGAAGGAAGGAAGGAAGGAAGGAAGGAAGGAAGGAAGGAAGGAAGGAAGGAAGGAAGGAAGGAAGGAAGGAAGGAAGGAAGGAAGGAAGGAAGGAAGGAAGGAAGGAAGGAAGGAAGGAAGGAAGGAAGGAAGGAAGGAAGGAAGGAAGGAAGGAAGGAAGGAAGGAAGGAAGGAAGGAAGGAAGGAAGGAAGGAAGGAAGGAAGGAAGGAAGGAAGGAAGGAAGGAAGGAAGGAAGGAAGGAAGGAAGGAAGGAAGGAAGGAAGGAAGGAAGGAAGGAAGGAAGGAAGGAAGGAAGGAAGGAAGGAAGGAAGGAAGGAAGGAAGGAAGGAAGGAAGGAAGGAAGGAAGGAAGGAAGGAAGGAGAGAGACTCAAGGGTAGTGCGTGCTAACTAGTGGTGTCTCGAAATACAAAAGCACATAATGTTGGGCCGCCGTTTCCTTCTTGTCTATGCACTCTGCAGTGCAGAATAGTTTTCAATGCTCTCCGTCTCCCTCAGTCCCTCCTGTGACAACATGGTCATGGAGGGGTGGGGTAAGGGAGAGCAGCGGTGAACTGAACTCTCGTGTGCCAGGCAACCTCACGAGATGGAGGGTCAATGAGGCTGGGCCCAGGTAAATGGCAGGCCTAGGGCCCGAGAGATGATGTGGGTCCCTGGGTCTGCCATCTACTTCTCAGTCTCTCGCAGGCGCAGCAGGGACAACTGCAAATAAATGCATAAGCTGGAGGGGGCCGACCCCTGCCCATACTTGGCCCACAGTAGTGAAAGGAACAAACACTTGTTTTATTCAAAGCAGTGAATTAAACATGGGGCCTCATTACGAGGTGGGCAGTAAGGGATTAACGGCACGGGTAAGGGCACCGGTGCCGGTAATCCGGTGCCGGTAATCCCTTACCGCCCACTACGAGTTCCCTTTGTGGGTCCTTCCTTAATGCCTGTTTTTTTCAGGCATTAAGGACGGGACCCGCAAAGGGACTCTAGAGCTAATAACAGTACCACCATTTATTAGCGCCCTCCCCATTCCCATTGAGCCATATGGGGGCTCAAATGGGAATGGGGAATAGCTCTGGTGAATGGGGAATTACCGGTCCCGCCAACCTTGGAATGGACCGGTAATTGCTCCATTCACCAGGGCGGAGTCGGAATGAGTTTAGAGGCAGCCATGACGCTAATAGCGCCATGGGTACCTCCAACCTCGTAATGAGGCCCCATGGTGTTCGAAAACAGTCCTGAGGTACACACTAAAATTCCATCTGTTTCGTCCACCAGTGGGGCTTTGTTTATGGACTCTGCTCTTATCTGATTCAGATGGCAATACATTCCCAGCATAGTGAAGCAGGCAATGTGAGCACCAGTGACCCCTGTTCCCAAAACAACAGACAAAAGCCCAATTCCTGCAGACTCTCCCAGACAATTTCTGCAACTCTCAGTGGTCTCGTATGTGCCAGCAGGGTCGGACTGGGTCATAACATTGCCTGGGGCACCAATGAAATCGTGTCCCATATTTGTAAATAGCAATGGATTCGTTTTGTGACAGACTGTTTGAGCAGTTCCCAAGGGGGAAGCTTTTGATAAAATGTGATGCAAATTGTTCATTCAGTAACGCTGGTCAAAACTACTAGCTGCATGGTGTAGTAACTTATCAAACTAGCCCACACGGGCCCAAAAATTGGACCACTTTGACCAAATGCACAGTCCTACTCTAGCGTTTTGTGTTTATGATTCAGGCTTTTCCGACCCGCCTGAGCCAGGCTTTCCCCCTCGCTTCATCTTGCTTATATTCCAGCTGCACGCAATTAGGAGTTTCTTTATTTTAGAGGGCCTCACAGATCATCTTTGTAGGTCATTTTTGTGTGGGTTTGGAGAGTAAATTGCACGTTTTGGAAGCCATTTTTCTAAACTATACACTGAGGGAAACCCCCCTGCACCGACCTTGATGTTGGTTGGGCTTGCTCGCTGCACTCGAGTGCTTTAGAATTCGCCCTGATAAATCTGCACCCCACCACCTTTCAAAGTCACCAGCCGCCACTGGGAATTACTGTTTCAATGTTTCCATGGTGTAAACTGTGAAACAGTATTTGGGAATTACCTTTTGAATGTTTCCATGGTGTAAACTGTGAAACAGTATTTCGATACTGCCAAACCTGGAGGACAGATGTGGCCTGTTCTAGAATAGACTGTGTGCCCCCCAATGTAATGTAGTTGGAGAACAAAATAGATGGATGGAATGGTTCTGTTGATACCTACTACTATAAAGTATGTTGCAAACCTAGAGAGAGGGATAGCATGATATTCTGATAATATATAGTCTGAGGTTGCATCAACTGCACAGGTCAGGGTAATTGAGCAGGGTGGATGTTTGTTTGCCATGATCTTCCCACATAGGGCTTGAAACAGGTTTTAAAACACGTTATACCACAGTAAAGCCACCTGACAGCACTAAGGAGCAGGGAGGGAATTGTGCATGATGTACAAAAATGTCATAGACACCAATGGGCCCAAATAGCAGCACTGAAGTGCCCCTCAGACATAAATGGTTAAATGGGTGACCTGGAAGACACTTAGGGTGTCTTTCAATGTGAAAGTTCCCAGGCGAGTTTACAGCCCTCAGGCGTAAGCTACTGCCTGAGGAATCACTGGGCTCTCCAATCAAATTTTGAGGATTCCTAAGTAGTTGTGGAGTCCCGCCTCCCATGTGTGCTGTATGCAGGTGTCAGGATCACAGCCATGCACTGATGAATCAGCATATGTAGATGTATAAATTGTGGCCTTCTCTGTCCATGCATGTATTCGATGCATGTGTATGCAATTGGTACATGCATTTGAGTGGTGTGCAGACTGTCATGTGCATCTGTGGTTGTATGCATGTGAGGGTGGTGCAGGTGGGGTATTTTGATTGTTCGTCATAGTGGTTGACAGTGTTGTCCTACATTATATTCCTTGCACAGATGGCCATGTATCCATGTTTGTTGCCTGTACGGGTCTATGATTGCCTATGTGTAACAATGATGACTTTGCCTTGCAGTGAGCATGTATGTTGCAATATAGATGCATGTGATCATGAGTTGTGGTTGGTGTATATAGCCCCACTACTCATACGGGGTTATGATTGTGTCGTGGATGTGGGTGTCCTCTCAAGGGTGACGTTACTATCTCAAAGGCGTTGTCGATGTTGCGTGTGTGTCAAAGGTGTGTTGGGTGTGGTGATGTTGCCTGTGATGGTGTTTGTTTTTCTGTTATTTTGATAATCCCAGTGATGATCACTGTCATGCTCAGTCTATGTAATGCTCAATCTATGTATTGGAAAGGTCTGTGTTGCTGGATTTGTCCTTTTGTGCAGGATTGCATTCATTTGGGTGTGTGCATTTGGGTGCTGGTAGCTGTACATGTGCTTCAGGTGAATGTGTGTCTACAGCACCACAGGTGCCTCCAGTGTATGAGGTCATTGATTTCTCCATGGCATACATTGTGTGAGGCACATCTGAGTAGTATTTGTATCTGTCCAACTGCTGTACTTGGGTAAGTCGGGATGCTGTGGACCACTGGTCCCTTACACTTCTTGGGATGGTGAAACAACACATTCATGTGGATGTGCAGATACACTCAGGTGGTATACCTCCCCCATATTTTGGTTGGGGGGCTATGTGGAGTCAATTTCCTCAGAAGAGGTGATATGGTGAACCAGTAGTTACACCAGCCATACAGTGACAATGCTAGTAATTGAGGAAGTGCCAAATATTAGTTTCATCAGTGATTGTGAAAACCACCCACAGGCTGTAGTTTGGTTGATGTTTGCTCAATGTCCCTCAACAAGTTACAGTAGGGTTTGTGGTTACACACTGGAAGAAGTGACACTTCTGGTGGATTTCAATGGGGAATTGTGCTGTATACTGGCATGCAGATGTTTTGTTTTGGAAACAGGGCTGAGTTCTTGTGAGGTCCAGACCCAGGAGGACCATGGGCCTCATTACACGGATGGCGGTAAGGATTTACCGGTACCGGTAAAATACCGGTACCGCTAAATCCTTAGCGCTTTACTACGATGTCCCTTTGCGGGTTGGGGGATTTAATGCCTGCTTTTTGCAGGCGTTAAAAACCAACCCGCAAAGGGACCCAGGGTCTAATTACGGTACCGCAATTTGCGGTACCGTAATTAGCGCCTTCCCCATTCCCACTGAGCCCTGTGGGCCAAAAATGGGAATGGGGAAGGGCAATGGTGGAAGGGGGAATTACCGCCCCGCCAACCTTGGAATGGGGCGGTAATTCCCCTTTCCGCCAAGGCGGTGCCGGTATTTTACCGGCATGAACCATGGCGCTAATAGCGCCATGGTTCTCCGCCATCTGTGTAATGAGGCCTCATGTCTGGTATAGCCCTGTCCAGGCCCCAGTCCAGCCCGCACTGCCCTCTACACGCCTGTGCATCTTGCTGATGTGCTTTGTTGTGACTCACATTCAACTCTGCCCATTCTGTTCTGCTTGGGGGATGCCCAGTGATCAAGATTGATGGCAGAGTGTGTCATGGTCCACCTCATGGTGCATAGCAAGCTCTTTCCCTGGCACACCTGCTACAGCTTTGAGTCTCACTTCAGCATCACTCTGTCCTCATAGCAATGGTGCAATGCATGCATTGGGGGCACACTGGTCTGGTGTGGGGTGGTTGGCTTCCTGCCTTCCTGTTGCACACATACAGGTGCAGGGGGGGCATCCACCTTTGGCGCCACACAACCACTAGCTGGGGTGGACAGTTGTCATCCACCATTGTTCCTCTACTGGTGTTTGATGATGGTGACCGCCAAGTGACATATATATGTTTTGAACATGTGACTATCTTTTAAATTCAAGAGGGATGCATGGCTGCAGGGTTGTGCAGTTTTGGGATGCGCCTTGTGTGTGACGGTCCTGTGAGAGGGGATGCATGGGTGTGGGATGGTGTGTTGATTGGTAGTTGTACAGGGGTTAGGATTAGTGGCTGTAGATGCATTTTACATGTGGTTGTCTCAGATTGGTGGTTGTACAGGGTGTAGGTATTTTGGGTGCAGATGCACTTTGCATGTGGGCGGCTCTGTTTCATGGGTTTACAGGGAGCAGGAATTGTGGCTGTAGGTGCACGCTATATTTGGGATGCGCAGATGTATTTCATTCCTGGGTTTGTTGATGGTTGGTATGGGTGCAGGTAATGGTGATTGCTTGTGGGTACTCGGCATGCTATTTGTAGGTTTTCGCTGCATCTGGTGTCACAGGTCAGAATTTGCACAACACAGTCGATTTCAGTGGATCCTTGTTTAGTACTAGGGGCGTGTTTTGGGTGTGTCAGGTGCAATCCTTTTTTCTTTGCACTGTTGGTCCCTGCTAGCTCTTATTTTTGTAAATCGATTCCTCGTGTGATGCTTTTGCACCACGCAATCCTAGGCCACGTGCTAACATTTTGGTGCAAACTTTGCATGTTTTTCTGTAGATCGGGCCCACTGTCTTCTGTTTGTGCGATAGACATTGCACACAGTTATAACCACTGAACATATATATTATCCTCTTCCCCCAAAGACTTCTAACTCTATATTTATGAATTCAAGATAACTGACTTTTTGGAAATGTGATACAGTTAGTATTTTTTTATTTCTATTCCAACACTAGAACACTTACATGGTATACAGAGTTACAGCCACTGAATATAATGACCCACTACCTTCAAAGGATTCTAAAACCTTCACTCTGCAACCAGTGTGCATTCTCTTTCATCACAAAAAGCACCCACTAAATCCACGGAATCTACTATTGCCTTAAAAGAATGCTCAGTTGTTTTCTCTGAAAGGTGCATTGTTTTTCATACTTCAAAAAAGGACGGCTCATTGACAATAATGTAGTCTTGCCTCCTAAGAATTCTAGGATATGTTTCGCTAAAAACTAGTAATTCCCCTTGTCTGTCTCAATAATATGTTCTCTCACCCATCAAAGATATATGTGAGACTCAGTACAGACAATGAATGTTCTTTCATACCCCATAGAATACGTAGAGCCTTTTGTGTGCAAACAGAATGTTCTCTCATTTGACGGAAAAGCTGGCATTCGGAGTTAGGAACTCTTCATATCATCTACTCCCATATCCAAAGAATTCTAAGGGCCTCATTACACGGAAGGCGGTAATGGTTAACGGCCACCGTTAATGGTAACGGTGACCGTTAACCAGTACAGCCTTACTACGAGGTCCCTTAGCAGGTTGGTGATTTAACGCCTGCTTTTTGCAGGCGTTAAAAACCAACCCGCTAAGGGACCTCGGAGCTAATTACGGCACCGCAAAATTGCGGTGCCGTAATTAGCGCCTTCCCCATTCCCATAGAGCCCTATGGGGCAGAAATTGGAATGGGGAAGGGCAATGGCGGAAGGGGGATTTACTGCCCCACCAACCTTGGAATGGGGCGGTAAATCCCCTTTCTGCCAAGGCGGTGCCGGTATTTTACCGGCATGAGCCATGGCGCTAATAGCGCCATGGCTCACCGCCTTCCGTGTAATGAGGCCCTAAGACTTTTTCACTGAAAAGAAGTTATTTTCATTCACCACACAAGCAGAGACAATTTTATTACATTGTTTAAAGCACTATTATGTACATTATGTGATGATGTGTTGCGCTCTTTTGTAAAAACCTGTGTTCCAAGTTTAAAATTAACTATGGCACAATAAATAAATAAATAGATAGATACAATAAAAACTTTAACATACTCGATTATATTAAGAATTGCAACGTATTTATTATGTCTTGACTCGCATAAGGACAGCACACTCAGTTAATGCTCCTTAACATAATCCCCCCAAGCAACCAAGGAGGTGTAAGACTTTTGTCTCCACATTCTCTTCTTTGTCACAAAACTACGGCACACTGAGTTACAGCTACTGATATAATATGTTCCTGAATCTAAATAATGCTAAGTCTTTTTTGTAATCTAGTGTTTTTCTCATTCACCACACAACGATGGTGCACTAAATGAGATCCACTGATAATAATCTCTTCCTGCCTGGTAAGACTTTTTTTATAAGTAGTATTTTCTCTTATCTTTCACAAAACGTGGGTACAAACAGTGTTACCACTGTATGCATTCACCGGCCTTGAGAATTATTTTTCCCTGCACCTAGCACTTGTTCCTATTCATCACACAAATATGGCATAATGAGTTACAGTCACAAATATAATCTTCTCCTACCTCCAAAGATTTTTAAGACGGTTTCTTTTCAACTAAAATAATATGTTCGTTTGTCACTCACGAAAAGGAGAGCTCAATGAATTACAGCCTCTCAATAACATCTCATTGTGCCTCTATCGAATGATACGAAGTGTGTAACTAAAACATTCTCTAATCCTTCACAAGAAGTGAACATATTCATTACAATCACTATATCTACCGTCCTGCATCCATGGAATTCTCAGGGGGTAATTTTAGAGAATTAACTCATTGCATGTAGGGGTCCACCAACGCTTGCCTTGTGTGTTATTGGTCCCCTGCATGCAATTTTCAACACTCACAAAGCAGAGCATAATCACGATGAGCAAATGAAGTCAAAATTGCCTTTACTGTTCAATTTTCCAGGGCCTGCACATTACGCTTTGCAGACAGTGTTTATGATGGATTCCTATTGAATCCATCTGGTCTTTAGCTAGTACAAAACCAAGCTTAGCCCATCCATATGAATTATTTTATTTTATTCCTGCATACAAATCTTAATCAGGCATACAGCTGGGTGCTCTTACAAGATGGAGGGAGAACGAAAAGTGGAGATGCAAACTCTGCTTTGCTGCCATCCAACGTCATAGAAATGTACACACATGTGCTGGACTGAAAAACTGAAGTGTAAAAGCAATATTCCTTGGTCTGCACTTTCATTTTCTACTCCACCCATGAACCCCTAAGAGTGATTCTCTATTAAATGTCCTCATTCATCACAAAAAGATAGCACTCAACGTTACAGGAACTGAATATAATCCTCTGCTACATCTAAAGAATTGTAACTAAAAAGTGGTTTCGCTCATTCCTCAGAAATTATGGTGCACTGAATTACAGCCATTGAATACAACCACATCTTGCCACAAATGTAGTATGAGACCTTTACTCTGTTAGTTATATTACGTTCATGACAAAGGATGGCCAAGGATGTAATACACAATGTATTCTCCACTAGCTTCCTAAGTCTTTTTATCTGCAATCAGTATTTTTATTTTGCCTAACACAAACTGTTTGTTCACTAAGTGTGGCCACTAAATGTTTGTTTATGCCTCAATGGAATTCTGAGACTTTTTTTTCTCCAAGTAGTATTTTCTCTCATTTATCACAAAAACATAGACTCTGACTTTCAGCCACTAAATATATTCTCCTCCTGCCTCCAATGACTGTGAAGACATCTTCTTTCCATCTAGTAATTTCTCTCACTCACCACAAAAGGTTCCCTTCCCCAGTACATATACTGGATCTACTCTTCTCAGAAAAGCTATTCCAATCCCCTCTTTATATGTTTGCTGGTCCAGAACAAGAGTTACCAGCACCTTTTCTGGACAGGCAAACTACAAGTCTGGCCCCCTATCAGCAGGTTTTTCACTGAAGCACTGGCACTGTTACTAACGGTGCCGGTTACTAACAGTGCCAGTGCTTTCCGGTTCTCATTCCTGTGAATTGGAAGTTACTGTTCCTCCTCTGCCCGTAATATCTCGGTGGGTTACCAGGAGACTCATAATTAGAGGTTCTTTTCTGCAACCAGTATTTTTTTCACATATTTCAGAAAAAGGTTTGTGCATTAATTTACAGCTACAGAATGTAATCTCCTCTGGCTACAAAAGAAGCATACAGCGTTTTCTCTTTAAATAGTATTTATTTGTATTTGTCCCAAAAGGAAAGCACACTGAGGGACAGTCACTGAATATAATCTACTCATACTCAAAATAATGCTAAGATTTTGTCTTTGCAAGTAAAGAAGAATTTTCTCTCGTCTCTTCACAAATATAAATGCCAATGAACATGAGCTCACCTTGCCTCAAAATTATTGGGAGACTCTGCAAATTGTAGTTTCTCAACAAATGTTCTCTACTTTTGACTTTCAAAGAATTCTAAGATTTTTGCTCTGCAATTGGAATTTTACCTCCTCTTTCAAAAAATAGTTGGATTAATCAGAAGAGACACTGAATATTTTCTCAAGACTCAAAGGAATTATATAATATGTTGTTCTGTGCACACATTATTTTCTCTTGTTTGTCACAAAATGAGTGTACACTAAGTTACAGCCCAAATATATAGTCTCCTCTAGCTTCCAAAGAATTCGTAAACTCTTTCAATTCAAAGTATGTTCTCTTATTTGTCACAGATACTAGTACTCTGATTTATAACCACTACACATAATTATCAGCAACTAGTAATGGTCCTCATCCCGCAAACATTTTTCATTCAGCGAGTACAAATAGTCAATGTACTATTTTCCCTCCAAGCAATTCTAAGATTCTTTTTTCTTTACTTTCAATGTTCTCATTTTCCTCACAAAAGTATGGTGAATTATTTCACTGCTAAGGAATATAGTATTTTCTGGCTACCTATGAATTCTGAAACATTTTCTCACACAAATAATATTTTTTCTTGCTTGGCACAAAAGAAAGCTGCCCAAGTTCCAGTCACTTACAGGGTAATTCATAGAATTTCGCAGAAAAGTGTCGCACGCGGCTGGCGCAGAGTGTCCGCGTGTGATTGTCTGCGCCAGGCACGTGCGCTAAAACCGATTTCCGCGCACAGCGTATTCATGGATTTTAGGCTCCCAAACCAGCCGTGGCGCAGAGAATCGCAGCGACCCTGCAGCAGCGCCAGTAACGCCCCCAAGAACGCCCTCGCGCAAGGAAAAGACAGCAAACGCCAAGCGGGGAACGTGTATTTCAGGGGTGCGCGGGAAGTTCCACACGCGTTTGGCCCCGTGCAAGCAGGGTACTTGTATTCCATAGGTGCGCGGAAAGTTCCACACGTGATTTCAGCAGGGTACGTGTATTCCAGGGGTGCGCGGGAAGTTCCACACGCGATTACAGCAGGGTACGTGTATTTCAGGGGTACGCGGGAAGTTCCACACGCGATTGGGCCAGTGCGAGCAGGGTACGTGTATTCCATGGATGCGCGGGAAGTACCACACGCAATTTCAGCAGGGTACGTGTATTCCAGGGGTGCGCGGGAAGTTCCACACGCGATTGGGCCAGTGCGAGCAGGGTACGTGTATTCCATGGGTGCGCGGGAAGTACCACACGCAATTTCAGCAGGGCACGTGTATTCCAGGGGTGCGCGGGAAGTTCCACACGCGATTTCAGCAGGGTACGTGTATTTCAGGGGTGCGCGGGAAGTTCCACACGCGATTGGGCCTGTGCGAGCAGGGTACGTGTATTCCATGGGTGCGCGGGAAGTACCACACGCGATTTCAGCAGGGTACGTGTATTCCAGGCGTGCGCGGGAAGTTCCACACGCGATTCCAGCAGGGTGCGTGTATTTCAGGGGTGCGCGGGAAGTTCCACACGCGATTTCAGCAGGGTACGTGTATTTCAGGGGTGCGCGGGAAGTTCCACACGCGATTGGCCCAGTGCGAGCAGGGGTACGTGTATTCCATGGATGCGCGGGAAGTTCCACACGCGATTTCAGCAGGGTACGTGTATTTCAGGGGTGCGCGGGAAGTTCCACACGCGATTTCAGCAGGGTATGTGTATTTCAGGGGTTCTGGGGAGTACTACACGTGAATTGGCCGTGTGGGTCCTCACAGGTGTACGCTCCACAACCTCCACGACCCCTGGAGGCAGCCCACACCACGGGGGACTACCCTGCACCCCTGCTCATGTCCCGCAGGCAGCCCATCCACCATGGGCATGCCCCCCAGCCAACCCACATGTCACCTTGCACTACTGATCAACACTGCATGTCTCCCACCACCCCCACCCCCCAGCAGTGCAGGGGCAGCCTCCACCAGGCACCCACTCATGTCTCCCACCACCCCCACCCCCCAGCCACCAGGGGCACCCTCCACCAGGCCCCCACTCATGTCTCCCACCACCCCCACACCCCAGCACTGCAGGGGCACCCTCCACCAGGCCCCCACTCATGTCTCCCACCACCCCCACCCCCCAGCAGTGCAGGGGCACCCTCCACCAGGCCCCCACTCATGTCTCCCACCACCCCCACCCCCCAGCAGTGCAGGGGCACCCTCCACCAGGCCCCCACTCATGTCTCCCACCACCCCCACCCCCCATAAGTGCAGGGGCACCCTCCACCAGGCCCACACTCATGTCTCCCACCACCCCCACCACCCAGCCGCTAGGGGCACCCTCCACCAGGCCCCCACTCATGTCTCCCACCACCCCCACCCCCCAGCCACCAGGGGCAGCCTCCACCAGGCCCCCACTCATGTCTCCCACCACCCCCACTACCCAGCCACCAGGGGCAGCCTCCACCAGGCCCCCACCCATGTCTCCCACCACCCCCACCCCCCAGCAGTGCAGGGGCACCCTCCACCAGGCCCCCACTTATGTCTCCCTGCACCCCCACCCCCCAGCATCCAGGGGCACCCTCCACCAGGCCCCCACCCATGGCCCCTATCACCCCCACCCCCAGCCACCAGGGGCACCCTCCACCAGGCCCCCACTCATGTCCCCCTGCACCCCCATCCCCCAGCCACCAGGGGCACCCTCCACCAGGCCCCCACCCATGTCCCCTATCACCCCCACCCCCCAGCCACCAGGGGCAGCCTCCACCAGGCCCCCACTCATGTCTCCCACCACCCCCACCCCCCAGCCACCAGGGGCACCCTCCACCAGGCCCCCACTCATGTCTCCCACCACCCCCACCCCCCAGCCACCAGGGGCACCCTCCACCAGGCCCCCACCCATGTCCCCTATCACCCCCATCCCCCAGCAGTGCAGGGGCACCCTCCACCAGGCCCCCACTCATGTCTCCCACCACCCCCACCCCCCAGCAGTGCAGGGGCACCCTCCACCAGGCCCCACTCATGTCTCCCACCACCCCCACCCCACAGCAGTGCAGGGGCACCCTCCACCAGGCCCCACCCATGTCTCCCACCACCCCCACCCCCCAGCCACCAGGCCCCCACTCATGTCTCCCACCACCCCCACCCCCCAGCCACCAGGGGCACCCTCCACCAGGCCCCCACTCATGTCTCCCACTCCCCCACCCCCCAGCCACCAGGGCCAGCCTCCACCAGGCCCCCACTCATGTCTCCCACCACCCCCAACCCCCAGCCACCAGGGGCACCCTCCACCAGGCCCCCTCTCATGTCTCCCACCACCCCCACCCCCCAGCAGTGCAGGGGCACCCTCCACCAGGCCCCCACTCATGTCTCCCACCACCCCCACCCCCCAGCAGTGCAGGGGCACCTTCCACCAGGCCCCCACTCATGTCTCCCACCACCCCCACCCCCCAGCAGTGCAGGGGCACCTTCCACCAGGCCCCCACTCATGTCTCCCACCACCCCCACCCCCCAGCAGTGCAGGGGCACCCTCCACCAGGCCCACACTCATGTCTCCCACCACCCCCACCACCCAGCCACCAGGGGCACCCTCCACCAGGCCCCCACTCATGTCTCCCACCACCCCCACCCCCAGCCACCAGGGGCAGCCTCCACCAGGCCCCCACTCATGTCTCCCACCACCCCCACGACCCAGCCACCAGGGGCACCCTCCACCAGGCCCCCACTTATGTCTCCCACCACCCCCACCCCCCAGCAGTGCAGGGGCACCCTCCACCAGGCCCCCACTCATGTCTCCCACCACCCCCACCCCCCAGCAGTGCAGGGGCACCCTCCACCAGGCCTCCACTCATGTCTCCCACCACCCCCACCCCCCAGCAGTGCAGGGGCACCCTCCACCAGGCCCCCACTCATGTCTCCCACCACCCCCACCCCCCAGCAGTGCAGGGGCACCCTCCACCAGGCTCCCACTCATGTCTCCCACCACCCCCACCCCCCAGCCACCAGGGGCACCCTCCACCAGGCCCCCACTCATGTCTCCCACCACCCCCACCCCCCAGCCACCAGGGGCACCCTCCACCAGGCCCCCACTCATGTCCCCCTACACCCCGACCCCCCAGCCACCATGGGCAGCCTCCACCAGGTCCTCACAATCCCCAATCATGTGCGTAATGGTCAGCCTCCACAGCCAAAAAGCCCTACCAAGTAACCCATTCACCCACATGGAAATGGAAATTACATGTTACACCCCCAATGTTCATAAAGCTAATGAACCCATGTCCGTCACACACAATGGTTGCAATTGAATGGGAAAACACCCAACATGACATGCATGAAACCAATGAGATGATACCACACAGTGAAGTATGAAAACAAAATTGTATTAAAAAAAATAAGAATGCAAAAGAAGTGAAACAAACTACAATGGCAATGAAAAAAAGATAAGCTGCATGTCCGTTTAAAAAAATAAAAACACCAAATCCTAATCCAAAAAAATGTTGTCCAAAGTCAAATGAAAAATAAAATCAATCCAATGAAGAACTATGTACAAAACTTCCAAGGGTCCATGAGCCCAACTTAACAAAGGAAACCTACAAAAAACCCTAACTAAAATGCAACTATATACAAAAAGTGGAGCAGTGTCCGTCGACTCCAAATCATAAGAACAAACAAAGGAAACCTAAAACTAAAGAACTATATACAAAGGCGGCGGGCAAGTCCAGCGGCTCACTCTGTGGTGTTCCGGGCCAGGGCATCATCGAACTCCTGTTCGATGTCCCGGAGGCGGTCCTGTTCCATGGCCCCGAGGGTCCGCCGGGACGACGCCGTGTCCTCCTCCAACCCCCTGCGGATTGCCTCGAGGCACTCGGCCCTCCTCAGGGCCCTCCGCATGGAGTTCTCCGCCCTGACCATTGTGAGCCGCGCCTCTTCCGCCCGCCGCCGCTCCGCATCTATGGCGTGGCCCAACCGCTGCCACACGGAAGACACTCTCTGTCCTGGGTCCTCCTGCCCTCCGGCTGATGCCTGCCCCTCCGATGTCGAAGGCCCCGAGCCTTCATGGCTCCCACCATGTTGCTGCTGCTGCTCTGCCTCTGCCCGTGCACTGCCTCCTGCTGCCTGCACATCCTCCGCCGGCTGGGGTGCAGTCGTAGATGTGGCCACCCTTGCTGGACGTCCGACTCCCGACTGTGGCAGGGATGCCTCCTCCACCAGCCTGGCCGCACCGTCAGAGGCAGCTCCACAGGGCACCCAGGTGACTGATGGGTGGGAAGATGGCACAGAGGACGACTGGCGCGTAGGGGGTCCAGTTGAGGAGGGGGTCGGAGCAAGCCCCATCAGACGGAGGAATCCGGCCTGGGTGACCTGTCCCAGCAGGCTGACGTGGTCAACGAGCCATTCGAGATGACGTGCTGTCTCTCCATGAAAAGACTGCAGGTCACCTCGCATGGCCCGTTGACGCAACGCCACACCAGCCAGGACAGGCTCAACCCAGACCTGGATAGCCACGTCCGCAGGCAGAGGAAGGCCAGTTGACGTCAGCTCATCCCCTGCCTGAAAACGGGTCTGGACGTAGGCATCCCTGCTGGTGCAAGATGATGCAGGGACAGGATCGGGGACAGGATTGCACACAGGCACCTCCGCGGCGGCCTGTGCTGCCTCCTGTCCCTGGTCCTGCACTGCACCACTAGCACCAGTGGGATCCCCACCTCCAGACCCCGTCTCTGGTGCTTGCACGGCCTCCTCCTCCACCAAACCCCCCACCAACCTGGATGACTCTGTGCCATCTTCCCCTGTTGGGCCCTGTGGGGTCCCAGCTGCCCCTTCTGCTGCCGAGGAGTCCAACTCCAACCTCCGCCTCTTGGACCTCCCCCCGGCAGCTGCGGCCTGGGACGTGGCACCGGACTCCTCACTCCCCGACGAGATGACAACACGGGAGGGGTGCCGGGCCTTGCGTCTCCGGCTGGCGGTGGGATCCCCGCCGCTGTGCTCCACAGCACCTTCTCTGCCCTCTTCATCAGTTGACGCTGCAGACAGGGAGAAACAAAACACAGGCATCAGGGCACTGTACAATGGACACATACACACATGACAGTTGCACATGAGTGGCATTGGCAAACCTCAGACATGTCATCACAATCCCCAACACACGTCATTACAACTCGCACACATGAGCCATACCACAGCCATATCGCAACTGCCACCACCATCCCTACACATATAACAGCATGAGCAGCCAAAGGTGTGCCCGACATCACATGCAACACAGGAAGTGCACCACACATGTACACACACCACCACACTTGCATGCATGTGTACACCTCTGCCAAGTGTCGCACTGTTCAGACGGGCATCCATGTCACATCTGCCAATCAGGCTTCCACATACCGCTGTCACATGCATCCATGTTGCATCACTGTTGCACCCTTGTCAAATACACACACATGCACATGTACACAGTGCTGATACATGCAGCCGAAAACAACATACATGCGTGACATCACGGACATGTCTACTTACATACACATTCATCCAAACATGTGTGCCCACACAACTGCATTTGGCATGCAAGCCTACACACACAAGCACCATCCATGTCTCACATATTACAGCCCTCGCATGTGTCAGCCCCACGGCCCTGTACACCCCCAGCCATACTCAACCCCATACAAACAGATGTGCAACCTGCACACTACCGAATAATCACCACACGCACTGCTCACAATCAGGATGCATGTACACTCACCGCTCGACTCCAGACGGGTCTGCTTCTCTAGGACCTGGACGTGGAGCGCTGGGGATATGCGTTCCAGGACCCTCATCTGTTCTTCCGACAAGTGGCCCCAGCGCCCCTTGGCATCCGCTGCCTTCAAGAGGCGCCGGGCCTTGTTCAGGGTCCTGGACCTGAAGTCCTCCCAGCGCTTCCTGACATGTTGTAAGTCGCGGACTGCCACCCCCTCCGCGTTGATGGCAGTCACGATGTCAGTCCAGATCCGAGTCCGTCCTTCCTTGTCAACGCGGGAACTTCCGAAGAGGGCATCATACTGCCCCAGGACTTGCTCCACCAGGACACCAACTTCGGTGGCACTGAAGCTGGTGCCCCTCTGCCTCTCTGGCCGGGGGTTGTCAGTGGTCACAGATGGTGTTTGCCCCGACATGACAACCCCAGAGGCAGGAGTGGGTGGGCAACTGGGTCCTGGGGCTGGGCTGTGGAGCAGGCAGCAAATGGCAGCGCATGTGGGCAGCAGGCAGTCAGGCAGCAGCAGATGACAGGTGGGAGCATGCTCGGGGCTCTGGGGGGCAGTAGTTCGGCCTTCTGGGCAGGAGCGTGGTCTTCCGTGTGCATACGCGTGGCCAGCTTGATACGGAGTGATTTGGCACGTGAAAAATCTGCACGTCAGCGTGTAATTCGAGGAAAGGCCCTTAGCGCGTAAGCGCGTCTGCACGCATATGCATTTTCATTGGACAGAAGGCCCCTCAAGCGCAAGTGCCCCTGTGACGTGACGCGTACAGACGTGCATGCGCATTTCAGTGTGCGTGAAAAACTGCACGTCCGTGTGTAATACGAGGAAAGAGCCATGCGCGTATGCACGGCAGCACGCATATGCGATGTCATTGGACCAAAGGCCCTTAGCGCGTAAAGGCGTCGCCAGCGTATGCGCGTCTATGAAGTCACGTGCACGTTGAATTGGGCACACGTTTGAAAATGTTGCGTGTTAAAAAAATGAAAGACACGTCCGAGTGTCAAAGCGTGTAATTGGTGGGAATGGGCCTAGCGTGTACACGCGGCAGTGACAAAGCGTGTAATTGGTGGAAATGGCCCTAGCGCGTACACGCCGCGTAAGTGACGCTGGACGTGTGGGCCTGTATAAATGGTACGTGTAGAACACCATTTCCTTGTACGTGCTTTTCGTGGAGAGGGAGTGGGTGAATTCTGTACTTCTTGTCGTTTCACACGCGATTTACTTCACGGCGTTTCAAGTTCGTATTCCCTGTTACCTCTGACAGCTTTTTCTCTTTTTTCTCTTTTACTGGTTTACCTGGGCCTGTTCCCTCAAACAGTGTTCCCTTCTACTGTTGTCCTGTCTCCTCAGACAGCGTACAAATCTTCTTTTGGCGGGGGTGTTGCCAACCAAACGCGCTCCTTTTTCACGCTCTTTTACCTGGCAGACGGTGAGTCACGCACGTATCTAACATCTGTGCTTACCCCGTGTGTCGCCTACCCCTTCAGAGGTCATTCTAGGCTGCGTGTGACACGCATACGTTCATTCTTGTGTTACTGGATGCCACAGCGTAGTGCAGGTTTTTCTTTCTGCACACGTGGTCTAGGAGGGGTTGCGTGCACGTCATCTCCCTTTTTTGGGGCTCCTGTGCGTAGCGTGACCCGTCAACTTTCCCCAGGGGTTACATTCAGCCTTGCTAGAGCACTAGGGTACAATTACCATCTGGTACCCAACCCCTTTGACCCCCAATTGCCCAGGACAATAGTTTACAGCCACTCCCATACGCACATTAACATCAGTGCCATGGCTGGGAGGCGAGGATTCCGTAAGGGTGGCAAAGGTGGAAGAGCCACAAGTGGTGGCTGTGGTGGATCCGGTAGGGGACGTGGTCGTTACTTGCAGGGTGAGCCCGTCCCCCCATGTGTGGAGGACCAGTCAAGGGCACCCATAACCCCCCCCTCCCGTTGAGGGTGATGTGGCTGACTCCATGGCTGACTTCCAGGTCAGCAGGCCTATGACACGTGCGCTGGTGCACGTTGATGTCATCATGCCATGTGCATCTGGGGCAGCAAGGTCATCTGCTGCCCCAAGTAGGCAGGGCGGAGAGGCTGCAGGGGCAGCTGCGGCTCCATCCACCCCAGCTCTCACACACCCAGCCAGGACAGTGTCGGTCCTAGTCCATCCTGCCGACATTCCCCCTGACACCATTACACTTGAGCCAATGCCTGCACCAACTCCCATGCTGAGTGTGCAATCCCACACTCCTGATACAGAGTCCACCAGGGCTCCTGCCCCTAGTGTCCAGAGCGGCGCAGGACACTCAGGATCACCACCACCTTCCAAGCGGAAGAAGAAGAGTGCTCGTCCGGCACAGGCTGATGCCCCAGACACGGCTACACAGTCCGGCCCGTCGAGGAAGCCCAGCTTCACGGATGACGAACTGAATGCACTTGTCGAGTATGTGTCCGCACATGATAACGAGATGGTCATTGTTGCAGGATCCAAGACCACACCTGCACAACGCCAGGCACACTGGCAGACCGTTGCGGACATCGTAAGTGCCCTTGGAATCGTGAGGCGCACAGCCAATGATTGCTATAAGCGCTGGAATGACCTAAAGCGCAGGGCAAAGAGTAAGCTGGCCTCAAGTCATGCCGCAACTCTAGTGACTGGAGGTGGGTCTCCAGTAGTAGACATGGAACTCACTCCACATGAGTCAGTCGCTGGGGCCTACGTCACGGAGGAACAGATCCAAGGCGTGGGAGATCTGCCTGATTACGAGGCATTGTCCGGTGAGTGCACATGCATGTGTGTGTCATCCATGTGCATGGTGTGTGTGTGAGGGCTTCTGTTTGTGTGCCAGGTGAGAGTGTGTGCGCCTGAGTCATATGGGTCAGCCATGTGCTTCATGCAATACATCCTGCGCAGCTGCATTTGGCCATAGCAGTATCCCTTCTGCCAACAGTAGACATCTAGCCCAATTGCACGCCAGTTGCCCTTGAAGTGTCATCTTGACACAACATTGTTGCTTATTTTTCACTGTTCATTCAGTCAGATTGTTTGTATTCCACCACTTTTACTAGGCATTTCGCAGTCCTCTAGTCACATGTCTGACATGGCTATGGTAAAGTGGAGTGACTTTGTTACCTGGATATCATTTGTTCACACATGTCCCTGTGCAATTGGACCATTTTGGACTGGCAGCTCCAGGTGAAAAATCTGACCTGTTTGAATTAGAAAAGCTATTACATGCGGGAACTGGACTGAATGAATAGGTGCTGCCCTCCTCTCCATCTTCACTCAATAGCAATGGTACATGCCATCTGTGTGATGGCATGTGTGTTTCACCTGGCAATCACAGGCCAATGTGTGATGCCACTGCCAGGCAGCATGCAGAAAATGTGTTCATCTTCCATCTTGGTGTCATCAATGTGTGCCATTTGCCTCCCCTTCATACGCAGTGAGGGTGCATACATGGGAGGGTTTTAGTCATGTGGGACATGTGTCAATCAAGTACTGGTACTCTTGCTTCTCAGCCCTCATTGTGTGCCATGGTGCTAATGCCTGTTTCCATTTCTTTGTTTTTATGTCTTTGCAGGGGAAGACGCACCTGATACTGCTGGGGTTGTGGAGATGGTGCAGACCCAGGAGGGGTCCGAGGGCCGACCAACCACCAGTGAGGGACGTGGTGTGGTGGTGGGTGAGAACCCACAAGTGCTGCAGGTCATGCTCTCAAGGAGTGTCTCTGGCTGCACCTCCCCCGAGCTGTACTCAGGTGTTGATTCGGATGATGAGACCTACATGCCGTCGCAGGTGAGTGTTCCAGGGAGGGATTCTGTTCTGTCCCACCCACCTGCACCAGGGTCAGAACCCTCAATGGGGATGTCAGTGTTGGCAGCTACGCCTTTGGTGGTTACGGATGCAGGGTCACACTCCGCGACATCTGATCCTGTTCCTGGGCCAGCAGATCAGAGGGGGAATGCAGTCCTGCAGCCTCAGGCAGTGCCGGCACAGCAAGGCGCAGTTTGCCTTGGCCCAGACAGGTGTGGTGCCCGCCGACGTGGTGGCCGTACGCCACCTGGCAATACCGCATGGGAGTAATCCATTTACGGTATGGCAACCCAACAGGCAGCATCATCCGAGATGATGGCTCAGGCCATGGATAGGGTGGCCACTTCCATTGTCCCCCCTGAAAGGCTGATGGAGCGACTACAGCAGGCAACCGACTCCATCTGCCAGTCACACAGGGAGGACATGTTGGCGTCCAACAGGGACAGGCGGGCGGCACTGGCGACTCTGCAGGAGGCCATCTCCATAGAGTCCCAGGGCCACAGGGAAGCCCTGAGGCAGGAGCTCCTTCACCTCAGGACGACTCTTGTTGAGCTTGAGGCTTCAACACACCAAAGGACAGAACATCAGCTGGAGCGTCTCACCCGTACGCTCTCAGCTGAGATGCAGGCAACGAGGGCAGAGGTCCGGGCATCCCGTGAGTTGTTGCATGGGGACCTCCGCACACTCATCCTCCAGAACGAGACCTACCACACCCGCATGCTTGCAGCCATGGAGGAGCAGACTAGGGCCTTGCGTGGGCTGCCTTCCATAGTGCAACCACCTCCGGATGCAGCTGCACAGGGTGATAATAGCGACAGCAGTGATACTCCCACAATAGGGTAGCCGTGTGGGCCATGAGCCCATGGAGGTGTTTTTTTTTCCCAGGATCCACACAGGTGGGTTTTGGTGTGCACCCTGTCCTCGGACCTCCTGGGTGGCCTCCCCAACCCCCCCGGGCCCATCAATGGCCATTTTTTATTTTTTTTTATTTTTATTTTTATTTTTATTCTTAATTATTTTTTTCCCAATTTTTTTGGGACAATTTGTTGCCTTCCGTGGTTCCTGTGGGCATACGCTGCATTGTGGCTGGGCACATGCAGGCTTGTCATGTATTTGGTTCAGATGCTTGGGTTTGAGTCACACACACCCCTCCTGCTTCCCGTTTCCATGGGCTTGCAAAGGGTGTGTCCGAGTGACATTGACGTACATGGTGACATTGGACTCCCACTACATGTGTGGGTAGTCTAGTCAATACTGTGTATACATTCCTAGTGCATATTGCTGTTGTGTTGTACACTGCATGTTGCATTGATGTGTAACTCATCATCTGTGTCTACCTCCCAATTTGCAGGTCCCTTCCTCATGTCTACACAAGGCCCTCTAGTTTGGAGATGGGGTCCATGTTGGCAGCAGTGCACCTACAACTCTACATGGCGCCAACACTGCACAGTTGGTAGTGGTGGGAGTGCAGGCATTTCCAGGTGGTGAGACTACTAATTTATTACATTTGTGATGTCATGTTAATGGTAGTACCTGCTCAAGTTTGTTGTTGGTCCTGCATTACTGTGAGCATTTCAGGTGTTGCAAGTTTCAATTAGGGACACTGTACATTGTGACACTAGTGTCATGTTGTGGGGATTACTTTGTTTACCTGCAAATAGCATGACATGGCACGGTGTGTCGTGTGGCGGTGCTGGGGATGGGTTGGCTGACATGGCACTGTCCTCTTGTTGCATTTTGCAAGTGGGTATTCATTTTAGCTGCTTGAATGCGTTTCTTCACAAAACTGCATTGGTGGTGTCTGTGTGGGTAGGGATGCACACATTGTAACTCTTCCAAGTGAACAATCTCAGGCTGATATGGTTTTCACGGTTGATTCTCCAGACATTCAGGTTCAGTGTCAGGTTGAGTCATCATTGATTGTCAGATGGGATGTGCCAGGGCAGTGTGCACTCCACAGGGGTGTGATTTCTATGTGAAGTAATTAGCCACTAGCTGTGTACGGGCTGCCTACCCCCGTGCCCTTTCCCCTCCCATGCGCAGCGGCTTTGCATGTGGTTGGGGATGTGGGGCCACCACCAAGTCCACGGCCAGGCCCCGGCGTGTTGCAACGTTGTGCAGGACACATGATCCTGCACACTACTGGGGGAGCGTACAACAGCTGCCCGCCAGAATGGTCAAGGGAGCGAAAGCGTGACTTTAGCACTCCGAATGTGCGCTCCACTATGCCCCGGGTTGTAATGCGGGCTGTGTTATATCTTACCTGGGGTGGCATGGTGGGGTTCCAAATTGGCGTCATCATGTGGGGGCTGAGAGGGTAGGCACTGTCCCCTGTGGAGGTGGTGATTGGTATCATTGGTGGGGTTGTGACCTTGCTCAGTATCTGACATGCATGCATGTGCAGTGGCATTCATACTCACCAAGCAGCCATGTATTGCCATGCCCCCCAGCTTCTTGGTCCCGGCTTAGGGTGGACATTCGGTAAATGAAGCTGTCGTGGGTGGACCCGGGATAGTTGGCATATACTGAGGTGATGATTCCCTTGGCATTACATACTACCTGCACGTTGATGGAATGCCAGTGCTTGCGGTTCCTATAGATGTGCTCTGATGCCCTGGGGGGACGTAGAGCCACATGGGTGCAGTCGATGGCACCTAGCACTTTGGGGAATCGTGCCACACTGTAAAAATCCAGGGCGGCAGCATGCCTTTCTGCAGGTGTTCTGGGCAGGTATATGTGCCTGCGGACTGATGGGCGTGCAGTGATGATGTTCAAGACCTGGTGTAGGCAGCGTGACTGGGTGGCCTGTGATACCCCACCCACTATGGCACTTGTCCGCTGAAATGATCCAGTGGCTAAGAAGTGCAGTACATTGAGGACCTTCTCCAGGGGGCTGAGTGCTTGGGAGCACAGGGTGGGTGATGTGCGGTCATCCTCCCACTCACTCACCAGGTCCAGTATTATGTGTGGTGGAAACCTGTACCTCCCATACACCTGGTCATCAGGCATCCCGAAAAGGCTCATTCTGGGTGTGAATATTCTGGCCCTGACTATCCTCCTCCTCCTCCTTTGGTAGCCCACGCCCACTGCTGCTAGGAACGGTATGTTCATCCTGGGTCTGAGCTTGTTATTTTGTTAGAGCGCAAATGTATGCGTTGCGCGTGTTGTAGGCGAGCGTGTGACCCGCGCACCCCTGAAATCCAGTACCCAGTCCAATAGCGTGTGGAAATTCCCGCGCACCCCGGGATACAGGTGCGCTGATGTACTTGCGTGTGTAAGTGCCCGCGCACCCCTGATATACACGTACATAGGCCAATCGCGTGTATGCGCACTTTTGTCCAATTACACGCGATGACACTCTGACGTGCTGTCCAATTACACACGATGACACTCTGACGTGCAGTCTTTCCACGTGTGCTCTGTCATCAAGTGCTGTGTGGGAAACACCCGTGCGGGTCACATCACAGACGCGCTTACGCGCTGAGGGCCTTTGGTCCAATAGAATCGCGTATGCGTGCTGAGGCGCTTACGCGCTAAGGGCCTTTCCTCGAATTTCACGCTGATGTGCAGGATTTTCACGTGCCAAATCACTCCGTATCAAGCTGGCCACGCGAAAACACACGGAAGACCATGCTCCTGCCAGAAGGCCAAATTACTGCCCCCAGTGCCCCGAGCACCCTCCCATGTGCCATCTGCTGCTGCCTGCCTGCCTGCCTGCGGCCACCGTGCCCTGCCATTTGGTGCCTGCACATCAGCCATCTGCAGGGGTCCAGTTGCTGTGTCCACCCCTGCTGGAACTGAAGACTCCCGACTGGGATTACATCGCTCCACAGCCCAGCCCCAGGACCCAGTTGCCCACCCACACCTGCCTCTGGGGTTGCCATGTCGGGCACTTCCACATCTGGCACCAGTGGCAACCCCAGGCCAGAGGGGCAGAGGGGCACCAGCTTCACTGCCACCGAAGTTGGTGTCCTGGTGGAGCATGTCCTGGGGCAGTATGATGCCCTCTTTGGATCGTCCCGCGCCAGCAAGGAAGGACGGGAGAGGATCTGTGTGGTTGCCATCAAAGCGGAGGAGGTGGCAACCCGCGACGTCCAGAAGATCAAGAAGCGCTGGGAGGACTTGAGGTCCAGGACCCTCGTGAAGGCCTGGCGCCTCATGGAGGGGGGCCGGGGCCGCATGAGTTCCATCCAGATGAGGGTCCAGGAATGCGTACGCCCAGCGCTCCACGCCCAGATCCTTGAGAGGGAGACCCGTCTGGAGTTGAGCGGTAAGTGTCCAAGCATTGCTGTGTGAGACAGGGCATGTTGCGGTGTGCTGGTTCTGTGATACTTGCCTGTATGTGTGACATAGGCCATGTATGCATGTATGTGTGCAGGGACATCATGGTAATGCATGTGCGACCAGTGATGTGTGAACCACATGGTTGTTGCATGTGTTTAAATGCCACATGGGGAGCCCTATGCAGATTTTAGACATGAGAGCATGCCAGTCTCTGTTCCTGGACATGGGTGGGGGTGAGGGATGGGTGCTGATGGCAGGTACATATATGGTAGCCATGTCTGTGTGCCTGACCTGCGTGTCTGTGTCTTGTGCATGCCATGGATGCATGACACATGTGTGTGACAATGCACAGATTCACTGATGCAGCCTACTTACCCTTGTATCCGCTGTGTTTGGGGTGTATGGGGCCAGATGGATGTGACTGAGGTGAAGTGTGTGCATGTGATAGGCATGACCCATGATGCATGTGAGTTCCATATCATTGTATGTTTCAAGAGTCCATTGGACATGTATGGAAATGTCCATGGCATGCACCATGCCTGTTACTGTGTGTGTTTTGCCTGGACTGACCCATGTGTTGTGGAGGGACATGATGGAAGTGTACTTTGACAGTGGTACTCATCTGCTATTGCTTCCTGTCTAGGGTACCATTGTACAGTACCCTGATGCTTGTGTTCTTTGGCTCCCTCTACGCAGCGGCTAGTGAAGAAGAGGGCGGAGACGGCGCTGTGGAGCAAGGCGGCGGGGATGCCCCCACGGCTGCAGCGGAAGGGGTGGGTGAGCCCCCACAGGGGCCTGCTACGGTGGAAGACGGTGAGGAGCCATCCAGGTTGGTGGTTTCCACAGAGGAGGAGGAGGCCGCCACAGGGGCACACATGGGGCCTGGTGGGGGCATCCCTGCTGGTGCAAGTGGTGCAGTCCAGGGCCAGGGGCAGGAGGCAGCACAGGTCACCGTGGAGGGGCCTGTGCATGTCGCTGTCCCTGACCCTGTGAGTGCACCACCATGCACCAGCAGGGTTGCCCCGTCCCAGGCCCGTCCGCAGGTAGTGGGGATGTCCATGTCACCTGACTCCCCTCCACCTGCAGACGAGGGGACCCGTGTCCGTATGGAGAAGGTCCTGATTGGGGTTGCGATGCGCGCGGGTGCAATTCGTGATGACGTGCGTGCTTCCCGGGAGGAGCACGCACATCATCACGAAGAGCACCGTGCCGACGTGGCCCAATTGGGATCTTCCATGTTCTGGGGTTTCCTGCATGTGTCGGCCAATCTGGCGGCCCTCTCCTCCTCTGTGGAGGCTATACGCCAGTCGTTCTCCTTGCCGTCTTCCGGCCCAGATGCCACCAGGGCCTCCTGTGGACCTGCCCTGACCTATGCAGCCAGCTCGGTGGGGATCCCATCCCTGCCACAGTCGGGAGTCGGAGGTTAAGCAGGGGTGGACACCACAGCAACTGTACCCCAGCAGATGGAGGATGTGCCGGCATCATCAGGCAGGGCACGTGCACGACGGCGTCGGTGGATTCCATCAGCCAGGATGCCGTCGTGCTGGCAGAGGCAGTTGCGTCGGGGGCAGCAGCAGAGTCAACGTGCGAGGCATCATGGCTCGGGGCCATCAACATCGGAGGGGCAGGCATCGGCCGGAGGGCAGGAGGACCCAGGACAGGAAGTGTCTTCCGTGTGGCTGCGGTTGGGCCAGCAGATAGGTGCGGAGCGGCGGCGGGTGGAAGAGGAGCGGCTCACGATGGTCAGGGCGGAGAACTCCATGCGGAGGGCCCTGAGGCGGGCCGAGTGCCTCGAGGCAATCCGCAGGGGGTTAGAGGAGCAGATGGCGTCGTCCCTGCGGACCCTCGGGCCATGGAACAGGACCGCCTCCGGGACATAGACAAGGAGTTTGATGATGCCCTGGCCCGGAACACTACGGAGTGAGCCGCTGAAGTTGCCCGCCACCTTTGTATATAGTTCTTTAGTTTTAGGTTTCATTTGTTTATTCTTATGACACAGCTCCACTTTTTGTATATAGTTGCTTTTTTGTTAGGGTTTTTAGTAGGTTTCCTTTGTTCAGTTGGGCTCATGGACCCTTGGATATTTTGTACATAGTTCTTCATTGGATTGTTTTATTTTTTAATTTTATTTTTTCTTCTCCATGGAGCAATGGTGTTTGGATTTTATTTTTTTTCTGTCGGATTGATTTCATTTTTAATGTGACTTTGAAGTACATTTTTTTTGGATTTGGTGTTTTTCATTTTTTGGGACGGACATGCACCTTTTCTTTTTTTCATTTGCATTGTAGTTTGTTTCATTTCATTTGCATTCATATTTTTTTAATACATGTTTGTTTTCATACTTCACTGTGTGGTATCATCTCATTGGTTTCATGCATGTCATGTTGGGTGTTTTCAAATTCATTTGCAACCATTGTGTGTGACAGACATGGGTTAATTTGCTTAATGTACGTTGGGGGTGTAACATGTAATTTTCATTTCCATGTGGGTGAATGGGTTACTTGGTAGGGCCTTTTGGCTGTGGAGGCTGACCATTACGCACATGGTTGGTGATTGTGAGGACCTGGGTGCAGGGGGACATGAGTGGGGGCCTGGTGGAGGCTGCCCATGGTGGCTGGGGGGTGGGGGTGGGTGGGAGACATGAGTGGGGTCCTGGTGGGGGCTGCCCATGGTGGCTGGGGGTGGGTGGGAGACATGAGTGGGGGCCTGGTGGGGGCTGCCCATGGTGGCTGGGGGATGGGGGTGGTGGTAGACATGAGTGGGGGCCTGGTGGAGGGTGCCCCTGGTGGCTGGGTGGTGGGGGTGGTGGGAGACATGAGTGTGGGCCTGGTGGAGGGTGCCCCTGCACTGCTGGGGGGTGGGGGTGGTGGGAGACATGAGTGGGGGCCTGGTGGAGGGTGCCCCTGGTGTCTGGGGGGTGGGGGTGGTGGGAGACATGAGTGGGGGCCTGGTGGAGGGTGCCCCTGGTGGCTGGTGGGTGGGGGTGGTGGGAGACATGAGTGGGTGCCTGGTGGAGGCTGCCCCTGCACTGCTGGGGGGTGGGGGTGGTGGGAGACATGAGTGGGGGCCTGGTGGAGGGTGCCCCTGGTGTCTGGGGGGTGGGGGTGATAGGGGACATGAGTGGGGGCCTGGTGGAGGGTGCCCCTGGTGGCTGGTGGGTGGGGGTGGTGGGAGACATGAGTGGGTGCCTGGTGGAGGCTGCCCCTGCACTGCTGAGGGGTGGGGGTGGTGGGAGACATGAGTGGGGGCCTGGTGGAGGGTGCCCCTGGTGTCTGGGGGGTGGGGGTGGTGGGAGACATGAGTGGGGGCCTGGTGGAGGGTGCCCCTGGTGGCTGGGGGGTGGGGGTGGTGGGAGACATGAGTGGGGGCCTGGTGGAGGCTGCCCCTGCACTGCTGGGGGGTGGGGGTGGTGGGAGACATGAGTGGGGGCCTGGTGGGGGCTGCCCCTGGTGGCTGGGGGGGTGGGGGTGGTGGTAGACATGAGTGGGGGCCTGGTGGAGGGTGCCCCTGGTGGCTGGGGGGTGGGGGTGGTGGGAGACATGAGTGGGGGCCTGGTGGAGGGTGCCCCTGGTGGCTGGGGGGGTGGGGGTGGTGGGAGACATGAGTGGGGGCCTGGTGGAGGGTGCCCCTGGTGGCTGGGGGGTGGGGGTGGTGGGAGACATGAGTGGGGGCCTGGTGGAGGCTACCCCTGCACTGCTGGGGGGTGGGGGTGGTGGTAGACATGAGTGGGGGCCTGGTGGAGTGTGCCCCTGGTGGCTGGGGGGTGGGGGTGATAGGGGACATGAGTCGGGGCCTGGTGGGGGCTGCCCATGGTGGCTGGGAGGTGGGGGTGGGTGGGAGAAATGAGTGGGGGTCTGGTGGGGGCTGCCCATGGTGGCTGGGGGTTGGGGGTGGGTGGGAGACATGAGTGGGGGACTGGTGGAGGCTGCCCCTGCACTGCTGGGGGGTGGGGGTGGTGGTAGACATGCATGAGTGGGGGCCTGGTGGAGGGTGCCCCTGGTGGCTGGGGGGTGGGGGTGATAGGGGACATGAGTGGGGGCCTGGTGGGGGCTGCCCATGGTGGCTGGGGGGTGGGGGTGGGTGGGAGACATGAGTGGGGGCCTGGTGGAGGGTGCCCCTGGTGGCTGGGGGGTGGGGGTGATAGGGGACATGAGTGGGGGCCTGGTGGGGCTGCCCCTGGTGGCTGGGGGGGTGGGGGTGGTGGTAGACATGAGTGGGGGCCTGGTGGAGGGTGCCCCTGGTGGCTGGGGGGTGGGGGTGGTGGGAGACATGAGTGGGGGCCTGGTGGAGGGTGCCCCAGGTGGCTGGGGGGTTGGGGTGGTGGGAGACATGAGTGGGGGCCTGGTGGAGGCTGCCCCTGCACTGCTGGGGGGTGGGGGTGGTGGGAGACATGAGTGGGGGCCTGGTGGAGGGTGCCCCTGGTGGCTGGGGTGTGGGGGTGGTGGGAGACATGAGTGGGGGCCTGGTGGAGGGTGCCCCTGGTGGCTGGGGGGTGGGGGTGGTGGGAGACATGAGTGGGGGCCTGGTGGAGGCTGCCCCTGCACTGCTGGGGGGTGGGGGTGGTGGGAGACATGAGTGGGGGCCTGGTGGGGGCTGCCCCTGGTGGCTGGGGGGTGGGGGTGGTGGTAGACATGAGTGGGGGCCTGGTGGAGGGTGCCCCTGGTGGCTGGGGGGTGGGGGTGGTGGGAGACATGAGTGGGGGCCTGGTGGAGGCTGCCCCTGGTGGCGGGGGGTGGGGGTGATAGGGGCCATGAGTGGGGGCCTGGTGGAGGGTGCCCCTGGTGGCTGGGGGGTGGGGGTGATAGGGGACATGAGTGGGGGCCTGGGGGCTGCCCATGGTGGCTGGGGGTGGGGTGGATGGGAGACATGAGTGGGGGCTTGGTGGGTGCTGCCCATGGTGGCTGGGGGGTGGGTGGGAGACATGAGTGGGGGCCTGGTGGGGGCTGCCGCTGGTGGCTGGGGGGTGGGGGTAGACATGAGTGGGGGCCTGGTGGAGGGTGCCCCTGGTGGCTGGGGGGTGGGGGTGATAGGGGACATGAGTGGGGGCCTGGTGGGGGCTGCCCATGGTGGCTGGGGGTGGGGGTGGGTGGGAGACATGAGTGGGGGCCTGGTGGAGGGTGCCCCTGGTGGCTGGGGGGTGGGGGTGATAGGGGACATGAGTGGGGGCCTGGTGGGGGCTGCCCCTGGTGGCTGGGGGGTGGGGGTGGTGGTAGACATGAGTGGGGGCCTGGTGGAGGGTGCCCCTGGTGGCTGGGGGGTGGGGGTGGTGGGAGACATGAGTGGGGGCCTGGTGGAGGGTGCCCCTGGTGGCTGGGGGGTGGGGGTGGTGGGAGACATGAGTGGGGGTCTGGTGGAGGCTGCCCCTGCACTGCTGGGGGGTGGGGGTGGTGGGAGACATGAGTGGGGGCCTGGTGGAGGGTGCCCCTGGTGGCTGGGGGGTGGGGTGATAGGGGACATGAGTGGGGGCCTGTTGGGGGCTGCCCCTGGTGGCTGGGGGGTGGGGGTGGTGGTAGACATGAGTGGGGGCCTGGTGGAGGCTGTCCCTGCACTGCTGGGAGGTGGGGGTGGTGGGAGACATGAGTGGGGGCCTGGTGGAGGGTGCCCCTGGTGGCTCGGGGGTGGGGGTGGTGGGAGACATGAGTGGGGGCCTGGTGGAGGCTGCCCCTGCACTGCTGGGGGGTGGGTGTGGTGGGAGACATGAGTGGGGGCCTGGTGGAGGGTGCCCCTGCACTGCTGGGGGGTGGGGGTGGTGGGAGACATGAGTGGGGGCCTGGTGGAGGCTGCCCCTGGTTGCGGGGGGTGGGGGTGATAGGGGCCATGAGTGGGGGCCTGGTGGAGGGTGCCCATGGTGGCTGGGGGGTGGGGGTGGGTGGGAGACATGAGTGGGGGCCTGGTGGGGGCTGCCCATGGTGGCTGGGGGGTGGGGTGGTGGGACACATGGGTGGGGGCCTGGTGGAGGCTGCCCCTGGTGGCGGGGGGGTGGGGGTGATAGGGGCCATGAGTGGGGGCCTGGTGGAGGGTGCCCCTGGATGCTGGGGGGTGGGGGTGATAAGGGGCCATGAGTGGGGGCCTGGTGGAGGGTGCCCCTGGATGCTGGGGGGTGGGGGTGCAGGGGGACATGGGTGGGGGCCTGGTGGAGGCTGCCCCTGCACTGCTGGGGGGTGGGGGTGGTGGGAGACATGAGTGGGGGCCTGGTGGGGGCTGCCCATGGTGGCTGGGGGGTGGGGGTGGGTGGTAGACATGAGTGGGGGCCTGGTGGAGGCTGCCCATGGTGGCTGGGGGGTGGCGGTGGGTGGGAGACATGAGTGGGGGCCTGGTTGGGGCTGCCCATGGTGGCTGGGGGGTGGGGGTGGTGGGAGACATGAGTGGGGGCCTGGTGGAGGGTGCCCCTGGATGCTGGGGGGTGGGGGTGCTGGGTGACATGAGCAGGTGTGCAGGGTAGTCCCCTGTGGTGTGTGCTGCCTGCAGGGGCCGTGGAGGGTGTACAGGGAATACCTGGGAGCACACAGCCAAATCGTGTGTAGAATTTCCCACGCACAACTGAAATCCACGTACCCTGACAAATAGCGTGTGGAACTTCCCGCGCACACCTGAAATCCACTTACCCGGCCAAATCGCGTGTGGGACTTCCCGCGCACCCCTGAATTCCACGTACACAGCCAAATCGCGTGTGGAACTTCCCGCGCACCCCTGAAATCCACGTACCCTGACAAATCACGTGTGGAACTTCCCGCGCACCCCTGAAATCCACGTACCCTGACAAATCGCGTGTGGAACTTCCCGCGCACCCCTGAAATCCACGTACCCGGCCAAATCGCGTGTGGAACTTCCCGCGCACCCCTGGAATCCACGTACACGGCCAAATCGCGTGTGGAACTTCCCGCGCACCCCTGTAATCCACGTACCCTGACAAATCGCGTGTGGAACTTCCCGCAAACCCCTGGAATTCACATGCCCTGCCAATTCGCGTGTGAGACTTCCCGCGCACCCCGGTATACACGCACATGTATTTTTTGTCAGCGGGTGTCCGTGTTTGTGGGTACCCCTTTGCACGTCATTTGTCCTGGAGGGCCACAGTATGGGACATTCATCATGGCAGTATATAGGTGCTATTTTTTGCCGCACCTTTTGGCGCACATTTCTTACAGGCGCAGAGACGCTACCGCCTGCTTTCTTGTGGCGGTCGTGTTTGTGCCTGTGCGCTGGTTTGAGCGTGCGCTTTTTTGCCCTATTCTATTCCATGAATACGTGTTGTATGCGAGCGTGTGGGCGTTCCGCGCACTTGTACCCTGTACTTCCCCCGTGACGCCGACATTTTGGCAAGTTGCTCCCCATTCCGAGTGTTACGCCCCGTGTTCCGCCTACTTTTGTTGCGTGCGCCGCGCTATGTGCGATTTTCGCTGTGGCCTGTGCGAATTTCGCTGTGACCTGGCGCACGCAGTTAGATGGCCTGTGCGCTAACGTGTGCTGCGCACTTTATTATCGCACATCCAATGGTTTTCTCGCGCACGGCCTTCCATGAATCGATGTGCGCTGCTTTTCGTGCGATTTTCGCACTTGCACTGCGATTTTCGCTATTCCACTGCGATTCGCACGTTTTTGGCCACTTGCGCCGCGCTAATTATTCCATGAATCGGCCTCTAAATATAATATCTGTGCACCTCGGCAAGTACCGGAAATTACCGCTTGGCCGCGTTCTCTGCTCTCAAGGACTCCTCACTACGGTTTTCCTTTTCAACATAACACCGTGCTGGAGACATTTAGAACTACATTGCCCACAAGGTGACTTTATTGCATCCCTTGAGAATATTAGATATAACATCTATCATTGCTTTATTGTATACTTACCTGTATCTCTCTTCTTTAGGCGCCTTACGGCTTTTAAAGGCAGGGCTATAAAACCAAAGTGAAAGTACCGTTTGGCCGCTTTGCCGCGCTTGTCACAGTTCGCGGGCCGGGGTGGTATACTCTCCGGGGTGGTACTCTCCGGTGCCTCCCGACGTAATTCTTCAGTCTCCCCTTAGCCTGAGTTGATAAGTGCTCACAATGAAATTTGATGTCTCAAAAAACAGGTATGCCACTGGTAGTCGGAGCCCATACTTCATTTGGTGCCACCTCCGTGATGAACTCTCCACAATGCCCAACGAAAAAACTCTGGCTAAGTTCCACCCCGCGTGAGGGGCTGGTTAAAACTAAATCTAGTTCTAAAATACAAAAACCATCGAACATGGACATCCGTCCGTTCTGCAAAGGGCAAACTCCATCTGGGATAGTAGATTTGGATAAAAATGGAGACTCTGCACCTTTAAAATCTCCTTCAACACAAATAAAGGACACTAATTGCCATTCAGAGAACGGAACTCTACACGAACTGAATGAGAAAGGAAATGGAAATCATTTAAGATTGCAAGCACGGAAACTGCAGGTAAAAGAAAGCATCGTTCCGGATACTTCCGTTGTTTTTGCAAATGAAAATGTCTCTGTAACTGACAGCATACTGCTGTGCAATGCATTAACAGGTAACAGTGGTCCGAATGCAAAAATATCTAATCAAAATGTCGGAGCCGATTTGGCAATTATTGACATTGATGTAAATAATTCATGTTTTCTTTGCACACAATGTCTGAAAATGTGTCGAAATCACCTAATTTATTTACAAATGTTAGCGACATGAATTCAGTTGAGAAATGATCTTTCATTGCCCCCACTCCACGTAAACCTATTACATTTCATCCATCCCATGACGGAACTGAACAGGGAGAAAATGTGAGTGGCTTAACTGAGATAGCTTTAAAATCAATGAATGCTGCTATACACTCTTTAGCCAGGCTGTTTGAGACAGTGGCCCTCATTACAAGGAAGGCGTTAAGGGTTTAACGGCGCCGTCGGCGCCGTTAACCCTTAACGCCTGATTCACACTTTAAAGCCTGCTTTTTTGCAGACGTTAAAGTCCAAGGCCAAGGTCCTAAGTGACCTTGGTGCTAATTACAGCACCGTAATTTACGGTGCCGTAATTAGCGCCTTCCCCATCCCCATTATGCCCTATGGGGCAAAAATGGGGAAGGGCAAATGGTGAATGGGGAAGGGCAAATGGTGAATGGGGAATTACCGCCCCACTCACCTTGGAATGGGGCGGTAATTCCGCCATCCACCATGGCGGAATCCGGCATGGACCATGGTGCTAATAGCACCATGGTCCACCGCCGGCTTGTAATGAGGGTCATTAAGTGCTAAAACCGATAAACAATCACAACAAATTGGACCAAATTATAGCTTGGCAGCAAACATTGGTCAATAAAGTGGGCTCTTTTGGTACCTCTTTTGTTCCGATTATGGGTAAGGCTTCAGTTAGTTCACAAACTGAAGTACACAACAATGGAAAATACGATCTAGAGTTGCTGAGCAACCCAATTCCCTATATTCCGAACCCCATTATAGACCTAGCTTGTAATAGCTCTGAAGAACTTGTTCTTCCAAATGGAGAAGGTACCCAAAATAAAACTGAGAAAAAAGTAAATTATGCACTTTTTGAACGAGCTAATTCAAAGGTAGTGGAACTGCATAATAAAAACAAACAAAACAAGGCTGATTTAGCTAAGAAACCAAAAAATATAAAAAGTATCAAATCATTATCAACTTCTCAAACAAGGTCCTTTATTAAAATGTTTACACGTCCGCGCACAGCAGCTACTGCAGAGTATAAGGCGATTGCCAGGAAATACATGATACAAACTCAGCTCGGGAGAAATCAGATTATCCTGGACAAGAGTATACGAATAGAATCCTACAGTCCCCTCAACGCTCTAATAAACGCTGCTGTGCAAGATACGTTGGGTAGAATGGCACATGATAATGAAGAAACCTTAAAACTGAACAGTATTTCTGACCTCGAAAATCAAAGATTAATTGCTCGTCGAAAAGAAATTAGGCAAGCAGTTGATGAATATATGTCATCTAAACCTGTACAAAAAAATCTGAAAGTATCTACAACTGACACCAGGGCACAAAATGATGACGAAAATATTGCTATTCATGAGATACAAACAATTAAGTCCAACTCACGTCTGCAGCATGGTGAATTAGCCTCAAAGCCTGTCCGTGCTCAATCTGAATTTGAATTATGTAATGAGTACAACAAAATAAAACCTCCTACCCAGCCCTGCCAATTGTCAACTGGCACTGACATGCTGAATCTGATAAAAACAACATTGTTTCAGATTCTGGATGAAAGAGCTATCATAATTGGCATAGACGATAGAACTGGTGCAATTGGAAAGACACTGCAAGCTCCGACAGATCACTCTAAACAGCCAAAAACAGCAACTCGTTCAGTAAAACGCCCTGATGTCCATTCCTTAACTCTGATTTGTCGCCCTTCTCCTCTACCTCAGTACAATCTAAATAGAGCTTTGGTGTTATCTATATTCAGTGAGATCCCTGCTCTGGATGACATAGGCACTATTGATATAGAACAGGTCGAGTTCACTGACATCTCGAGTAGGTCTTCTGTGACCTTGTGGATAAATTCCAGAGTAGTAGTTAACACCATTTGGGCTGTGAAATCTCAACTTTTTGATCTAGGTTTTGTACTGCTATCTGGACCTAGCACGTCTGATATTACTGCAAATGGTATAACAAGTAAACCCTTCACAAATGAGGGCAACTGTAAGCAAATATCATGTAACCATGTTTGTAAGTTTAGCCAACAAATTGCTCAATGTTAGCTATCTTCAGTTGAATCTCATAAATTATCTTTAATTAGCTGGAACTCAAGAGGTTTTAAGCACCTTATAAACAACACAAATTCCAACTTGCAGTCCCATGATATCATCTTGTTGCAAGAAACATGGTTAATGACGAAACCATCTTGGGATAACTACATCTTTTTGACTCCAGCTAAAAAGGGACATTTTGGAAGACCAATATCGGGCTTATTAGTTGCCATCAAGCAAAGTTTGTTTATAACTTCACAAATATGGTACTCACCTAACCCTTTTGTTCAAATGCTTAAACTTTTCCAGAGGCACCGTATTTTATGCACTAATCAATATATACTGGAATACTTTGGGGATAACTGACAATGAGTTTCTGGAATGTATGAATGAAGCACTGGATTTAGTTACTCTAATATCACCAATTTAATAATAGCTGGTGATCTAAATCTACATTGTCTAGAACCTTCTCGACAAAAAAATCAGAATCGATTACTAAAGTGGCTTAATTTCATTGAATCCAGAAATCTATTCATGCTAAATGGATCCTGTAAGTCAGATATACCGCCAAAGCCAACTTTGCACAAAGGTTACAGCTCTGTGATTATAAATTATGTTTATGTGAATGAAGAAATGTTATATTCAATACAATCCTTTCAAGTGCTTTATTCTGATGCGAGCAATCACAATTTACTGAACGTTATCTGGTTACCAAAAAAATCAGCTGATCACGAAACATAACGAATACATTAATGGATCTATTAAAATAAATACAGCACAGAACAGGTTAATATGGACAGAAACATCATTAGAAACATTCAGAGATTGATATGGCTCACTGAGGAACAACAAAGGAATTCATAAACAGAACTTTACAATACCTTACCCGAAACTAATGCAATTGTTTCAGCCAGATTCAATCAGGCAGCGAACAGAACAAGCACCCCACTTGCGCATCTATAATCATGATCTAGGAAGTATGAAATCAAAAATTCGATCTGAAAAAAGGCAAGCCCTAAAATTACCAAAGCTTAGCCAACGCATGGCTCTAACTCGAATTCAATCTAAATACAGTAATTGGGTAAGAGCCATGAAAGCAAAGCTCTACTAAAATGATGGTAGCCATATGTTGAAAGCATTGTCTTCTAAGAACTCCGCAGCATCATGGTGAATTATAAATGAAGCCTCTACAGGACACAAAGTAGCAGTTCAAACAAATGATGTGAAAGAAAATGATTGGATCAAATATTACACAACTATCTATTCTGCATCCACTTCTTTATCGCCCTTAATTCTGTGTGAGAGGCATAGAGAGTTTCACTTAAAATTTGACAGAGAGGATATATTATACTTTTTCTATAAAGTTAGTACATCGAGGGTGCCTGGCCCGGATGGCTTATCAAACATGACTATGAAAGAACATCCCGAATTGTGGGCCCACATATTGTATATCATGTTCAACAAAATAATATCAGAACAAAAAATGCCAGCTTCCTGGAAACACTCAATTACCATCCCTGTTTACAAAAAGGGCGACCGTGCAAATCCGGCAAGCTATAGACCAATATCTTTGCGTGATGCTCCTGGGAAAATCTTTTGTCGCATAATTTTGAGAAAACTGAACAAGTTATCCAGTAAACATTTTAAAAGATATCCCTTCCAGTCAGGATTTGTGAGTGGGCTAGGTACCATACCAAATATGATTACTCTAAACATGCAAAAATCACAATATGCTTTCCAGAAACAAACCTTATATTTTGCTTTTATTGATTTTCGTATGGCTTTTCATTCTATAGATCACACTTTATTATTTTTTAAGTTAAAATCATTTGGTTGTCCACCATCCTTACTGGCTTTGATACTACAACTCCATTCAGATCCTACAATGCAAGTACGTCTGTCTTTGGAAGGCTCCTCTCAGCATCATTTAACACCTTTTCAGGCCTTAAACAAGGCTGTATAATGGCATCTATTTTGTTTAACCTGTTTATTTTGGACATGGGCGAATCGTTTATGGAAACTGTTTCTGATGCCCCGAGACTTGGTAGTCAGCGAATAGCCTAGTTGTTGTACACTGATGACCTGGTCTTAGTGTCCCAGACTCCAAAGGGCTTACAAAACCTATTGTCATCATTGGCGTCCTATGTCACGACAAACAACTTAGTTGTCAATCATGAAACATCACAAATATTGGTCTGTAAGAACACCGGAAAGCTGATTTCAGAAACTGGTCCTTACATGATGAACCCTTGCAAATTGTTTCTGAGTACAAATACTTGGGTATCACATTTCAGAACCCGCTTACAAACTCCACTTTTCTCATCAATATTCAATCTAAACTAACATCTTTAATTTCACAAGCTAGAATATTGGTTTAGAAATTTGGAAAATTTACTTATAAACATCTACTCGTTTTCTATGAACAGAAAGTAGTATAACGTATGGAATTGAATTTATGCTATATACATCAAATAAGATGTGGAACAAGTTAGAGACACGTTTTTGGAGAAAAGGGTTAGATCTTCCTAATTGTACTCCGATGCCGATCCTAAGGTTCGAATTTGGTCTTATCTCTCTGGCTGGTCGAGTCAAATGTGCACCTTCTTTAGAAAATGCCTCTTGAGTCTGGAAACCAATAACATTCTGAGTTTTGTGGCTCGTCAGCTAATTTCATCAAATTTTTATTTTCCCTTTGAATGGCGCAATAGTGTGTTGAATGCCTTAATGGACGCAGATATCTCAATAGCGCTATTGCTAGAACATCAAACAAGAGCCAAGACCAAATTCTATCACTGGGATTGGATAAAGAATCGTGAGACTTGTCTAAAATATAAAGATTTTGACACACATAGTTTTGGACATAAAAAGTTACATCAAATGACAAGTTATCTAGTGAAATGCCCATCTCCTATTATAAGGAAAAAATATTTATGTTTCAGACTGAATTTGTGGCTCACAAGGGATATCCTTGCAAGGAGAAAAGCCATATCAGCTGAAATGAATTTCTGTTGTTTTTGTAATAACAGTACAGAAAAGGAAACCATTCAGCATGTTGTGGTAGTATCATGTCCTCAATTAAGAGCACAGCGAAAAAAAATCTAGCTGATCTGCTGTTCCTGTATAATGTCACTGATGAAAAGCAAATTGGTAATCAATTATTTTCTAGCACTAAATTTACTATGATGAAGGCTATAGTACAATTCCTTGATGTAGCATTTTCTGAAGAAACTTAAGAGTACATATGTATATTGGGTTGCATTTTTTATAGCGCATAACTGTATTTTTTATATGAACTATGTATGAAATTCTTTATGTATATAGAAGATGTATAATTGTTTTATCGCAATCTGAATGTGTAAATAACAAGAATGTATTTGAAAAGTTGATTTTATCAGCTGTATCAAATAAAGAAAAAAAATAATAATATCTTCCTTTCTCAGAGAGTTGTTAGACTTTTCAGTTCACTCCTACTATGTTTCCGAGTCATCACACAAGGATGTATCATTGAATTACAGTCAATTATAACTTCCTTTTGCCTGCAAAAAGTTTAATGAGTTTATTTGTAACTAATATTTTCTCTAATCGTTCACAAAAAGTGGGCACATTTAGCACACCCGTGTATTCTCTGTCCTGCCAACATTGGATTCTAAGATCTTTTCCTGCACCTCATGCTGGTTCTTTGTTTCACAAAGATTATGGGCACTGAGTGTAATCTTCTCCTTATTCCAAAGAATATTAAGGAATTGCATTTGCAGTGTTAGTAGTCTTTTCGTGTGGCCCTCACATAAATTATAGCTCACTGGGGTACAGCTATTGAATTTTATTTGATTCTTCCTAAAATAAATGCAAAGGCATTTTCTTTGAAATTGATTTTTCATTCATCATAAAAAGTTGTCACACTGAGTTATAGGAATTTAATACAATCTTCCCCTGCCACAGGAGGAGTTAAAGGTTTTTACTCTGCAGACACGTTCTCTCATCCTAAACAAAAGACGGCACCTCAACTACAACTTCATAATGTATTCTCCTTCCTTTCTCCAAAGATTGCAAAGTCTTTTGTTCTGTGACTTGTATTTTCATCTTATAGTCACAAAATGATAATTAAATGTAAGAGACAGAATGCAATCTTTGATTGCTTTCAAAGAGTTCTAAGTATTTCTGTCTACAACTAGCCCAACAAAAACATCTGGCATTCCCAGTACAACTACTGAAAGAGCTGCCTTGCTTCCAATGATCTATACAATGCTTTTCCTAGCCCTCCAAAGCATTTTGTCTGATTACAAAAAGATGGCACACTTATATAAAGCATTTGCATGTAATTGTCTATTTGCCTGCAAACCCTTCTGGGATTGTCTCACCACTACTCCGTCATTGACCAAAAATGGCACACTAATGTATACCATGTAAGGTGGCTACTAGAAGTCCTTACTCCCCTTGCACTACTTAATACTAGGGATGCACATCCCTTCCAATATGTGACCTGCATGTGACCTGCAGGAAGGCACAGCTTTTCTGTGCTGTTTTTCCCCATCAAATGGAATTCATGTGTTTTTATTTTTTAAACATGTTTTTATTGAATTGTCATAAAATTATTGAACATTGGAACATCTCTCCTCCTCCCTCCCACCCATCTCCCTCCCCCTCCAAAAGGTATCTATGTAGGTAACTCTGAGCTTCAATATATTTCCTTAATTCCTCTAATGAAATGTGTCCAATAACCTTATTTTATGTGGGCATCATTGTTCCATGTAGTCGCTCTGTAAGTAGTCAAGAGTGGTGCACCAGTCCGTTGTGAATTTCTGTCGTTCCCCTCATATATTATACGTGATGCATTCCATTGTTATGTGAGACAACACTCTGTAGCCATTCAGTTATTTAAGGTGGTGTTTTCTGTTTCCATTTTTGGGCAATATCCAGCCAGGCCACTATAAGCAGGCCCATGAATTTGCGTCTCTGTGTCTTTGTCAGCAATTTTTCTCAGCGGTCCCAGAGTCCACACAACCACATCTCTTCCCTCCGTTGCTGTAAACATGTGTTGCATTTGAGTTTTGAAGTCTTCCCAGAATTGTTGAATGGCAGGGCAGTCCCACCAGATGTGTCTGCAGTCCCCCGCCCCTCCACACTCTCTCCAGCATTTATTTGGGGCTCTATACATCATGTGGAGTCTTACCTGTGTGTAGTGCCATTGTACAAATATCTTCATTACTTTTCCCTGATCTGGATACCCCTCCTGAGTTTGGGGATTGCCTCCCAAAAATGATCCCAGTGTTCTTTTGAGATGGTGCCCTTTAGCGTGTTCTCCCACCTTTTTATGTATTGCCATTTGATCTCTTCTGTTTGGGCGTTCAGGAACCTATAGGTGTTGGAGACAAATTTCTTTGTGACTTTGTGTCTATTAATATATGTTTCGAACAGGGTTAGCGCCCTTGTCACTGCATATTTGATACATGGGGAGCAGAGCCAGTGGTTTAATTGTTCATATTTATATTTTTCATTTGTGTTCAGGCCCAGCTGTGCTTCACAATATTCAAAGGACCTAATTTCCTGGCCTTGGTACATATTGCCTATCATTTTGCATCTGGCATCCTCCCACTTCTGGTATAAGCCTTTCTCAATGCCTGGATATAATTCTGGGTTATTAAACATCGGGATGAAGGGGGCTGGGTCGTTAGTAAGTGTCTCTTTTTGTGTAGCTTTGTCCCAAATACCTGGTGTCGCCTTCACCACCTCACTGATTTGTAAGTGAGAGTGCCTGAATTGTTTCCCTAACCAGAGGAGGTGTCTGAGACCGGTTGTTGCCACAGCTTTGTCTTGGGCTACCCATATTTTCTGGGACGTTCTCAGGATTCACTCTTTCAGGACCCATAATTGAGATGCCTCATAATACTTAATACCGGAAGTGAGGGAGGACACAAACCCTGTTCGTTCTTGGTGCTGTGAGGACTGAGCTGGACACCCTGGGAGCCTTTTTCTTCCATATGTATGTCATTATTATTTTTGTCAAGGCTTTAAAGTATGGTGCCGGTACTCTTATCGGAAGTGCCTGAAATAGGTTCATGAATCGGGGCAGAATGGTAATTTTTACTGCCGCAATCCGGCCCCACCACAATGTTGACTGGGGATTCCACCTCTCCACATCCCATTTGATTTTTTCTAGTTGTTAGGGGTAGTTTTCTCCATATAATTTATCTATCCGATCGGTCAGTGTGATTCCCAGGTACTTGACCCCCTTAGCTGTCACCTTTAGTTGTAAAGCTGCAGCTTGTTTTTGGATCGTGGCTTCATTTCCCGCCAATATAAGTATTTCTGAGACTTTTGTCTGTTGATTTTCAGCCCCAAGAGGTGACTAAAAGCCTCTATGTCTGGCAGGAGGATCAGCAGGGACTTCTCCGGTTTTCTCAGAGCCATCAACCAACTAGTCCCTCTCTCAATCTGGATCTTATCAGATAGCAATCCCTTCACAGCTATGCATGTGCTTGGGAAATTGTAGTTGGCCCGTATCATTTTTATGAAGTCTTCCCCCATGCCCATCTTACCCAGTACACTGAATAGCAGTGACCACTCGACGCGGTCAAACGCTTTCTCAGCGTCGAGGGCTAATAATATGGCCGTGAGTGAGTGATCCCTATCTTTTCTAGCCGGTGGACTATTCTACTAATATTATTGTGGGTCTGTCTGTTCGGGACAAATCTTGACTGATCCTGGTGAATCAACTTTGGGAGGACCTGTGAAAGTCGGTTGGCTAATATTTTTGTGAATAGCTTTGCATCTAGATTGATTAGCATTATCGGGCAGTAGGAACTTGGAAGCAGAGGGTCTTTTGCCTGCTTATGAAAGACTAGTACTTTTTCCTCGTTCATCGACTGGGTTATATTGCCCTTTTCTTTAAAGGTGTTGAATAGGTCTGTAAGTATTGGAGCTAAAATATCTTTATATGTCGTGTAAAATAGCACAGTGTATCTGTCTTGGCCTTAGGATTTATTCTTAGGGTGTTCGCGGATGGCTCTGTTTATCTCACCTATGGTTATTGCACTGTCTAAGTACTGTTTGTCCCCTTCAGAGATTGTAAATAATAATAATAATAATAATAATAATAATAATAATAAAGATATCCTGTCTAGAGAGGTTCCAAGCTCTTCCATATCTGGACAGTCTGTAGAGTATAGGTCCTAATAGAATTATTTAAACACTTTCCATCTTTCCGCCGTTTGGGTTTTTGTCTGCCCATTATCATCCCTTAGTGCTTTTACTGCATGGTTATGTTGTTTTTCTTTTAACTGCCTGGCCAAGAGTTTGTCTGCCTTGTTCGCCTTTATATAATACCAGTGTTTCAAATGTATTACATTTCTCTCCACTCTTTTGGTACAGGTGGTGTCTAACTGACCTTGGAAATGCCTAAAGGCTTTCTTTAATTTGGTCGACTGGTTCTTGACCATCTCTGTTTGGATCGCTGTTAGTTTACCCTCTAGTTCCGATTCCCATTGGTGGTGCTGTTTATCTTTCTATGCTTTCAGTGCATTGAGGTGTCCATTGTCACTGCCTTAAAAGCTTCCCATAAGTTTTCCCTAGATGTCTCTGGGTGGTAATTATTCGCAAAATATTCTATCATGTGTTCCCTGAGTGAGTTTCCCATGACCGGGCCCTGGATTATTTCCGTGGAAAGCTTCCATCTCCAGAGCCCTGATTGATGATAGGACAGCACAACGTCCATCCACAGTGGGGCATAGTCGAAAAGTGATATTGCTCCAGTCTCTGCGTTTTGGACCTTTCCCAGGAGCCCCAACGAGACCCACAGTTAGTCTATTCTAGACATTGGGCCTCATTATGAGTAGCGCAGTAAAAACAGCATCATTACCGGCATGGAGGTACGAGCAGGTCCGTGCTCGTATGACGCCGCTAATAGCGGGTGATTACGAGTGCGCGAGCACGCGCGAACCCCCATGCCGGTAATGGCCATACCGGCATGCCGCTAAAGGCCCTCCAACCCCCCGATAGCACCCTCATGGGACCCGCTGATACCGCCTCCACCTAGGAGGAACCCCTTAATACCGACCCGGTAATAACAGCATGCTAATACCGGGCTCGTAATACCGGACCCAAAAGTAAAGTCATCACGTCGGAATGGGAACTGCGCCGGCAGCCATATTTAAAAACGCAATCCATTGCAATCCTCCCAAACCACCAGTTGTTTATAGGAGAGACCAGTGGCAAAACTCTCACCATGTCAAAGGTAACCCGGAAGACTACCCCCCGCCTGCGTAAAAAGCGCTTTTCTGATGCAGAATTGAACATGCTTGCAGACACCCTTGCTGCACATGCTGATGTGATAAAGGAGCAGAACCTGAAGCGTGAGGTGCATCAGCACAAGAAGGAGGTCGGGCAGGAGGTAGCCCGCAAGGTCTCCGCTGTTGGAACCATCCCATGGACAGTGAAGGATTGCAAGAAGAGGTGGGATGACCTCCGTCTCAGGGTTCGCAATATCCTGTCAAGCAACAGGAGGGAGGCCATGACTACAGTTGGGGGTCACCACTCTCCTGCCAAACTGACCCCCTGGGAGGAGACGGCAAGCACGTTCATCAATCTGGAGTCCATCGAGGGATTTGGGGAGATGGAGACGGGTGCGGCATTAACTGCAGATGGAGGTGAGTGACCCTGCAGATCTCTGCAGGGGAAACCATGACGTAGCACAAGTGATGTGGAAGAGAGTCTAGGCAAGGCAATGCATGTCCCAACACACACATCAACATATTCTTGTCCAGATGGAGGGCCAAACCCTGCCACACTGAAATGCATGCTGAGTTCCAATCCCATTACCAACACACAGCCAACACACACGGACCGTGCCCATGTAATACATCACACAAACCCCAATGCAACGGCATGCCACCAGCCATGCAGCAAATGCCAAAATGCCCCCTTCAATCTACCCTGTGTGTCACACCTGTAAGATATGAATGCATAATAAATGAAATACTCCACAGCACCCTATAATGCATCTACCATGTAACACCATCACTGATGCCCTGCATCTCTTCTACCCCCCACGGCACCGATGTAGAAGATGCCAGCTAGGATCACACCACAAGGGCATCCACGTCCCAGCCAATGACAATGGCCTGCGACAACACCACCTCTGGGGCCACCTCACAGCCCACTCCTACACCCAGTGCGCCTGACACCGTGCACACTGAGCTGCCTACACCCACAACAGTGGAAGGCGAGGCCGTAGAACAACAGACCAACACCGATGATGCAGTGGAGGAGCTTGTGGACCAGGAAGGACTGACGCATGTGGAGTGTCCACACTCCCCAAGCCCAGTGCCCACCCCCCCTACCCCACACTCAGCCCTCACCCACCTGCAGCAGTGCAGATCCCTTCCTGCACGATTGCGACCTGAGCCCCTTCCCCGAGGACAGCACTGCTAATGCACGCCCTGTGGCAGCACCCTCGACCACTGCTGCTCCCACCATCAGCCTTGAGGCATGGCTGGCCGGTATTTTCTCACTGAAGGGGCGGGTGTACGTGCCCTTGCCGGTATGAGGGGGCACGGTACGGGCGGTGCCGGTATTGGCGGATTGTCGGGTCGTAATGCCCCGGACCCATTAACGATGCCGCTATTACCATTCCGCCTTCCTTTTTAAATTACCTCCATTCTCGTAATGAGGCCCATTGTGTTGTGGACGTGTGAAAAATGAGTAAAATCCTGCTGTTGCCCTTTGATACCGCACCATACATCTACCAATGCAAGTTTTTCCACTTCCCCTGTGGCAAAATGTTCCAATTTGTTTAGGATGTTCCTGATGAATCCGTCCTGTCCCATGTTTGGGGCGTATATTTTCGCTAATGTCAGGGGGTATCCTTCAATATGCTGTTTACGAATAAATACCTCCCGTGTTTGTCTACATGTGTATCATGTATTTTTATGTTTAGGGAGTTATGGGGCCCCATTACGACCCTGGCAGAATGAGTTTAACGGCACCGGTAGAGCTGCCATTGCCGTTAAACCCATTCCGGCCTATTATGAGGTCCCCTTGCGGAACCCGCTCTGGACGTCTGGTCAGACCAGACGTTTTTTACGGGTCCCGCGAGGGGACCAGGGAGCTAACAACGGGCCTGTTATTAACGGGCCCGTTGTTAGCTCCCTTCCCAGGGATGGTCCGGGTCCGGGTTCCCTGAATGGGGAAATACCGGGCCCTCCAATGGCCCAGTATTTCCCCATTCAGGGACCACAGACTTGGACTCGAGTTTGGAGGCAGCCATGCCCTTATTAAGGTTATGGCTACCTCCAAACTCGTAATGAGGCCCCATGCAATCAGGTCCCACACTCTTTTTTCTTGCTCATTCGCCTGAATGATTTGGTTGTACCCTCTCAGTTACATCTGCCCTTTGATGTGGGTTTCCTAGAACATTATAATGTCATATTTCCCTTTTTGTAGGAAGTATTCCACTCTCTTCCTTTTTACTGGGGAGCTCAGGCCCTCATTGCGAGGTTGGAGGTAACCATGCCACATTTAGCGGCATGGTTGCCTCCTTACCGCACACCGGGCCCGGGTTCCTCAAATGAGGACTTACCGGCCCATCCCAACCTTGGCGGACCCGGTAATTCCTCATCCGAGGAACCTGGACCCGGTCATTCCCATTCCCATTGAGCCCCCATTGTATGTTAATATTTTTATCCCCATTCTGCCGTAGATCAGGTGTTCTCTACTGTCATTTCATTGGCTCTTGTTACCTGCGTGTTTTCCCTTTCCAGATGCCCCATTCCCTTCCCCCTCCCCCTGTATTTTGCAACCCCCAACTTGCGTTACCTTCCCCCCCATAACCCTGAGGAGGGCTGTGGGACTTATGATCGCTCAGGCATGGAGCCTTTCACGCCATGCCCTCTATTCGCTCAGGGATACATTTTTGGGGAGTTCTAAACCCCACTTGGATTCCTCCAACGGCACCTGGGGTGGTTCCTTTCCCCCTCTCCCAGTACCTGGAAGATGAACTCTTGCTCCAGTGTGGCCTGAAATGTTCGGGCGGTGGGCTCTGGCTGGAGTTGATTTCCAGTCCACTGTGTGGTTTCTGGCCTGATATGAGTGTATCCTATTTCTTTTTGGTGGGACGTCGCATTTTCTTGTTAAATGTCTTTCATTCCCAGGGGGTTCTCCTCGAGGCAGACTCTTCTCTGCAGCTTTTCTGGTGATCCCGGTCTCGCTCTTGTATATCCAGTAGCTGCATGCCCTCCTCGCAGGTCATTACTCTTTGTTGTTTCCCTTCCAACGAGAAGAGTAGTCCAAAGGGGAAGGTCCATTCATACCTGATTTGTTTGGCCATGAGTTCTATTATGACCAGGCCCATCTCTCGTCGCTTCTGTAATGTCGACAGCACTAGGTGCTGGTATCGTTGGATGTCCACTCCATTTATTTGGATATGGTCCATTGTCCTTGCTCTTCATAGGATCTGCTACTTTTGGGAGTAGGACATGAGCGCTATTAGAATGTCTCAAGGGCAGGCTCCCAGTTCTCCTGTTCTCTGTAGACCCACACAATGTATCCTGTCTATTGGGATGTCTGTGTCCCCTTCTGATGTGAGGATATCCTTGAAGACTTGCTGCTGTACTGCATCCTTTAGATCTTTGTCCTCTACTGATTCCACCATGTTTTAATTCTAATGTTTGATCTACTGAAGCGATTTTCTAAATCCTCGGATTGTAGTTCGAGGTTGGGGGTCAGTCGGACCAGGTGTTTCTGTGTCTCTGCGCTTTGCTGGGCCTCCTCCTCTGTTTTGAACTATTTTCTCTAGGGTGTCCTTTCTTTTCCCAAGGTTTACTACTTCTTGTACTACTGACTTAATTTAGTTTTTCATTGTTTCAAATTGAGTTTGCATCGAGGCCATGAACTGTGCCTGGAATTCCTTGAGCCATGCCTGCATGTCCTCTTTCGTCGCCATTTCTGGCTGTGCCGAGTTGGCTTCTGTTTTTCCGGTTTGGTCTCCGGGGGCCTACCCTTTCTTTTGCGTTGGGTGGTCTGTGCCCCAAAGCTGTGGTAAGTTTGGCTCCTGTCTTGCTTTTGGGGTCTGTGGAGTTAATTGTGTTTGTTTCCCCCTTGATTTTCACATGTGTGCTGCTCTTTGGTACACCGTTAGCGAGTTTGGTGAATTTGCGGGCTGTAGGCTTCTGGTATGTAACGTTCTCCTACAGTTTGTGGGGAAGTCTCCCCTAGTTTCTGGTGCAGGCCCTTTTCCCAATCATACAATGCGGCAGGGAGTGTTCCGTTCTAAGCATCCTGTGTGGCGTTGGGGCCTCCGGGGTTTCTGCTAGCCATTGCGTGCCTTCTGGGTCCTGTGTCGGAGTCGCAGTTCAGTTGCGTGCCGGCAGGGTCCGCTTTTAAGTTATTGCTCCCTCCTGGAAGTACCCTCCGGGTGTGAGGGCGCTTTTCTTTGTATTAGAGTGCTTTCCTCTGTTTTGCCCCCAGGGTTGGGTTGATAATGACAATTGTTCTTTGTTTCTGGGTCTTAGTTGTGTGGAGGCCTGTTACGTATGGGCTGGGGCGTTGTTGAGGATCAGCCTCATAGGTTCTTTTCCTCCTGTTGTGCCCCTGCGGGCATGGCTGCCCCTTGGATCCGTAGTTGCTAGTGGGCCGATGTATGTTCCCTCGTGCCTCCTGGGGTCGCTCTGCATTGCCACTTTAAGCTAGTACCACAGTCTTGTGGCTGGAGTTGTTGCTGGTTGGGGAGGGGACCTGGTTGTGTGGTGGGATGCACCCTACTGTGGCTCTGCTCTGAGGGGGTCTTTCCGGGTGCTCTGTTCCTTTGAGGCCATTTTGGGTCCCCCTGCATCTGGAGACAACCAGCACAAGCTTCTCCCTGGGGTCTGTCTGTTTCCTTATTGATCAGCGGTGGGTCTGCCCGCTCTGTGGCCCTCTTCTTGCCCGCCCCATGATCCAGTACGTGAGCGTGTCCCACCCAATGTTTCTGGTCACTCGGGAGGTGATCTTCCTGTTTGCTCCACTACCGCGACTCCAGGTGTGTGCGCCCTGGGCTGCTCTCTCACCCCCGCTACAGCGCTTGATCTGGCTCTTCGTAGGGTTGTTTCCTGCGGCTGTGTGGTCTCCGCGAAGCGATGGTGTATCTCTATGGTCTCTCTTCACTACTTCCCTGCTGCATGTCACCTCGTCTCAGCATCCGCCTCGGCCCGGACCAGGTCCGCCAATCCTCTACGGCTCTTGGGTTGGTCGCTGCATGGGACCCTGGTCACGTGCCTCTCTGCAGCTCCTTCAACCCTGCTCTTGCGCTAGTAGCTGGCACATGTGGGGGCTGCACCTCAAAGCCGCGACATCGCTGTGGGGCCCGCCTTGGTCCGGTGCCTCTGCTCGCTGCTCTCTCTGTGCCCAGAACACCGCCTCGGCTGGATCCACAATCTGATTTCCAACCATAAATCCCGGGCTGTCTGTGAACCTCATGGGGAAAGGTACCCGCTACACTGTGAATCTTTATTGCAGCGGCCCAGGAGGGGGAGACAGAGTGATGCTCAGGCACGTCTTCCCTCACTCCGCCGCCATATTTGAATCCCATGTGGGTTTTTAAATAGTTCATCACTGCCACTGTCTCAATACAGGCCTCTGGTCTAACTGCAAAGAGGATTTTGACCATTTAGGCAATGACCCTGAACCATTCTTAAGCAGATCTGACAAAGGCAATAGGCTCTGCTTGCTTCTTGCTTCTTTTTGGGGTTTTGTTGGGATGTTGAGTGATGAGCGGAGAGGACATTCTCACAAACACATGGTTATAAATATATGTTTACCATTTCAATATTTATTTTTAAAGGTTGAGAAATTATGAGTGTTTTGGAGAAGATCATTTGTTCCCCCCCTTCTTTTGGTGTTTCCTGATCCTTGTTATATCCACTTAAGTATCTGTTTGTGTGTGTTATTTAGGCTCACTCTTTCCTCCACTTTTACACTTACTTTCTTGTTAAAAAAAAAGAGTTCCTCTTGTAGCTGACCATTTTCCTTTTTCCCTTTATGCCACCCCACAAAAGCACAAAACAAAAGGTTTCTTGACACCTTTTCTTTTGTGACTTTGTAGATACAGGTTTCTGAGACAAAAATCTCTTACTGTTGTGTGCTTAGTCAACTTCCCTACTGTTTCTTTTTTTTGAGAACCCTTTCTCATCATGTAAGTCTTGTTTGAATCATTTGATTTGTCTGTGTCATTTGTGTGCTGTGCACATGGACACCATAGGCCCATTAGTCACGTGAGGCACATTTGAGTTTGAAACAAGTTAGAGAGAAGTTGAGGAGCTAGACTATTCGCCAACCTCATCAACCATGTTCAAATAGTCAGTCAAGGGGGAGAAACAGAGACTGAGAAGTGACAGATGAATGTTGAGATGGAGCTTGAGGGAAGAGTAATGTATTGAAGAGGGGGAGACAGTGAATGAGAGGGGAAGGCAGACCATGAGTAAGAGAATGTAGCTACCAATCTAGAGGAGGATGTGATTGTTGTAGATCCACTCCAAGGAGTGCATGGAGAAGGTGGAGGAACATCTTCACCTTCAACTTGGTAGGGCAGAGGTACTACTACAGGTCCAGCAAGTAGAGGTAACCACGCAGGTGCAGGAGGGTGATGGGCAAAGGGAAAATGAGGAGGCAGTGGTGGTGCATGAGCGCAAAATTCTATATTTGGAAGCACCAGGGATGATCATCCCTAAGCAGGTGACTGAGAAGAAGGAAGCTGGGACCATTGCACAGTTGCTAGACCATGCAGAAGGAACAAGGCAGTCCCCATCTTTCTTGTAGAATGTGAAGTTGATTCAGAAGACATCTCCACATATGATACTGAGCTTAGGGCCCTTTAGGAGCGTGCATATGTAATGGATGGGATCGCACAGAATAACTCAACATCAAAATAACCGGACCAACTCAGGAAGATGGCAAAGTACAGTTTTATCAACAATTATCTAAAACAGGGAGTTTACAACGGACATCAACAACAATCAGCTCAAGTTCTCTCAGCAATCTTCACACAAATCATAGCTTTTATATCAAAAATACATCAGAGGTGATGTCATACTACTTGGCAATAGTGAAAAACCTACCAAGGGTCGGGATTGGTTTAAGGGGAACATCTAAATATACTTTTTAAAGGAACTAGGATTGTGATTGGCTGCCCACTATCAGGTGAACAACATATGCCTACCTCTAAAACATGTCATCTTCAGAAACATTAGATACACAGTTTCTCATTGGTTTTCAAACTATAAGGTCCTTCGTTATATGGACAACTTCAATTGGTTGGCACGCTTGTGGCAGGTCTGGAACATTCGGTTCACTAAGCAGCATGTAAGCCCAGACCCAGGTTCAAGGAGATGAGGCATGACACTTCCTCCCTACCAAATTAGCCCAGCATCTCTGATTGCCCATTCCTTCTGCCATGAAGATTGTCTTTGAACTTGGCCTTGCAAAGTATCCTTGTCTTTCAGAATACATGGGAGTGAGAGCACTCACTATCGTGTTCTGGGACTCTATTTTCATCCTTGGCTCACTTGACAGGAGACCATGATTTGATCCATGTTGCAGGTTTTAAATGCTCTAAATGAATTTAACTTGGTACTCCTGATGTTCCTTCTTTGCAACTTAACAAGGGATGAGTTATTCTTTGCATGTTTGCTCCTTTCCGGAATAGAAAGCTGACCTTGGCTGCTTCAGTCTTGACTCCAGGCCACTTCGTCTTGCAGTTCCACAATTCTGCTTATTCTTGCTCATAGGTCCTGGCTTCATGATACCGATGTCCAGCTTCTACTCAATGGCGGTGCTGCCTGTGCCCTATTCACTACCTATAGCTAGCTTCTATGATGACTTAGACTACCTTGTGTTTCAGCATCTGTACAATTATTGATTGGTTGAGCACATGTGATCTCCTTTTTTGTATTTGAAAGTTCACTTGATTCTTTACTTCATCATTAGTCTCTTCAGGATCTATACATTTTCTTCAGACAGTATCTTGGGACATCGTACATACTCTTTTGTGGCATCACTGCCTTTTGTTCTCTGCTCCATCGCATATTCCTTCAGGGAGTTCCTCCCTCAAGTTGTCATCCCTGTGGAGAGACATTTGGTAGGGTTGTCTCAATGGGTATCTTCTCTCAAACACACACTGCAGTATTGGCACAACTGCAGGTGTCAAACACAGCACAATCTCAGGTCTCCAACATATGGGAGGTTGGGGGCAGGGTTTCCTGTTGGGGGGCAGGGTTTCCTGCATAGGCATGCAGCTGCTCTTATACATTTCCACCTCTGGCCGAGTCCTCAATCGTTTCCACCTCCTGGTATTTTTCTTGAAGAAGTGTTTCTTTGGTGTCCATATTTTCATCAACCCCTCTGGGTGCCTGCTGAATTGACATGTTCATCTACACTGCAGGTGATGAAGTTACATTGTCCATTTGGGGTACAATAAACCCATCATCCCACATACTTCTTATGATTCTTTAGATATAGAAACTTGGTTCCTTCAGGCGCTACGATTCAAGCATCTATGTATTTTCTAACAGCGTCATCAGTCAGCTCCCTGGCGTTTGGTTCAGGTTTGACATTAATCATGATCTTCATCCCTACAACCTTTGTTGCCATTTTCTTGTATTGGGCAATCACCATCCTGACGATATAGTATCCATACATTACTAGCACCAGTATTACTCCAAGAACCTTGAATATATTGGCCAACCACTGTGGAATCCATGAAAACAAAGAGTCAAACCAGCTGTCATCTTCAATGTCATCTGTCTCATCTTCCATCTTGGCATGGAGGTCTGTCAACAACGTTATGGACTCTGTCAAGGTTCCATTCTGGTTGGCGTGGAAAGGTATAAATGTGCAACATGATGGCCTGACTTTGACGCAACTCCTCCTTCCATTGCTGTGATCATATCAACAACACATCTATTCTGGAGGGTCACCAATCGTATGGCCCTCAGCACTTCTTTAATGGTGTTGAATCCCTTTACGGTACCATTGATTGTCTGCTAAAACTCCCATCTTGTCATTTGCAACCACTTGACATTCACCACTGTTTGGATTCCAGGCATGAATATAGCTGTCATTATCATAGCAGTCTTGTTGAAAAAAACATGTGCTTCTCAGGAATGGAATCATACACTGTTGTTGACTTGGCTGAGAAATAATGTTCTCTTTTTGTCAGTTGGAGGATTTCAAGCAATCTTCTTTTTCTCAAGCGGTCATCCACTTTTGGAAATTCACCAATGTTTATATCGCTCTGAGGAGTCACTAATGCTGGAACATGGATGAGCACCAGGGAACACACTTCACCCCACTCCTTGGGCAACTTCATTTAGGCTCTAGATCCACAAGCCCAATATCGATCCACAGGGATGGCTCTCCCTTTTCTCATACCAGGAACATCAATTGTAGCTTTGCATTCTTTGTTATATCCCACATGGTTCTTTTTCATGGTTTGGAAACATAGTATCACAGTAACCAATGGGACTACAACTACTGGGCCTGATTCATCTTCTACCCATGTCAACAATTTACAGTGCTTGGCCCACATCTTTAAACATCCATCATTCACTTTCTGCACTTCTTGCACGTAGTCCATCTTCAGCAGATGAGCTGCTCAAAACACCATTCCTTCTTCCCATCCCTTCTTGGTATGCACTCCTCCATAGATCAACATTTGAGTTTGTTCCCAACATCCAGGTGATTCTGCTATATCTGTCACATCAGGACAATTAATTCTCTTCTTTTCTTCAATGATCACCTCATCCTGTCCTGCAGCAGGATATAGAAATAATTTGCTTTTCCATCCAGGCTCCTTCTCCATTTGTGTGGTATTGATATAATCATCCTGGTATCAATCATTTTTATCTCCATCGCAAGGTCGCCCAACTTCCTTGAAACTGTCCTCGAGTAGTACATGCTGCAAGATGGCTGAGGCATTTCACATTGTGTGCTGAAACCTCCTTTGAAATTAAAGTCCTTACTGTATTCAATGCATAGAGGATGAGAGATCAGCCATAGCACCTCTCATCAGTTGCTCTTTCCCCCACCTTTTTCATGTGTTGATACCAAATATTCCCCAGGTGAGCTGAATTATCTAGATAAGTATTTATTCCTTCATTATCTTCCTCTACATCTCTTCTACATCTCTCAATATACTTATAGAGTACACTGAATTATTATTATTTGTTTTCATAGTGGTGCGAATCATAGGAGCTCTGTCTACTGTAGAAACATTAAGATGATAGAGACTGAAATACAAGAAACACAAAAAACAACAAGAAAATTCATGCAAATGTAGAGGAACAATTAACAAGAACAATCATGCAAATATAAATTGTGGATAGAAAACTGTGCAGCCATTTTTCAAACTATCCTACTGTTTGCTGAACTCATGTTCTTTCCAAAATCATAGTGTCTTCTTAAAACAATCATCAAGCTTCTTTTATGGCTGCAACTGTACAATTTGTTCAATTATAGCAATAAAGAGGCTTCGTATCACTGGACCATTTTAGGATCCTGTAAAATGGTTTGAATATTAATGTCTCTTCTACCAAGAGCAGGGTAGGATTGAAGTATGAACACAAAGACAGCAACCACAAGGCAATGAACGTCACTGTCGCTAGGTATCATGTGTTCTATTGCGCTCTGAAACACTTGTATACGAGCGCGATAGAAATAAAATATCAATCAATCACCTAAAACAAATGTTCTTCACGAAATGAATCTTGATATTGATCTCTTTTCCAATTTCTGATTAAGAACTGATGTTTAGGCATAATTCTGATGCATCATTCTCTGCTTAAATATATTTCTAATAGTTCACTTCAAAACTCCTGGAATTCTCTGCAAGTTCTCCCACTCTCTGCTAAAATATGTGTATAAGGAGTGTCTATTGAATTTCAGTCCAAATAAAGTATGCTTTAATCACTTGTTGTTTTATCATCCTTCTTCTTAGTCATTGATCGGGTCTGCGCACTGGGAAATTCTTATTCTTGTCTTACTTCTGAATCAGCAACAGTGGGAGGTTGGGTCTCGCCTTTATAAACCTTCATGTCGTTCAGATACAACCAAGTTCTTCTTCTGCACACCTTAACAGCTGAAGGGGATACTTCTCAAACACAGAATGTGCCATTAAAAGGAGGCTCATGCCACTTCCTGGGTAAAGTTTTTGATCAGGTGCAGGTCCCCAACGCATAACTTAGGTGGTGGTAATAGTTCACTTGGATTGGTTGCTGAATTATCTTCTTCCGTGTTCCTAGACCCCCAACCCAGATGTGTGACTTGATCTGAAATTAAAGAAATACTGGTAGTCATACATGTGTCATGGCCATTGGGCAAGGGCCCAGGCCTTCCTCACCCTCAGTGTCCAAATGGACAGAGTCATGGCGCCTCTGGCACCAGGCTCATAGAAAAGTGTTCTTTGCACACTCTGTGCCTAAGGCACGTGCATCAGGGCCATAGAATATCATTGGGAAGCATGTGCAAGAATCCCTGGGAGGGGCAAGGTGGAGCCACAAGGCGGGGCCAAAGGGAGTGTCCAGAGCCAGCCTATGTAAGGCCAGCCCAACCGCATGCCTCCGCTTCACGTTATTCTGCTTTGCAGCGTGACGCTTACCGCTGTTCCTCAGCTTGGTTCCTGTTACTCCACCTCTGAAGACCATCTTACCTGAACCCTGCAACTCCATCGCGGAAGGCACAATTTACCAGATTTCAGCCGCTCCATCAGTGAAGGCGCATTTTACCTTATTTCAGCCTCTCCATCGCTGAAGGCGCACCTTACCTGATTTCAGCCGTTCCATCACTGAAGGCACATCTTACCTTATTCCAGCCTCTCCATCGCTGAAGGCTCACCTTACCTGATTCCAGCCGCTTCATCGCTGTGCACGCTCTCTACCTGCTTTCCATCGCCATCAGAGTCAGAGCCTCTCCTCACCTGATCCGGACTTCCAGCGATGCGGGAGCTCCTCTTCTTTTCTTCATCTTCGCTGTATGTTCATCCGGGGCCGCGGAATGGCCTTTGAGCATCCAGACTCTGCTCGATGCCACCAGACTGCTCCTGCAAGGGAAAAAGAACACAACAGGTTAGAAATCTTATAAATAACAAACATTTGGCCACTCCATAGCTGAGTTTAGAACTCCATTATAACGGCCAACTTACCGTTGATTTGAGAGCTCCATCATTCTCAAGGGAATCCCCGGAACCACTCCACGATTCCGATCTACCATCTTCACACCTATTGGGAAGAGAAGAGACATTGCAAGAATTATTATTATTTTACAATCAAGGCAAACGACTCACTGCCAAAGACATTATAATAAACAAACAATAATTATAACAAAAGACTTACCTTCCAAGTGGATTGATCGCTCGCAGCCGGTATGGATCGCCCCTTCCTCGGGCAAGTGAAGCACCAAGGTCCACTCTACGCAACCCTGCTGAAGGAAGCAGGACGGAGAGCTCAGCATTACAAAACAACAGGTGAGCTTGCATGGGAAAACATTTGCACACTACATTTTGGCACAAAAGGGTCAAGGGAATGTATGACACATCCACGCCATTCTCATTACCTCTCATCTTCTCCCAGGGACAATACCAGCATCCAGAACAGAATACTCTGCAGCAGCTGGGGAAGATAGTCGCTACAGGGGAGTCAAGTCGAGGGAGGGCTCGAACTGCACCCCAATGCCCCCGCAGAGACCAGGTGAGCATAGCAACATGTCAAATAATCATGCATCTCATCACCTAAAGTTTTTGCTACATCCTGGGCACCACTCCTAATCCTAGACAGAGGTGTAAGGGGCATACTCTTTCGTTACTAGCTCATGCGGGGTGAGGTAGTGGTCTGACTCTGGCTGATTCCAGTGGGCATATAAGGCCAGGGGTAGGCAATACAGTCATCCCTTTTTCAAAGTCAATTTAATCTTGGCAATCCTTTCTTTAAGGAGACCATTGCGTCTCTCACAAACACTGTTCGCTTGTCGGTGATACGCAAAAGAGAACGCGTGCTTTAAACTTAAGAAAAGCCCTATTTGTTTGAATAACTCATTGACAAAATGTGGCCCATTATCAGATAATGATCTTAGTACTTCACACACACCCCACCTCAGAAATACTTTGCGCACTAAATGCTTTGCTGTGCAAGTGGCATCAGGATGTGCACATGGACCCAATTCGATCCACCTAGAGAAAGGACACACAACCACTAATAGAAACCTATATCCATGACACATCCAGCATGTCAACATAGTCAATATGTAAATTTTGAAACAGACCATTTGGTCGAGGTATTACTCCTCTAATCATTCTCAGTGTATGCCCAGCTTTAAACTTTTGACACAAGATGCAATTCACCATAAAAAGCACAACGTGTTCCAGTATTAGGAAAGAACCAGTATTCTTCAATATTGGCAGCAAGACTATCTCTAGTTAAATGCACGGGGGAATGCAGCTGTTCAAGCATGACTTTTAATAAAGTTACTGGCATCACTGGCTTACCAGTTCTGTCCTGTAAACATAATACTTTCTTTAGTGGGGATAAAGAACATCCCCTTTTGTTCCACAGCTCTTGATCTTCCTGTGGTGGGCTTCCCTGAATCTCTATTAATTGGGTTATCAACAGCATATTAAACCCTTCCTGTACTAACATGGTTGTAGCTGAATTGTCTTTAATATATTCAGTATCAAAACTCGACATTTCTGGCAAATATACAACCTTTTGGCTTCTACATCTGCAGCTTTGTTCCCGCAAGAGATACATTCTGTTTGTTTAGAATACGCTGCATATTTTATGACTGCTATGGCTACTGGGAGTTGTAGTGCCTTAATGGGTCTCTTTAATAAGGACTCATGCTGCACTGGAGAGCCGTCTGAGCAGAGGTAGCCCCACCTTTTCCAATGTGCCAACCCTGCGTGTACGTTTGACATCACATAGGCAGAGTCACTGTACACGGCACTTCCTGTCCTTCATGTTTTTCAAGTGCGACAATAAGTACTATTTATTCTGCTGCTTGCACTGAAAAGTGAGACGTAGCCTTGCACTTGCTACTACCTCAAATTCCCCATTTAATCTGTACCTTACTACTACAGCTCCTGAATGCCTTTCTCCACTAGTCAAAGAAACTTTCAATAAAAATAATTTTTCCCCTGCTAATGCATTGTCTTTCACAAAGGGTATATCATCGTAAAATTCAACATAATTAGCACAGTCATGCACATAATGACCTTCTTGTACAGGTTCAGCTATGAATGTGGCTGGGTTCACTATTTTACATCTTAGAGTATTAATTGTGAATTCAAAATCATTACCTCATAAACTCAAGCTCTTTGGGATGTCAATGTGCCCTTGGGTTTCTCTTGAATAGCAAATAGAGCATGTTGTACATAAAAGGTCATAGAGCAGTGCATGACATTACTTGTGAACTTCTCAATTGCAAACGTGGCAGCTGCCAAAGATTGTTCACAAGGGAAGTGTTCTCTCATAACTGGTTCTAAAATCACACTGTAATATGGCAAAGGTGTATACCCTAATGTGGTTCTTTTTGTAAGCACTGCTGTCATTACTGACCCATTTTTATATTAGAATAAATAAAATTCCTCTCCATAATTGGGTATCCCTAAAACTGGGCTGTACAAATTGCTTTTTTCAATTCCTCAAATCCTTCCTCCATTTCCTTGGTCCTTTCTAGTTTTGTTTTAGCAATGTGTGCCTTCTTTAAGCTTGCAGAAGTGACCTTATGTGCATGCTGTGATCAAATAGCCAAACTGTAACATAATTGCACAAACCCAGAAACTGTTGTATCTGTCTCACTGTGTTCGGTTTTTATGTTTTCATGATTGCCTCAGTTCTCTCAGGTGTCACTTTCTTTCTTTCATGCAAAATCAACACCTCTTCTTGACAGTACGCTAACTTTTCCTTGTCCACGTTATATCCTTTACTTGCTAAAGTAGTCATTAATCAGATGGAATCTTGTCTACACTCATCCTCTGTTTTACTGCAAATGAATACTTCATCTACGTACTAGATAACTGCTCTTTCAAGATCGATATTGCTTGTATTCATCTGTAGGAATCTGTTAAAGATTGATGGGGACGCACAGTACCCTTGAACAAACAAGTATGTTTTAGTCTCTTTTTGGCAAAACATAAATGAAGTCAAGTCTTGGAAGTCTTTATGCAACGGGAGCGAGAAAAACACATTTTTCAGATCAATCAGCGTGAAGTACCGAGCTTGTACTCAGATACTACACAATATTGTCACCAGATTAGGAACTAAAAGAAACTCAGCACCTACAATCTGGTTAAGAGGTCTCAGCTCCTGGATAAAATGCCACAACCCTCCTTTTAATTTTTTAATCAGATACACCACGGTATAACACGATGATGCTGATTTCACAAGAATCCCCTGATTCATCAGTGTTGAAATAGTGTGAAATATACCTTCATCAGCATCTGCAGATATAGACTACTATTTTGCTTGTGGGAAAATTGCTCCTAGCTTAAGCTTTATTTTAACCTCTCCTATCCCCATCAATAAACCTATGTCATCGGAGCCTGTGGTCCATAGGGCACTCTGCACCTTTTCAAGATCCTCCTGAAAAAATGCTGGCTGTTGCTGCATTATTGCCAATCTTTGTGGGACTTCCCTTTTCTCTATCCTTATCCAGTATGTAATGCTCATGAAAAAAATGACTTTGTCATCGCTTCAGTCTTCCCTGAACATATCTTCATCAGTTATGTCATTCAGTCTGTACCCCTCCTCAAGAGCTATCACTGTTCTCCATAGTCTACCCTCATTGTCTATCCATTCGACTATTGCCAATTCCTTTCGTACTATAGCTGCTTCCAACTCTATAGGAATAGTCTGTACACCCTCCTCAGACATAGGTATTTGTGGTCTAAATAAAAACACATCATGTATCCTCACAATCTATCCTACCAGGCCAAGTAGCCATGTCAGTAAAATGCTTATGCCATGTAGAAAAATCTTCAGATCTACTGGAACACCTCGCAGAGCCACTTGCCCTGTAAATGCCAGTATGTACTCTGCCACGTTAAAATAGTGTATTCCTGGTGTTGAACAAACTATTCCTTGATCAGTAAATTAAATCATCATATTAAGTTTTGTCATTAAATATCTTCCTAAAATGTTAACCAGTGTCTGTCGTGAATTTAATAGAGGAACAGACATATCACATTCTCCGATGGGGACTGGTAATTTATCAGTAAAAGGAGCTCAACTTGTATACACAAACAAGTTGCTCCAGTGTCTACACAAAAAGAAAAGGATGTGCCTGCTATTGTCACATCGACCCTTGGTTCCTCTTGGGGGTCTGGTGTCAAAGATAGTACTGAACACATCAAGTCACCCTGTGAATGGTCCTATTGTGTGTACAGGTTTATCCCTAAGCCTGTCAAATGATTTCCTCCCACCACAGTGACATCTCCTATTCTAGGTGTTAACACCTGTCCTGTATTCGCACACTGCTGTGTCGGCATAGGGGCTTGTTGCGACTGTCCCTGTGGTGGATTTATTTATGCTTGTCCCTGATGTGTCACCTGCTGTATTTTCGGTGCTTGTGCCTTATAAGATGTGTGAGCTTGTGCACTCTCTTGTGTGTGTGCTGTATGGCGGAGGATAAGCTGTCCCCCCTCTAGAAAACTGGCCATTTTGTACATTCCTTTGGTTCTCGCATAAATGCGCAATTTGTCCTTTCAATCCACTATTCAAACATACTGGGGGAACCCTTCTGTTAATTCCTCCTTGGTTAGATCCTCCCTGAACACTCTGGTTCTCATTTTGTGTATTTTGAAACACACCTTGGTTATTCTGAAATCCGCCTCCTCTTCCCCTATAACCGATACCTCTGCCTCATGTCGTAAACCCATATCCACCCTGGTCCATCTGGCGTGGAGTATTTGCCTGTGATGTACCCATTGCTTCCTGCATATCCATTCCTTCTCTGCTTGTCAATACCACTCCTTCTATGGCAAGTTTTGACAAATTGTTCTGAACTAACTTGGCTTCCACAATCTTTCTATTTCATCCTTCTTTTTGTTCTTGTCTTGTAATAACCATCAATGGTGTACAATTGTTAACTGTATCTCAGCCATGGTTTTGCTTCCATCCCCATATGTTTTCACATCTGCCTCTGTACTGGCTCAGCAACCCATGACATAAACTATGCCAAAATAATGCCACTGTCTTTTCCCATGGCTTTCAATTTACAAGCTGTAATTTCTCCTGAATATCCTGAATGTAAGCAATATGGTATTCATCTTCTTTCATTTTTTGTGTCCTAATTGCACCCATAACCGATGTGTCAGGATACTGTACCCTGAGAGTCCTACAAACATCTGCCATACAATTATTAAATGGCGCTCCATCATGCACTGTGTTTTGTGCAGTCACACTTGAATATCCCGCTATCCTCCATATGTCACCAGCCCTCATGTCACCAGCCGTCTCTGAAAGAATGGGTGCCAGGAGCCATTTTATGTCCCCTATGGCCAGCGTATTTCCTCCTCTCATTTTCCCTAATTTGTATATCCAGTTCCCAGCCCCCAAAGTCACACTAGGGAGTGTACACTTTTAAGTTATTCTTGTCCATCTGTGGCCATGGAATGTATTGCGGTCTTGCTCCCCCCTTCTCTAACAAGGGGAATTGTGTAAACCCCATCCCATAGTCGGATCCCACTATTAGCCTATCCATGGCAGGAATACTAATCCCTGTCTGTCTCCTTGTCTGCAATTACAGTAACCTACTTACATATGGTGGTGACTCTCCCTTCTCACTATGTGATCATCCTTGGTACACTCAGGATATGCTATAGGTTCTGGCATTCTATCTTTAGGCTGTTCCAGATCTGACCATCTCACTTCCTTATCCGTTTGCAAGCTTCCTTCAGGGGCGCATAGGCTCCCTCCATCTGCCCCAAGACGGTACTCTCTTTCCTCGTCTGACATGTCTATGCCCCAACTAGTATGACTAACATCCTCCTCGTCTTGGTATAGCTTCAATCTGCTCAAAGACAATGCTCAACGTTCATCACCAAACAAGTTTTCCTCTTCACTCTGTGACTGAGGTACTGGGGATCGATCATCGGTCCCTTGAGTTCTATACTCACTATCTCTGTTGATAGACTTCATCCTTTCTCTGATGCTCTCTGCTTCAAATCTTTCTTCTTCCAGCACTACTCTAGATGCTGCTGGCATTGCTTCCTTTATAGGGAGAATCTCTTCCTTTGTATCCCATCGTATTTTGGGGCTCGGCCTCATTTGCTCCTTTCAAATAAGACTAGTATCCGAACTTCGCTGTCTCCTCTTTCACTCTATTTCTTCATTCACTTCCCTTTGCTTTTTAGCATCCCTTCTAACTCTGTCTTCCTCTTGCCTTAGTTCTTCTCTCCTTGCACCTTCCCTTTTTCCTCTTCTTCCCTTTGTCTCTCTAAGCTTTTGTCCCTTAATCCTTGTGCTTCGTCTTCTTCTCTCTGTCTTTCCTTCCTGTCCCTCTCTTCTGTCGCTCTTTGTCTAGTGTGATACTTTCTTTATTCCTCTGCCTGTTCTTCAATTTTCTCTTGTTCCTCCTGACATATCTGTTCTCATCACTCCCTACTTTTCCTTCTCTGCTCATCCTCTTTCAATCTTTTTTTATCGTTCCTTATCCTTCCATTCTTGTTTGTCCTTTTCTTCTCTTGACTAAATTACTCAATACTTTTCCCATCTATCTTGAGTAATAGCTGTCCTCCCATCCATTTGTTTTGTACGAGTGCTGCCTCGTCTGACTTAAACTTTTCTCGTTTCCATCTCTTAATGTCCCTGTCTATTTCTGTCGACAAATTTGACCGTTCACTTCTTCCTTCCTTGTCTTGTATGAGTTTAAATATATCATCATTTCTTTTATTCTTTTCTGGGCTATCATCAATACTGTAAGCAGGGGGTTCATATGTTTACTCTACCCCGTCATTGCTTTCAATTCCTGTAAAGGATATACTCCTATCTCTCCCAGACCCCTGCAGAAGGTACATTTATGTTCATTTATTTTTTTATTTAAATGTGTTGTTGGATGCGTGTTTGCTTGTGTTATGAGTGAGTGTATGGTGATGGGTGCTTGTATGAATAATAGAGTGAGTGTATGTGTGTGTGTGTGTGTGTGTGTGTGTGTGTGTGTGTGTTTGTTTTGGTCCATTGAGCTGCTTCTGGCGAGTGCGGGTGGAGGGGGGAAGGAAGGTTGTACAACAAAGTCATTTTAAAAATGCCTTTATTGCACAATCCCCCTACCCACCTGCCAAAATCATATCTCCTTCTGAGGCGCTAGGGAGCCCAGGCGGCAGGGATCGTATTTCTTTTACTGGATATCTATCATAGATGTCCTATCAAAAATACCATGCTTTCCCCCGTGGCCCCATCAGTGCCAATTGCAAACTGTTTGGCTTGTTACCAATTTTTTGTTAAAGTATGCTCTAAAATGAAACATTTTAACCCATTATTTTAAAAAAATAATAATTCAGGGGTGAACCCCCCAAACCTCCCTTGATTGGTTCAGGATCCCTCACTGCGCTCGATCGCTGTGGCATTTTTGTGGGAAAGGTGTCGGGAGAGTCAAGGGACGTTGGTGGGAGTAGGATGGGCAGGAACACTGAGATAGTAGTGGGAACAGGGTGGGGAGAGCCCAGGGTCTGTGATGGGGTGGGAAGAGCATAGGGACTAGGTGGGAGTGGGATGAGGGGGCCCAGCGACTGTCATGGGAGCAGGTGGGGGAGCCCAGGGACTATACTGGGAGTAGGGTGTGGTGTCAGCGTGCAATTGTTCATAGCCATTTGTACATACTGCCCATTTGGCATTTTTGGGGCGGCCTGACCTGCACACATTTTGCTCAGGGAGGCCCCAGGCCAAAAAAGTTTCAAGACCACTGCCTTACACAGTCCTGACATGTGTGTTTTGTATTTCTCTCTACTCCCGTTGGAGTTTGAAATGTCTCTAATTCTCTTGAATTAGAGGCGGTATCTCTTTATCTGTATAATATTTCCCCATTACTCAAAATGATCACAATCCCATACCTTTATTTGTCGTTTCCCTTGCCACCTGGATGACAGATCCTCTGGGACTAGACGGGGAGACACCTTCAGTTTTCTCACATAAGCCATCTAAAAATGTCGAGACCCCGTCGAAATGTATCCCCCTCTTGACAAAAGCCCACCAAACTTTGTAAAACATTCATATCTAGATCGAAAATCTTTGTGCAAACATTTGTGCAGATTTGTCAAATGCCACCACATTTATAAGCCTTTATCATATTTTGAATGCCATCTTTAATATAAATGGCACATTTCGGTGGGGTTTTGGTTTTACTTGTAACCATAACTTCCCTTTAACAAAAATGTTTCACTGAATTTCATAGGTTTTTATTAGTGCAATTTAACCCAAACATTCCTTTAACAACATTTTCTTTTCACTGAATTTCATGGGTTTTTACTAGTGCACCCTAATTTAGTACAACATTCTAATATCATACCCAGATATAGCCAGATTTTCGGCAGATGTAGAACGTTTGCCCTTAAAACTGTGCAATTCTCAACCTCCTACCAACATTTTGAACACTTCGACAAACGTTTTGTGACTTTTTTTGTTCGCCGATGTTTGCGAATGTCTGACGTCATCACACTTTCCAGACAGTGTCACATGACCATGCACTTACGCATGGAATGATGACGTGTTTGCAAATGGTGTGGCACTTCGTGAATGGGTGAGTGCTTCGCAAAGAGTTAAAAACTGCATTTTTAGCTGATCTATGAAGTTTCAAGCTGAAAATGTACCCTTGCACAGCTCCTAGACATATTTTTACTCATTATCCATTTGCAATCTAGGACAGAGCACATGCTTTGAAGAACATTAGCAGAACTGCTATTTATCTTCAACGATGGCATCGGCTATTGCTATCCCTTCTCCCCAGGAGCCACCACCACCAGCAGATAGAGGGCCTACATAACAGAAGAAGCGCAATCAAGCAGAAAACAATCATGCACCAGGAAGATAAAGTAGAAGAAATGACAACCTCTAGCACCCAGAGAGAATCATAGGTGTGGCAGTTCTTTACTACCATTGGGGATGCACTAAAGGCTAAGGCTACCCAGGTGAAATGCAATATTGTACTCAGTCGCAAACAACCTGGGCAGTACACCTACGGGGCCATCTCCATGCTCCCCCACACGAAATCCAACCACCGGAATTCTCTCAGAAAGGCTGTTCCTTTCTCAGGAAGTATTGCACTGGCTTTCTCTACCTCATCTTCCTCAACAAATACTACCACCACAAAGGCTAGTCTTGTGGGGCGGACAATCCCACCTGCTACATTGTAAACCATAAGAAAGCTGCTAATCCATATGTTTCCAAGACAACAGTACTGTGTATGTACTGCAACACACCACTGTGAATGGGGGAGCAGTTTCAAAAGTGTTTTTAAGGCTGTAATCAAGGAGATTGGTAAACACTGCCCCCTGTCCACCTGCCCCTCTATATCTGTGGTTGGTGTCCCTTCCCTTATTTCCCTCCCCATCTTACTTCTTCACTTGTCCTGCAAAACATACAATATCAAAAAACACAAAAAAGGCTCCTTTTGAAACCACCTTTCACAGTTTAAAAATAGAAGTAAAAAAATAAGCCTATACAGTCCATCTACTTTACATGTTTCAGTAAAGTAGTTATACTCACTACAACACTCCAACATTCGCATTAGCAGTTTATACTATGCTAATGAAAATAATGGACAGTTGTATACCAGAGAAAAAGAAAAAAAGAACAGAAAATGTTTTCTGTCCCAAATACTTTTCTTTAGCCTACAATAAAGACCATAATACATGGCCCTTTATGACTATCCATGGTCTCTGCAGTTCCCTCTCTAGGCCATGCATTATTTAAAACCTGGATTGCACGTACACACCATCACACAGAAAAGCCCTTCTACCCTTTTTACTGTTATGTTTGTAGCACTCTTGCATTGCCTGCTTTGAAACAGTCACACATATATCCACCAATAAGTAAAACAAACTCTACCTATAATCCTATCAACATATTAAAATTGCACACAACAACTGCCACTTAAATCTTTTGCATATGCATTTCTCTTGCTTATCCCAAACATGTTTACACACTGCTGCTATAAATACACATATGCATTGTGCAGTAAAAGAAGTGCATGATAAGAAAGAGGAGTAGGGATTGCCAAGTGCTCATAGGAGCCGAGAAGTAAAGTGCCAAGGGATGCCAAGGTGGGAGGCTACTAGCTACTTGCTGCAGCAGAGGAGTCCCAAATGTGTGGTACAGAGCTGCCATGCAATATACCCACTAGGGCAGTGTTAAAGGTGTGGGCTTTACTGAGGTCAACTAAATATAGGGCCTGGAACCTGTAAGGTGCATGAGAGAAAAGGCCACAAGTCTCAGTGGTATGAGTTAGCAGGGAAGGGATTAAGTAAAACAGGAATATAAAATCAGAGTTTTCATAATTTTCCAGAATTTAAGGAAGTCTAGCTCAAGTATCAGAGGAGCATGAAAGCTGTACGAAAGAAATGAACCAGCCGAAGACAGGGACATGACTCCGCTTTTTGTTTAAAAAAGCTTTGGACAATCTCAGTATGGGAGTTACAGCAACGGAGGGCTCTAGCAGGGCAGTATTTACGGAAACAAAGTTGGACATATTGTAGTCCTTGCAATTAACAGGAGTCAATGTACACATTGTAGGGCTGCAGTGAGACGATTCCTGGGCGTTACGGCAAGGTTAATTCTTGCAGCCCTATTCTACATTAACTAAAGGGGGCATAGACAAGAAAGGGGGAGGTTAAGGAAGAGGCTGTTGCAGATGTTCAGCTTTCACAGGAGCAGGGAAGGTGAGGAACAATACAAGGCCTGTAAGGAGGGCAAGCTAAAAGCATGGGCTTTTTTTACAAGCTCCAAAATGTAAGTTTTAAAGGAGAGAAAGGATGTAAAGATGACCGCAAGGTTTTGGACTCACAGGATGGTGTGAGTAGAGGGATCAAAGACAGCGGCTGGAGGACAGGACAAAAATAGGGCACAGATATCACAATAAGAAAGATCTCCGTCTTTCTGGCAATGTCTTGATGGCGATCAAACAATCAGGGATACAAAACGAGGATAACAAATTAGTTCAGGGAAGTTTAAGGAAAGCTGTGTGTTATTAGCATAACATTGGAAATGAGAAAAAAAGAAAGACATCAGGTTAGCCAGAGGGATGAAATAGATATGTAAGAGCCACAATTATAGAATCAAACCCTGAGGTCCTCTGCAGGTACACAGTGAGGCGGTGCAGTATAAACAGACCAGTTTCAGCTGGGAAGGGTGGTTAGTCAGGAAAATAAATCAGCCAGTCCAGTGCCCAGTCCATGATGCTAAAGGTATCATAAAGCTAGTTCATGAGGATACAATGGTTCACCATGTGAAAGGAAAAAGAGACATCAAGGAGCACTATCCTCAATTGTACAATTTGTACAATTTGAGCACTATCCTCCATTGTACAAAAGTATGGAGACCAAGGAACTTGCACAATACCTTTATTGTATGTGTACCATGGTTTCAATCTAGTATAACCACATGAAGTCCTGAGCGTGAAATCAATACTGTCTCTGAACAAAAACAACCACCTCAGATATGTGGTGTCATCTGCGATGTCATTAATGATCAGTCAGTTCAGTTTTATTAAATATGTGCTCAGCCATCACTGACTTTACATATTACAAACATATTATCATACATTCTTAGAAAAACAAATCTTTAAAAAGCTAAAACAATTTATAGTTAACCTCTTAGAATAAAATTCCAGCCGACAATTCTCTTCAAATAGATAAACTAAGTTCATAAAATGTCATCATATGATATATAAGATTAATATAATGTCCATCCAGGAGATTCTGCCATATCATCTCAACATTTTCTACCTTACATGAATTATCATATCGCTTCAGATAGTTAATTCTCAACTGGTTTAGGCTTTCACAATCACTCATTAGATGTTTCGCCGTTTCTATCTTGTCATTAACACATAATCGACATAACCTCAGCGTTCTTGTAATACCAAGTCTAGCACCCAGCACTTCCATTTTATCACATTTGTTAAATTTAAAAAGCAGATACAATCTCACTGTCTTCGGATGGGGGGAACGCTTTTTGGTAATAGAACGATTTTCAAAGAATAACCCACTCATAGACAAAGATGCTAAGTGAATCATATCTCGATCATTAATGATCTAATTTGTGAAATCATCTTTGGTGTTATTGTTAGCACTGCATGCAGTGGCACGAGTTATGGTTGCATAGATTATGATAACTGGCACATTTCTTGGGTTTTTTGATTTTACTTGTAACCATAATGTCCCCTTAACAAAGTTTTTCCCTAAATTTGATAGGTTTTTATTAGTGCAACTCAACCATTACGTCCCTTTAACAATGTTGTTTCACTTTGTATTTGATAGGTTTCTTTAGTGCAACTTAACCATAACGTCCATTTACAATTATTTTTTACTGAACTTCATAGGTTTTTATTAGTGCATTTTAACCATAATGTCCCTTTAAAAAAGTGCTTTCAGTGATCTATATTTGGGGATATGTGTGTGTGTGCCTGTTGGAAATGTTCAGCATACTTCCCAACACTCTACAAACTTGAAATTTGGTGTGTTGGTAGGTTTCATGGTATAGAAAATGTAAAAAGTATAACATATCATTTTTCTCATTTACATTTTTTTTCAAGCTGTCTGCAATGCTAGGATATGTGTGTGTGTCTGTTCGAAATGGTCAGCATATTTCCCATTATGCTACACACCTGAAATTTGTCATGTGGGTAGGATACATGGTTTAGACAAAGTAACAAGTATAACATGTACCTTATTGGGATATTTGTTAAGTGGTCTGCAATGCTTAGCCCTGCGATATGGCCCTTCACACCATAGTTCTGCTGTAGTTCTACGTTCACTGTTCCTAAAGTTCAGCAGTTCATGAACACTTCAGCAGTCAATTGTTCCTAAACTTGCCACACTATCAGCTTTCTAGCTTATATTAGCAGCACTCCCTTTTGAAGTCATGCGGGTGGTGCACAACAGTGCTTATGTAGCAATGCCGGTAACAGGAAACAGTGCATGTCTCTTCAATAGTGTCAACAATAACACTGTGTGTCACATTGTGGCAAATCTGTCATGATAATTACAGAAACTTCATTTCCCACAGAAGTTGATGAATGTATGCCATCTCAACAGTACAAAGCTTAAATGCTTCAGCCATTCACGTACGGGTACGGGACTTCAAGCTTACACGCTCCAGCCCTACATGTACAGCACTTATATTGAGGTGCCTGCTGCCTCGGCTGTAGATCGGGACACCAATAATGTTGCTGCACAATCTCAACGTTCTAACTCAAAGTAGCTGTAATCGATTTACGGGATTCATGCTTTTCTCATGGTCAGCTTTATGTGGCTTGCTCCAGAGTTAGTAACAAAGACACTATAGCTACTATTGGAAAGACTAGCAATATTCTCTACAAAGAAGTATTGGTCCTGTTCATTAAATAATCTTCAAACTAGGACTGAAGTAGGAATTTCTGTGCAAAGCATGGGTGCACATGCTAGTATATATACATTTGGAATTGATTTTAAAGAGTGTAAAACGGTGATAGAAATAGATGTTTGATTTGCTTTAAGAATTCTTTAACAAAATTGATCAGACTATAAGCTAATTTCATTATGCACAACGTGAATACAACAAACAATTATTTTTGAATGCAGGATTTGGCATTCAATAATCAAATGTTTTAATGTTTCAATGTACGAACCACAGAAATGACAAATTTTAAATGTTCTTGGAATCTTTCTTCTGGCACCAATAATTTCATTTGTTAAAATGAGTGCACCGTGGGCATTTTTGGTCTGCACAAGATCCCAACCGTAAAGCAGTTATTACTCGTAGAGTTAACCAATTAAAATGTGGCCTTGTGATTAGAGATCTATTATAAGACTTATTGATCCATAAAAGATAATCCTGAATGGTATTAGTGGCAAATAGAATGTATTTGTGATGAAATGGTGTTCAGAGCTCCTTGGTCTCCCCACTGTCAATGGCAAAGCAGTTTAAATGTGTTTTGAGATCTTTACACATATATATATATATATATGACATAACACTTTAAATAAAATTGGCTGACATGCTGAAGCAGCCATGGAATCATTAAAGCACATTTTTTTTGAAAAAGGGGGCGATCATTAGTTAAGACAGCCATAGGTGTGTACCAAAGTCAATGATGAATAGGTTTCAGTGATGTGTCATCCCCCAAATTATTCTAACCTAGCTCAGTGTGAACTGCGTAATTGGTGGCCGATCTTGGAAGATGTAATAATTTCTTTTAAAAATAGTTTTCACATGTTGGAAGCGTTTATAGATTCATGAAGCCCCATAAATTAGCACCATATTTAGCTACCACTTGGGCTTTCATAACATAGACCTTCAAGCTTAAAGTTGAGCGTTACACATAGGGATAAAGTGTGCCACTCCCCCAACACCTATTTAATTATAGGGCCCATTTGGCAATGTGACAGCCACCTGTTAACTCTGTAAGTATTTAGGTGGTGGAGAGTAAGGTGGAGATGTGAAGGAAAACCAAAGAGAGTGAGGTGATTAGACTCAGTGTTTACATTATGGGGGTGTTTGCCAGCAATGAGGCCAGGGATTTATTTTTGAGAACTGTTGCTTCTTGTCTCATATTCAGTTTAATTATGATTTGGTGTCCTGGTAGCTGTATGTGTTTAAATGTTAGTCAATCTCAGTCACACGACAAGGAACAGTAGTTTCAGCCTCATACGGCTGTGGCAAAGCAACCATTATAATATACCGTCTAATGTCCAGCAAATTAATTTCATGTTTAAATGTTATCTTATGTTGTTTTATTGGTAATTGTAAATCTCACATCTGCAATGGTCGGTGCACTTATCTCCCACAGTGAAGGGACAAGCTTGGTAGAAACAAATCCAAATAGGTTGGCAAAGTGAGGAGGGAACGGAAGTGGGTGGTGAGCTCCCAATCAGATATGGGACAGGTGTGCTTGGAAATATTTGAGCCATGGCTCTTAGTATTTACAACTTAAGCTCTAGTTGGAGGCAGATGTAAAGTAGGAGAGGGTGGAAAGAAGGTAGAAAAGAGGTTGAGAGTCCAAGAAAGGAGAGGACCTACATTTAGAAATACATCAGATGAGACTTCAAGGTAAAGCAGTAAGAGAATATTCTGAAGGAGGTTGGATATGTGTCACGCCCTCAACCGCACACACAACATAACACAGTACCTGTTCCCGGGTCCCCTGCAAGCAGCAACAACATGTTCCAGCAAGTCCTCACCGCGGCCATCAGTTTGCAAGAGGATCGTCGTGTCCTCAGGCATGGCGGCTGTGGCCTCGTTGGCGTCGGCGGTTGCCGTGCTTTACAAGGGGCGCCCGCATCAAGTTTCGGTCTGTCCTCGTTCCTCGGACCCAATCACGTGATCCTATGCGGCACTGCTCACGTGACCAACCAGGAAATACCCCGACATAAAAGAACGTGGGTCGCTCTTAACAGCGCTTCTCAGCTGTTTTCTTCACCAGCGAGTGGCGTTTGAACTCCTTACCTACAGAATACTGGTATTTTTGGACCTTGCATCTCGTTTACTGGACCTGCCTTGCCTTACCGCTTGGATTTGATGCATTATCTGCCTGCCTTCACGGTTTTCTTCTGAACTTGGCTTTTGGACTCTCGTATTGCCTTTTTGTTCATGTTTGGTGAGGTTGCCTTGGACTGACATCTGGTTTCTTGTTCCCAGTGCCTTTGTTCTGTCACAGCACTTTTGGTTCTGGACACCTGCTACTTCCTGATTAGGACTACTGTGACTGACATCAGAAATTGCAGGAACTTGGTCATCCAACATCCCTATCCATCCACTGCTATTACCTTGCTGCTGCTGGGTTACCCCCTTTTCCATCACCCATAGTCCTGGTGGGAGGGTATCACAGGTTTCATCCGCATAACAACCTAAGGTGGTCTACTACTAGGTGTCCCATTTCTGTGCCTTACTCTGGGGATTTTCCTTGGATTATCTACATTTGGGGTTTCATGTTTTATTTACTGCTTCCTTTGCATCTGCCTGAATACCGGTGTTCCTGTTTTCGTCACCTGTGGCCCCAATAATTGACCAGGGAGTGGGTTTAGTTCCTCCCTGACCAGTGCTTGGGGACGGAGGTATACATAGTCTTTGCGAGCTGGTTCCTTGACAATATGGTATCAAGTGAATGGATGAGAAATGCAATAAGAAGGATACTGTTGTAGGCAGAGAACAAACGTGTGTTAAGGTATGTTTTAAGTAGAAGATTGGAAGGAGATTTGAGGAATAGTAGTGTATTCAAAAAGTATTTAGAGGAGACATTTATGGAGAGGCAGATGATTGGATCAATGTGGGAGTTGAAAGAAGAGATGAAGAGGAGACGACGTTTATGTGAGTGAAAGGTGCAGGTGGACAATAACCAAGAATTAGTAAATAAAGCGCAAAAAACAGTGAGTTAGGGTGCTGTTATAGGAAGATGGCTTCATGTAGGAGAACATGGCAGAATAGCAAAGAGGTGTAAAGGAGAAAGAGAAGAGAGGAGAGATATGGATGTATAAAATACTACTCTATAGGCATAAACCATTATGATTCATGCAGGAGGTATCTGCGGATGAGGTGGTTGCTAGAGCTAGGACCCCAGGAGAGGTATGTGGAGAGGGAAAAGTGGCTGTCCCACTAGAGCAGATACAATAGTAAGCCTGGTGGTGTAAGATGTTTTTACACTGCCCAACATTGCCACTGTCATTGACTAATAGGAAGATTGCTTCATGTAGGGAAACATGGCAGAATAGCAAGGAGGTGGAAAGGAGAAAGAGAAGAGAGGAGAGACATGGGTTTATGAAAATAGTACTCCCTTGGCATCAGACCATTATGATTTATTCAGGCGCTATTTGAGGATGAGGTGGTAGCTAGAGCTAGGACCCCAGGAGAGGTATGTGGAGAGGAAAAGGTGGCTGTCCCACTAGAGCAGATACGCTAGTTAGCGGTTCCATGTAATAACGTCCGCTCAAAAATATCGTCATGCAAAAATCTCGCCAAAAAATGGCTGTTTTTTGTGGGGTCATTATTGCATGGAACAACCTTTTCCCGGCAATATTATGTACGGTGACCATATATATGGGGATAATATTACCTGATACCTAGTTAGTCTGATGGTGTAAGATGTTTTTACACTGCCCACTTTTGCCACTGTCTTTGACTAATTTGGTTGGGCACATAGGACCTTAGACCCAGGTGAGGTCCCGACCCCAAGAGATGAGGATGGGAAGCGGAGGAAAAGAAAATACTGACTAAGGAGACACGATTGAAAAGCAAAGTGTGAATAATGGAGAAGGGAGAATATCCCGGAAAAAGATCTCTAAATTGAGGAATATAAACCCCATTGAACATTTGAACCTTAGGGACTTTTGTTTAAGTCCTGATCACTTTTTTTTTAACCCCAGATGCTTTGGTTTTCACCCAGAACGATGTATCCAAGTTGAAACATTTGTGTCCAGTGTTGGGGAGGACCCTCAAAATCCATCCCACTATTCTCACATTTTCAAAACAACACTTAAAATGTACATGGCTAGACAGGGCCCTTATGGCTCCTTGGGTTTTGTGTATGACTTATTAAACATACATCTGTAGGAACCACATGAAGGCATGAATATCCTCCATGACATAAATAGTGTACATCACCAGGTATCACACTTCATGGGTACGTGTAAGTGGAAGTGAAGGAACCCTAATATTTGTACTGTTTAGTTTCCTAATGCCCAAGGACCAATATTCAATGGGTTATTTTGATTTAATTGTTTTTTCCTCGTGAATTTTTCTTTGGTATTTTTGGTGAAAAAACAATGCAATAATAACATTATGCAACAATGTAATGTGAATTTAAGTTTCATAAGGGTATGTTGTCTGTTTTAATAAGCTTGTAAACTCATGCATACATGTAATAATGTTAGTACAAACCAGTTATCAATAATGAGTGTACGATATGTTATGACCATGTTGCTCAGATATAGTGGTGATGTTTCATGACAAATGGACACAAAAATATACTCAAGGGATACTTTGAACCACCGGATAAGGGTATGTTTCCATTCATCCCTCACCCCTTGATCATTTGATTGTTCACTTTAATATTTGTATCCCTTTATCCCCATCACCATCTCCTCCTCACATGAAAAAGAGGAAATTTAAACAGGATGCTCTTGCCACTTACCCTCATTATGATACCCTCATTATGTGTGGGCCCCTCTCCTATCTCTCCCTCCCCTCTTCACACATTTTCCATTCACCATGGTTTTCCTGACTTTCACTGTGCACTGATGACTCCATTTGTCCAACACTATCCTGCATACAAAATGACACCTTTCTGTTCTCATCCCCAGCAATGGATCACCGCTGTGATCCAGACTCCCAAAACAAACATGTACCAATACCTACACTGTTCACACAAAAACACGGAACATAAAACAACTCCAAGCATACAACCATTTCCCTACCGCTCTCTCCTTTGCATTGAATATTGCCAAATCCTGCTATTTCACAAATCTATTCTATACCCTTTGAAACGTTCACCCACTTCCATGTTTTGCTTCCCTCTCACAAGCTAATATATCTCCTGCCCAATTAGCACACATTCTTCACAGCACCAACCCATCGTCTGCTCCTGTTGATCTGTTTACTCCTTGAATGGTAAAGAATTAGACCAATTCACCTGCCCTAATCTATATGAGCTGTTTAAACCCCTCTCTCTCTCTCTCCCTCTCTCTCTCCCTCTCTCTCATTCTCTCTCTCTTTCTCTCCCTCTCTCTCACCCTCTCTCTCACCCTCTCTCTCACCCTCTCTCTCACCCTCTCTCTCACCCTCTCTCTCTCTCTCTCTCTCTCCCTCTCTCTCTCTCTCTCTCTCGGGAAGAGAGCTCCAACATGTCTCTAACTTTCTCTCTGATTCTCACCACTCTAAACTCTCTTCAGTACTCATTTTTTTGGACCTTTTTGCCACTTTCAAAATGTTGACCACAGTTATTCCCTCCTCATTCTCCAGGCCTTGGGCTTTACAAACATGCTCTAAACTGGATTGCTTGATGCCTAGAAGGTTTTTTAATGAAATGTTCTGGAACTCACTAATATCTACACAGACCCTTCTCCCTATCAGTGTCTCCCATGCATCCATCCTGAAACCTCTGTTCTTCACCATCCATACCTCTGCACTAAGTACACCTTTCTTATCCTTGGAGTTCACTAGCCCGTCTTTGATGAAGGCACTCAAATCTTTTTCTCCTTCCATTCCTTCACCCTAACTATCTTAGAACAGATTACAAACTGTCTCCCTGCAATCTGTCTCTGGATGGCTCTCTGCTGCCTCATGCTGAACTCTTTGAAAAGGGAACTCATCTTTATCACAGCCTTTAATTCCATCTCTATTTAGCATTCCCCAACCGGATATTTATTTATTTTGTTTGTTTACATTTGTATAGTGCCCAGACCCAGATGTATCACGGCACTTGTACAGCAATTGTGAGAGTTAACAGTGCAAAAACAATAGATAGCAGTGAATGCATACATACAGTGGGGGTCATTCCGAGGTTGGAGGTAAGGGAAAAACGATGCCGGTAAAGGATTACCGGCATCGCTTACCGCTACGGGCAATTCTGACCAACCAGACCGCTATTTAGGGCACCGTAAAGTACGATGCCGTTAATAGCGGTCAGGGTGCGTGCACGCGTCACACCATGCCAGCATTAGCGGCATGCCGTAAACAGGATAAGATCGCAAGTGATGCGGACATGCAAATAACGGCCTCCTGAAGGCCGAAAAAGTGCTTACCGGCATGGTGTTAATACCGGCATCGCCGACCAGGCATTAAGAACCCTGAGCAGTGTTTCCAAGAGCCACAGGTGCACACAATCAGCACAGGTGGAGGCAATGGAGTCAGGGCCAGTACAAAAGGAGCACACCCACACACCACACCCCCTCCCACACCAAGATGATACCAATAGTAGTAGCATTACTGGAGCTGGAGGCCCTGCTTGCAATGCCTCAACAACAACAACAACAACAGCTGCCACCACAGAGGAGACGCAGGAGGAAAAGGAGGGTGAGACAGGCCCAGCTTGCCCCACCAGTGCAGCCACCGTTACCAGGCCGGCAGCCCCTAATCCCTCGCATCAGAGCCATCCCCTTCAACCTAACACCCGCGCAGATCCACACCCTGTACCGGCTTGACCGTGACACCATCACCACAATAGTGGACCTGATACACAACAACATAGTGAGCCTCATAGAAATACGGACCACCATCCCCCCTCTACTGAAGGTAGTGTCTGTGCTCCACTTCCTTGCCACAGGCACCTACCAGCACACAGTGGGGCACGTGCATGGCAAGTCACAACCCTTATTTTCCCAGATACTGAACCAAGTGCTGATGCCCTCTTCAAGCACACAAGGGACTACATATCCCTACCACGGACTCCCCAGGAGATATTCGATACAAAAGTTGCCTTCCATGCACTGGCAGGCATGCCAAATTGTGTAGGTGCCCTCGACTGCACCCACGTGGAGTTGGTAGTCCCGCATGCCATGTAGGTGGTGTATTGCAACCGCATGCAATAACACTCCATCAATGTGCAGATGGTATGCAATGCCAGCAAGATCATCACACATTGCTATGCCCGATATCCAGGATCAACTCATGACTCTTTGGTACTGCGGAACTCCACGCTACCATGCTACATGAAGCGACATGCTGGATGACGTGCCTGGCTGCTTGGTGAGTTGCCTGACTGGGCCATGGCAGTGCATTAGGGATGTGAGGTGGGTGGCTGCATACTCCACCTGGGTGGGAATGGGGGGGATGCATACTCCACCTGGGTGGGAATGGGGGGGATGCATACTCCACTTGGGTGGGAATGGGGGGGATACATACTCCACCTGGGTGGGAATGGGGGGGATGCATACTCCACCTGGGTGGGAATGTTGACGTCAGTGCACAATGTGCACATCACCAAACATTGTGCCCCAAAGCAACTGAAATGGTACATGACAACCAAATCCCATAGTGATGAAGTAAGGCTGACACCTATCATTACATGACTAACAGGTAACCATCCCACATCCCACAACACATGCACCACTCATCAGCGGCCCTCACACACCGTAAGGTCATCCTGCACTATGCACTGCATATGCACTATGTTGCTGTCTCCAGCATATCGCCATACAGGACAGTCATCCCTGGACGTGCATTGAACTGAGTCGACCAGGGATACCACAGTGTGTCACTGGTTCGGCATACCCATAGGAGTGCTGCATGTCACCATGGAACTGATCAGTACAGAATGCCCAATATAGAACTGACTACAGCCAACGCTCCCTACTACCAATTCCACAGAACACTACTCATCACTGATTTTACCCCAACACTGCTGTATGCATATACGATGCACGTGCAACAAGATGTCAGTGCACACCATGACCCATCTTGAAGATGCAACCCACACCATTAGTCCATTGCACAGGACACATAGCGGGGCCAGAAATGGGGTCAATGCATCCAGGGACATGTGGGCACAAATTATCTGCTACTATGTGAGACTAGTACAGTTGTCCTACATGAATGTGGGAACACTTACCTTCATTCCACTCTTATGCAGGTGATGGTGGCTATCCCTTGAAGCCGTGGCTCATGACCCCTGTCCGAAACCCACAGAACAGGCACGAGGAGGACTACAATCGCTCCCATACCCGTACACGTGTGGTAATAGAGCAGACCTTTGGCCTGTTGAAGGCATGATTTCGCTGTCTCACCCGGTCGGGTGGGGCACTCCTCTACAGCCATGAGAAGGTGGCCAAGATCACCATGCCATGTGTAATGCTGCACAATATGTGCATCCGTCGGAACGTGCCCCTGCCCCCTGACATGGGACTGCTAACACCTGATGATGATGAAGGGGAGGAGGAAGATGTGGCAGGACATCATCACGGTGCCGATGCACAGGAGGGACGTGCCGTGCGGCAGTTATTGATTGCACAATATTTCTGACACACAAGTCAGCAGAGGGTGACATAATGTTAGGACGTAGGGCACTGGGTGTGGGGATACACGTACACTATGCACTGTGCAAGATTAAATGACACATGCGCAATTATGAATGTCCACTCTGGTTATTTTTTGGTAACACAACCTGTGTATTAAAAGAGAAAATATCAACGTGAAAAACAAACCCTCCACCACCCCCCCACCCGCTCCCCCCACAACTCCCTCACACACCCTCACCCCTCTCCCCCTCACCCCATAACTGCCCCACACACCCTCATCCCCCTCACATTCCCCCTACAACTCCCCCCCACACCCTCATCCCCTCCCCCTCCCACCACAACAACCCCACACTGGTCCCATAGGGTTCACGTAGCCCACATGTGGCTGCCAGTATAGTCACTCTACGCTCCCAGAGGTAGGGGGAAGCATGTCCCGTCAGCGCTGCGCACGGAGCAACCGACGGAGTGGGCTGGTCTGGGTGGAGTTGCTCGTGGACGGTGTGTCCTCATGCTGAGACTGTTGGCCAGGATGAGCAGCCTCCAAAGCATTAGCTATGCGGCCGAGCACCTCGCAGAGGCGGTTACTGTTTTCCGTTATGGACTGGCCAGGGGCCCTCAAATCAGCATGCCACTCCTCCCTGGCCTGGCGATTGTCCTGCACGAATTCTGTTATCAGGGCAGTAAGCTGGTCAGCCCGCTGTGTATCGGCAGATGAAGCAGTGGCCCTGCTCGGGATCGGGCTGACATGTCCTGCCGGCGCTTCCTCACGGGACTGTACACAGGACTGCCATGTCCCTGTGTCTGTCCTTGGCCAGACTGCTCCAGTGTGTCGTTCTCACCAGAGTCACTGAAGGATACCTCAGTGTTTGAGAAGTATTCAGGGCTGTGCACGACTTCCACAGTGTCGTCCTCTTGTTCCCCAGATGTCATTGGGGCTGTCCTCAACTTCGAGGAGGGCTGTGGCTGCCACCTCCCCAGCCACACTGGACTCCTCGGACCGTGGTGTTGGGCAGGTGTCTGCAGGTGGTGCAGGGAGGGGTGGGGGTGGGGTGTGGTTGGTGCACCCTCCACAGGCCTTGCTGGTGGTGTACGTCCCAGTGTTGTCTGCCTTGACCCCTGGATGTGCCGGGACGGTTGCTCTCCTGCTCCTCACTGTCATGCTCACTGCCTCTGGGGGTGGAAGAGAGGGACGGCATGAGGGGTGTTTGGATAGCCAGCATTCATACATGGCTACAATAGCATATTCAGACAATTGTGGGTAATTGGCATTTGTGTAGGGAACGTCACGTCATTGCATACTTGGGTGGTAAATGCATGCATATGTCGGTGTCACTCATGTTGCCCAGGTACTGTGCTGTCTAACATGCACACTGTTCACATCAACTACCCTGTGTGCCTCATGGAATGAGCAACTTTGTGTGGTATGTGTCATGTACGTTATGGCCTTGCCCCTGGCACTGCCTTGGGTCTCACTTGCTTCGGCATGATTTATAGGGGCGGGGGGGTGTGGCCGACCATGGCGTGACTCTTTGGCCAGACGTTAGCAGTGACTTTCATCACATTTGCCTTAGCAGTATTTACTTTGGACACTCACCTCAATCAGCGGATGATGTCGCGCCACACTCCATTTCACCGACCCCTTCAATGGATTCGGCCCCTATCATGGCTGCACATGTCTCCTCCCACGGCATGAGTTTTATTGGCGAACTTGGGCCTCCTCCGGTCTCCAAGGCCTGGTTTCTGTTCGCATAAAGGATGCTCTACACCCTCAGCCGCAGGTCATCCCACCCTTTGCGGCAATCCTTTACGGTGCGGGGGGTGTTGCCCACTGCGCTCACCTTCTGGCATACTAGTGCCCAGATTTCTTTAATTTTCTGCACTGCCTCCCTCCGCATGTTGCTGCTAAAAACAGTCCCAGCATGCTCGTGTAGGGTATCTACAAGCATTTGCAGCTCATCTGGGCTGAACCGCTCCTTTCGGAGGTGGGCAGCTCCCTTCTTGGGTGCTTTGGGCATTCCTGAGTGGTTGTAGGTACTTTCCGGTCGGTCACCAGTGTGCCAGGGGTCCTGTGTGGTGAGGATCGCAATGGATTGTGTTCTTAAAGATGACCGCCGTGCTTCTTCCCGTTCCTGTGCGATGATGCTATTTCCGGTTCCGCTATTTACGGTCACCGCTAATGCCGCGTTGGTCTATGGTGGTAGTGTTGTCTACGGTGCGATGCAGGCCGGCAGGGGGGTTTTCGGGCACTTTTGCGGCATGGCGCTAGGTCCCTTACCGACATGACGCAAAGCTTGTGCCCGCAAACTCGTAATAGTGCGCTTTTAGCGGGCTACTGCCAGCTCAGATATGCTATTTGCACCATGCCGGTAAGGGGCGGTACTTACCTCCAAACTCGGAATGAGGGTCACACACATAGGAGTGTATCCTGCCTCATGGTATGGGGGATACCTCAGGTGTTTAAGTGTTGTAATGTCTTTTGTATCCTGGTTTGGAATGTGGGGATGTCATACCTGGAATTGCTATGTTGAATGTTGGAGGTTAAGACAAGCTCGGGATTCCACATATGTTAGTTGAGCCATTGCATTGGAGTGGTTGGTCGTCTGGGGGCTTGCTTTCATGTAACTTAATAAAGCCTCTTTCAGCTTACTCGAACCATGTGCAGGCTTTATATTACTGGCTTCTCATACTGGCTGCTCAGAGGAGGCGGTTGTTAGGGTCTCCAGACATTCCTGGTTTGGCGTGGATACTGGGGAGCATGTAGCAGGATAGAAAAGTTCCTGTATTCAAGCGTGGATGTGAAATGGTGACATCAGAGGGACATCAGGGAAAGATGCACCTGTGTTGGGTGGAATGCTGTGTTTCAACGGCACGCAGCATCACTTCCTTTGGAGGTGTGGAATGCAACGTGCATTTCAATGTAGTTTGGGCTCCTGCACTCCACCAGCCTGCTAGTCGGGAGCTGTTTGCAGCAGGGTTTGGTGCTTTGAACGACCTGGATGCAAGTAGAAAGGGGATGAAGAGTCAGCAGGAGGGTGTCAGGAACTGTCCAGTTGGCGAGTGTGACCATGGACCAGAACTGAAGGGGCTTTGTGTCACTTATGCATTTTTGGGCGAGGTCAGATCTCCTAGCTGCACATGTCGAACGGGAAATTATATCGTGCCACTTTTGCCGTATATATTGGCCTAAGCCAAGTCGCTCTGCGAAGGAATCCGCGCTAAAACGTCCTGACCTTAGATCTGTGTAAGCCACCATTTTAGGTTTATCCGCCATTTTAGATTCTCTCTCTAAAGTCACCCTGTGTTCTAAAATGGTGGACAGTGTTGTCTTGAATGTAACATGGCCATCTTGACCTCTGTGTACAAGTTAATATGTAAACTGCCTGCAGGCCAAATGTTAGGGTCATGTACTGAGACCTTTATCTTCGTTGACCTTTGTATAGAGGATTACCTGTGCCACAAAGCTAACCCATGAGCAAATGTTAAACGTAATATAGTCAAATGCTGAAATGTGAACACTTCTTTAATTGCATTGTATAAAGAGGTGTGCAAAGGCTCAACAAGAAATCCAAAGACACACTGTTGCTATTGTAATTCGTTGACGAATGTATTAAGGATAACCCCTAAATGTATATATGCATAAATTAAGATGTGAACTCGGCACGAACCCTAGATCCGTGATGTATTAACTTGTAGGTCGGCTGGACATCATGTTTTGGACTGTATAAAAGGTGTGACTATTCTAATGTACAGTCCCACCCACTGAGCACACCGAACAGGGCTGGAGTTTGCTGTGTTGTACTAAGGGCCTGATAGCTATCTGTTGCTTTGTCCTTTGAAACTGTTCAGTTATAGAATAAAGATCTCTGCACCTTTCTTTGTAACCCGCGTTTGGTGTATTTCCTTTTGGGGTACTCAGCCTCGATATTTTCATTTGTTTTCACACACAGTGGGTGAGCTGTTTCCTGGGGAGTTGTGTTTGGAGTGTGGCAGAATTGCTACTAATCTGAGATAGCTGGACCCAGATCTTTGGGTTTTTATGTTTGGCCAAAGGCCCTCAACTTCTCTGAAGACTGAGTAATTTAGGTGTCTGGGGGAATTCGGTATTTCATGTATTGTGCTGTTGATGTTGTGGCCACTGGGTTAGTAGTATTTGCAGCCTAGGAGTGGTGATGGTATAATGTTGTCTTGGGCCTGTCAGTGTTGTGCAGTGTAGGCGTTTTGCTGTTGCCCTTGACTGCCGCGTTAGGTTTGCTACAACAATGGCAATTGTTTTGTGTGTGTTAAAATAATTTCCTTTTCAGGGGGTGCATGGACATTCAGGAGCAGGGTGTATCTACTGGCATTGTGGACATTTTGGACTCTGGTGGATGTTTCGCCATCGATAGGTTTCCGTTTACACTCATGTATCTTTTTATTCTGATGTGGTGTTTAGCAAAGTCTTATGTTGTCTGTTTGTTTATCGAGGTAAGGGATATATTATGTTTGATATCTTCTATGGAATGCCGGCTGAGTTCTGTAGTTTGGTGACTGTTGGTTGCAGTCAAGGCCTGTAGAGTGTTGTGAAATGCTCAACTTTGTGTTACAGTTGAGGTTGGCTAAAGAAGGGAGGGTGATTCTATAGTTGGAGACTTGGTTACAGTCAGGGAGTGGAGTGTGGTGCAGTGTTAACTGTTGGTTACAGTTATGTGTGTTCAGAATGCCGGGTGGGTTCTGAATCTGGTGCAGCGAGTTGCTCTTGTGTTGTCTTCTTGAGACGGGCAGTCGTCCTCCAAATCACCTTACCATACTTTAGGTTCTGGGCATGGACCTGTTTGGGCTGTGTAGTGTGCCCCACAATTTCCATGTTCCTTATGTTCCTGCTTACTGGGAGTCGCATTGTGGGGTTTTAGCGATTTGTGAGTGTCGGTTTTGTGGAAGGAGGGAGTGCAGTTACTTTGCATCATGTTCATGGCATTGCAGCATGTTCCAGTGCCTTTTGCATTGCATTTCCATCTTGTGTCTGTTTTGGCATTGCAGCATGTTTCAGTCCCTTTTGCATTGCATTTCCATCTTTGTTGTCTTTGGGTGTTTTGGTGCATACCAATTCCTTTATTAGTGTGTTTTCGTTTGAGGGTTGTGTGAGTTTGGCCGGCTTACCCTGCATGTTTTGGGAAGAGCTTTCTGCTCAGTTGGCTCTTGTTACCCATTAGGAGTAATTATGTGTGGGTAACTTCTTATTTGATGTTCGGGCTGGCCACACATAGATTCTTTGAGAAGTTTCTTGTTTGTGTTGGTGGTTCCTTTAGTGTTGCGGTAACAGAGGAAGAAGGGTAGTAGTTTGAGTATGGGACATTATGTCATAGATGGGAGGGTGAGTGGAATCTGGCAATGTCACATTGGAATGTTGATGTGTGATCTCACCCCACAATTCGACCTTAGACTACACACCTCCTTATGGCAATCACCATGTCAGCCTTGGGTTTCACCTCTGCACCAGATATCTCATGCCCCAGATATTCCACACTTCTCCTTCCTCAAAGTGACACCTCTCTCTTCTAAAATACAAAGCACTTTTTCAAGGATGACATAATTCTCTCTTTCATGTCTCCCAGAAACCAAAACATTGTCCTGAAAGCAGAATATGCCACTAATACCTCAAAGCATCCTGTCCATAAACATCCTCCTGAACTCGAATATATGCTCTTGTGTAATAAACACTGTATATATTTCCTGCTGTGCTCATCCAATCCAATCTGATGATACGCCAACGCCATATCTAGCTTGGAGAATATCTTACCATCTCCATTCAAAGTCAACATGTCACCCATGTTACGTAATGGCTGTCTCTACACTACAAATATGAACTATTTGGTGTTGGAGAAGGAAGCTTGATCCTGTCATTGAACAGTGGAGAATTGTACCAGCTTTGTGTGGGGTGCAGAGTTTGTTATTAGGACGGATCATAAGTGCTTGAAAAGAATCTGTGAGTATAAAGGTTTGAGTAAGTTATCCCGGACGGTGGCAGGCTGGGTCTTGCACAGTCATGAATTTAAGATGCAGGTTATATCAGGCCTGCAGAATGTCCTTTTGGACCACCTGTCATGATTCGGTGGACAAGGAGAAGAGGATGATGAAGAGGGTATTACCGATCTGTTTATTTTAAATCGAAATGGAAGTATCAGAAAGGAAGAATGGATAGAAGTGATGGGTGATGAAGTTCTGAGGCGTGTGAGGGGTTTCATGTATCAGAGCGACTGGGGAAGATGAGTTTATCTCAGGAAGAAAGGTCTTTCTGGGAGGTTCGTAAAGAGTTGAGCTTAGTGGAAGGGATTTTGTATCTGTGGGAATGTGTGGTTGTTCCCAAGGCATTAGAGAAGAGAATGGTTTATCTGACACACGAGGGAAACCTGGGAGTGCCATGCACCAAGGCAGTGTTGAGAGGGGAGTATCGGTGGCATGGTTTTACTGAGAATTGGAGAGAAGATTGAGTCAATGTGCGGAATTTAGCTGGTCTGGGACGGGTGAGAGTGCCAAGGAACAGCAACTGGTGAAAGTGGAGCTTCCTGAAGGTGTATGGGATGAAGTGGCTGGGGATGGTCGTGATCTGATTGATTTGGGAATGGGCAGAGGCAAGTCTGTATTGGTCTCAGTGGACCAGTTGTCAAGATGGATGGAATACAAGGTGGTGCGAGAAGAAACGCGTGATGTTGTTGTTGGGTTTTTGCAGGATATTTTCGTGAGAAAAGGTTTTTTTCCTCGTACTATGTTGATGGATAATGGGATGCAATTTGTCGGTGGTGTTTGTAAGAAATACTTTGAGTTGTATGGGATTGTACATAAAAGTACGGCGCTGTATCATCTGTAAAGTAATGGGAGCGAGGATAGAATGAATCAATGTATCATGGAAGCTATAAGGATGGCTACAGTGTGCGGGAAGGACAAGAAGGTGGCAATTTTTGAGTGAGTGTATGTGTTACGGATGTCTCCCAATGCTGTGATGGGAGTTAGTGCATTCAAATTGATGAGAGGTCCATACATGCCAACATTCTGGGACAAAAAATCTGTAGGAATCTTAAAGTTTCAAAAATAGTAATTAGCATAAGGATGACATCATAGGAAATGATGTCACATTAATGTGACCCAATGAAGTGGCAGGGCGTGACCTCACAGAAAAAGTCACATGAACTTTGGCCTTATGACATCACAGGAAATGGCCTCAAGTGACATATGGCCTTGTAGAGATCATAGGAAAGTTGAATATAATGGTTATGAGGAGATGGCCAGCCAGCAGGGAGCTGAAACAGGAAAGACCCACTGAAAATCTATAAATCCTTCTATGTCAGCAAGTCTCTGCAATTAGGAATGTGTGTGAAAAGCGAGGTGATAACACTTCTATGCCCCAAGGGAAGTTACGCTTCTAAGACAATCCCTAGAACAAAAGTGATATAGAGACAAATATATTGCTGTGCCCTTTAGTCCATAACCCAGATGGAGTACATACTAGATGATGCAATGTGAAGCAAAAAATAGATCATTGCCTTAATTTGCCGCAAAGTTGTTACACAGAAAACGTGAATGTTTCAAGGTGCCAAATGAGTGCTATAAATATAGGCCTCTAATGGGATGGCTCTGCCTTTCATATCACATGTAACTATTCAGAAAGCAGTTTCTCAGGCACATTTCCCCTTCGGCAGAGGAGCGGGAGCGAAGAACCTAGTAATTGAGTGTAGTGCCCCTAACCACAACTGACCCTCCTGTATAGCATGGGTGCCTGAACTTTGCAAGTTTGAATCTAACTCAGCCGTTCGTAAACGCCACTTTATTGCTTTTGAAAACAGCTCTCACCCTCATCCCGAGAAGCAGCCTGTGACGGTACCAAACAATTGATTATCACAAGTAGCTTCCTGTACCACATGGCTCAAGGTATTCAATTTGGCCTGTGGTTTAGCCTGTGAAAAGAAAGCCAGAAATGTCCCACAATTTGGAGAAGGGTCCCCCAGATTAGCATTTTCCAGAGCCTTTACCATCTCCTTATACAAAGGTGGAGCCTCTTTAATCCATAAATTGTAATACTTTCCTTTACTTCACAGAGCACGCAACACCCTTATTGCAGGGGAAAGGCAATTAGCAGAACATATTCAGCACCAATAAAATATCAACGGTTCCAAACGCCCAGCTAATTTTCCAAAGCGGGAGCATCTGTCCACCACAAACGTGTGTAAAATATCGAAGATAACCTCCAAATGTGTGATGCGCGGGTAGCAACGACGTGAATGTATTTATTTAGGTTTATTTTACGTGTAAAGCCAGGCATCTGCCTCCATTCCAGCTATGAGCAGCAGCTCAGAAGCTCCCTCCATTCGCTGCCCTTCCCTTGCATAGACGGAGTATATAATGCCTGCACATGGGCCTCTAAACAAAACGAAAGGTGTTGGGTTGACGATTTCTACTCAATCAGAACCACGCTAATTGCTCTGGGTTTGATGCAGAATAATGCCCTGCGCACAAACCAACCGCTGCCAGGTCGAAGTGGGCAAGAGGTGGTTCTTCCCTCCTGCTAGGTGAATGGGGGATGGGGGCTTGAGACAAGAGCACACGCGATGAAAGGGGGAAGGGGACCCATGCTGGCTTGGTGGGGTGCCAGGAGGTGGGTGCACTTTTTCTGAGTGTTTATGGCAGAGCTTAATACTGCTGTGTCTGACTGAGGGCTGACTGTTATTTTTGGAGGGGTGAACCGTAGCCTCATAGTGACCTTCCGGGGTGGACTTCGCCAGACTCATGTCAGAAGTGACAACAAACAAAGTTTAATGATGTTACCTTTGAATATGGTCATCAACCGGCGTTACAGCAGAGGCAGAGCTCAGCTCAAATTCGGAAGAATACTGCTGCTCACCCTGCGAGTGGATTCGGAAGACACCTGGCTGGCAGCTGAGAGGCAAGGGATTTCACGGGCAGCGCCGTCACCCCTCTCTGACACTAAGACTGGCTGCAGTGCGCAGGGCAGAAAGTATCTGTTTTGCCAGCCTGGCCAGGGGCACGCTCACTCTCTGTCATCAATCAAAATAATTACATTATGGGCCATTAACACACCCCTTGGAGATGCTGCAGTGCCCTGCAGCTCTCTGGGCCTCAGACAGAGGCAACCAGGCCTGTAAATCCGTAGCTGTTACATGAAAATCGGTAGGCGGTAGGACTGCTTAAAAAGCCGTATCCTACCGCCTAAATCCGTAGGGTTGGCAAGTATGGAGGTCGCAAGCAAATACCAAGATGATTCTCCCCTGGTTAGGAAGAGCCAGAGATTCTGATTGCATGGTTGATGAGGTAAAAAGGAAATTGGATTGGGTTAAGGCTAGGTGGTTGAAGGTGGTCAATGAGAAGAGGAGTGGGAGAATTGTGTAGCTGAGGTGTGGTGATTGAGTCGCATATTAAGAAGTGTATTGTGAAAAGGAAGGGTGACTCCTTGTACTCTGAGCCGGGGGAAGTGGAAAAGGTCATGGGTGGTGCGTTGAGGGTGAGCGGGGAAAGAAAACAATTGCGGTTGTAAGGAAGTGGAGATGCTAAAAGAGAAGGGGAGATGTGTTGTAATGTCTTTTGTATCCTGGTGTGGAATGCAGGGATGTCATAGCTAGATTTGCTGCGTGGAATGTTGGAGGTTTTGACAAGTTTGGGCTTGTGGCGGGCTTGCTTTCACGTAACTTAATAAAGCCTCTTTTAGCTTACCCATTCCATGTGCAGGCTTTATATTATTAAACAAACATGAATGACAACATATGTGTGAGTGCACATTCTGCCAATGCCTCCACTCATGGTGCAGGGAGCTACCTCAGGTATGTAAGCAAACTTGAGTGAAAAAATAGGTGTGAGCGCACATTCTGGCAAAGCCTCATCTCATGGTACAGGGGGGCAATTCAGGTATGTGCGCAAACAAGAATGGCAAAGTAGGTGTGATATCACAGAGAGGAAAAGTAAAGACAGTGCAGTTATGTTACAGGTTTAACATTAGGCAAGAGACAAATGTATGCTGTGTTATAGACATAGTAAAAATATGGCAATAGTCCAACTAGTTACGTTTGCAGCAAAATAATGCTTTGTAATATATAAGCAGCAGGATACTGAAGGGTCAGATAGGAGGGTTGCGAAACAGCACAGGGCTGCAGGCCAAATCAAGCATCTTGCATACGGGTGCCAAGTGCGATGATGCGATGCTGCAGGACAAGTCAGGTATATTATAGGCAAGTTCAAAATACATACACAGCACAGGGCTGTAGGAGAAATCCAGTATGTTGCAGAACAGGTTAAGTTATATATCCAGGCTGCAGGTCAAATTGGGTATTTTGCAGGCAGATTTAAGTACATATACAGTACAAAGCTGCAAGTCAAATGAGTTTCAAATCATAGTTGCAAGAAATGAGGTGCATAAGGCCTGGCGCCGGGTCCAATGGACAGTTCATGACATTTCCAAATTAGTTGGTTTGGGTCACGGTGTAGTGGCAGGACACAGCAGGCACATCTAGGGAGCAACAGTAAAGGTTACCAGCTGGGATAAACCTCACCCATCGGACTGGGGGGTAAATTCAAAAGTGTGTTGAGATTTCTAAAAAGTTGTTTAAGCAAGAAAAGTAATGTTTTGTAGTCACGAGGTTGCCTTCGTGATCGCTATGGAGAAAAAATGGTGCACCTGTGAGCAGAGTGTGGTGAGCAAAGGATGCTGCTCGAAGGTAGCAGAGGCAAGCCAGTAGTGGGCACAAGTATCTCTGGCAGTCGGTAAAAGCAAACACTGACTGCAACACTCTATGACTATCACAACCTTTGATGATTGCATTCAAATTCTCAACATTACGATAATGTGTACATCTCTTCCACACCAGTCTACAACAACTTTAATCTACACCCTCATGCTAAACAAACTCAATTAATGCACCTCAGTCTTCGTCTCTAGGCACAGTCATTTACCTCGCAATCTGAACTCTCTACAAAATACCCACATCCTCCCCCACTTTCTACCTGCCTATCTATCAATCTAACAGCACAATTCTGCCTAGCTTCCCATGCACAAATGCCCCATTTTTAATTTGCTTCTACTAGTCTACAAAGCTATCATTGGTCTTGCTCATCAGTACCTGGCTCTCTGCATCTATGTGTACTGTGTACCTATCTGAAAGAGGCTAGTATACAGAGGGTTGCAAGGTGTTCTTTGACCTCTAATGCATTATATTGCCATGTGTGCTTTTTTGCATGGTTTGCTATGCCCTAATATGATCTGCTATGTGTGGTTTCAGTTTTGTGCGCCCTGCTGGAGTAATTAGTACACACATTTCCACTGTGTACTAATTTCAATGGAAGATGTTAATGTTGTAGCATGAGGTGTGTGACATTGAGGGTAAATTAAAGTGGGGGTTGATCTGGAGCATAGCATAGTAACATACTGTAGTGTAGTTTAGGGTGTTGACAATTGCATTACTAAATGCTAACACCACTAACAATAACTAATTGTATTCCTACTGACATTAGTACTTGGACTGGGGACTGTAAGTGCGTACATTCACACCGTAGTATGGGCCTAGGAAAATAAATATGAACATTGAAAGCTGAACAGCTGTGTGCTTTGAAGATATTAGATTCAGAGTACAATGAGGCAGCAGAATGTGTGTTTGAAAGAACAATTTCATTATTCAAGCTGTTACATGTCAGGAAGCAAAGGATGTCATGTTGGACATGCCATCCGGGCTCAGTGAAATATCGAACAGAAGTGCTGTAAGGTCATGTTGAAAAAAGCCAGCAAAGTTTGGAAAGTTACTGGTGGTGTTGGCTAAAAGGGTGATGAATGACAAGAGTCATCAGATGACATCATGACAGAAGGCATGAAAATGGGTGCTGAAACAATATGGATTTTTATGAGAATATAGGCATAGGGGAGGTGAAAGGAGGAGAGCTTAAAAGCTGGGGGAAGAGGAGAGAAGGGATTTAGCTAGAGAAGAATGAGTAGAGGAAGAAGAGAGAAAGGAGAAAAATAAAATAGAAGGGGTACAGAATGAATTCTGACTGAGCTGTGCTGGGCATGGCTGTTCAGCAAAGGAGGAAGATAGGAGGGCTTGATGAGAGCTGGCTGTAATCCCAGAGGCAGCTGATGGAGAGAGTGAGAGAGTGGCCATGAAACGAAAGAGAGTCCAGCTGTGTTGACAAATTGGCACTAAAAACTTGGTCAGTATTAGTGACAAAACAAAAGATAATTATTTCCTTAGAGATAACTCTTATTCTAATCAGTGAAGTGTCAAATGTGGCAAGAATAGGGAAACTCATTTGTTCTCTATGCACAAGAGAACACATCTGTTTTCAAGTGCACAGTCACTTGTTGGAAAGGGGGTGTTTTCAGCACTTCTAAAGTTTTTCAGCCATATTTCAAGATTGCATATAAAAATGCATGTGCTCTGCCATGTTTGCTAAAAGAGAAGCCAGTTTCACGAGGCATGAAAGAGAAATCATTGTTTTGATGGGGGGATGTTATGGAAGTCTATGCCAATGCACTACAAATATAAATGCACTGCATTTTTGTCAAGCTGTGTTTAGATCTTTCTATTTCTTGCACCAGATGCAATGCTGACATTTTTCTCTGAATTTTAATTATTCTGTTTTGCTAAATGAAGATGAAGTGCCGGAGGGCATACGCTTGGAAGCCGTGTGTGGTTTCTTATTACGTGAGCTGGTCATTTTGTGGATTGTGGTGATGGCTGTTGTATCCAGTGAAGTCAATATGGAAATGTATTGTGCTTAGCATAATGCAAAGTCTGACCTTTCATTAGCCAAAGACCCCATATAAAATCATAGCAATAAAAAGGTGACCGGTGAACTAATTCCCGACTCTCAAATTTTCAGACTGCTCAATGCACTAATCTGTTTAAATTCGGCTTCCCAACACAAAATAAGCATGCCAATTAAGGCACCCAGGCATGGCTATATAACCCCCCTCAAAACAAATATACAAAATTAGTCCCTAATGTACAATCAATCTACATACCACACTCCAAGCCAATGCATCCTAGCAGCACAGGTATATAGGGCTTAGGCTCTCCTTCAGACACACATGTGACTATGCTCTTGACAAAGGAAACATTACAACTGACTCCCTTCCAAAGATGAGGGTACTTCTGGTCTGCATTCATCAAGACACCAGCAAAGCTATCTTGCATGTTCCCCTCTGTCACCACAAATCTCACCAAACCATCTCACTTTAGGATCTGCCAGAGTGCCCAGAAACCATGCAAATGGCGGCAGAGCACAGTAACATCCTAATAGCATGACATACTCGCCATATGTTTCCTCTGCTCCATCACCGTTCTTAATCTCACTGTCCCATGCGCCCTGGTGCCTCCTCCCACTTCCATACTTTCTTCCTACTCACTGTGCTCCATTGGAACTTGCAGTTCTTCACAATCAAAGCCAGCCTCATGGTGGATATTCAGCAAGCTCAAATTAAATGTCACCTCCTGACAAAAAAGCAAGCTCCTCCTACTAACTCCCTCACCGAGCACACACCAGGTAATTGTGTATCTTGTCCATTGGAACCTCTCCCAAGGAGCAGGAGCTCCCCAGCGTTGCTGTGTGCTACAGGACCTCCTTCCCCTTTGTGCATCATTGCCATGATGATGAGGTAAATTGCAGGCATATGACCAGCTGCCTACAACTCCCTCTATGCTTTACCGTCACGCAAGCTAGTTTAGTGCTCTAAATAAGCAATCCATGCGTTCACTTCCTTTGAATTACTTTTCCAGCTGATCGACATTGATTTCACTGGTGCCCATGGATTTTATACCAATGTTTATCTCGGGATGCACTTTCTTAAGATGGGCGCCGCCTCGAGTGCACCCAGCGCCTCGCCTGATTCTGTCTTCTCTGCTTGCCTGACTTCCTTGCCCAACAACGTTGTGATTGGCTGCCCCATATTAACCAACCACGATCAACCATCAGAGAGCCGGCCTGCGAAGTAAGGCCTAGAGAGAAGACTCCCCTGCTGACAAAGCTGACGGAGCGTGCTGTGCTGTGGCTGTGCTAGGTCTATGAGCTCTGCCTTCCTGTACTTGGCTGCGCACACGCCTTCTTCCGTGATTAACAATAGTCACTATCAACCACTGCATGGTGAGACTGTAATGATCCTCTTGATTCTGTACACTTGTACCCCCTTCTGCCTTCAGCAATGCGACTTGCCAAAGACCCTGTGGCCTTGACCTGCCGCATGTGCTTTTAAATCACAGCACTATTCTCGGGCAGACAATACAACTGCTACTCTGTCACCCCAGCTGATCGTATTTGCTCACTACATTTGCCTGCACGTTTTGTCACGCAGCATACTTGACCCTCTGCTCTACCTTGACTGACCCTAACAAAAACGTAATTTAGCAGTAACGGTGCTTTTATTTGGCAATTGCACTTTACACTCTCCTAGGACTATTCTGTAGCTTTAATTCTCAATGTACTGCATATCGAGCTCAACTACTTGAAAATGCTTTTGAGTCTTGCAATTGTATACCTATTATAGCCTACCTTTATTAACTACTTAGTAGTACCCACATATAAAAATGTATGTAATGCCCATTTAGCTGGTACTGTATCCGTTACTGAATCCCCATTTAGCCCACCATGCGTGATTACTCCGTAGCATTTATTTTAGCAGAACTGCTTGTCATGCTTATCCATACGAAATTGCTTTCTGCACTACATGACTGTAACTGTATTTAAGCCCCTGTGTAATTTTCCACCATGCTCCGGTCTCCAATAGTCATTCACATCCTTCAGCCTCCTGTCCCCAAACTATCTGCATTAGCCTTGGAAATCTCACTCTACTTCACCCTCTACTTAGTGTCCTCACGCAACTACACCACGACTCTGTTACCGTACTCTCGCTACCATAATACCACAACTATGGCTACTTCCACTCATTACACTAATCCATACCTCAATAACCCTGCCTTATGGCTCCAACATTTTGCCTTCAGAAGCACTCTGAACCAACCTTGCTCACTTGCTATGAGAAATGCCAGACTTGGCTTAAGACTCACACATGCCTCTCACCACCACTTGACACCCATTCGACAAAATAAACACCCACAGCCTATCGCTAGGACTATCTCGCCTCCACACACACCGACCTCCCAACCCAACAACCCTGCTGCGAACACTGTCAAAGGGGCATTAATTAATGCTAGATTCCTCACAGCCCACACACTAGAAGTGGCGGATCTCATCCTAACTCACGACTTTGACTTTATGGCCGTCAATGAAACCTGGCTTCATACTGCCTCTGGGCCACTTCTCTCTCTAGCTATTCCCATAGGCTATAACATCATCAGACACAACCGCAATACTAATTAATCTAAAGGTGGTGGCATTGCCATCATCCACAAAAACTCTCTAAAGGTCCGGCTCTCCTCTGCATCAAATATCCTCGATGGAAGTGCTAACAGCCAAATTTGCCCTCACTCCCAACGACACCATTACACTTAACTTACTTTACATGCCCCCAGGGCCACTATCCACCTTCTCTGAAGACCTATCCAACATTCTGACAGACAATACTAAAACCAACTCCCAAATGATTGTACTAGGCGATTTTAACTTGGGTCTCACCGACCCTAACAACACTGCTGGCCTGATGATTGACAATATGCTCACAAACTCAGGCTTTACTCAGCATATCAACATACCTACACATGCCAAAGGTGGAATCCTTGACAGGATAGCAGACCTTAACTGTGTAATCAATGTGGTATCTAACCAACCTTGTGCTTGGACCGACCACCACTTAATTACCTTCAACATCCTCGCCAAAACCATTAGTTCCACTCCAGACGTCCCACCTGCTATTCCCACACAAAATAAGCGTGACATAACTTTTGACAGACTTCTCCCTCTCATCCTTCTAGTCCTTAATGAACAGGCACTCTCATGTACCGACCCTACTGTCCTGGTTGACACCTTCAACCACACTATGCTAAAAGCCCTTGACCTCATTGTCCCATCTAAACTGAGAAAACCGAAACCTCGAGCTCACCTCAACTCCTGGTTCACACCTCAGCTTGGAACTCTACGTAAAGAAAAACGAATCTCTGAATCACACTGGAAAAGTAACCCTACGGAAGATATTAAATCTAGCATCGTTCTAGCAACATTAAACTATAAGGAAGACATACTCCAGGCAAAAAAAAGACACTTACAACAAACGCATTGAGCAAGCCAAATCCAATACTAAAGAACTTTTCAGAATACTAAAATAGCTTGAAACCCCTGTCACTGCACCTGACACCTGCATCAAAGATAGCACTTGGTGCACTAATATCCAAAAGGCACTCCTTGGCAAGATTGCCACCCTCCAGGTCAAAATTAATAATAGACAAACCAGTCTACAATCCAACTTGCAACCTTACACTCTTCCTATTATAAACAATTCTATCCCTGATTCATTGAATCCATTCAGCTTCTCACCTCTATCGATTACTGAAGTGGAAAATATTATCAATAGCCTTAAACCTTCCAACTGCCAAGGGAACCTTTGCCCTGCGCCCATCATCAAGGAAGCAGCCCACGAGCTAGCTCCCTTCATTACCACATTCATTAACTCCTCCTTCAGCACTGGGATCGTACCTGACAACTTGAGGGATACTTGGGTTATCCCTCTCCTAAAAAACAACATTGTACGCTAATATACCTACTAACTACAGGCCCATTACCACAGTGCCTTTTCTACTAAAAATCCTTGACCGAGCTGCCTACTTACAGATTCAAGACGAATCCAATAAACTCCTGGGAATTAGGCAATTGGGTTTCGACCGTGACATGGCACCGAAACTGCCCTTATCGATCTCAAAACTCAGATCGAAGACCTAAGAGACAAGGGTAAACTTGCATTACTACTCCTTCTCGACCTCTCTGCGGCTTTTGATCTCGTCAATCACCAAATACTGTGTCGACACCTTAAACTAGCTGCACACTTTTCTGACAAAGCCACAGCTTGGATCAGCTCATTCCTGAACAATAGATTGATGCATGTGTTTTCCCCCTTAGCAGCAGCTTCACCCTCACCTGTCACCTGTGGGGTACCACAAGGATCATTTGTCTCTCCCACGTTGTACAATGTGGTCACAAAACCTCTATTTGATATTTTGGATATCTGGGTGTCACATACACCAACTATGCTGACGACACCCAGATACTCATCCCGATCTCAGGAGACTACTCATCCGACTCGCTCTCTGTGAATGCCATCTACCAAGTCATCAGAGCCTGGATGGTGCAGCATGGACTCTGTCTGAATGACAAAAAAGACAGAGCTCCTTTTTCTCTGCTCTCCACAAAAACTAACCAAACCTGACCCAGCGTTCAAATACTTCACCATCGATGGTAATACCATTAAGGCCTCCAAGGACACAAAAACCCTAGGGATCTACATCGATTCTACTCTATCTTAAGACAAGCCAATGCAGTCTCCTCCACAGCGGCATACACCTGTAAGCTTATCACCGCTAGTCGCCCCTTCCTATCACTAGCTAACTGTGTCACGCTTGCCAGAACTTTTGTGCTGTCAAAAATTGATTATTTTAATGCCCTCTATCTTGTCACTAACCATTGTGACCTAAATAAGTTACAAATTATCCAAAACAATGCCATCAGAGCAGCACTCAACATCCCCAGGAACCATCACATTTCAGACACCCAACGTAATATATGCTGTCTCTCAGTCCCACAACGAATTTCACTGAAAACACTACTTGCCCTCACTCACAAATGCCTTTCGAACCAAGCACCTTGCTACCTAGCCAATAGATTTGCGCTCAACAACTCTAACAGACCTCGTAGAACTGCTCAGACTAACTGCCTCTCCATACCACGCTTCAACCTTCAAAGATCAGGCGGAGCTAGCTTCCCAGTAATGGCGGCTAAACTTTGGAATTTGCTCCCCAACTTGCTAGGAGCGGAACCCTCCTTCCATATATTCTTTTTTTTAATTTTTTATTGTTGCATGAATAGTTTACATAAAACCTTATACAACATAAAGTACATTACAAACAAATAGCAACATATATTTCATTTTACGAAGAAAAGAACATTTTTAACACATTTATCAGCTTTTAAAATCATTCCCAGCCGTAAAATCAATATTCCATATGTTTATATACAAATTACATTTCATATATCATTTCATGTACCATTGGATCTATCTAGTCTCTACTCGTTGAATTCATTATTTTTAACTTCCAGTTCCTCCTGAATGTTAAGAAGGAGTGAATTCAATGCGAGGATTAGGGAGATATTTGCACCCCACATGCAGCGACTCCAGAACAGATTCTTCGACATTTCCCAGTCCCCCTCAAATCTATCTGCCAGGTAGAGAGATCTTTTATTCCCAAAATGGGTGCATGTCAGAAGAAGGTGCCTGAGAGTTTCTGTCATGTCGGTCGCTCCACAAAATCGACATGCGAGATTTTTAAAATTATCCTTCGATCCTTTTTCTCTATGGTTCCAATGGTAGATTCTTTCTAGAGTGGGCATCTGATTTAGTCTGAAACGCATAAATTATTTCTCGCCTTCTGGCAAGGAAATCTTTGAATATATAGAGGAATTGATTCCCTTGCATGAAAAAATTTAGCGTACTCTTTGTAGGTAACATGGGATTCAATATCATTTACTGTGTCTACCCAGTCTGACCTAAATAAAGATTTTTTGACTAGTCCCGGTCGTTGAATCAGATCGTCTAAGCAGAGTCCCAGCGATTCCAACAACAAGAGCATTCTATCGCTGAAACTCTTAATGGATGGTACCGTCCCTGTTTTGACAACCCTATTCAACAACTCATATAAAGTATTTATCGGAGGATCATATATTTTTCTAAAAGAGGAGAGTTGCCTCCACAAGTATCTGGCTTTAAGAGATATGAGACATAACTCGTGCCGAATAATGGAATTGGGGATAGCCCTAGAAAGGCCCATAGCTTCCTTCCACAATTTCCCCTGGATCACATTAAGATGAGAGCTCAAGTCTTTTGTACAAATATCCAAACCGTATAAAAGAACCGGTTCACATTTCGCAAGGTAGAATCGTCTAATAGGCAGAAGCGAAAATTTACAGACCTTTCCCCTCAGAAACTTCATCTGATTCTTTAGTTTAGCTGTTTTATTCCCAAGATTCAGTTTCCACATCTTTAAGCTAGATTGGTTGGAAAAATTATAACCTAGATAGGTTATGGCCTGAACCTGATCCACCGAGTTATCTCCCATCTTCCAGATACAAGGTTTGGCAACTCTTTTCCTAGAAATTACAATCGTTTGGGATTTCGAAGCGTTGGGGGAGAGATTATTCGCCAGAGCATATTGATAAAATATATCCATCTTTCTGCGAAGGCCCCTCGGGGTACGATCAAAGAGGATAAAGTCATCTGCGAAGGCCATCCACTCGATAGCCAAGCTACCCAACCTGACCGGAGTAATAGAAGGGCCCTGCCACAGGTCCTCCACATCGCTGACGTACAGGTTAAAGAGCGTGGGTGCAAGGGAGCAGCCCTGTTTGACCCCAACCTCAGTAGCAACTGCCTCGGAAAGGGAGCCTTCTTGAGATAAGCGTACCCTAACGGTGGTATTCCTGTGTAAAAGGGCCAAGATTTGGACAATCTTGCGTGGGACGTTCATAGCTAACATTTTTGTCCACAATCTAGCTCTAATGACCCCATCAAAGGCATTAGAGAGGTCCAGGGAAGCCATGTATACATCTCCCATTTTAGTTTGGTGGACTGTATCCCTTAAATGAGCCAAAATCATCCCATTTAGGTCGGTTCCCAAGCCCTCTCTGAAGCCCACCTGGAATTTACTATAGCAGGCCTTCCCTCTAATAACCTTATTAAGGTCCCTCAAGAGCAAAATGCCAAAGACTTTGCTCGCTGCATCTAACAGTGCAATAGGCCTGTAGTTCTGTGGATTTAGGACATCCCCTTTTTTGTAGATTGGAATTATAATGCTCTGCGACCAGGTTTTAGGGATAGTGTGATATGTAAATACATCATCAAATATGGGTTTGAGTAACTTAGCCCACATTTCTGGGGCCGCCTTTATAACAAAGGGGGGAATACCATCGGGGCCCGGTGCTCTAGAAGGTTTGAGCTTGTTAATGGCCCATTTGATATCTTCTATATCCCACAAACACTCACTTACAACCGGAGGGCCCAAGTTCACATCCTGTTCCCTAGCGAGATTAGCGGGTAGAGCGAACTTTGCTTTATAAAAGAGAGTCCACACATCCGCTTGAATGGGGCAATCTAATTTGTCTTTAGAGGGCGTTAGTATGGAGTTGATGGTAGACCAAAATTTAACCTCTCTGCCCTTGCATAGATTATACATCATCAGTTGATGTGTTTCTTGATAGTGATCCATTCTAAGAGACTTGATAAAGTTTTTATAGTTCTGAATTGTTTTTTTCTTTTTCAGCCTAAATTCCTCGAGAGGAATAGATCCTTTTTTCAAGGCTTTAATTTCCCTATATTTAGTATGCGTGGCTGTTTGAATTCTGGGATCAGCCACCCGCGCCCTCAGTGTCGGCACCTCCAGATCTCTGGCCCTACTAATTTTATAAACACATGACAAAATAATGTTATAGAAGGAACCTCCCAACTCAATGTCATCCTCCCTGATACTTTGAAGCTGCACCTGTGACAAATTTTCCAACACCATGGTATTAAATTTCTTAATTATTTTCTTATTCCAAATAACTCTTCTCCCATTGTTTCCCACCTCTAAACCTTGCAACATGGGATTGACAGAAATACTCCTGACGGGGATCAAGAGAGAAAAACATAAGGGAACGTGGTCGCTTAATTCGACCTCCATATGTGATAGTTTTCCACAGGCTTGCTTCCAGCCATTAGATACATAGAAGAAATCAATTCTAGAGCTCTTACTTCCTCTTTTCCAAGTATGTTTAGGAAGATTCCAATCTAAGGCGTAGTCTAAAAGACCCAAATCCCAGTTATCTAAGTAGTTGTCCCACCTTATACCTCTTTTTGTCGTCGTACTAAGAAATCTAGGTAATACCCCTCTTTCATTAAGCACCGAACCATCGGCACAAGCTGAGTTAAAATCTCCTCCCAAAATAATGCGATTTCCTAACCCTTTCTCAAACCAATTTCCCAAGATTAAATCTAGAGAGTCCTCCACTTCCTCAATGTCTACTTTTAGCGGATTCCAGTAGAGGTTCAAAAGGAGAATCGGCTCTAGATTATTCTCCCTAGATAGCATAAGAGCCAGGAGCCAGTTACTCCTAAATATCACCTCACCTACTAACCCCAAATTGCGATCGATTGCAATAACCAGGCCTCCGCTGGGTCTGCCCAGCTGACCCCTGGTAGCTACTGAAGAAAAAGTGTAGAAACCTTCTATGTGCATGTCTGAAAGCATCATAGTTTCCTGTAAGAAATAGATACGGGGGCGTACATAATTTTCCCTTTTATTCAAAAACGTGTTGAGATTGATTCCCCCACAAGAGTTCCAAGAGATCACCTCAATCTCTATATAGTTAGGAACACCTCTTGTCTTGTCTAAATGTTTCCAGGGTTTTGAGTGCCGGTTGTAACCATGACCAATCCTGATTATTATTCAGGAGGCTTGAAATCAATGCCAACCCTGGGCCCAAGTTTTCAAATGTATTATTATCAAGTTGAATAATTTGTTTGATTTGACTGTTATTCGGTTCCTGATATTCAAGAAAATTATTGGCCTCTTTCTTATCTGCTAATGAGAGTAGATCATAGCCCAAAGAATTAAGATTTTTTTCTTGGGCACGCACCATATCTGCCACCATTTCTGAATGAAAGCAACTTACCATTCTGTGGTTGTTGCAGTTGGGAAGAGATATGGCATCTATATCATCTGTAGTTATAGCTCGTAACACAGGGATCTTTTTAAACAGATTTAAAAGATGAGTTCTGTTCAAGTTAACATGTGAGTCTGTTATATTATTGTTAATCCAACCCACTATTTTCCCTGTACAGAGCTTAGTAGGGGCCTGAATCACAGTGGATTGTTTCTTTGTATGATCTACTCTAAAAGGGCTCATAGCTTCATCTTCCGGATCTTGTGTTTTAGGGGGTTGTATATTTTGAGGATTTCTTTCCATAATATTAGCAGTAGAACTACTAGCCCCCCCACACGCTTCGGTCAACCCCTCAACGGGATTGGCATTAATATTTACAGCCGGCTGAGTTTCTTGGGAGACCGTGGGGAATTTGACCTGTTGTGTGCCTAAAGATGTTCTGGCGTGTTTAGTGCTAATTATTGTGCCAAAAGCTGTCATCTTTGTTTGTTTGGTTTGAATAAGTTCCAATCCGCTTTTCGGCAAGTTATTCTTTTCCTTATTAGCATCTATAGTAGTGTCCCCACAAGCCACCGGGCCTTTATTTTTCTTGCCCTGGACTGAATTATCTTCCTTATGGGCATTCTTGGGACCCCCCCTCACTTCCGTCTCTTCCGGACACACGATGTTTCTAATTCCTTTAAGGTTGGCATTTCTACCTTTAATTTTTGTATTGGGCATGTTTTTACTTTTTTTAAGTGTCCTCCCTTGCTTTTTAGATTTATTACGCTTACCCACTGGGGATTGGGGCACCTCATTTATATTGTAGTCAGAAATATTCACAGGCACTTTTCCGTCCTTATTACTCTTTGCCTCCAATTCCATCTCTTGAGTTGGTGATTTATTATCTCTATATTTGGTCTTGTGTTTGCTTTTTAGCCCTTTAATTGGTGTAGTGTATTGAGGGGATCTTGTATCTTCACTGCTGATGTTCAATAGTTCTATGTCATTGAGGGATACTCTCGTATGCATCTGTGTACTATGCTTATCCAACTCCTGATCTTCGGAGCCTCCTTCAGTTGCCATCATTATGACATCTATGAGTGTTGAAGGACTATCGGGAGAAACCATTTTCTTTCCGTAATTATTATTATTGTCCTCGTTATCTTTTTGGCCCTGGGAATCGCGTTCCCCTAGCTCTCTCTTAGACGAAGTGGGGCGGTCTCCTGAAAGCATAACTTCCAACAGAGTGGTAATTTTTGCATCCATGGTAGTTAATCTTATGTCCTGTTCCTTTCTAAATTTGTCACATCGACTCTGTTCTTTAATGATGTGCTCCTTCATGGTCTTGCCCTCTACTATTCCCTCCAAAAATGCCAGACGAGACACCAGCTGATTGAAAGCCGCCTGTTGCCCTATCATAGAGCCCGCCATGGCCTCTTGAGACTCCCCCAGTGTTTTCAAGGCCAGATTGAGACTAATGTGTAGGTTCGATAGGAGTGGTAACAAATAATCTCCGTTCTCCTTCCTACTTAAACCAGGTGTTTCTTGTTTGTTTTCCTCTACTACCTGGATTTCTCGTAGAAATTGCTGGGAATCCGTAGCTTTGTCTTCCATTTGCACTATAGTTTCCTCCCCTTTATCTGTTTGAGTAGAGGCTGTTTTGTTGTGTATAGACGAATTGACCATTTCTAGGGGCAATTTAACCAAAGATTGTTGCGTACCCACTAGTTGATTCCCAGTTATGTAGTTGTTTTCATCACCTGGATTAGAATAAGAAGGTGCTCCCTCCGATAGGCTCCTTGTCCCCTTTCCATTATGCACAGATCTACCTGCTGGAATCTCTAAATCCACAATTTCTTTAAGCAAAACACCCGTAGCATCTGCCATAGTAAAGAAAGAGTCATCTAAGTCGCTTTCCCCAATAGGTTGATTCGGATTATACTTAGGCCAACTAGAGGTCCCTTTAGGATGCCCCCCCCCTCATTTGGTTTTAGGGTTTCTATCCTTGGAGAATTTATGGGAGACTGCACATTATCGTTATTCTCCTTTCCGAAAATGAATGTAGCTGGCGAAATATGTGAAAATTGCATGGATCCGGATGGGTTTATACCCTTCCAGGGTAACGATTCTGAACTTTGTCCAGCTTGTGATTTAGTATTCAGAATCTTCCTCTGAAGGGGGGTAGAAGCGTGATAGCGGACTACCTTTTTAATACCAATAAAACTTTGTTGGAGGCATTCTTCATCTGTAAGTTCCTGTCTGAATTCTGGTTTGTCCCTATGGACCCCATTAAATTCAGAATCTACTGATTCCATAACCCCATTACCAGGGGCTACGTTATCGGACACTACGAGGTCGGTAGTAGAGGAGCTCCTTTGACCCCCTTCAATACTTAAAATAGACTTTTCTTTAGTCTTATCCACAATTAAAATAGGATTAGGCATATTTCCAGTGAGATTTGTGTGCACTGATGTGTCGCTAAGCCTCCCTAAGCCGGGTTGAACCTCCATTGTAGGTGCTTGGTTCTCAACAGTTTCAAACCCACTTCTAAGTGCGGGCATGTTGAAAGTAGATACACAGGTATTAAGTTACTTACAGAGGGGAGCACAGCTCGCAGCCTCTAGGTATAAAAAATGATCCCTCCGAAAAGGCTCTGAGTAAAAGCAATAAAAACAGTAGCTGGGAACAAAAGATATGCGATTAAAAAAGCATATAATGTTTATCAAGTACTTTTAAAATCAATATCACAATCATATGAAAGCATCACCTTGGGAACGCCCGATGGCTTGAGGAGCAGCCAGAGTCCGTCTCTCCTCCCCAGTGTCCAGCTAAGAGCAACAGTTGACCCCTGTAGATAATACTTTATGAATGAGACCCAGCCGGGCTTCCTGCGCCACCCAGAGCCAAACAGCAGCAAAACAGTACAGCTAAAGACAGACTGCAACGCCCTTTACTCCGCGGACGGGCTTAACGCCGCAAGGGCGGTTTGGGCTGGTCTATCAGGCTGCACAAAGTCACGTGATTGCCCACGTGATCGCCGGTTGGCTCCGCCTCCTCCAGGAAGCGAACGTGCCTCAGCAAGAGCCCTCCGTGGCTCGCAGTGCCAAGGATACAGTTTCCCAGAGAACGTTCGTGCAGGTGTAGTCGCTCTCTCCTCTCACAGCAAAATGCACCAGAAGGGCGGTTTGGGCTGGTCTATCAGGCTGCACAAAGTCACGTGATTGCCCACGTGATCGCCGGTTGGCTCCGCCTCCTCCAGGAAGCGAACGTGCCTCAGCAAGAGCCCTCCGTGGCTCGCAGTGCCAAGGATACAGTTTCCCAGAGAACGTTCGTGCAGGTGTAGTCGCTCTCTCCTCTCACAGCAAAATGCACCACAAGGGCGGTTTGGGCTGGTCTATCAGGCTGCACAAAGTCACGTGATTGCCCACGTGATCGCCGGTTGGCTCCGCCTCCTCCAGGAAGCGAACGTGCCTCAGCAAGAGCCCTCCGTGGCTCGCAGTGCCAAGGATACAGTTTCCCAGAGAACGTTCGTGCAGGTGTAGTCGCTCTCTCCTCTCACAGCAAAATGTCCATATATTCAAAATCATGGCCAAAGCTTGGCTGTCCGCCCAAGACCCCCCTTCTACTTGTCAACCCCTTTCCATGCATTAGCCACCTGCCTCACCTCATGTATATAGGTTATGGCTTTTATGTTCACTCTGTAACTGCCTTTGTACATAACTGTAACTTAAATTGTAATTGTAATGTTTTGTTTGCCTTTTTCATGCTGTAACTAAGTGACGCGCCCGGATGCCCTCGGGCCTGGTGCGCTCTATAAATAAATAAATACAAATAAAATACCTCCTCTTTAGTTTGCCACACTTTTCCAGCTAGGTTAATGTTACCTTATTAAATCACCTACCTTTTTGATCCCGGTCTACGGCTCACATTTTTCACAGCCTCATAAATTGGCTTATCATTTGATCTCTTCTGTGTGCTTCTTCCAGGCAGAGATGTCTTTATGGGAGGGCAAAAGGGGCACGTGCCCAGGGCCCCCACCTTGGAGGGGGCCCCCACAAGGCTGCCTGATCTAAAGTAAGATTCCATTGTTTACCAGACTTAAATAGCACACGCCAGGAGATTTTATGGCATGCTGCTGAAGTGCTAAACCTATTGCCTGTCTGTTTTGACAAGTACATTCTGCCTTGATCAATTAATCATGTAATGCTTTCTGTGTTCACTGTGGAATGCATAGTGTGTGTGTTCCATATGGCACAGCTTCTGTGGCATGCTTTCATTCTTGTGGGAAATATGTTGAGCACGTGCAATAGCCAAAGTTGAAATCCATATTGATACATTGGGCCTCATCACGACCTCGGCGGTAACGCCGGCGGTATTAGCGCGGGGGCTATTAGCGCGACCGCCATAGCCCCCGGTGCTAATAGCGCGGGATCACGGGATCTCGGGATCACGAGTTGGGCGGACTTGGAAGTCCCCATTCCCTATTGAGCCCATTCGGGAATGCCCCATTCCCCATTGGGCTCAATGGGGAAATTTCGCGCTCATACCGCCGGCGGATTTCCCGCCGGCGGTATGAGCGCAAATTCTCGGTGGATTTCACACCAGCTCAGAGCTGGGTTGAAATCCGCCGAGGCCCTCATTTGGCGGACCCTTAAATCCAGTGGTAATAGCGCTACCGCCGGATTTAAGGGTTACCGCAGAGGTCGTGAGGAGGCCCATTGAGTGCCACAATGGCTCAGAAGTTAGCACAGTGTGTTAAGCACTCATTCCAGAGATATGTGTTCATATGAAAGATTAGAAGAGCACTCCAGCAAGGCTGGCTGAAGCTTTCCGATGTCTGAAGTTTATAAACCTACCTGCATATGTACTTGGTTTTGCAGCATAAGAGGTGCTATTATCAGCAATGTTCCTGCACCAGATAGGGGTTGCTATAAAAACTAACATGCCATTCATATGGTGAAGGTCTAGAAATCGGTTTGTTCAGATGGGGCGTTCTAAAAGCTAGGCAATCCCCTCCAAAGATGAGCATAAACTATTAATCCAAGAGGTGAATAAAAGACTGTGAAACCAAAGTGTTCATGCTTATATCCTGGCTTTGCCAGCAGACGATACAGTGATCCTGGTCAAATCATATATCTCTTGCATTACTGTGCTATCTTGGTTTTCCTTCTTGCATGCTGGTGGCATCGTTTAGCTCATTACTTGAGCTTTCTTCTTCTGTAGGTCATTTGAGTGGAAGGGGTGGTAGACAGGAGACAGCAGACCAGATGTTGTAGGCCTTGGGCAAGCATATTTTAAGTTCTGCTTGTTTGACACAAAAAACATTTAGCTTTTTGTATACAGTCAAAGGTTTTTTTTCAGGTTTATGAATGACAATTTCACAAGCCATTGTTTTGGAAGTATTTCAAGCTTAAAAGTACAAAAGACATACCTAGATTAAATCTGTTAAATCACATTGATTGGTAAATAATTCCCATTTTGCGTAACACCCTTCTGTAATATCTTGGTTTTAAAAATTGTCAGGTCTGGAAATGTGATTTGTGTACTTTACAAGTCAGTGGTAAGAGCTGGAAAACAAAGTGTTCAAATGCAGAAATTGCAGAGTTGGCACAAATCCCAGCTTCACCCCTTAAGCAATGTGTGATCCTGGGCATCTCACTTAATCTTGCATTGCCTAACCTCTCAGAATTGCCAGTCCCATAACCTTTAAAAATTGTCAGCCCTTCAGAGTGATTTCCTTCTCAGGGTATGATCTTCATAAAAGCCTCACTCATGGTTTCACTAGAGGGTTGCTTCCACTATGATAGTGAGCATTGATATACTGTACACCACATACACTTGTTCCCTTGATCTCTAATGACAACACTATTCGAAAACCATGCCCCACTTCTTATCTCAGTCTGTCTGGATAGACACCTTCCTGGTAGCTTCTAATCTGCATTCACTATCCATGCTATGATATGTGTAGCTTTCTCCTTCCTTACAATTGGTCTCCTCTATCCATGCTTGAGCACTTTTGCATTCTCTGAGGCAGCTAATGTGAGTTTTCTGCCTATTTTGGGTTACATGTCCCTTTTACATACAGTCTTGCATTAATACTACAGGATGCGTACCTTCCCAGATGATATTGATAAAAAGTATCCTGTTTCTATACTAGAAGAGAGGTAACCTCTTCGTAGATTGCTAATGTTGGCCTTCAAATCCTACGTGTTTATCATTCTGATTAGAGCCAGACTGAAGAGGATAATGGGACTTAAATGGAGTAAACATGCTTATTTCTAATGCTGCGAGGTGGCATATCTACCTATGGGTTATGCTCATGGTGGCGGAGAGAGAGGGGGGGATACCACCAGATATTCTTGATCACTTAATCCCTTTGGTTTGGTGGAGGTGGCCCCAAAGATGTCCATGCCCAGGGCCCCAAAAATGCTTAAGATGGCCCTGCTTCCAGGGAATGCTTACAGTGTCTTTAAATGTGTTCTTGTCCTAATTTGTGATTGGAATCGACATCCCTGGTCTTCAAGTAGTGTTCAGTCCAAATACAAATTTAAAGAGGATATCCTGATTTCATTTTGAACTTTTCCAGAGAAAGTCCCTTTTAGTAAACGCATTGTTATAATAGTGTTAGCAAATGCATGTCTTCCTGGGAAGTAACCCTCCGACAAAACTGGCCTTATGCTTTTAGATCACAATTGAGAAGTGCCATTCGTGGTCCTGGGTGGTGTGTTGAGTGGTTGAAGTGTGCAGGAGCTTTCGAGAGTGGAGTGCCACTACTTTATTTTTTATGGTTAACAGTCTCATTACTTTTTACAACCATTTTTACCATTCTGAAACAGTTCTTTTTTAAGGTGAAAATAGCTCTTCATTCTATCACGCTACAGCAGTTACAGACATCTGTTTCACTGCACATTCACAAGGAATTAATGACATCTCTGTGGCTCTCTCTTTCAGAGGTTGGCAGAGGTTCTCCTAACACTAGAAATGTGTCATGGCAACACTCCATATCCCCCATATTTTTTGGAAAACTTGTCAATTTGTCAATTCAGGTTACACACTTAGATGTTACAGTTGATAAATGGCCAGGCCATTTCCACATTATTTTAGTTTAACAATAGGTAGCTGCATTGAATTTGCCCCTTTATGCTGCTGGACAAGTGTGCAGTAAATTGTATGAGACTTAGTAACTAGTCACTTGGACAACTGTAAAACACCCATGTAGGATATCTCCGGACCAAAGACTATTCATCTCTTGGACTCTATCAGACAAGAGGAGATAAAGAATTTTCAGACTTGGGATCCAAGCTTTGTATTAAGTTACCAAATTCTATTGAGGATAGCACACATTTTTCAAGTGGCAGACACCTGTTGTGACAACTGTAGCTCAGTTCAGCCTTGTGTAAGGTTTCCAGCAGAGTTAGGATCAGTGAATAGAGACTTCTTTCACAAGGCCATATATAAGTGTTCTACCTGCCTGACCAACCAGAGGAAATAAAGAACAGAAAATACAGAGGACCTCCTTCTTTTGCCTGTTGCACCAGCTTCGCAGTCAACCGGGCCCATGCACAAAAACGTGAAACACATGTTGCACCTTTCTACCTCCCGCTTATCCCATCCTCCATTGGAGTCACAGTTCCAATATGTTTTTTGGCACACTTCTAACACTGGACATGTTCGATCTTGAATTATATAATAGCTTGGGCAAAGAACAGGCTGAGAAAGAGCTTGACAATGGTGAAACTCTATAATGATCAGCTCCACCTCCCCCCATTTCATTTCTGATGGCTTAGATTTTAAATTGTTTCTCATGGCATGCGCCCAAGGAGCCGATAACAACCATCCAATTATAATCCACAAGAGCAGAGGAACTTTAATGACTCTTGGTGTAGAAATAGAAAGTATACCATGCCTCCTATTGTAATAAATATATTTAAATATTGGCCTACGACAAGCTGCTCGAAAGTCGCTTGCGAAAAAAATCTTTGTTGCAAGGTCCTGACCATAATCCATGTAGGCTGCCATTTTAGGTCAAACCGACATTTTAGGATTCGTTGTGTAAAAGTCACCCTGTGAGCTAAAATGGTGGACAATGTCATTCCAGAATACAACATGGCCTTCTTGACCTCTGTACATAGCTAATAGGTAATTTGCCTGCAGGCCACTTGTTGAGGTCATGAACTGAGACCTTGTCCTTCACTGACCTATGTGTAGAAGGATTACTCGTACAATGAAAACTAATCCACAACCATATGTTGAGACAATGTATTCAAATACTGAGCGAAGAACATCTGTTTAAACTACATTGTATTAATGTTTAAGAAGGCCTGCATGGAAAACTTTAGAATACACAGTTATTGCATATGCTTGTTGATACATGTATTAAAGGCAAACCAGTTATATGTGGTTATTTGAACTTGGCACAAACCCTATATTGGTGATGTATTAAAAGGAATATTAACCCGAAGTGGGGCTGGACATCGCACCCACTAAATGTATAAAAAGCGAATGCATTCTAATGTACAGAGTCTCTCACTGAACACACTGAACCACTCTGGAGTTCGTTGTGTTGTACTGAGGGCCGATAGCTATCCGATTTTGCTCTGTTTTTTGTTACTGGATTCAGTATAAAATAAAGTACTTTGAATGTTCCTTTGTAACCCGTGTTCGGTGCATTTCCTTTTGGGGTACTCACCCTCGATATTCTTTTTCTGTTTTCACAGTTGGTGCCCGAATAGGGACCCTCAAGTTTGATGCCGGATTGTTGAAGGTTGACACACGCTATCGGACCGGGATCGGACGGTGTGACATAAGAGGCCCCCTGAACGAGATGCGACACTTCAACAGCGCTGCACGACCCGATCCTTGGACGATAAGCATGTGGTCCGAGACGGCATCTTGACGAGGTTCCACTTATCGAGGCGGGCAGATTTGCTGAAATCACCATACACGAGGTAAAATTAGTTCGGTAAGATTCTTAGAAGTACCGATCGGTCCTCCTTAGGTTTGGTCAGGTGAGTCGTGTCCGATTCTTAATTTAACCCTGACAATTTGAATTTTGGCATATTGTATCTGCAGACACAATTATTGACCAGGTAACACCAAGAATTTGAGATATGCCTGGGAAATTGTCTACCTGCTTTAGGGCATTATTCCGCAGTGATAGACAATCTTTGGAATTTAGCCGTCTCGCACCACAGGAGGGGTCGCCGGCATGTACTATGTACTGTAAGTATGGCATTGGAAGTATAGTATTTCATGATATTTGGCACAGACAAACCAGACATGCCTCCGAACTTCAGTGCCCAATCAATGGTAGTTTTGAGATCTCTCTTATTGAATATTTGGAGTCAGTCTTGTTAAAGAAAAAGGCTAGGCCTGCAGCATTTGATGTTTTGCAGAATTGGAAAAAAGAAGCGTTGCAACAACTTAAAGGAGGGGAGAAACATGCATGCCGTCATAAAACGAATGCTGAAAAAGCATTGTTACATGACCAAAACAAACAGTCTGAGGCGACTAAAAATATGGATAGAGCTTTCTCACTTGGAATGCAGAAAATCTATCCTTCTAAAGATCTTCAGATTTCTGATGAGTTTATTGACAAAATATTAAATGAACGAAGGACTGGTGCCTCTGTGCCACCTCCGTATGTTCCTCTTCCCACTGCTGTATTTCTTCCTGCTGTTATTCCTGCTCTTCCTGCTCAACCTGTTCTTCCTATTCCTTTGGTTTTTGTCCTTCCACCTGCTCCTCCGCCTCTTTTTATCGCACCAGTTATAGTACCTCCATCAAATTTGCCTGCTCCCTCTCTTCCAAGTGGTCCTGAGCCGCTTGAAGGATGATCAAGCTAGCGATTTTGCCACACTTTGTTATACGGATAATTTTCCTTAGAAAAATGTTTTTATTGAAGGTTTAGGGATTCAGTTATGTATAATGTGGGGAAGATTAAATAATGCTGATGTGCCGCAAGGGTTAAGGGATCTAAATACTCTAGCGCTTTCTAGAGACACTGTGGAGAAGGTAAATGAGCATGTCGAGAGGTTATTTGGGTACAGAAAGGAGTTAGAAAAGTTACAGAATGAGGATGATGAAGAGGAGAATATGTATGTCCAGAAACGGTTCCTTCCGTGTCGTAAACCGATATCAGAGGAAATGCGAATTTGTAAGAAAGACGCGATTAGATGGATTTCAGACATAACGATAACTCCAGTTGAGGTATCTGACACATATAGTCAATATACGTTGGAAATGCAGAGGAAAGTGATACAGGTAATGGTAGAATACCTGCAGGATGAATGTTTAAAAAGGAAGATTGTGGAGTTATTGAGCATTTATAAGATAGCTTTTTCACTTGACACTTCTTCGACTGCTTTAGCGCTCGACTTGGCTCTCTTGCTTAGTAAGCGTTCGGAGTCGCCTATTTCTCAGTTGCCTATGAGAGAGGTTCCTCCGACAATTGTCCCGAAGGTAGAGGTTGCGGCCGATGCTGTAAATAATATAGTCGCTGTGAACATTCCTGCGCATTATGTATCATAGTTTGTTCATGTCCCGTTCTCAAGACAGGAAGTGAATACTATTAGGCAATCTGTCCCCGATATTAGGAAAAATCCGACAGGGTTCTATAAAGAGATGGAATCCGTTTTGCAGTCCTCAGTGTTCACCTTAGGTGAAATTGATTTGTTGTTTCCTGTACTCCTGCCCGTAGATTTATGGAAACAAGTTAGAACTATTGACGATGTACCCGGGTTGGGAGATATATGGGCAAATATTACCAGACTCGATGGGGAAAGGCCAGCTGGCGAAAGACCGCAACAGGTGATATTAACTCTGCCTGATAGAATCCTTGCTAAATTAAAAACCATAATTCCCGAAAAATAATTATTTGGGACAAGCTTACGGCCTGTGTCCAAGGAAAGTCTGAAGGTGCTACCAAGTTCTTTAATCGGTTCGAACAGGTATTCTCGGATTTCAGTGGACAAGACTTAGGAACAGAGTGTGGGGAAAGATTATTTGTGGACAAATGTGTACGTGGTTTGCTGCCTGACATCCAGTCTATTGCAGCAAATTGTTAGGGGCCCCAGAGGGGGTAGTTCTCAGGTTAGAGGTCAGTATGTCCCTCAGGGGAATGTGCCCTTGGGTCCTGTGAATATTAACCAGTGTGCTTATTGTCGTCGAGAGGGTCATTGGCGAGCACAATGCCCCGTCCTTCAACAAAGGTCGAATAATACATTTGGTAATATGGGTAGGTGATCTAGAGGTCGCCCGGGCATAGGGGGGCCCTGGTAGAGGTCAGTTTACACAGGACCCTCAGCAACCTTTTTCGCAGGACAATCAGACTCCAAGTGCGGACACCAGGAATATATTTGATCATCCTTCCACTGCATATTTATCTGAAGAGCTTCCTTTTGATGATATTCTGTTTCGTTAGGATTGCCCGAAGCAGGGTTTGGAACCTACACCTATTCCCGTCAATCAGAAAGGTCCCTACGTTGAAATGGTGGTGGGAAATAGGAAACATCAGTTTTTGATAGACACTGGAGCACAGAAGTGTTCCATTGATCATTCGCGGGTTCCAAATATTCCACTGTCAGGGCAAACCAATGTTTCTGTAGGGTTTTCCGGTACACCAGATGTTTGTCCGGTTTCTGTGCCGGTACCTATTTCTTTGGGTCCCTTTACGAGCCAGTGTCCATTTCTGTTGACTTCGGATTGCGCAGAGAACTTGCTGGGGTTGAATTTGTTAAAATAATTAAATGCAGTGATTTACTGTTCTTCTGATGGAGTGCGCTTGATGATTTCACCACAGCAATTTTCTGCCTCGCAATTTTTGACTAGACCTTTGCCTCCATAATTCATTGATGTACAAGAGAGCTTGTGGGCTGTCGACAACAATGATGTCGGCGTTTTACAGATTGAGCCTGTTAAGATAGTTTTGAAACATGGAATTGAGCTGTCACGCATTCCCCAGTATAAGATTTCGGTTGAGGGCGAGCAAGCATTGAAATGTATTGTTTCCGATTTTGTGCATCGCGGTGTGATTGAAGACATTTCAGGAAGTTTGTGTAATAGTCCGATTTTACCCGTGTACAAGAAAGGATATATTGTAATTCCATTCCGTTTTATAATTGATTTACGTCCCATTAATAAAGTTGTTTACCACAATTTCCAATTGTGCCTGATGTAACGACAATCCTAACCATGATTCCAGCTACAGCTACTTACTTTAGTGTTGTGGACTTAAAGAATGCATTCTTTAGTATTCCTATACACAAGGATAGTAGATATTTGTTCACGTTCACCTTAGGGGGAAACTTGTTTACATTAACTCATGCACCTCATGGGTACACAGAGAGTCCTAGTATTTATTGTAGGGCTTTGAAAGAACAACTTGATACCCTTGAATTGCCACCTACCTGTACTTTGCTTCAGTACGTTGATGATTTGCTTCTAGCTGCTGACTCTGAGAGTGCCTGTAAGGAGGGCACTGTGTTATTACTTATTCATCTAGCTAAGCATGATCACAAAGCTTTGCTTAAAACATTTCAATATTGTTGTCAGGAGGTCGCCTATTTAGGCTATCTCCTGTCAAAGGAGGGAAGAATATTGACACCTGAAAGAATAAAACACATTTCTGGCATGTCTGTCCCAAATACACAGAAGGAAGATAGGGCCTTGATAGGTATGGCTTCTTACTGTAGGTTGTGGATCCCGAATTTCTCACTAGTGATCAAACCGATGGTGGCTTTGACAAAGAAGGGCATTTCTTTGCCATTGCCATGGAACACGGTACACCAGCAGTCGTTTGACTTGCTTAAGACTGCATTATGCTCTGCACCAGTTTTGGGCACACCAAACTATGAAAAGGCCTTTGTGTTGTTTGTGCATGAATGTGATGGATGTGTTTTGGCTGTATTAACGCAGGAACATGGAGGGAAGAATAGGCCGTGCGTTTACTATTCTTCCGCCCCTGATCCTGTAGCATGCGCTTTGCCAAGATGTTTGCGCGCTGTCGCTGCCGCATCTGTAAAACAGAGTGAGGGAATGGTCCTAGGCCATGATCTAACTCTGATGGTGCCTCACTCTGTAGATGTTCTATTAAACCGAACTCAAACGCAACACCTCACTTCTCCACGGTTGACAAGATATGAATTGATCTTGTTTGCTCCTCACATTCAAATTAAGAGGTGCTGTGTCCTTAATCCAGCTGAACTCCAACCTTTTCCGCAAGATACTACTTGCGGCGATGAAGAGTCACATGATTGTTTGTATACGACCAAACAAGAAACACGGGGTACAAATGATTTGAAAGATACTCTTTTGGATAATCCGCAATGAGAGCTGTTTTGTGACGGCTCCTGCTTTAAACTTCCGGATGGTACATCCACAGCCGCTTATGCAATCACTACATTGAGCACGGTTGTGGAAACTAAGAGAATTACGCATAATTCTGTGCAGGCCGCAGAGATTAGAGCATTGACCCGAGCTTGTGAACTTTCCGAAGGGCTTGCAGTAAATATATATATTGATAGTCAGTATGCCTTTGGGTGGTTCACAACTTTGGGAGGCTTTGGTCAGAAAGAGGGTTCCTAACTTCGCATGGCACCCAGATTCAACATGGCTCCCTAATAGTGCAACTACTCTCAGCGCTTGCGCTCCCTACACAGTTAGCAGTTATGAAATGTGCAGCACATCGAAAGATTGTAGATGATATTGGAAAAGGGAATGCTTTCGCTAATCGGATAGCTAGACAAACTGCCACAGATCTCTTCATGTAGATGTATGTTTCAAGGGAGACTGTAGAAGCCTATGTAATGGATGTGGGTGTTGGGTCTGTACGGGATATCCAAGCTGATGCCACAATGGAAGAGTCTAAGAGGTGGGCTGAAGGCTTGGGGAAACTTGATGATGATGGGTGTTGGGTAGACATGGTCGAAGGAAAATGGCTGTTACCTGACGCCTGTGTCATGATGATGGTTGTCATGGCACACGGTCCTACACATGCTTGTGCCCAACAGGTTACGAAAATGTTAGAAAAAGTTTGGGCAAATGACAAGATTTCGAAAATTGCCCAGCGCTATGTCCAGTACTGCATGATTTGCCTACAACACAGCGTGGGAAAGGGGACATCAACTCCAAGGGGAAGTTTTGGCCCACCTTCTGTCCCCTTCAAAGTTATTCACTTTGATTTCATTGAAATGGAACGATGCAACAATTTAAAGTAGGTCCTTGTGGTCATTTTTGCCTTTAGTAAATGGGTTGAGGCTTTCCCTGTTAAAGATGCTACAGCCATGACCACTGCGAAAACCTTGTTAAAGGAGTACTTCCCCCAGTTCGGTATGCCGAGAGTTATCTGGTCGGACAATGGTCCACATTTTGTCGCCGCTGTAATTCTACAGATATATACAGCGTTACAAATCGACAAACGGTTCCATTCAGCCAGACATCCTCAGAGCGCCGGACTAGTAGAAAGACACAACGATATCATCAAGAACAAACTTGCTAAGACGTGTGCTGTCACCAAACTAAAATGGCTGGACGCCTTACCGATCGTGTTACTAGCCATGCGTACAACCCCTCAAACTAAGACTGGGCTCTCTCCATTTGAGGTGGTAATGGGGAGACCTGCCAATATCTGGAATCTTCCAAAATGTCGAACTTTAAACAATGTTGAAAATGTACTACTTTCAGATTATTGTAGCCAATTGACTAAAAACCTGTATTTAATTTATCACCAGGTACGAGAAGCTTTACCTGTACTATACGAGGGCCCGGGCCACAGCATACGGCCTGGGATTTGGGTGCTTGTCAAATCATTTGAGTGCACCTCCTGCCTCGCGCCTCGCTGGCGTGTGCCATTCCAGGTCCTGTTGGTCACCTAGACAGCAGCGCGGGTAGCTGGATGAAAGAACTGGATCCACGCGTCACACATCAAGAAACTTCCTCGCCCTGTGCCATACCCTACAGAAGAAACAGAACCCCTCGCTGGTACTGCAACCAATGATCCCAAAGCAGTAAGCAGCACTGAGAGTGTGTCGGAGAATATCTCTGAGTCCGGGAGGCTTGGGGAAGCTGCCATTTTGTCTCCACACTCTCCACAAATTTTGCACCCGAAATGGCTGTTTCAGATTCAGCTTCTTCACTTGCCTCCGACACGTTGCTTCCAGCAGGAAGTGATGACATATTGTTTCCGGATCAATCAATACCAGGAAAAGTACGATATAATTTTCGACCACGAAGATAGACTTACGGCACGGTTCAACTGTGCATTCGGAGAAGGAAAAGAGTCATCGATGGCTTGCTTTTGCCCAAATTTGAGGAAAAAAGGGATTCTGTTGGCTAGGGTTGTGAAAGGACTAAGAAATCGCGTGACCGGGGGGTCGCCAGCAACGAACATTTGGGTTTCCATCCGAAGACTACAATGCCTGCTACCGCCACCGCTCGTATTGGACTTATAAATGAGGGGGTGACCAACTGGAACAATGGACAAAATGCCTGGGTCCCGAAAACGTATTGCTGTATTCATATAATGATATTTGGGTTTTTAATAGTCGCTGCCTTAGGATTATGGTACCTCGAGGAAACTCACTCTTTAGAACTTTTGTTGCCTACTGAAAGTGCACCCATTGTTCCTACTCCCTTTGTACATTTGCACACTTTATCCACTAGGGATTCCCAGCACAGACAAAGGTACCACAATAACACTCTACTACTTATCATGAATGCTACACATGCCATTTTTAATAAATCAACTGCTGGGTCTGCTCACATTTACCACAACACAGGGATAAGGGGCTAGGTTGGTATATTCATCCTTTACCGTTGATAACTGCCTGCTATGCTTCTCTTAGAGCACTGTTCTTTGGGCGATGGAATGATAGCATCTCAGGGAACTTTGACGGCACCAATTTGAATAGTTTTGAGAAACGTGTTTTGACTCCCCTGGGATGCTCGCTTTTTGCAAATAGGAGTAAACCGAATGTTGCTTCTATTAAGCCTTTTGACAAACTGTCTCGTCCTTTTCAATCTTTGATTTCCTTCAAAATGGCTCCGATAGGCAATAAGGATGCCATGCCTCCTTCTAACACTGTTAACCATAGCCCCGATTCAGTTTCTTTTTGCATATAGAGGAATGGGACTCAGTCTATGGGACATTTTTTAGGTTGTGCCAACATTGCAAATTTGACTGGGGAGAACAGACCTGGGTATGTAGGCGAACTTTGTCTGCGGTAATGTAGCATTCCCCGGGTTGCCTAAGGATTGGCAGGGAACCTGTTATTTAGGGATCCTGTTACCTGGGGCGTTTATAGCTAGTACAAAAGAAGTTTCGAAGGCTCGCCCATGGCGGGATGGGAATGGTGACACCCCATTACCAGTCTTGGGAGATATAGCTAAATCAGTTGTGCCATTTTTGGGGCAGATAGCAAATTCAGAAGAAATCAGAAAACTAGTGAGAGTACTGGAGAGAACCATCAACCGGACCACGGACATACTCTATAATATGACGTTAGAACAAAAGGCGATAAGATTAGTAGCACTTCAAAATCGAATGGCATTAAATGTCATTCTAGCTGAGTGTGGTGGAGTATGCAAATTAGTGGGGTCCGCTTGCTGTGTTTTCATACAAGATTCCTCCCCAACTATCTTCAAGGCAATACAGAATCTGCACGTCCTTAGTTCCGAAGTGCATTTTCCCGAGGGAAACTGGCATCTGAGCGCTTGGATCTGGGACTTCTTGCCGTCTTGGGGTTGGAAGGTGCTTTCGGTCTTATTGATTATTTTGGGAATACTGTTGTTTATTTGTTGCTGTATTCAGTGTCTGCCTGGTATGTGTTCGATACTAGGGGGATGTTGCGCACAAGCGATAGGTTTGATAGGACATAAAGTGTATGCCCCAGATAAGACTTCCAAAGAATACGTATTGAAGGATCTTTTAGCAAAAGACCTAATGGCAATCGATATTTCTGATAGTGATTCAGGGTGCATGGACAATGATGCATGGCGTTATTTGCAAGGAGATCCAAAGTAGATTTTAGCACTTGGCATACGCCAAAACGAGGGTTTGTCGAAATAGAAAGTATACTGTGCCTCCTATTGTAATAAATATATTTAAATATTGGCCTACGCCAAGCTGCTCGAAAGTCGCTTGCGAAAGAAATCTGTGTTTCAAAGTCCTGACCTTAAATCCATGTAGGCCGCCATTTTAGGTCAAACCGCCATTTTAGGATTCATTGTGTAAAAGTCCCCCTGTGAACTAAAATGGTGGACGATGTAATTCCAGAATACAACATGGCCGTCTTGACCTCTGTACATAGCTAATATGTAATTTGCCTGCAGGCCACTTGTTGAGGTCATGAACTGAGACCTTGTCCTTCACTGACCTATGTGTAGAAGAATTACTCATACAATGAAAACTAATCCACGAGCATATGTTGAGACAATGTATTCAAATACTGAACGAAGAACATCTGTTTAAACTACATTGTATTAATGTTTAAGAAGGCCTGCATGGAAAACTTTAGAATACACAGTTATTGCATATGCTTGTTGATACATGTATTAAAGGCAAACCAGTTATATGTGGTTATTTGAGACTTGGCACAAACCCTATATTGGTGATGTATTAAAAGGAATATTAACCCAAAGTGGGGCTGGACATCGCACCCACTAAATGTATAAAAAGCGAATGCATTCTAATGTACAGAGTCTCTCACTGAACACACTGAACCACTCTGGAGTTCGTTGTGTTGTACTGAGGGCCGATAGCTATCCGATTTTGCTCTGTTTTTTGTTACTGGATTCAGTATAAAATAAAGTACTTTGTATGTTCCTTTGTAACCCGTGTTCGGTGCATTTCCTTTTGGGGTACTCACCCTCGATATTCTTTTTCTGTTTTCACAGTTGGTGCCCGAACAGGGACCCTCAAGTTTGATGCCGGATTGTTGAAGGTTGACACACGCTATCGGACCGGGATCGGACGGTGTGACATAAGAGGCCCCCTGAACGAGATGCGACACTTCAACAGCGCTGCACGACCCGATCCTTGGACGATAAGCATGTGGTCCGAGACGGCATCTTGACGAGGTTCCACTTATCGAGGCGGGCAGATTTGCTGAAATCACCATACACGAGGTAAAATTAGTTAGGTAAGATTCTTAGAAGTACCGATCGGTCCTCCTTAGGTTTGGTCAGGTGAGTCGTGTCCGATTCTTAATTTAACCCTGACAATTTGAATTTTGGCATATTGTATCTGCAGACACAATTATTGACCAGGTAACACCAAGAATTTGAGATATGCCTGGGAAATTGTCTACCTGCTTTAGGGCATTATTCCGCAGTGATAGACAATCTTTGGAATTTAGCCGTCCCGCACCACAGGAGGGGTCGCCGGCATGTACTATGTACTGTAAGTATGGCATTGGAAGTATAGTATTTCATAATATTTGGTACAGACAAACCAGACATGCCTCCGAACTTCAGTGCCCAATCAATGGTAGTTTTGAGATCCCTCTTATTGAATATTTGGAGTCAGTCTTGTTAAAGAAAAAGGCTAGGCCTGCAGCATTTGATGTTTTGCAGAATTGGAAAAAAGAAGCGTTGCAACAACTTAAAGGAGGGGAGAAACATGCATGCCGTCATAAAACGAATGCTGAAAAAGCATTGTTACATGACCAAAACAAACAGTCTGAGGCGACTAAAAATATGGATAGGGCTTTCTCACTTGGAATGCAGAAAATCTATCCTTCTAAAGATCTTCAGATTTCTGATGAGTTTATTGACAAAATATTAAATGAACGAAGGCCTGGTGCCTCTGTGCCACCTCCGTATGTTCCTCTTCCCACTGCTGTATTTCTTCCTGCTGTTATTCCTGCTCTTCCTGCTCAACCTGTTGTTCCTATTCCTCTGGTTTTTGTCCTTCCACCTGCTCCTCCGCCTCTTTTTATCGCACCAGTTATAGTACCTCCATCAAATTTGCCTGCTCCCTCTCTTCCAAGTGGTCCTGAGCTGCTTGAAGGATGATCAAGCTAGCGATTTTGCCACACTTTGTTATACGGATAATTTTCCTGAGAAAAATGTTTTTATTGAAGGTTTAGGGATTCAGTTATGTATAATGTGGGGAAGATTAAATAATGCGGATGTGCCGCAAGGCTTAAGGGATCTAAATACTCTAGCGCTTTCTAGAGACACTGTGGAGAAGGTAAATGAGCATGTCGAGAGGTTATTTGGGTACAGAAAGGAGTTAGAAAAGTTACAGAATGAGGATGATGAAGAGGAGAATATGTATGTCCAGAAACGGTTCCTTCCGTGTCGTAAACCGATATCGGAGGAAATGCGAATTTGTAAGAAAGACGCGATTAGATGGATTTCAGACATAACGATAACTCCAGTTGAGGTATCTGACACATATAGTCAATATACGTTGGAAATGCAGAGGAAAGTGATACAGGTAATGGTAGAATACCTGCAGGATGAATGTTTAAAAAGGAAGATTAGTTGTCCCACAGAGTTATTGAGCATTTATAAGATAGCTTTTTCACTTGACACTTCTTCGACTGCTTTAGCGCTCGACTTGGCTCTCTTGCTTAGTAAGCGTTCGGAGTCGCCTATTTCTCAGTTGCCTATGAGAGAGGTTCCTCCGACAATTGTCCCGAAGGTAGAGTTTGCGGCCGATGCTGTAAATAATATAGTCGCTGTGAACATTCCTGCGCATTATGTATCATAGTTTGTTCATGTCCCGTTCTCAAGACAGGAAGTGAATACTATTAGGCAATCTGTCCCCGATATTAGGAAAAATCCGACAGGGTTCTATAAAGAGATGGAATCCGTTTTGCAGTCCTCAGTGTTCACCTTAGGTGAAATTGATTTGTTGTTTCCTGTACTCCTGCCCGTAGATTTATGGAAACAAGTTAGAACTATTGACGATGTACTCGGGTTGGGAGATATATGGGCAAATATGACCAGACTCGATGGGGAAAGGCCAGCTGACGAAAGACCGCAACAGGTGATATTAACTCTGCCTGATAGAATCCTTGCTAAATTAAAAACCATAATTCCCGAAAAAATAATTATTTGGGACAAGCTTACGGCCTGTGTCCAAGGAAAGTCTGAAGGTGCTACCAAGTTCTTTAATCGGTTCGAACAGGTATTCTCGGATTTCAGTGGACAAGACTTAGGAACAGAGTGTGGGAAAAGATTATTTGTGGACAAATGTGTACGTGGTTTGCTGCCTGACATCCAGTCACAAAATATGTCTTCTGAGAGCGCTTGGCAGGCGAAATCACAATCAGAAGTGCTGCACATGGCTCAGTACTATGAGAACCGTGTCAATAATGAAAAAGATAGGATTGAAAAACGGAAAGGCGATTTAAAAACTAAAGTGCTATTGCAGCAAATTGTTAGGGGCCCCAGAGGGGGTAGTTCTCAGGTTAGAGGTCAGTATGTCCCTCAGGGGAATGTGCCCTTGGGTCCTGTGAATATTAACCAGTGTGCTTATTGTCGTCGAGAGGGTCATTGGCGAGCACAATGCCCCGTCCTTCAACAAAGGTCGAATAATACATTTGGTAATATGGGTAGGCGATCTAGAGGTCGCCCGGGCATAGGGGGGCCCTGGTAGAGGTCAGTTTACACAGGACCCTCAGCAACCTTTTTCGCAGGACAATCAGACTCCAAGTGCGGACACCAGGAATATATTTGATCATCCTTCCACTGCATATTTATCTGAAGAGCTTCCTTTTGATGATATTCTGTTTCGTTAGGATTGCCCGAAGCAGGGTTTGGAACCTACACCTATTCCCGTCAATCAGAAAGGTCCCTACGTTGAAATGGTGGTGGGAAATAGGAAACATCAGTTTTTGATAGACACTGGAGCACAGAAGTGTTCCATTGATCATTCGCGGGTTCCAAATATTCCACTGTCAGGGCAAACCAATGTTTCTGTGGGGTTTTCCGGTACACCAGATGTTTGTCTGGTTTCTGTGCCGGTACCTATTTCTTTGGGTCCCTTTACGAGCCATTGTCCATTTCTGTTGACTTCGGATTGCGCAGAGAACTTGCTGGGGTTGAATTTGTTAAAATAATTAAATGCAGTGATTTACTGTTCTTCTGATGGAGTGCGCTTGATGATTTCACCACAGCAATTTTCTGCCTCGCAATTTTTGACTAGACCTTTGCCTCCATAATTCATTGATGTACAAGAGAGCTTGTGGGCTGTCGACAACAATGATGTCGGCGTTTTACAGATTGAGCCTGTTAAGATAGTTTTGAAACATGGAATTGAGCTGTCACGCATTCCCCAGTATAAGATTTCGGTTGAGGGCGAGTAAGCATTGAAATGTATTGTTTCCGATTTTGTGCATCGCGGTGTGATTGAAGACATTTCAGGAAGTTTGTGTAATAGTCCGATTTTACCCGTGTACAAGAAAGGATGTATTGTAATTCCATTCCGTTCTATAATTGATTTACGTCCCATTAATAAAGTTGTTTACCACAATTTCCAATTGTGCCTGATGTAACGACAATCCTAACCATGATTCCAGCTACAGCTACTTACTTTAGTGTTGTGGACTTAAAGAATGCATTCTTTAGTATTCCTATACACAAGGATAGTAGATATTTGTTCACGTTCACCTTAGGGGGACACTTGTTTACATTTACTCGTGCACCTCATGGGTACACAGAGAGTCCTAGTATTTATAGTAGGGCTTTGAAAGAACAACTTGATACCCTTGAATTGCCACCTACCTGTACTTTGCTTCAGTACGTTGATGATTTGCTTCTAGCTGCTGACTCTGAGAGTGCCTGTAAGGAGGGCACTGTGTTATTACTTATTCATCTAGCTAAGCATGATCACAAAGCTTTGCTTAAAACATTTCAATATTGTTGTCAGGAGGTCGCCTATTTAGGCTATCTCCTGTCAAAGGAGGGAAGAAGATTGACACCTGAAAGAATAAAACACATTTCTGGCATGTCTGTCCCAAATACACAGAAGGAAGATAGGGCCTTGATAGGTATGGCTTCTTACTGTAGGTTGTGGATCCCGAATTTCTCACTAGTGATCAAACCGATGGTGGCTTTGACAAAGAAGGGCATTTCTTTGCCATTGCCATGGAACACGGTACACCAGCAGTCGTTTGACTTGCTTAAGACTGCATTATGCTCTGCACCAGTTTTGGGCACACCAAACTATGAAAAGGCCTTTGTGTTGTTTGTGCATGAATGTGATGGATGTGCTTTGGCTGTATTAACGCAGGAACATGGAGGGAAGAATAGGCCGTGCGTTTATTATTCTTCTGCCCCTGATCCTGTAGCATGCGCTTTGCCAAGATGTTTGCGCGCTGTCGCTGCCACATCTGTAAAACAGAGTGAGGGAATGGTCCTAGGCCATGATCTAACCCTGATGGTGCCTCACTCTGTAGATGTTCTATTAAACCGAACTCAAACGCAACACCTCACTTCTCCACGGTTGACAAGATATGAATTGATCTTGTTTGCTCCTCACATTCAAATTAAGAGGTGCAGTGTCCTTAATCCAGCTGAACTCCAACCTTTTCCGCAAGATACTACTTGCGGCGATGAAGAGTCACATGATTGTTTGTATACGACCAAACAAGAAACACAGGGTACAAATGATTTGAAAGATACTCTTTTGGATAATCCGCAAGGAGAGCTGTTTTGTGACGGCTCCTGCTTTAAACTTCCGGATGGTACATCCACAGCCGCTTATGCAATCACTACATTGAGCACGGTTGTGGAAACTAAGAGAATTACGCATAATTCTGTGCAGGCCGCAGAGATTAGAGCATTGACCCGAGCTTGTGAACTTTCCGAAGGGCTTGCAGTAAATATATATATTGATAGTCAGTATGCCTTTGGGTGGTTCACAACTTTGGGAGGCTTTGGTCAGAAAGAGGGTTCCTAACTTCGCATGGCACCCAGATTCAACATGGCTCCCTAATAGTGCAACTACTCTCAGCGCTTGCGCTCCCTACTCAGTTAGCAGTTATGAAATGTGCAGCACATCGAAAGATTGTAGATGATATTGGAAAAGGGAATGCTTTCGCTGATCGGATAGCTAGACAAACTGCCACAGATCTCTTCATGTAGATGTATGTTTCAAGGGAGACTGTAGAAGCCTATGTAATGGATGAGGGTGTTGGGTCTGTACGGGATATCCAAGCTGATGCCACAATGGAAGAGTCTAAGAGGTGGGCTGAAGGCTTGGGGAAACTTGATGATGATGGGTGTTGGGTAGACATGGTCGAAGGAAAATGGCTGTTACCTGATGCCTGTGTCATGATGATGGTTGTCATGGCACACGGTCCTACACATGCTTGTGCCCAACAGGTTACGAAAATGTTAGAAAAAGTTTGGGCAAATGACAAGATTTCGAAAATTGCCCAGCGCTATGTCCAGAACTGAATGATTTGCCTACAACACAGCGTGGGAAAGGGGACATCAACTCCAAGGGGAAGTTTTGGCCCACCTTCTGTCCCCTTCAAAGTTATTCACTTTGATTTCATTGAAATGGAACGATGCAACAATTTAAAGTAGGTCCTTGTGGTCATTTTTGCCTTTAGTAAATGGGTTGAGGCTTTCCCTGTTAAAGATGCTACAGCCATGACCACTGAGAAAACCTTGTTAAAGGAGTACTTCCCCCAGTTCGGTATGCCGAGAGTTATCTGGTCGGACAATGGTCCACATTTTGTCGCTGCTGTAATTCTACAGATATATACAGCATTACAAATCGACAAACGGTTCCATTCAGCCAGACATCCTCAGAGCGCCGGACTAGTAGAAAGACACAACGATATCATCAAGAACAAGCTTGCTAAGACGTGTGCCGTCACCAAACTAAAATGGCTGGATGCCTTACCGATCGTGTTACTAGCCATGCGTACAACCCCTCAAACTAAGACTGGGCTCTCTCCATTTGAGGTGGTAATGGGGAGACCTGCCAATATCTGGAATCTTCCAAAATGTCGAACTTTAAACAATGTTGAAAATGTACTACTTTCAGATTATTGTAGCCAATTGACTAAAAACCTGTATTTGATTTATCACCAGGTACGAGAAGCTTTACCTGTACTATACGAGGGCCCGGGCCACAGCATACGGCCTGGAATTTGGGTGCTCGTCAAATCATTTGAGTGCACCTCCTGCCTCGCGCCACGCTGGCGTGTGCCATTCCAGGTCCTGTTGGTCACCTAGACAGCAGCGCGGGTAGCTGGATGAAAGAACTGGATCCACGCGTCACACATCAAGAAAATTCCTCGCCCTGTGCCACACCCTACAGAAGAAACAGAACCCCTCGCTGGTACTGCAACCAATGATCCCAAAGCAGTAAGCAGCACTGAGAGTGTGTCGGAGAATATCTCTGAGTCCGGGAGGCTTGGGGAAGCTGCCATTTTGTCTCCACACTCTCCACAAATTTTGCACCCGAAACGGCTGTTTCAGATTCAGCTTCTTCACTTGCCTCCGACACGTTGCTTCCAGCAGGAAGTGATGACATATTGTTTCCGGATCAATCAATACCAGGAAAAGTGCGATATAATTTTCGACCACGAAGATAGACTTACGGCATGGTTTAACTGTGCATTCGGAGAAGGAAAAGAGTCATCGATGGCTTGCTTTTGCCCAAATTTGAGGAAAAAAGGGATTCTGTTGGCTAGGGTTGTGAAAGGACTAAGAAATCGCGTGACCGGGGGGTCGCCAGCAACGAACATTTGGGTTTCCATCCAAAGACTGCAATGCCTGCTACCGCCACCGCTCGTATTGGACTTATAAATGAGGGGGTGACCAACTGGAACAATGGACAAAATGCCTGGGTCCCGAAAACGTATTGCTGTATTCATATAATGATATTTGGGTTTTTAATAGTCGCTGCCTTAGGATTATGGTACCTCGAGGAAACTCACTCTTTAGAACTTTTGTTGCCTACTGAAAGTGCACACATTGTTCCTACTCCCTTTGTACATTTGCACACTTTATCCACTAGGGATTCCCAGCACAGACAAAGGTACCACAATAACACTCTACTACTTATCATGAATGCTACACATGCCATTTTTAATAAATCAACTGCTGGGTCTGCTCACATTTACCACAACACAGGGATAAGGGGCTAGGTTGGTATATTCATCCTTTACCGTTGATAACTGCCTGCTATGCTTCTCTTAGAGCACTGTTCTTTGGGCGATGGAATGATAGCATCTCAGGGAACTTTGACGGCACCAATTTGAATAGTTTTGAGAAACGTGTTTTGACTCCCCTGGGATGCTCGCTTTTCGCAAATAGGAGTAAACCGAATGTTGCTTCTATTAAGCTTTTTGACAAACTGTCTCGTCCTTTTCAATCTTTGATTTCCTTCAAAATGGCTCCGATAGGCAATAAGGATGCCATGCCTCCTTCTTACACTGTTAACCATAGCCCCGATTCAGTTTCTTTTTGCATATAGAGGAATGGGACTCAGTCTATGGGACATTTTTTAGGTTGTGCCAACATTGCACATTTGACTGGGGAGAACAGACCTGGGTATGTAGGCGAACTTTGTCTGCGGTAATGTAGCATTCCCCGGGGTGCCTAGGGATTGGCAGGGAACCTGTTATTTAGGGATCCTGTTACCTGGGGTGTTTATAGCTAGTACAAAAGAAGTTTCGAAGGCTCGCCCATGGCGGGATGGGAATGGTGACACCCCATTACCAGTCTTGGGAGATATAGCTAAATCAGTTGTGCCATTTTTGGGGCAGATAGCAAATTCAGAAGAAATCAGAAAACTAGTGAGAGTACTGGAGAGAACCATCAACCGGACCACGGACATACTCTATAATATGACGTTAGAACAAAAGGCGATAAGATTAGTAGCACTTCAAAATCGAATGGCATTAAATGTCATTCTAGCTGAGCGTGGTGGAGTATGCAAATTAGTGGGGTCCGCTTGCTGTGTTTTCATACAAGATTCCTCCCCAACTATCTTCAAGGCAATACAGAATCTGCACGTCCTTAGTTCCGAAGTGCATTTTCCCGAGGGAAACTGGCATCTGAGCGCTTGGATCTGGGACTTCTTGCCGTCTTGGGGTTGGAAGGTGCTTTCGGTCTTATTGATTATTTTGGGAATACTGTTGTTTATTTGTTGCTGTATTCAGTGTCTGCCTGGTATGTGTTCGATACTAGGGGGATGTTGCGCACAAGCGATAGGTTTGATAGGACATAAAGTGTATGCCCCAGATAAGACTTCCAAAGAATACGTATTGAAGGATCTTTTAGCAAAAGACCTAATGGCAATCGATATTTCTGATAGTGATTCAGGGTGCATGGACAATGATGCATGGCGTTATTTGCAAGGAGATCCAAAGTAGATTTTAGCACTTGGCATAGGCCAAAACGAGGGTTTGTCGAAATAGAAAGTATACTGTGCCTCCTATTGTAATAAATATATTTAAATATTGGCCTACGCCAAGCTGCTCGAAAGTCGCTTGCGAAATAAATCTGTGTTTCAAAGTCCTGACCTTAAATCCATGTAGGCCGCCATTTTAGGTCAAACCGCCATTTTAGGATTCATTGTGTAAAAGTCCCCCTGTGAACTAAAATGGTGGACGATGTAATTCCAGAATACAACATGGCCGTCTTGACCTCTGTACATAGCTAATATGTAATTTGCCTGCAGGCCAATTGTTGAGGTCATGAACTGAGACCTTGTCCTTCACTGACCTATGTGTAGAAGAATTACTCATACAATGAAAACTAATCCACGAGCATATGTTGAGACAATGTATTCAAATACTGAACGAAGAACATCTGTTTAAACTACATTGTATTAATGTTTAAGAAGGCCTGCATGGAAAACTTTAGAATACACAGTTATTTTATACGCTTGTTGATACATGTATTAAAGGCAAACTAGTTATATGCAGTTATTTGAGACTTGGCACGAACCCTAGATTGGTGATGTATTAAAAGGAATATTAACCCGAAGTGGGGCTGGACATCGCACCCACTAAATGTATAAAAAGCGAATGCATTCTAATGTACAGCGTCTTTCACTGAACACACTGAACCACGCTGAAGTTTGTTGTGTTGTACTGAGGGCCGATAGCTATCTGATTTTGCTCTGTTTTTTGTTACTGGATTCAGTATAAAATAAAGTACTTTGTATGTTCCTTTGTAACCTGTGTTCAGTGCATTTCCTTTTGGGGTACTCAGCCTCGCTATACTTTTTCTGTTTTCACATCGGGGCTATTCAGCATTTGATCATATTCATTAAACAGGCCAATAAATGGCCGCCATTTTAAACCCCTATGTTGTGGTCCACCCCGAGGGTGGACATTTTCCTCTTAAACTAACGATGTTTCCTATGACTACAGTAAATAGATTCAGGATGATGGTCTGAATCCTATAAAGTAAATCGTCACCAAGCGGAAGAGGGTTAAAATAGGAACACACTCCAGCCATGAATAGATGTTTGTCCACATCCTTAGAGAAGTCCACCATGAGGTGCTAACCACCCCCAACAGGACCAATTACTATTGCCCTTATTGATTGTTTTCCTTTTTTATTTGTAGAAGCCAGTACACTGTTTTCCACTACAGACAATGGATTAAGTAAAACAGGCACAGAGTTCTGGTTCAACAAGCATTGCAGCACGACAATACATGTTCTCATAGTAGCCCTAAGAGGTATGCCAAAAATACATACATTCATTTGAGTAAGAAGGCAAACATAAGAAATTGCAGCAAAGAAGGAGGCAGAGAAAAGAGAGCCACGTGCTTGCTTATTTCTGTATCCTAGACAATTTTGGGCCTAATTACACGGAAGGCGGTAATGGTTAATGGCCACCGTTAATGGTAACTGTGACCGTTAACCATCACCGTCTTACTACGAGGTCCAACCCGCTAAGGGACCTCGGAGCTAATTACGGCACCGCAAAATTGCGGTGCCGTAATTAGCGCCTTCCCCATTCCCATAGAGCCCTATGGGGCAGAAATGGGAATGGGGAAGGGCAATGGCGGAAGGGGGATTTACCGCCCCTCCAACCTTGGAATGGGGCGGTAAATCCCCTTTCCGCCAAGGCGGTGCCGGTATTTTACCGGCATGAGCCATGGCGCTAATAGCGCCATGGCTCACCGCCTTCCTTGTAATGAGGCCCAATGACTGAGACTAGAACCAAAGGAGAGCCACTTTCTACAAGCATGAAGATAAACATCTCAGACCCTGAGGGGAGATAACAATCCAATGAGAAATAAACAAATACATCTTAAAGCTGATTCTCTGGTCCAGGAGTGTGCCCCCAAGCTGTGGTGAGAATAGCATAAGCTGACAACAACTTTCAGGCAAGGGGGACACATGCTACCTGGTCTGAGTGTATCATGCTAGTAAAAGTTAATGGGGGTTTAGATAGTTGATGGTACATGTGTGCGGCAGTAAAAATCTTTGGCAAGGAGAGAAGAAAAAAAGGCTCCTGGCAAGAGTGTGCTAACATAATGCCAATAACCCTAGGAAGTCGATAGCTATTCAGAGGATAAGAGAGTCTTTGCAAAGGATGCAGATACATATTTGTCAAGCCCGGCAAGCCAAGAACAGGGGTGGTCATTATATCCATGGTACTGAGAATCCAAGGAGTGAGCTGGGTGCTGTGTCCTTGATACTGGGACTTTAAGTGAAGAAATATGCCGGATGCTATAACCCTAATACTATAATTCTAACAACATTACATTGGTGAATCCAAAGAAGATAGATACATTCTTTAAAATGACACGTTCACTTTTAGAGGTAGCTGCATTGTCTATATTGTGTTGTATTTGCAAACCCTAGTCCTTTTAGGCATCTATCCCATCCCAAACTGAATTAGTATATGGGCACTGCAGGTCCTTCTAGGGTCTGGACTCGTATAAGTCTAAGAAGACAAGGCACTTTAGAATGTAAGTCTATTCTCACCACTGATAGTTTTGATTATGAAACATCCCTCGTCATTATAGGTGTTTGTCCAACACAACCAGCTATTACTTTTCTAAATTAGGGTGTTAAACATCATATAAAATGTGTCGGATTGCTTGTGATCTCACACAGAAGGGATGTCACCAGCAGTACACCCTGAGCTGCCCTTTTGACGTCAATTGAAGTAAAATTTGCAAATGGGCTTTCCTGTTGGGTAAGGACATGACAGCCTGAAATGGATGGTCTGGATCGTTGCCCAGAATAATTGCCAGTGATGACTATTCATTCATAACCTTCCAGCCTGAGTGTGAAGTGTATGCCCAGACATGATTGCAGAAGCAGCTGTGCCTAGAGTCCCAAGTGGCACCTCACTGATCAGATCAAATATAATTTCAGAGCTGTGTTGTGGGGTTTCCTGAATGTTATCCCCTTCACAAACACGAACATATTGTATTTTAAAATAGCTTTGGGCCTCTATCTGGAACACAACCAAAGGATGACTCTGTCATTGCTTGTGCTTCCCATTCAGGACAGTATACATTAAATAGATGTATTATGCGCGCATGTTTTGCAGGTCACCTGGCTGGCTATCATTAAGTAGTATTGCTCTAATGTATATGTTAGCCATTGGTTTTGAGAGCACTGATGCATTCCCCAAGAGTGCTAAGCATGTTGCTGTATATCCACATGCTGCTAAACATCCCTTTTGAAGAAACTATGAGTGTGAGAGTGAGACACTAGAAGAGGCTAAAACCTTATAATCATGCTCATGCTTTGTTAGGTAGCCCACAGCAGTAAGAGTAGTATTGGCCTGGTCTAATTCCCTCTTAACTCTGTTACGATTCAATGATCTCCCTATTGAACACTGCAAAGGGCAGAAGGTTGGGCACGGATCCATCAGAGACCATCTGTGTCTTCTGTATCTCAAAGGCTTGAGACAACATTTAACATTGGGTTTTCTACACTACGTTTGGAGAACTTAAAGGGTAAATCCACTGTGGAAATGCTAAGGATGGTATCAATCAAGGCCTGCTTGTTATCCTTAAACCTAGATCCTGAAAGAGCCGTCTCTTGAGTCTTACAGGGAAACCTCAATTGGTCACTAGCTCTAAGATGTAGGACGTTTCTAACGAGTCGATTGCATTATAACAGAAGGTAATTAGATAGTAATTGGTTTTTAAATGACTTGTTTTTAAGGGACTGCATTGTAATATATAGATATATATTTATATATTTTTTTATGAATACCAATAATGTATTTTTATGTAAAGCTGATTGATGGGCAGATGGTTACATTTTTCATCATAATATATTTCAGTTATGCTTGTTCATGCTCAAGAGAAATCTAATTGATACAGCCACCAATAAAATGTCAATGACTTGCGATATAAAGTTAATTTGACTCTTCCAGTATAGCTGAAAGAGCCTGCACATTTTAGATCTCTTTTTACATTGGGATAAAGACTGCCATCCACCTCTAACTGCTTCACAAATATGTACATAGATAATGTTAACAGCTTTCCGAAGCGTATTCATTAATAATGAGGTTGTGACGACACCACTAATGAACATAAATTGCAAGGATGCTCCCAAGGATCATTCCGATTGTATTAGCATAATCTCTGCATATGTTGTAATTTTTCAGACTCGGAACTCCACAAGCTGCCTCTGCGAACCTTGTGAGTGTAGATAGAACTAAACAAATTTGATCACACAGCCTGTGTTTAAAAGCACCGTTGTGCAAATTGGATATATTGTAGGAATAACACAAGACACCAACTGCTTATTTGCAGTAGCCAACACGAATAACAACTAGACTCTGCTTTATATCAGAGTGCTCACATTTTCTCATGTAGTTCACATAGGTCAACAAACACACTTTTATGTGCACAAAATAAATGCAGAGGCACTTCTGGCGAAATGACTTCTGATCTTCAGAAATATAAGGATGAGGAATGGCTAAACCACCTGCTAATCCCCCACATTTCTACAACCTAACAGTGATTCCTATCAAAAAGGTAAAAAAGGCACCGCCAAGAGATGCAAAATAAAGGAATGTCCTATGAAGTCTCTCTCTCTCTCTCTCTCTCTCTCTCTCTCTCTCTCTCTCTCTCTCTCTCTCTCTCTCTCTCTCTCTCTCTCTCTCTCTCTCTCTCTCTCTCTCTCTCTCTCTCTCTCTCTCTCTCTCTCTCTCTCTCTCTCTCTCTCTCTCTCTATATATATATATATATATATATATATATATATATATATATATATATATATATAAAAACTAGGCACTGAGAGATGCAAAACACTCAGGCTAGGCCATTAATTAAATACAGTGGGCCTCATTACGACCCAGGCGCTAATGGGTTAACGGCGCCGTAAAAGGCTGGGGCGCCGTTAATATTAGCGCCTAATTACGAGGTCCCTTTGCGGGACCCTACCTTAACGGCTGGTGTAGACCAGCCGTTAAAGTAGGGTGCCGCAAAGGGACCTCGGTGCTAATTACAGTGCCGCAATTTGCAGCACCGTACTTAGCGCCTTCCCCATTCCCATTGAGCCCTATGGGGCAAAAATGGGATGGGGAAGGGCCATGGCGGCATGGGGAATTACCGCCCCGCCAACCTCGAATGGGGTGGTAATTCCCCATTCCGCCATGGCGGACACCGGCATGGACCATGGTGCTAATAGCACCATGGTCCTCCGTCTGGGTCATAATGAGGCCCAGTGTCTTTTTTTGACAACCTGAGTGTTTTGTATTTTGTCTGGAGTCAACTGAGTGTGGTCCGTTCTTGCGTTCCCACGTTGTCGCAGGTTGTTCTTTTATATATATTACAGGGACTGCGGTAGCTATGGTTATGGCTATGGCAGTAATGGTAGTTATGGTTAAGTTGTTCAACTCATAGAAAGAGCACTTTTTGGGCAGTTTATAACTTTGTCCCCCCCTGAACAAACGAATCATCACCAAACTTTGCAAAGTTATAGGGGGAGGGGGGTCCGAAAATGTGTGGAAATCCTCATAGTTGCAACGGAAAAACTATTTTGCTGGCGCCTACAGCTCAAACCGCTGGACTGACTTTTACCAAATTAGCGCCAGTAGTGGCGACTTGGTCCTGAAAGCATGCTTTGTAAATTTGGTGTAAATGTGTCCAGTAGTTTATTTTATAATGGCCAAAAAGTAGGTCATAAAAAATGTGTGATATCTGGGTCGGGGCTAATTTCCTGATTCAGAGTCAGAGGATGCCTCTGGACCAATCAGAAAGCAGTGTGATGTTCATTGACATCATACGTGCTTGCTGATTGGTCAATTAATCTCGAATGTTCAGGGACATTCTTGTGATGTTCATGAACATCTCAGACGTTTGGGGACATAAATGCATATTTCTGCATTACAGGGTCGGGGACATTCTTGTGATGTTTATGAATATCTCAGACGTTCAGGGACATAGATGCATGTTTCTTCATTACAGAGTTGGTGGAAAGTAGTTATTGGATGGCTCAAAACTTTGGAACCACTCAATGGTACAGGATGAAATGTTGCAATATGATTTAAGACCTGACCCTGAATAGTTCTGCAAAGTTTGGTGCTGTGTCGCCAAGAAGGGGCAAAACTAGAGGGGGATCACAAAATATTTGAAAGTCTTAAAATGTGGTGCCATAGGTCGAATCTTCACAATAGTTTAGTGGGATTTTGTCAATTAATTTGTATACAGGAAGATGAACTTTAATATTAATGACATGTTCTGGTGATGTTGTTTCTTTCTTCCTTACTTTAGTTTCCCTGTGTGTGCCTCTGTTTTGTATGCATTGTGAGTCTTTCTATGTATTGTTTGTACTAACACAATTGAGTAGTAAGTCTTGATTTGTTAACTATTTGTTCCATGTGTAACAATACTCAAAACTCTGATAAGTTAGCATTGCCTATGTGCATGTAAGATTTTGTTCCTGTATTAACAACAACACTCCAATATAATATTTTGTTTACATAAGTACATTCTATAATACATGAAGTACTTAATGATAGGTATCCTAATCACCTCTGACATCTTGCTACCTACATTCTAAACACAACCCCTTGTAGGAACCTTTTATCAAAGTTAATTTAATATGTGATGTCGTCTTTGATGTCCTGGGTGTTAGTGTTAGCAGTGCATGGTGGTGTCAAGAGTTATGGTTGCTTAGCTTACAATTATTGGGGAATTTCTGGGGGTTTGCGGTTTTACGAGTAGCCATAACATCCATTTCACAAAGTTTTTCACTGAATTTAATAGGTGTTTATTAATGCAACTTAACCGTAACGTCCCTTTATCAAAGTTTGTTCACTGAATTTCATGGGTTTTTACCAGTGCACGCTAATTTGCTACAACTTCCTAATATTATACTTACCCCCAATATAGCAGCATTTCTGGCCATCTAGAAATTTTCACTTCTCAACTGTGTCATTCCCAACCTTCTAGAAACATTTTAAACACTTCTATGAACTTTCTGCAACTTTGGGCACCTTTTTTTGTTTGCTGACGTTCACGAATGTCTGACGTAACAGCGGATTGCCAGACAATGTTACTTGACTGCACATGCACGTTGTGATGACGTGTTCGCAAACTAGTCCGAGCTTCGGGTCTGTGCTTTGCGAACAGTTCAAAACTGTTTTTTTGCAGCAGCTCTAGGAGGTTTTGAGCTGAAAATGTACCCTAGCACAGCTGCTTGACCTATTCTTACTGAATTTACATCTTCAATCCAGCAGAGAACACATGCTCGGATGAATATTAGCACAGCTGCTATTTAACTTTAAAAATGGCATCGGCCATGGCCATTCCTCCTACCCACGAGTCACAACCAACACCACCACCACTACCCCCAGCTGGAGGGCCTAAACAATGGAAAAAGCTCAATGACACAGAAATCAATCAAGATGACCAAGAAGATGAGATAGAGGAAATGCCTACCTCCAGCACCCAAAGAGAATCACGTGCGTGGCCGTTCTTTACCACCGTTGGAGGTGTACCAAAAGCTAAGGCTACCAAGGTCAAATCCAGTGAGTGCAACATTGTACTCAGTCGCGGTCAACCGGGGCAGTACTGCTACAGGATCAACTCCAAGGGGCACCACACTAAATCCAACCACCGGGATCTTCTGAGAAAGGCTTTTCATTTGTCAGGAAGTAGTAGGCTGTCTTTCTCTACCTCATCTTCCTCAACCAGTACTGCCACCACACAAGCTACTCCTCTGGGGCACTAAATCCCACCAGCTACATTGCAAGCCATAACAGAGTATGTTGATCCATATCTTTCAAAGACAACAGTACTCTGTATATACTGCAATACACCACCTTGCAGGGGGGAGCCGTTTCAAAGTACTTTTGAGGCTGTAATCAAGGAGCATGAGAAACACTGCCCCTTACCTTAGATTTAATGCACACCCAACATCTTCCCCTGTGCACCTGTCCCTCCATATCTGTGGTTGGTGCCCCTTCCCTTATTTCCCTCCCCACCTTCCTTCCTGGCCTCTCCTGCAAAAAAAATAAAAGAACAAATCAAAATAAAAAAAACACCACAAAAAGGTTCCTTTTGGAAATACCTTTCATGGTTAAAAAATAGAATTAAAACAAAATAAGCTTATGGACTCCATCTACTTTACACTTTTCAGTAATGTAATTAGACTCAATAACCACAATTCCCATTAGCATTTCCTACTATGCTAATGGCACATTGTATACTAGAGAAAAGAAAAAAGCACAGAAACAATTTTCTGTCCCAAATACGTTTCTCTAGCATGCAACTAGGACCATAATCCATGGTCCTTCATAACTATCCGAGTTCTCCACAGTCCCCTCTCCAGGCCATCCATCATAAACACAAATGGATTGCACATGCACACAACCACACAAGACAGCCCTTCTATGCTTTTTACTGTAATGTATGTAACACTGCCTCATTGTCTGCTTTCAAACAGTCACACATCTATCCACCAATCAGTTCAGAAAACTCAACATTTAAGCCTATCAAAATATTAAACTTAAACACACCAACTGCCACTTAAGAATGTTCTAGAAATCTTTTGCATCTGCATTTCCCTTGCTGTCGGAATTGAAACAATATTATGCCTCCTATCGCAGCAATTGTATGTGTATTGGCCTACGCCAAGTTGTCTAAAACATCATGCAAATAAACTCCACGGCAAGGTCTTGACCTTAGAGAAAGTAATGTAAGTCGCCATCTTGGATTAAGCCGCCATTTTAGGTTCTCTTATAATGTGGAAGTCACCCTGAACATCAAAATGGAGGCCGAATGACATTCTGAGTAAGATTCTGGCCATTGTGACTTCCGCACACACGAATAATTAATATGCCTGCAGGCCATTTGTTGGGGTCGCAAACTGAGACCTTGTCCTATTGCTGACCTATGTGTAAATATACAACTATATCAGCAAAACTAATCAAAATGCATACATTATAGGATTGACCTGGCTAGGAACCCTTAGGCCCGATCTCTAGAATGGTTAAACCGCGAGGGGGTTGGCCAAAGGCTGGACAAATCATATAAAAGACCCAAGTATTCCAATGTACGGTCTCTCTTACTAATGCATCGAACCTTCGTTGAAGTTCGTTACGTTACTCCGAGAGCGGAATAGCTATCCGTTTGTCAATTGACTTTGGTAACTGTTGTAGCTTTTAAATAAAGCACTTGTATGTTCTTTGTAACCTGTGTTGGTGTGTTTCTTTTGGGCTTCCCGGCCTCATATTATTTTTATGTTTTCACAGTTGGCGCCCGAATAGGGACCCTCAAGATTGTTGCCGGATCATTGAAGTTTGACGCAGACTATTGAACCGGGATCAGACGGTGTGATACTGCGGGCCCGACCAAACGAGACGCGATATCTCGGCAGCGCTGCACGATCCGATCCTCGGACGATAGTTGTGTGGTCTGACACGGCATCTTGACGAGGGTCCATTTTTGAGGCAGGCAGATTTGTCGAAACCACTAAACACAAGGTAAAATTCGTTAGGTAAGTTCTTTGGTAAACCGTACGGTCCTCCTTAGGTTTGGTCAGGTGCAGTCGTGACCCGGCTCTCAATTTAACCCTGACAATTTGAATTTGGCGTATTGTATCTGCAGACACAATTATTGACCAGGTAACACCAATTTTTTGTGAAATGCCTGGGAAATTGTCTAGCTGCTTTAGGGCTCTGTTCTGCAGCGATTGACAATCTTTGGAATTTAGCCACCCGGCACCACAGGAGGGGTCGCCGGCATGTACTATGTACTGTAAGTATGGCATTGGAAGTATAGTATTTAATGATATTTGGCAAAGACAAACCAGACATGCCTCCGAATTTCAATCAATGGTAGTTTTGAGATCCCCCGTATTGAATACCTAGAATCGGTCTTGCTAAAAAAGAAAGCCAGACCTGCAGCCTTTGATGTTTTGCAGAATTGGAAAAAAGAAGCATTGCAGCAGCTTAAAAGTAGGGATAAACATGCACGCCGTCATAAAACAAATGCCGAAAAGGCGTTGTTATATGATAAGGAAAAACATTCAGAGTCAGTTAAAAATATGGATAGGGCTTTTTCACTCGGAATCCAGAAAATGTATCCCTCTAAAGATTTCCATGTTTCTGAAGAATTTATTGAAAAATTGTTAAACGAACGTAGGCCTGGTGCCTCTGCGCCACCTCCATATGATCCTCTCCCGGGTGCCCTGCCCATTCCTGCTGTTGTTCCTGCTGTTATTCCTGTTCCCCCTGTACAACCTATTGTTCCTATTCCTCTAGTTGTTGTTCCTCCACCTATTGTACCACCCCCTTTCTCTGGCGCCGATAGTTGCACCTTTATTGAATTTGCCTGCACCTCCGCTCCTGAGTGGTTCCGTATTGACTGAGGTTGATCAGGGTGCGGGGTCAAAGATTGTCACTCGTAATACTGTTTCTGCAGACAAGAAACGGGAATTGTTTGCATGGGCTAAGCACTGTATGGAGAAAGGTGATCAAGTTAATGTTTTTTCCACATTATCAAATTTGAACAGTTTTCCCAAGAAAAATGTTTTTATCCAAGGTTTGGGGACTCATTTATGTGTGATGTGGGGTAGATTACAAAATTCGGATCTCCCACAAGGGGTGAGGGATCTGAATGCTTTAGCACTTTCGAGGGACACAGAGGAGAAAGTACATGGTCATGTTGAAAGATTGTTTGAGTATAGGAGGGACTTTGAAAAATCACGAGATGAGGATGATGAAGACGACAGTATGTATGTGCAGAAACGGTTCCTTCCGTGTCGTATATCGGCACCTGAGGAAGTACGAATTTGTACCAAAGATGCGATTCGATGGATCTCGGATTCATCGATATCGCCAGATGAAGTATATGACACGTATAGTCAATATGCAGTGGAAATGCAAAGGAAGGTGATTCAGGTAATGGTATAGTACCTGCAGGAAGAATGTCTAAGGAAGAAGGTTAGTTTTCCTATAGAGTTATTGGGGATTTGTAAAAGGGCTTTTTCGCCCGACACTTCTTCGACTGCCTTAGCGCTCGACCTGGCTCTGTTGCTTAGTAAGCGGTCGGAGTTACCTATATCTCAGTTGCCTATGAGAGAGGTTCCTCCGACATTTGTCCCAAAGGTTGAGATTCCTGCTAATGTTGAGACTGGTGCACCCGCTGTGGATATCCCTGCGCATTATGTATCGCAATTGGTTCACGTCCTGTTTTCACGACAGGAAGTGAACACTATTAGACAATCAATTCCCGATATCAGGAAAAACCCAACAGGGTTTTACAAAGAGATAGAGTCCGTTTTGCAGTCCTGTGTGTTCACCTTAAGTGATATTGACTTGCTAGTCCCTGTACTCCTACCCGTAGATTTATGGAAGTAGGTTCGGACAATAGACGATGTGCCAGGGTTGAGAGATACGTGGGCTAACATGACTAGGTTTGATGGGGAAAAACCAGCTGGTGAGAAACCACCTCAGGTAATACTCACTTTGCCTGATAGAATTGTCGCAAAATTAAAAACTATAATTCCAGAGAAAATAGTGATTTTGGACAAGCTTACGGCCTGTGTTCAAGGAAAAACTGAAGGCGCCACCAAATTCTTTAATAGATTCAAACAGGTATTTTCTGACTTCAGTGGACAGGACTTGGGTACAGAGTCTGGGAAAAGATTGTTCGTGGACAAATTTGTACGTGGATTGTTGCCTGACATCCAGTCACAAATTATGTCCTCTGAGAGCGCTTGGCAGGCAAAATCTCAATCTGAAGTTTTGCACATGGCTCAGTATTATGAGAACCGTGTTAATAATGAAAAGGAGAAAATAGAGAAGAGGAAAGGAGATCTGAAGACTAAAGTATTGTTACAACAAATTGTTAGAAACCCCAGAGGAGGTACGACACAGACCAGAGGTCAGTATGTCCCAAAAGGAAATGCTCCTTTGGGTTCTGTGAATATTAATCAATGTGCCTATTGCCGCCAGGAAGGTCATTGGCGAGCACAGTGCCCCGTCCTTCGACAAAGGTCAAACAATGCATTTGGGAGTATGGGTAGACGACCTAGAAGTCGCCCTGGAGCAGGGGGCCCTGATAGAGGTCAGTTTTCACAAGATCCTCAGCAACCTTTTTCACAGAAAAATCAGACCTCGAGTGTGGACGCAAGAAACATATTTGATCACCCTTCTGCTGCCTACCTTTCTGAAGAGCTTCCTTCTGACGACATTTTATTTCATTAGGACTGCCCGAAGCAGGGTTTGGAACCTTCACCTATTCCCGTTAATCAGAAAGGCCCCTACGTTGAATTGTTAGTGGGGAATAGGAAACACCAGTTTTTGATAGACACTGGAGCACAGAAGTGCTCCATTGATCATTCCTAGGTTCCAAACATTCCACTGTCAGGGCAAACAAATGTTTCTGTAGGGTTTTCTGGTATACCAATTGTTTGTCGGGTTTCTTCACCGGTGTCTTTTTCTTTGGGTCCCTTTACAGACCATTGTCCCTTCCTTCTGACTTCGAACTGTGGAGAGAATTTGCTGGGGTTAAATCTGTTGAAGAAATTGAATGCAGTAATTCATTGTTCCTCTGATGGAGTACGACTGACGGTTTCACCACAGCAACTTCCCAATTTTCAGTTTCTGATTCGACCACTGCCTCCTGAGTTTAGCGTTGTTCCGGAATGTTTATGGGCAGTTGTCGACAATGATGTCGGGGTACTAGAGATTGAACCTGTCAAAATAGTTTTGAAACGTGGAGTTAAATTACCGCGCATTCCGCAGTATAAAATATCAGTTGAGGGCGAGCGTGCTTTGAAGTGCATTGTCTCCGATTTTGTGCATCGTGGGGTGATTGAGGAGATTGCAGGTAGTTTATGTAACAGCCCGATTTTGCCTATATACAAGAAAGGCGACAATGCAATCCCATACCGGTTCATAATTGATCTTCGTGCTATTAACAAAGTCGTCGCCCCACAATTTCCAATTGGGCCTGATGTAACAACGATACTAACAATGATCCCTGCTACGGCTACGCACTTCAGTGTTGTGGATTTAAAAAAATGCTTTCTTTAGCATTCCTATACACAAAGAGAGTAGATATTTGTTCGCGTTCACCTTGGGGGGACGTTCATTTACATTTACTCGGGCACCTCAAGGGTATACTGAAAGTCCAAGCATTTATAGTAGAGCTTTGAAAGAGCAGCTCGACACCCTTGAATTGCCACCTACTTGTACACTGCATCAGTATGTCGATGATTTGCTTTTGGCTGCAGATTCTGAAAGTGCTTGTAAAGAAGGCACTGTACTGTTGCTTGTTCATCTAGCTAAAAATGGTCATAAAGCTTTGCTAAAAAAATGTCAATATTGTTGTCAGGAGGTCGCCTATTTAGGCTACCTCCTGTCAAAGGAGGGGAGAAGATTGACACCTGAAAGAATAAAACACATTTCTGGCATGTCTGTTCCAAATACACAGAAGGAAGTCAGAGCCTTAATAGGTATGGCTTTTTACTGTAGGTTGTGGATCCAAAACTTTTCACTAGTGATAAAACCGATGTTGGCTTTGATGAAGAAGGGCATTTCTCTGCCACTGCCATGGAAATCGGAACATCAATCATCATTTGAGCTTCTCAAAACCGCGTTATGCTCTGCACCGGTTCTGGGTACTCCAAATCATGATAAGGCCTTTGTGTTGTTTGTGCATGAATCTGATGGATGTGCTTTGGCTGTGTTAACACAGGAACACGGAGGGAAGAATAGGCTGTGCGGCTACTACTCCTCCGCCCTTGATCCTGTTGCATGCGCTTTGCCAAGATGTTCGCGAGCTGTCGCTGCTGCTGCCGCGTCTGTAAAACAAAGTGTGGGAATGGTCCTAGGCCATGATTTAATTTTGATGGTACCTCACTCTGTAGATATCCTATTGAATAAAACCCGAACGCAACACCTCACCTCTGCACGGCTAACAAGGTATGAATTAATTCTGTTTGCCCCTCACATTCAAATTAAGAGGTGTTGTGTTCTTACTCCGGCTGAACTTCTACCTTTCCCGCAAAATACTGTTTGCGGTGACGAAGACTTACATAAATGCCTGTATACCACTGAACAGGAAACGAAGGGCAGGATAGATCTTTTAGATATTCCTTTGGACAATGCAGAAGGGGAGCTGTTTTGTGATGGCTCCTGCTTCAAACTTCCAGATGGTACATCTACAGCTGCTTACGCAGTTACTACGTTGAGTACGGTTGTTGAAACTAAGAGAATTTCGTATAACTCTGCGCAGGCCGCAGAGATTATAGCATTGACCCGAGCTTGTGAACTCTCCCAAGGGCGTATAGTAAACATATATACTGATAGCCAGTACGCCTTTGGGGTGGCTCACAACTTTGGGAGGCTCTGGTCGGAAAGAGGTTTCCTATCCTCACATGGGACCAAGATCCAGTGCTCTCGGCACTCTCACTGCCTAGGCAGTTAGCGATCATGAAATGTGCAGCACATCGTAAGATCATAGATGATGTGGGGAAAGGGAATGCTTTCGCTGACCAGATAGCCAGTCAAACGGCTATAGACCTTAGCGCAGACATGTATGCTCTAAGGGGAACAAAAGATGCCTATGTAATGGATGAGGGTATTGGGTCTGTGCGAGATATTCAAACTGATGCCACAATAGAAGAGTCTAAAAGGTGGGCCGAAGGAATGGGGAAACTGGATGATGATGGGTGTTGGGTGGATGCATCTGAAGGAAAATGGTTGCTCCCTGATTCATATGTGCTGGCAATGGTTACGATGGCACACGGTCCTACGCATGTGTGTGCTCAGCAGATCACGAAAATGTTAGAACAAGTCTGGGTGAATGATAAAATTTTGAAGACTGCAGAGCGACATGTTCAGAATTGTATGATTTCCTTACAGCACAATGTGGGGAAGGGGACAGTAACTCCAAGGGGACGCTTTGGGCCCCCTTCTGTTCCCTTCGAGGTCATCCACTGTGATTTTATTGAGATGGAACGGTGTAACAATCTAAAATATGTTCTTGTGATTATCTGTGCTTTTAGTAAATGGGTCGAGGCTTTCCCCGTTAAAGATGCTACTGCCATGACCACTGCCAAGACTATGGTAAAATAATTCTTTACACGATTTGGGCTTCCAAGGGTAATTTGGTCGGACAATGGTCCCCATTTTGTTGCAGCAGTAATTTTGCAGATATGCACAGCGTTACACATTGAAAAACGATTTCACTCAGCTACACATCCTCAAACTGCCGGGTTGGTAGAGAGACATTACGGTATCTTAAAGAATAAGCTTGCAAAAACATGTGCCGACACCAAATTGAGATGGCCAGATGCCTTACCTATTGTATTATTAGCCATGCGTACCACACCTCAAACTAAGACCGGGCTTTCTCCATTTGAGGTAGTGATGGGGAGACCTGCTAACATTTGGGGTCTTCCGAAGCCTAAAGCCCTGAGGGAGGTGTAAAATATATTGCTTGTAGACTACTGCAACCAGTTGACTAAAAACCTGTATTTCATTTATCATCAGGTTCACTCAGCTTTACCTGTACGGTTCACAGGCCCAGGACTTGATATTCAGCCTGGAAGTTGGGTCCTAGTGAAGGCCTACGAAAGGTCTTCCTGTCTCGCTCCTCGCTGGAGGGGACCCTACCAGGCATTGTTGGTTACTCGGACTGCAGTGCGGGTGGCTGGGAAAAAACACTGGATCCACGCGACGCATGTCAAGAAACATCCTCACCCGACGCCACACGTTACAGAAGAAGCAGAACCCTTCGCTGATGCTACAATCTCTGTTCTTGGAGTAGCAAACAGCGTTGTGAGTGCGTCGGAGAATTTCTCTGAGCCCGTGGAGCTTGGGGAACAGTCCATTTCGTCTCCGCACTCTTTGGAAAAGTCACTTCCGGAAAACACTGTTTCAAGTTCTGCCACTTCTGTCGCCTCCGATACGTCGCTTCCCTCAGGAAGTGACAACGCTTTGTTTTTGGATCAAACAGTTTTGGGTACCACCAGGTACGACCTTCGACAAAGAAAATAGAACTGCGGCACGGGTCTTTCCATGCATTTAGAAAGAAGAAGTGATTGAAAGTTTTCTCTTGTAAAAAGAAAGTTCCTTTCGAACATAAGGAAAAAAAAGGGATTCTGCTGGCTAGGGATGGGAATGACTAAGAAGTCGCGCGACCGTAGTGTCGCCAGCAACGAACATTGGGGTCGTCGATTGAGAAACTGCAATGCCTGCCACCTCCACCGCTGCTGCCCGCACTGGACTTGTAAATAGGGGGTGACCAACTCGGACAACAAACAATGTGCCTGGGCCCCGAAAACGTATTGCTGTGTTGTGTTAATAATGGTTGGAATTTGTATAATTACTGCCGTAGGACTTTGGTACTTCGAAGAAATTTACCCTCTAAAACCTCTACTGCCAATTGAGATTGTACCTACTGCTTTGACTCCCTCTGTACACCTTCACACTCCCAGCATAGACGAAAGTATCATAATAACACTTTAATGATAGTAATGAATGCAACGCATGCCATTTTTAATAAGAGTAATTGTTGGATTTGCACTCATTTACCGCAACATGGGAGCAAGGGGCTAGGATGGTATATTCACCCTTTACCTTTAACGACTGCTTGCTATGCCTCTCTTAGAGCACTATTCTTTGGCCGTTGGAATGATAGCATCTCAGGGAACTTTGATGGAACTCATTTAAATGATTTTGAGAAACGTGAATTAACTCCCCTGGGATGCTCGCTTTTTACAAATAGAAGTAAACGTAATGTTGCTTTTATTAGGCCGTCTGATAAACTATCTCTTCCCTTTCAAACTCTAATTTCCTTTAAAATGGCTCCGATAGGCAATAAGGACGCTGTGCCTCCTTCCTACTCTATAAATCATAGCCCTGATTCAGTCCCCTTTTGCGTACAAAGAAATGGCACTCGGCCAATGGGAGATTTTGAAGGTTGTATGAACATTGTAAATTTGACTGGAGAGAACAGGCCTCTGTATGTAGGGGGGCCTGTTTATTTCGTTTGTGGTAGTTCAGCATTTCCCTGGTTGCCCAAGGATTGGCAGGGAACCTGTTATTTAGGAACCCTGTTACCTGGGGTATTTGTAGCTAGTACATTGGAGGTTTCTAAGGCTCGCGCACGGCGGGACGAGAACGGAGATACCCCTGGGCAAGTATTGGGAGGTATAGCAAAATCAGTTGTGCCCTTTTGGGGACAGATAGCAAATTCTGAAAACATTAGTGGACTGGCAAGAGTACTGGAAAGAACCATCAACCGGACCACGGATATACTCTACAATATGACACTGGAACAAAAGGCAATAAGATTGGTAGCACTCCAAAATCGGATGGCATTAGATGTCATTCTGGCAGAACGTGGTGGAGTATGCAAATTAGTGGGGTCCGCTTGTTGTGTTTTCGTACCAGATTCCTCGCCGACAATTTTCAAAGAAATACAGAACTTGCACATCCTTAGTTCTGAAGTGCAGGTTCCTGTGGGAGATTGGAATATTAGCGCCTGGTTTTGGGATTCTCTACGATCTATCTTGGGGTTGGAAGGTGCTTTCTGTCATTCTGGTTATTTTGGGGATCCTGCTATTCCTTTGTTGCTGTTTTCAGTGTCTACCTAGTATATGTGTAATGCTAGGGGGATGTTGTGCTCAAGCAGTGAGCACAGTAGGGCACAAAATGTATGCCACAGACACAGCATCTAAAGAGTTTGTGCTACAAGAGGTTCTGATGAACGACCTAATCGCTATAGACATTACAGATAATGATTCAGGATGTATGGACGACAATGCATGGAGTTATTGGCAAAAGTATTAGAAATGATATTAGCACTTGGCATAGGCCAAAAGGAAGGTCTGTCGGAATTGAAACAATATTATGCCTCCTATCGTAGCAATTGTATGTGTATTGGCCTACGCCAAGTTGTCTAAAACATCATGCGAATAAACTCTGCGGCAAGGTCTTGTCCTTAGAGAAAGTAATTTAAGTCGCCATCTTGGATTAAGCCGCCATTTTAGGTTCTCTTATAATGTGGAAGTCACCCTGAACACCAAAATGGAGGCCGAATGACATTCTGAGTAAGATTCTGGCCGTTGTGACCTCCGCACACACGAATAATTAATATGCCTGCAGGCTATTTGTTGGGGTCGCGAACTGAGACCTTGTCCTATTGCTGACCTATGTGTAAATATACAACTATATCAGCGAAACTAATCAAAATGCATTAATTATAGGATTGACCTGGCTAGGAACCCTTAGGCCCGATCTCTAAAATGGTTAACCCGCGAGCGGGTTGGCCAAGGGCTGGACAAATCATATAAAAGACCCAAGTATTCCAATGTACGGTCTCTCTTACTAATGCATCGAACCTTCGTTGAAGTTTGTTACGTTACTCTGAGAGCCGAATAGCTATCCGTTTGTCAATTGACTTTGGTAACTGTTGTAGCTTTTAAATAAAGCACTTGTATGTTCTTTGTAACCTGTGTTGGTGTGTTTCTTTTGGGCTTCCTGGCCTCATATTATTTTTATGTTTTCCCATTGCTTATCCAAACACATTGTGCTATGAATGCACATATGCATTGTGCAGTTCGAGAAGTGCAGGAATGGAAAGGGGAGTAGGGATTGCCAAGTGCTGATAGGAGCTCAGAAGGAAAGTCCCAAGAGATGCCAATATGGGAGGCCACTGGCTAACTGCTGAGTCAGAGGAGTCTCAAGGATAGGCTACAGAGCCGTCAGGTGGTACACCCGCAAGGGCAGTACTGAAAGGTGTGTCGACTAGATATAGGGCCTGGAACCTCTGAAGTAGATAAGGGGGCAATCCACCAGTCTCAGTGGCAGTGGTATGAGTTAGCAGGGAAGGGATTTAGTAAAACAGGAAAAGGAAAGCAGGGTTTTTGAAAAGTTTCCAAAACTTAAGGGAGTCCACTGGAAGTATAAGAAGAGCAGGAAGGCTTTTCAAAGAGAGAGCAGCGGGCTCATATTTGTGTCTAGGTTGCTCAACTCATGGAAAGAACACTTTTTGGCTGGCTCATTGTTTTGCCCTGCCTAGAAGAATCCTCACCAAACTTTGCAAAAATAGTATTTGGCCCTCTCAGCCCCAAACTGCTGGATGGACTTTTACCAAATTTACACTAGGAGTGGCGGCTTGGTCCAGCAAACATGCTTTTGTAAATTTGGTGTAAATTCATTCAGTAGTTTTTTTTTTATATATATATGGCCAAAAAGTAGGTTAAAAAAAATAGTGTTATCTGGGTCCGGTTTTGACTCTCCTGATTTGGAGTCCACGGATGCCTCTGGGTCAATCAGAGGCCAGTGTGATGTCTGCAGACATTGTACGTTGCCGTTGGTTGGATGGTGAAAAACCTGACCTGCGTCATATTTTTGGGAATGGTCGTCATGTTGGATCAGCAGACAGGTGCCAAAAATATTTTTGGAAGCCACATTTGGGTTTATTTGGTGGCCAAAGGATGGTCTTGAAAGGGTGGGGGTGTAGAACATAGTTGGCATGGAGCTGTTTTTAAAGATGAACAATGGTGTGCAAGTGCTGCTGAGTCCCTGGTCATTGTTAGGGCCCACAGATGTCATTTGGATTGCGGGAGGTTCTGGATGACTCTCGTTATTTGAAGGAGTATTGTGGGTACCTATTGCATGGTTTAATTATATTGTGGTGGTTCACTGGCGACACACACTATAGTAATATTTATATAGTAATTATAGGTACTGTCGGGGAGCATACAGTATTTGTTTTATGGTGCAATTATATAATCAAAGTGTATATGGTATTTATGATTGTAGTACAAATGAGGATAGTGCTTATTGATTATGTATTTCTTTCTTTTTGATGATAACAAAAAGGATAATACTTTGTATGGTTACGTAGCTCAATATAATAATAATACAGCTAGAATCTGGTTCTTTTTTTGTGAAAGGAAACAGTACATTTTGTTTATCAAGATTGTTTAAAATCTTTAATTGCATACCATTTTACATAAATATTTACTTTTTTGACCCTCATAAAAAGTACATTATGTGTACTATGTGTGGTACAACATATGTGTGTGCTACACTGTTGTTGTATTGACATGAAATAAACATTGGTTCATTGGGATAAAAATCCATAGTGGATTAAAAAAAAGTACCAATTTACATAGTTTTAAAGAATGTACATGTTACAGAATAGTTGTGTGGGGTAGCATGGATGTTACAAGAGGTGTTGCAGTAAGAATAACTGTGATGTATATTTGAAGTGTTTTGCAATGAAGGGTGTTTTTAATGTAGTGAGATACTCATTGGTGTATTCTAACTGTTTAGGATTTTAAAAGTACTATTACAGTATTTTAGATGTAGTAAGATACCAGTTGACATATTTCAACTGTTTATTGTAATATACTTTAGTGAGTACATTTGGTGTGAAGGAATGTGTTAGATTTCGTGGTGACATAGGCATATTGTAATTATATTGATATGATATGTTATGATATGATATACATTATTTACAACATGCCTGTACATAAATGTTTCTAGGCGTGAGAAGACAAGGGAGGGAGGACAAGACAAATGATCTTACTAGTCCTTGTGTCATTCAGATCGTGCAACTGGGAAAGGGAGGGGGGTGTGAGGGAGAGGGGAGGGGAAAACAGGGCAGCAATGCCCTGACTAAGTGCAGCCGGGGCAGCGGAGCTCGGGGTAGTGCAAGGAGAACAATGGACTGTAGGGCTACAGTAGGGTTACAGTCCCTAAGTGTGTGGTATGCCGGGATGCAGTGCAAGGGTAACTGATCAAAAAAGAGGCTTGTACCATCTGAGACTCTGAGGGTAGTCAAGCAACCCGTCAGTATAGCAGACAGGCAGGTCAGGTAGGTCAGCAGGGCCTAGAGAGAGAGAAAGCGCAGAGGAGAAGAGCTTGGTTTTGAGCTGCTTCCAGAAACTCAGATGGTCTGTCTCAAGTTTGAGAGAGCAAGGATCCATCAGAGACCACCTGTGCCTTCTGCCTTGGATGGGGTAGAGACAGCATTTCACATTTTTTTTCTACACTACGTATTGAGAACTTAAAGTGGTATCAATCAAGTCCTGCCTGTTATCGTTAAACCTAGATCCTGAAAGAGCTGTCTCTTGAGTCTTAGAGGGAGATCTCAATTGGTCACTAGCTCTCAGATGTAGGAAGTTTCTAACGAGTTCATTGCATTATAACAGAAGGTAATTAGATAGTAATTGGTTTTTAAATCACTTGTTTTTAAGGGATTCCATTGTAATATATATATATATATATATATATCACTAATAAAACATGTTGTTAAAGGGACATTATGGTTAAGGTGCACTACTAAGAAACCTATTAAATTCAATCGAAAAAGGTTGCTACAGGGATGTTATAGTTACAGGTAAAACTGAAAACCCCCAGATATTTGCTAGATGACATCACAAATGTCATTGATGACATCACTGATGCCATCATATGTCTGGCTCCCTCTTTTTTTGTTCACTGACATATTCAGGGCAGGTGGTTTTCTTTACTGACAGGCAGGAAGTGAACATTCAAAAGGTAATATATGTGTAGACCTTATCCTTCTCATATTTACTTACACCCTTTTCCTAAGGGTTCAGTCAAATCATGTGATACATGTACATAGGGGAAGAAGCAGGCCTGAAACACAGCAGTCATTTATGTGCATGAAGATAATCAGTTAGGTTATGAACACTTTCAGATAGTACTGCTGCTTTTTTGCTTACTTTACTTTCCGGTATATGGGTGTATTTGTGTGTGTTGTGGTCTCTATATGGTTTGTGTGTAGTAGTACACATATGTTGTCAGTTAGGGCGTATTAGCTACGTATTACATGTTTCGCAGTATGCAAAAGCATTCATCATTATACTATGTAGCATGGCAAAAATAGTAGACAATGCTTATGTTTCTGCATGAAGTGGTTGCTATACTGGAAAGAAGTCTGTAGTGCAATGTTGTTTATAGCAATGGATAGTTTGCTGAATGATGTATCTCGTGATAGTTCTCTCAATGACCTCTGATAGTTTTGTGGGAACATTATATTGACAATCCCTTGTGGAGGATTGTTATTAAAACTAAAGGCACCTGTGATGGCGTCAGTGATGTCATCAATGACATTTGTGATGTCAACTTTGAGGTCATGGGTGTTAGTCCTTGCAGTGCACAGTGGTAGCGTGAGTTATGGTTGCGTACGTTACCATAACTGGTGAATTTCTCGGTTTTCCAGTTTTACCTGTAACCATAACGTCCCTGTAGCAATGTTTTTCCATTAAATTTCATAGGTTTTTTAGTAGTGCAACTTAACCATAATGTCCCTTTAACAACGTTTTTTGTTAGTGAATTTCATAGGTTTTTAGTAGGGCACTTTAACCATAACGTTGCTTTAGGCTAGTTTTTTCAATAAAGGGGAAATGTTATTAGTAGCGCAGCTTAACCATAACGTACCTTTAACAATGTATTTTTTTAGTGAATTTAATAGGTTTTTATTAGGGCGCTTTAACCATAACGTTGTTTTATCATAGTTTTTTCAGGAAAGGTGATAGGGTTTTAGTAGTTCAACTGAACCATAGCGTCCCTTTAATAATGTTTCTTTCGCTAAATTCCATTACTTTTTAACAGGCTACGCTTAGTTTGTATAGATGCACTGTACAGCATGCTGAAGCCTGTGGCTCTATACTAATAGCCACAGTTGTTGGGAACACTTTGTCTGTTTGAGGACATCGAGTGGTGTCCAATATGGCGAGAAAGGGAGGAGTGGTCATAAAAAGTGGTAACATGCAGCAAAGACAAAAAACATATAGAAACAGCAGCAAGTGCGTGAATGGGAAGGGAAAATGCAGTAGCTGTACAAAGTCTGTACATTTGCAACAAAGAGTGCAAAGGCATAGGGTTTGCAGCATAATGGAAAGCACCAACAAGAGAAGTGACGTTTGCCTCCATCAATGTTACCTCACATCTGATTCACAATCCAACAAAGGACAAAGAGGCAGAGGTAGAGACATCCACTAATGAGAGCACAACGTCACTGCAACGTGGTGAGTACGCAAAAGTTTATGTTGTAATTGCATAGGCCTGGTAGTGTACAATAATAGGAAAGAATGAAGTTTTCTGTTTGTGCGCAGCAATGGCTACCACCCAAGAATGGCTGAAGGACAATTTTCCGCATGAAGAAATGAGTGAGGACGATAGCTCCATTGGTACCCGCCGCACTATGAAAAGGGAAAGAGTTACTGCAAGGGCAAGCACCCTAGAATGGCTGAAGGAGAATTTCCTGCATGACGAAATGAGTGAGCATAGTAACCCCATAGGTAGGGAACGCGGTAGCAAGATTAAGACAATTACAATATAGTGCTTCATGTAAATAAACCACATTTGTTGTCATTTAACAGAACATACGGGAATGCAAAGGAGTACACCAGAAGTGTCACCTTTTGCACAGCAACATACAGCCACCAAAACTGAAATAACCGCTGGACATACAAAAGTAGACTGCTTGGATGCCAAAATGGATGAATTGCTCCTCCAATTTGCCACCTTGAAATATGTTGTAGAAGAACATATTATGGGGAAAATAAGATCTCACTGCCCTACTTGCACATGCCCGCCTTCCACATTTCCCAGCCCCCATCCCGGCAAATTGCATGTCATGAGAGACGCTTCGAGGAGACCTCAATCCCTTCTTCCCCTCACCAGCAGCTTGTTGCAATGGCAAAATCCCCATTTTATGTATCTGTTTCTATTCCCCCTTCCCTTTCCAAATAGTGGCTATGAATGCGTTCTAATAAACATTGATATGTTAATGTGTACTGATTGTATATGTGCCTTTTCATTTGTTTTAAGAAGGCCAGATGGAGGAGTTGTACGACCGCCCAACCTGGCTGCCCTATGCGCAATCACAATGAAAGCATCCGTAGGAGGCCAGTACGGCCGCATGTTTGCATGAACAGAACCACCTGAGAGTAGTTGCAGGACCGTACGTTTGTCGGTCACACAACTTCGCACAAGTGTACCGTGTCCTGTGACGCCTGGTAACACCGTCCCTGGTCAAGATATGCGAAGAAATGTGTGGTGTGGTTGTAGTAGGTGGAAGCGCACACCCACGTCCTGCGAGTACCTTTGCACGTAAACATTCCACCTACTGTATCATGTTCACACCAAGCTTATGTAGACATTTTCAATGCACGTGTGCCATACATTTAAGTAGTCCAGGGATGGCAAGAGTATCCATAGGAGAGCTACGCACGTGGCCACAAAGTATTAAGGCTAATATACGTCCCACAGACAGGCATCCAAATGGAGAACAATGGCGACGTCACAATGGTAATGGAACAGCGCTGGGCATAGTCCATTATTTGGTGGACACGAGCCAGATCTGCCCACATCGAAAGAGGACAATTTTCTGCAATGTATGGAGTGTTACAGTGAGAGTGCACCCTTACATAGATCCTACACTCTTCCTTCTGCATGACGGTATTGTAGGGAAAGATTTAGGACCACTTTGCGGTGGCACATGCTCCACAACAGTCCGATAAAAGGGCACACCCAAAGAGTGCTCTGCAATCCCTGTTTGGCTTTCCAGGGAAGAGCAGCGGTGCACATTGTTTTTTGCATAAATTGCTTTCTCACCAATTGTGTGCCTGCAAAGTACCTCTCCAAGTAATGGCCACCAGAGCTTCTGCTACTACCTCTGACTCACGAGCACCCACACCCTCTCCGCCAACACCTCCTTCTGAAGGTCCTGAGCAAGGGAACAAGCATCATAATGTGGAGGGACATCAAAAAGGAATTACGATTAAAGTAGAAAGAATCCCCACTGCCTGCAGCCAGCATGAGTTGTGGGTGTGGAAACTATTTAGGACCGTTGGGGATGTGAAAAAATCTCATGCAAACCAGGTACAATGCACTGAGATAGTACTCAGTCGCGGAAAACCTGGCTTGTATAGCGATGGCACCACCTCCATGTGGCGGCACCTGACTGTGAACCACCAGGCAGGGTGTTTGGAGGGTTGTCACCTTCCAAGCAGGCAGTAGGTTATTTTCCTCTACAGCATCCTCCGCATCTGCTCCTGCCACCACTAGGGACTCTTCAGTGGGCCACCGCGTCCTGCAAGCAGCTTTTGAGGACATACACACTGCAACAGACCCATACCTTTCATAGGTCACTGTATTGTGAATATACTGTGACGTGGTTCTGGGAGCATGACAAAGAGTGTCCCCTACCCAAGTGAGATTCACCCCACATCTTCTACTCTCCACGTACAATTTCTTATCGCTGTGGTTTGTACCCTCTGCCAAATCTCTCCCTTCCATTGCTGGCTTTTGTGGCGTGTCTTATAACAACAGGAAAAATGCTACAGAACCTGAAGGGGGATGGGGACAAAAAGGTTATTTTCAGAGCCACCTTGCACTATAGAAAAATAGAAGTTGAAAGAACGCATGCAGGTGGTGGTGCAGCCTTTGAGCACCACGTACAGAGATGGCAACAATGGGCGGCGGGACTCCGGCAAACGCATTGTACGCATTTGTAAAACGCAGTAGTGGCTCTGAAAAGAGCCTTTTTGTGCTGTTTGTGTTTGCAACGTTGGAAGTGGTGAAGAACCACAGGGGAAATGCTTGCTATACTTGCAGGAAACACTGCACTGCATTTTTGGATATTACCCATAAACTGCTGATTGCGTACTATGATACGTAATGTTTTCATTGTGGAAGGAGAACATGCCAACGTCGTGCAAAAAATCAGAAACAGCTTTGTTCACATTGTGCTGTGATTTCTCTATTTGTGGCCCACACGAGGAAGAACGCAGCCACATCTGTCTCTGGGCAATGTGAGAAAAAGTGATGTGTGATTATGGAAAACAGTTCCATGAGTTGATGAAATGTCTCTAACATGCCCTAAACTGTTCCCTCCACAATGAACAAACATAATGTCTGGATGAGGAGTGTCACCAAACTGGCACAAAGAGGATCCACATGGAGCCACTTCATCCCATGTATTCCATGCCAGTGCACATCGACATTATGGAAACCAAGGTGCTCGCCCAAAAGTTACCATTTGTCCATAACAGCCATTGGTATATGGAAACGATTACTCTGTTCTTTTGTTCCATCAATTTTACAATGCTTTCCCCCATTAACGCACCTCCTATCAAATTTGTAAAAATCACACACAAAATGATCAGGCAGCCTTTCCCACCAAACTGACCCAAGTGCATACCTTGCAAGCATAATGACAGTTTCCTGCCTCATGTAGCAAGCATACATATGCAGAGAGGTACATGCAAATGCACAAACAAAAACATTCTGCTTAGCACACTGTACATCTTTCCGCACTTTTTTTGTCATCCTTCCACAATGCGAAGCACTGCATTTTGAATGTAAATAGGCCTAAACTAATATACACACGTGTTCCCAAGTCATTCAATACATTCCCAAATAACCCACCTACCCACTCAACAAACATGATTATGCTCCCAAGTGCCCATTCATATTGTAAGCCTTCCATTTATACACTCACTTCCTCTTCCTTTCAAGACATCCCCCTATAGTTTTGAAGAATGTTTTGCACACATGTAAACACTATGCCATTAGTCAACATATGTTGCTACAATCTTCTTATACAGGTACAGTACCCACCTCTCTCCGGAAAGCCACTGGAGTGTGCACTTCAAAATACAGCCTGCAATAAACCTACTCTCAGCAAGCAACATAGTAAGTACAATGCCATCATACTGGTGTATGTCTTACTAGGAGAATACACCGTTGTTGTATTGTAGCATTTAGATGTGCGGCCATCCACCAGTATGTACTTCATTGTTACTGGTGACACCTCTACAGGTGTTCAGTGTTTGTTATGTCGCCACCATTAGACTAATCCCCACATAGTAAGATACTGTCATCAACCGAAAGTTAGACACCACTTCACAGTGACACACTTCTAGTTAAATGGCTACCCTCCTATTGACCCACTCATGCACATTGCACACATATACTGAAGGCAAGCGTCCCCAGCCAGCACAATCCTCCCCGCAATGAGAGACAGTGACGGACTCTCCCAAGTTGGGAATAAAGCCAAGACAGAGTGCGGGTGAGCTTAAATGAGAGTTTATCAATCAGAATAGGGCATGCAAAGAACTCTGCAACCTCCGAGAGCGCTCTGTCTGACAATAGCAAAGACAGGCGTATTTATTTACAAAAAAACGTCATCAGTACCTACATACTATAAGCGGCACAAGTTCAATGGGATTGGGTGGCGATGACTAGCTATAGGTGCTGCTGCGATGTGGTTGGCCTTGGCTGGAGGACGTCACTTGTCAGCCTCGTGGGTTGGGCTGGGCCTGGCAGGTCAGCTGGGTTCATCCGGGTGGTGTTGTTGTGCCATTGTGGCCAGTGTCAGAGATGAATGTCCTTTCCTGACTTATTTGCCCTATGCCATGCACACCGCAGTCATTCAGTCATTGCAATGTTATCTCCTTTAGTAAATCTATCAATAGGTTATCCTACAGGTTAAGGCAACAGAGGAGGAATGCACCTTGTGAGGGGTTTGATGGTGATTTATCCGGGCATGGTTACCAGTGTCCTGTTTGACCGGTGCCATAGGTCGTGGGGTTAAGTCTCCGGGCATGGGACGGGCGGTACATGTCTTTCTGTCTCGTTAGAAGTTATTACGAATGGGCTGTTGTGTGTTACCACAGTATTGGGTGTCTTCGTTGCACCGGGTCATAAGTCTGAGGTGTTCCGGGGGGTTGTGGGGTTTACGAGGGGGCGCCTTGGATTTGTGTATTCAAGCGGAGGTTTACTGCTGGGCTGTAAATAATGCAGGTGGCAGGCCGTGGCCTTGGGTGCTGTAGCGGGGACTACAAATCTTTGAAGCGGCTCCAGCCTAGTTGGGGGAGGTGGAGCAGCGTGGCGCAGGCCTTAGCTCTCTTATTTGGCAGACTTTGCAGGGTGGGGGGGGAATGGCCTTGCACATATTCGCAAAGGTATTTTCCTCGTGTGTTGCCGACTTTCGATGCGAACATCATAAACATTTGAACATCCTTATAATACTCATTTGGAACATACATTTCAACTCACTACATGTCTCTCGAATAGAGCCAGTATAAGCACCTTACTAGTACATTATATTTTAACAACTACAGCATTTAGTAACATGCATATATATTTGCATTACGTGAGGTAGTAGGGTGGTCGGTGGAGCATAGAGAACGAGGCCCGCCATTGTACACGGTGGTAATGGCATATAAGGGCTGTAGATATATATATATATATATATATATATATATATATATATATATATACATGACTGGCACATTTGCCCGCGTCTCTTCACCCGAGCCTTATATACAGTGGCATTTGTCCTCCCCTGCACTCTAGCAGCATTAGTTCAGTTATGGCGCGGGACCGCGGGGTGTACGGTTTTCAATGATACATATGGAGAACAATTCCCCGGAAATGCTTTTTATCATTCGCGCACCCCTGCAGGGGTGTGGGTCCTCCATTGCTGGTGTAATGTAAACATGTGTTTCATACAATAATTACACAATTTTTACAGGTTTCTTTAGTAGAAGTAGTTTTATGGATAGGATACACGTATTGCAAGTAGTTTTGACATTCGTATTTGGGTATTCTTCTGCTTTCATCGGATGAGTATTCTACAGTTCTCCCCACCACCCAGGCCTTGCTGACCGGGTCATGCTGGGAGCAGTGATACACTGTGGACGGTGAAATGTTACAGTGTTAGTATCTTATGCTAGCTCATGTCCGTTTTGTTCATGGGAATAGGCTCACAGCGGATCTGCCAGGGTGCTGCGGCGACGGGGATAATTGAAACTCTCCGAGGGTGGGGGCCGCGCTACATTGCGCTGAGCTCACACTATCTTTGATAGACAAAATGGTTTCTGGGCCTAGCTAAATTCAATACGTGTGGGCAATGTCTTCAGCAGGTGAACCCTCCACCACCTGGGCCCGGGTGGTCTGAGGGAACGCCCAATGAGCCATGGCCCTCACCTGGGGAGGGGATGTAGGCAAGGGGGGTCTTTTGGACCACTCCTCCCCTACATTTCCCCCCTTTCGTTACTTAAGTAACAAATTATTTAACTCATTCAATCTCCTACACTTCTCTTCGTCCATAACTGCCTCATCCCATGCTGGTGTGCCTTTTATCGGGATCCAGGCTCTGCACACCCCCCTTAAGCTCTCACCCCTCCTAGCATATTCATCTGGGGTACAGGTTAGGTATATACATCCGCCCTCTCCTTCCAAGTCTACCCACACCTCCTGGTACCATTCTAGTATACGGGGCTCTCTGATGGTGGTGTGCCATAATTTGTCTATGATATCCTTGTCATGATACCTGGGCACTAGCTGATACCTGGGTGTATCATCAGTTCCGGTTTGTACCTGCACTTCCTGCATAGTTTGCATTGTCCCACGGGTGTTGCCCATTGTCACCATCATCATTGCACCATTAGGTACTGCGTTAGCACAACATCGAAGACCCACCTGGCACATGCAAAAAATTAAAAGGAGGAACACCACAGCTGGCATCAAAAATTTCACAGTCGTTCCAAGCCATGAGGGGACCCAGGAGAAGATGTTGTCGAACCACGTACTGTCTTCGGCTCCACCTTCCATTTTCATTTTTTCTCCTAGGTTGTGTACTGCTTCGATCACATGGGACAGGGAGCCGTTTTCTGCATCTTCGGAAGGTACGAAAGTGCAGCAGGCACTTCCAATTTTTCGGCAAACACCTCCATCCATCGCCGTCAACAGGTCCAAGACATACCTGTTTTGCATTGTCATCAGCCGTAAAGCCCTTAGTTCCACTTTTATTACGTTGAACCCTTCTTCAGTGTCATTTGCCAGCTGAATCAATTCCCAGCGTGTTATCTGGAGCCATTTTGCGTTTGCCCTTGCTTGGACGCTTGAGATGAGGGAAGCAAAGAATGTTTCTGCTGAGCTGAATAATTGATATCTGTCTGGGATCTGAGCCAACAGTTCTGATGATGCCTTTGATATGTAGTTTGATGCTCGTTTGTTACGGGTCAGCACCTCTTCCTTGCTCCCGGAAGATAGGACATACATCTGTGACTCCGCAGTCGGCTGGGCTGCACTCTGTTGTATGCGTTCCTGTGTCTTTTTGCTCCCATCAATGTGGCTTTCTGGTATAACCATTAGGGCTGAGTGCAGAGTGGCCATTGAGCAGCTGCCACTCCATGACGGGGGAAGGTGCAGGTATGCCTGGTTGCCGCATACCCAGTACGTGTCCATCAGGGCCGCTGTCCCTTTTCTCAGATCTGGGATGGTGAGGGTCTTGTTACAGTTTTTGTTCGTCCCCATAGAGGTTTTCCCCTCTCCTTTGAAACATAGTTCATAGTCTATTTTGTTTTGCAGTTTGAAGGGTTTTTCAATGGCGGTTACCCAAGTTAGTTTTGAGATGTGTTCCTTCCATACTGGTGTGCATGTTTCTTCTATCCATTGCAATTTCTCTGGTGCCACACCTCTCAGTGCTTCAGCTTTACACATTACTTCTTCATCCTTCCACTTGTTGTCCGAAAAAAGTGTCCCTTGTATTACAAAAAATGGTTCCTCCAGACATACCACCCCTGCCGTCTTCGGGTAGCAAGTTTTCTCGTTCTGCAGCATTCTAAAAGTAACTTCATGTGCCTGGAAGGTGTTCTTAATCCTGCACAACGTAAGATGAAGGAGACACTGGGCATCTATAATTGGCAACTCTTTGGGTAGCAATACTTTGGGTGTACCTGAAGCATGGGGAATGAGGGAGCAGACATAGCAGCTCTTGTTTGTTGTCTGTTTAGCTGTTGCACTCATATCCGCATACCATTTATTAGTCTGGTGGGGGTGTCGTGGGTCTTCCATTCTATCTAATCCTAACCCATAGTACTCATCATACTTCCTCCTTTCCGCTCCCCTTTTTCTCCTGTTACTTCTCTTCCTAATGTACTTCCCGGCTTCAGGGGTGATAGAAACAGTAGACCCCCCTTTCTCCTTCCCGCCCCCCTTACCCCAATCATCATATAGTATTTCATGTGTTGCTTTCATTCTTCCATTTTCTTCCATTCTATTATTTGACAATGTGTCTGTAGCTATGGGGGCAGGTTGGCTGGTAGGGGTGTTATACAACCATGATATGGCGGAGGGGTTTCGGTTGTTCAGACTGTGAGCATTGCAATTAGATATCTTTGGCGGGGACACTGTGTTATTTTGCATTTCACCCTGTAGCTCTTCGTTTTTTATCATGACAGCATTGCATGGCGTTGTATAATAACCCCATACAAGTTTCGTTCCGTCCCATACCAAGAAGTCACCTTCCTTATTATGTACACTTGTGGTTGCATTACTTGCAGTAGTGCTGTTAGTCCCTCCCCCCTCGTTTATCTCGATAGAGATAAACGCTATGAACCAGTATGTAACCAGGCCAAACATTAGTGTAAAAAACAATGTAATACACACTGATAGTCCACATTCATACGAATATCTGCATTTCTCAGTTAACCACTCTCTAATTCTAGTAAATGTATCCGTTGCAGGCTGCCCGTTAGATGCCATGGTAGTTCCTGTTTGAGAGATAAAAGTGCATTAAGTGCATGAATGTAAACATTTTGTGGGCACTACCAGTGCCAGTTATATATTGACGAGGAATGGAAGCGGGTAGGGTTGCGGGGAAGGGTATTCACAGACAAGGGTGTAAACACGGCATAATTTGATCACTTCATTAATTACATATAAGTCCACAAGATAAAAAAAAACATTTTTTTTTTTTGTTTCCCAGTAACATCTTAAAAAGAATGCAAGTATACTTATCAGTCATTTTCCCATTCAGGTCCGCTACTGTTACACATACACAAGTTCATATTCAAACATTCTGCCCAGCTGCATCGTTTGCTGTTGTCTGTGCCTCCTCATCTACCTCCTCTTGCACATTACTGTATGCTTTTTCGTACATCTGTCAAGTGTACCCAATATTTTAGGCCCTTAACTTTTACGGCTGTGGGCGTGCAGAACACTACCTCGTATGGGCCATGGAACCGTGGTGCATTCCATCGACGCACAAAACTCCTGACATAAATGAATTCGCCCGGCATCAGCTGTAGCTGTTGCACAGACTCCGTGACAGACCCTGTTATGTTTCCCTCCTCTCTCGTGAAGGGTGGAGAGAGCTGCTTTGAGATTGCGTGCGCTGCCCTTGTCAATTTCTTCAAATAGTCTGTGAACTCTTCTCCCAATATCGCGGCGCTTCTGTGTGCGTCTGAGTGTTCGCGCAGTGGAGAGTGTGCTGTGCACATTCGTCTCCCAGTCACGATCTTGTGCGGGGACAAATGGTGGTCTTTGCTTGGCTGATTTCTCAGCTCAAATAGCGCAAGGGGCAGACAGAAAATCCAATTCTTTTTCAATGAAAAGCACAGTTTCGATAACCTGCCTTTTAACAGTCCATTCATCTTTTCTACTACGCCATTACTTTGAGGATGGTAAATCGAACACAATTCATGATTTATTCCCAATAATGTAGTAACTTCCTTGAAAAGCTCATTTACAAAGTGAGTGCCATTATCTGAGCGAATAACGTCACAAATTCCCAAGCGCGGGAACACTTCCCTCACTAGGAACTTTGCAGCGCTCTTGGCATCAGGTCGTGCACACGGTCCTGCTTCTACCCACCTTGAGAATGGGCATACAACCACGATCATGTACCGTGCTCCATTACACCTTTCCCCCATGTCCGCGTAATCAATATGTAGCTCTCTGAATGGGCCAACGGGTTTTGGAATTGTTCCCCGGAGCGTGCGTAATGTCATACCTGAATTGTATATCTGACATGTTGTGCATTCCATCGCTAATCGAGATACGTGCGCCTGGAGACAGGGCACGAACCATTCTTCCTGTATTTCTGCTGCGATGTGCTGTTTGGTATTGTGTGCAGGGAAGTGTAGTTGTTGGAACGGAATTTCTAGTAACTTGATTGGCATTACCACTTTCCCTGAGTTATTTTGCCGCCACAGTAAGTCTGTCCCCAACTTGCTGCACCCTCGTTTTGTCCTCATCAATTTTTCATCTGCACTAGCTCCTTCCTGTAATTCTAGTATTTGTGATATAGGCATCATGTTGTACCCGTCTGGGGGCTCTTCGTTTGTCTTGTGCTGTAGCATGTACTCACCTGCTTCATATTTCTGAAAATAGGAAGCCTCCTTGGCAGCAGCGTCCGCTGCCGCGTTTCCCAACGACACAACGTCTGTGTTGGATGTATGTGCTTGGCACTTCACTATTGCTAGCGCAGTTGGGTTTCGTAGGGCCTCGATTAACTCTTTCAACAATTCTGCATGCTGTACTAGTGTTCCGTCTGCCCGTCGGAATCCCCTCCGCCCCCATCTTGCTAGACCTCCATGTACTGTCGTTGTCATGTAAGCTGAGTCTGTATATATTGTTACTGCGCAACCCTTTGCTGCATGTAGTGCTTCTATGAGCGCAATCAGTTCTGCTGCTTGTGCGGAGTAATGTGATGGGAGGCGGTACTGTACTAGTGTTTCATATTCACCGTCTTCTAACCTCACCACTGCCATGCCAACATGTTTTTCTCCTGTGTCCACATCAATCGATGCAGACCCATCCACAAAGTACACTTCCCCCTCGCTCAGGGCGTTCTCACACACCACTGTGTCCTCCCCTTGTTCTCCTGTGTAAGTTGCACAATAGTGGTCCTGCATGTCCTTTAGTGTGCATGCTTCTGTAATGAATGTTGCGGGGTTCACCGTTTTGCATCTCACCACATGGATATTGGCGCTAGACAATATGATCTCATAGACTGTTGCCCGCTGTGTCGTCAGTGTGCTTTTTGACCTCTCAAGTATTGCAAATAGTGAATGTTCCACCAACAATGTCACAGGGCATCCCATTACTATTGTGGCTCTTTTCTCAATCGCGAACGCGGCTGCAGCGAGTGATTGCTCGCACGCGAAATGGCCTTGCATCACGGCATCTAAAGTACCACTATAGTAAGCCAAAGGCTTGTGTCCTAGGGACGTCTTTTGTGTCAGAACAGCTGTCATGAGTGTTCCCTTGCAGTGCGAGAATAGGTAAAATTCGCGTCCATAATCAGGATTTGCTAGCACTGGAGCGCTTGAAATTAACGCTTTTAATGATTTGAATGACACGCTCATTTCTACTGACCATTCTATTTTTTTATTTTCCTGTTGTGCTTCTTTGAGTGCTTGTAGTAGGGGTCTCGTGTATGCTGCATAGTCTAAAATCCATGCTCGGCAATAGTTGCACATTCCCAAGAACTTCTGCATGTCTTTCACTGTTGTGGGCTCTGCTACTGATTTTATCGCTTCTACCCTGTCGGGGATTATTCTTTTTGAACTTTTGATATCAGCTGTCCCAAGTATAAGACCTCTGTCAGACAGTACTGTAGCTTTTCCTTGTCCACCTTGTACCCCTTATTGGCCAATAGCGTCAGGAGCGTTGTTGAATCCTTTCTACATGTTTCTTCGTCTTGTGCACATACTAGTAAATCGTCTACGTACTGAATGATCGTACTCTCAACTGATAGGTTTCCCAAGTCTTCATGCAATATGCGGTTGAATATGCTTGGGCTCTCACAGTATCCCTGCGGTAATCTGCAGTGTTCATATCTCTTTCCCCCCAGTGTGAATGCTGTCAGGTATCTACTCTCTTCAGCCAGGGGGATTGAGAAAAATGCGTTTTTCAAGTCAACTACTGTGAAATGCGATGCCGTTTTTGGGATGCTGCATAATATTGATGCAGGGTTCGGGACCAAAGGGAACTCTTTCTGAATTACATCATTTAGGGGGCGTAAATCCTGTATCATCCTCCAAGACCCTCCTTTCGCTTTTTTGATTGGATATATACATGTGTTACATGGGGAGTTTGAAGGCACTATTATCCCTTGTGCTAGTAGTGCATCTATTGTCTCTTTTATCCCTTGCTCAGCTTCACGGGACAATGTATACTGTTTCACTCGTGGTAGAATTGCTCCTTGCTTTAGTCTTATTATTACAGGTTGTACTCCATGCAACAGGCCTACATCATGGGGGCCTGTTGTCCACAAATTATTTGGTACGAGTCTCATGTCATCATCAAAGAATGACGGTGGTGCTCCTACCACTGCCATCAGTTGAGCAGGGATTTCCCTAGCTTGAATCAAAATGTCACAGGGCATCGCTATTTCCATTACAATTTCACCATCCCCCTCTGCATCGGAAAAGAGATCCTCATCTGTTAAGTCTCTTAGGGCGATGTTGGCGTTCGTGCACAGTACTGTACGCCACTCGCATCCTTCCATATCTACTCCAATCACCGCAATCCTTTTCGCTGATACCTGTACAGCGTGCAAGTCTAATGATACCACTGACCCTGGTGCTGTGTCGGGGCACACTATGGGGCAGAAGAGGAATTCTGCTGGAATCCTCCAATCCATCTTCCTCAGCTCTGGAACTATGAGGGCCAATGTCTGTAGCCCTTCAATAAACATTTCCTCGTTTTTCGGCAAAACTCGTACTTCTTGTGTGGTCGTGTGGGCATGTACTACCAACATTGCACGCAATGGGCATATTCCAGGTGTTGAACACACTATACCTCTCTCAGTGAATGATATAGTCATGTTGAGTTTACTCAGGAGATCCCTTCCTAGTAAATTTATTGGTGAGTGTTCATAATACAGTAAGGGTGTCTTTACAGTCTTCCCCCCCACTGTTACGTCCAATGCTTCTGTGTAAGGAACTTCAATTACAGCCCCAGAGAACCCCTGCGTCTCTAACTTCCGGTTAGATAACGGGAACCGGCCCTCCCTGATACATGATTTCTCCGCTCCCGAATCCACCATGAATATGAACTGCTTGTCTCCTATCTGCGCCCCTACCAGTGGTTCCTCTGCTGCATCGTAGGTGGTAGATAGAACTGGACACGCAAGTGTTCTCTGTGGGCTGTCCTATGCAGGGTGTCTCATCGCCCCCCTTCATTAAAGACACTTCCTGAAATTACTGACACGCCGTTGTAGGGTGCTGGTGCGGGGGCCCCATTTGCTGCTGTCGCAAAAGGGTTGCCTGGCGTGTACTGCAAGTTGCCATTGTTTTGTGGGTGGTTCTGTGTTCTATACTGGTGCCCTTGTTGTTGCTCATTATTACCTTGGCCTGGGTTTCTCGGGTGTTGTTGTCCCATTGGAAGACCATATGGGCTTCCCGGGTGGGGAGGCCATACTGTTCTACTTCTTGGAACCCGTGGTTGGGTCTGGCTCTGCACTCCCTAGAGTAATGCCCCCATCTTCCGCAGTTCCAGCAACTCCCTTGTGCACCTCTAGGGCCCTGCCATCCATTTCCTCCCATTCCCCCGAACCCCGGTCCACTTCCTCTTCGGCCCCTGTACCCACCTCGTCCCCCTCGAGGGGTCCACTCTTGCCACTGCGGACCTCCGCCTTGCTCCTGCTCGTTCCACTGCCGCTGTCCTGCTCCAGCCCAATTAGTTGTCATCCTTCCTTGTATTGCTATCAGCCCCTCCGCCTCCTCATCTCCCTCCCTGCTGTGGGGGAGTGCGGCTACAGCCGCTGCGACCTTCACCAACTTTGTCTGCACTAGTTTTGCTTCGTCTGCCAATCTCTTCTGCGCCACCTCCTTCTCTCTTTCCTTTATTCACTTACAATGGTGTACTATTATGCTCTGGATCTCAGGCCATCCCTTTGCTTCAATACCTGCTATCTTGTCGAGCGCCTTTTGCACTTCTTTTGGGAGCCCTCTTTTTATAATGAAGTAAAATAAAGATGTCGATTGATACCAGGGCGTGCCCGTTTCTGTTCTCCACATCTCTTGGACCCGAAAAATGTAATCCATAGCCTCCTCCCCGTCATTCATTGTACACTGCATTACTGACTGTAAGTCTGGCGTATCTGGAAACGTTTCTCGCAAGGCATCCCACACTCTTGCACGCACTGTGTTAAAGGAGGCCCCGTCATGGCGGTCGCAGTCTAATGTTACTCCCGGGAAACCGGCCTTGACCCATACTCTATCAGCCTGATCCCCCACTGCTGATACAAGCAAGCTCTTCACATCTCCTATCGCTAGGGGTACCCCAGCAGTGTGTTTCTCAAAGACGTATATCCACTTACTTGCCCCTCCCGATAACGGGGGCAATAGCTTTAATAAATTGGCTTTATCCATCTGAGCCCATGGGATATAATTCAGCCTCCCTCCTCCCCTATGTATCAATGGGAGCTGTAGCCTTCCTTTTGTCGTTGCATCTACACCCGTTTTGGCTGCTGATGTTCCCAGTAATGCCATTTTCCCCACCCTATTCCTTAATCGCCCCGTCCACTCATCATCCAGTGTTCTCATTGAACATGTACCATCTACCCCTTCACTTCCCCCTCCCATTGCCATGCTCAATCGGTCGCTTTCTTCTAAATCGTCCCTTATATCACATAGTAGTTCCTCTCTGTCCCCTATATCCCTTTCTTCATTATCAATACCTCCCTCTCGTGTCCCTACTTCGATTATTCGTGTCGGTTCTTCCTCAAATCTAAACAGTATCTCACCTTTCTTCCACCCATCTTCAAGTGTTCTATTCTCACTCGGCGCTCTAGACGTGCATCCTGATCTTGCTGCATTAAGTGCTGTCTGTTCACATATGTCTTTTATCCTTGCAAGCTCATCTTTCACTATTGAGAGTCTTGATTGTAAATCATCTGTTAGCTTTTCTATGTCCACCCTTTGTGTGCATGCCTGGGCTCGCTCCCTTGTACTTTCATATGGCGGGGGTGCCGTTGGCCGGTGGGGTGTAGTAGTTGTCAGGGGAGGAGGGACATAAGTGGGGTCACTGTACCCTTCTGCGGGCACAGGCTTGTTTAATATTGGGTACAAGCTTATTACCTCTACTTGTGGCTCTATATTTGACGATTCTTTACCATCTTTTTGCACACCCACACTTCCCTTTCTTCACTAACAGCTACTACGCAATGCCTACCAAAATGCAACTCCGTAGAAAGCAATGCAGAAAGAGAGCCACGCAAACTAAAAACACAGAAAGTAGCCATCCACTGCAAGCTGTAGGTGAACAGTAAGTTGAAGGAGAAGAGGTAATTCAGTCATTAAGGAAAACGAATGCATCTAACAGTAAAGATAGTGTAGTTGATCTGTCAAAATGTGAGAATGAAAAGAAAACCACTAAGTGCAGTGCAACGCACGCTACTGCTAAGAGAGCAGTTACAAATGGTAATGCAACCACAAGCAAGCATTCTAAAAAAGTAATTTTACAGAAAATGTTCCACCACAAAGACCTTCAGAACCTTATAAATAGAGGGCAGAAATCACGCTCAACCCTCAAAACCTACCGCAGAAAAGTCATCCTAGAAGCCCTTGTAGACAGTGCAATGAGTATTAAATGGAAATTGTTTATAGTAATTTTGAACAGAATGAAACCACAAACAAGATTAATTTGTAAATTGCAAGCACTACTTCGAAACAAATGCAATGTCAGCATAGATACCTTTGGCCACATCTGTACAGGTGAGTGGAGTCACACCACCAACACAGAGCCATACTTCAATGAAGAATCATACAAACAAGAACAAACAACCCAAACTGCCTTACATCGGAGTGGACAAGGTTATGAAAAGATACACAATACTATAATGGGAGAGGAAACAATACTTTCAGAAAAATCCCCATCAATCCAGATGTCACTCTCCATTCCACCAAAGCAACACGCCTCACCCACAAAAGGCCTTGCACATCAATGTGTAACGTTCACCAATGTTTAATCAAATCTTTGCAGCAATTCCTCAAACATTATGTCAAAGGCTGCGACAAAATAAAAATAAAAATACTACAAACTCTGGACTCCTGTCCACTGCCAAACTATACTGGAATACAGGACATTCCTTAGCCTGTATTTCTGGACCTGCTTGCAGAAACACCTTCCACCATATCAAAATGTTAGCAACCCACCATTAAACAATCAGAAATCTAGTTTACAAACTGTACTATGCAAACAGTCCAGCTTTAGCACTCCAACATTTAAATGATATCCTCCTACACGGTACAGCCACACAAGGGCTCAATGAAATAGAGCACATCCAAAGGAAATATTGTGGAACTGAAGAACACTTAAAAACTCCAGCATTTTCAGACAGAAGTACTGACAACTGTGCAGTTATCAGCATTTTATATCACACATACAGAAAAGAAATACAAAAGTTCAAAAGCACATCTGCTGAAATGCCAAACCAAGTATGTGTGTGTTTGTTGTAAAACTTTCAATAGAAAGAGCACCAACACTATAGAAATAATGCAGCAAATAGAAGGCACTGAGGAATCCCAATGGTTTCAATTAGCTATGTACCTTATAGCTGAACACAAATACGAAATTACGAACACCTCCATACTGTGCACATACTGTACTGCAAAATAACCAAAGGCCTTCACGGGCAATTAGTAATCATTTGGAACTATTTCCACTGCCAAATGCACTGCCGCAGCTTCACTTGTATGAGAGCATTATAATCCAAACAGTGCACCCATTTCAAGCAATAATACGACTTCAACCGAAAACTGCAAAATTGCCTCCCACCAAATTACAGAGAGGCATTTGTGGTAAAGTAGTTAATTTACCATTAGATCTCAAGAAAATGTAGACACTGTACAAGGTCAAAGGCCAATACCAGAATCTTTGATTATCCTGGTAAACAGTGTACCTACAAAAGACAAAGAAATTTGGCAGCAACTAGTGGACTTATCCAAAGTTATTGAAGCATTGCAATACCTTAAAGAAAACAAGCCAAAGGAGCACCAATCAGTATATGGGAAAAAAGTGTGGAAGCACAAGCATTTCCTCTGCTCTTCCTGACTGGAAATGATGGAAGATATGATGAAAGAGGCACACAAATAACAGCATCAGAATACCGCTGATTACGAATGTACTCTGAACACCCTAGATTTAGACAGAACGTGGAGTACATATTCCACCTGCTCTTTGAAAGTGAACTGGCAACGCTATGTTATGGAGTTACTCATACATTAAAAACAGATTCCAATTTTCAAAACATGTCTGCGACAAAGCTACTTCAAAAGGTGCAAGAGAAGGACAAAGTTTTACAATCAAGTATTACAAATCTCTTGGCAAACATGCGTGGTACAAAGGAGTACTGGTTCCAACGGCACACAGATGTACGGTATATGCTATGCAATCTTGGGCCACCCACATGGTTTGTCACTTTAAGTTGTACATAGTACGCATGGGCAGAGTTGCACACTTTCGTACGCATAGAAAACAAAAACAAAACAGTTGTAGACATACATACACCACGGGAGCGTTGCCTAGATCCAGTAAATGTTTCACACTACTTTCATCATCACTTCATTGCCATGCTGCACTTCATTTGAAATAAAGCACTTCCTCCCCTCGGAGAAGTGGAACACTTCTTATGGAGAAATAAATATCAAGCCAGAGGAGCGTCACACATCCACATGCTTTTGGGGATTAAAAATGCTCCTAAATTTTGTGAGGAGAGTGATGAAACTGTTTTGCAGTTCATTCACAAATATGTCACTTGCGGAATCCCTTCGGAAAGTACACATAGTGACCTACGAGTACATATTTTGCAATTCTAAAGACACAAGTGTGGCAAGTTTTTTCGATGCAAATACAAAAACAGATGCAAATACTACACCAAATGCCACTTTGGTTTCCCTAGACTAGTTTCAACAACAGGCAAAGTAAACAGCTTCATGTCTTCAGTTTGACACAGTGTGAAAGGAAAATCTCCTAAGAACACATACTGCATAAAAAGGAGTGAAGAATGAAATTACATCAATGATTAAAAAGCAATTATTGCCCTCCTATGGAATGTCAATGTTGATGTACAGTACAGTGTAGACAATTCCACTGAAGTTGCACAATATGTCACCGCCTACTTAACCAAAGCAGAGAAAACAGAGCTCAAACACCTCTGGGAAGACATATCCTCTGACAAAATACTGGCACAGAAATTGTACAGCTTTGGCATTATAATGCTGTCCCATAGAGATTGTGGTAGCTACGAAGCCACTGACCGTTTAACGGGCACCACCTTATTTGGGAAATCTGACAAGATAGTGTGTCTAAGACTTGGGCCTCCTGCATCCAGAAAAGAGTACTTAAATCATATGAAGACATACAAACAATAGCCAAAAGCGATCCCAACTGCCAGGACATTTTGAAGAATAACTTATTGAACACTTACTACCCAAACAGGAGTATTATTTTAGAAGCCTTGTGCCTGTATCAGATAGCCCAAAACTTTGCATACAAAAACAGCATTTAACCAAATGAGGAAAAGGATAGATACAGAGTGGAAAATTGTGAAGGCAGCCTGGTGAACCTTACCAAATGCAGCTTAATTAATCATTTGAAGTTGTCATTAAAAACTCCTCAACACAACGCACTGTACTACATGGCTCTACTGCAACTTTTCAAACCATGGAGAAAAGAAGATTTATTAGACACCTTCACCTCCTATGAAGATGCTTTCAATGCCAGTGAAATTATGATTACAATGAAAACTTTACATGCTACAAAACCATATTGGACAATGAACGCCAAGAAGAAGAAGAACTTCAAGCACAACTAAATGTAGACACTTCTGAGAGCAGTGAACCTTCTCAAACAGGCAGCCAAGAACCACTTGGACAGCCACTCATAGCAAATGAGGCAGAATTAGCCATGACAGAAGTAACCACCACTATGCTTCAGTATGAGCACTGTGCAGAAGAGTTGGCAATACTGAAATCCCAACTAAACAATGAACAGCGTACCATTATTGTTGAAGTAAGTGAAACCATTGAACATGGTATACAGCACAGAAGTAAAACTTGCACCTGTGACAACTCCAGACCTGTCCTGCTCTATGTAAGTGGTGATGCTGGGTCAGGTAAAATATTCCTAATACAAATTATCAGTAAATACCTCCAACAATTAACAAACAACAACCTTTCTGCTTTTGTAACCACCCCTACAGGTTTGGCTGCCTAAAACATAGGTGTAGTCACTCTACACTGATTGCTACTCCTTCCAGTAGAACACCAACACAAATTAGAGTACTATATACTTTCTTCAGTATCTGCTATGGAGCTATGCAGAGTTTTGAAACAAATAAAAATGCTTCTAATAGATGAGGTTAGCATGGTCTCCAACCTAAGGTTGGCTTTGATTCACCTCAGATTGCAAGAGGTCCTCAAAACAGACTACGAAGACATCGTTGGAGGAAAACATGTGATTGTTTTCAGAGATCTCCTTCAATTAACACCAGTCAAAGGTGAGCCTATCTTCAAAACCTCAAGACACAAAGAGTGCCATAAAAGTCTTGGAAGCATCAGGAATGTATATGCAACATTTTCAATACAGAGAACCAACTGAAAACATGTGTCAGTCTGAAGACCTCACCTACGCCAACATTTTTAAAAAACATACGGATTGGTGTACTATCAAAGGAGGTGCAGTCTACCGTCAATACTAGATGCATCCATGAACTGTAAGTGTGTGACACATGTGCTACTGATGTCATGGAACAATTAGCTAAGAAAAATGTCAGCTGTATGTCCTTAATGCCAACTTTAGCAAGCTGTGCACAATTTAATTCAACAATGCTGCAAAAACAAAAACAACCACTAGTGGAAATTCATGCCACAAACAAACTGGACGTACACGGTATGGCAATACCTATGTGTCAACAAGGCATAGCACGACTACAAACCTTAGAGAACTCTATCTCGAACACCGCTGGTTTGGAGAACATTTTAACATTAAGTGTTAACTGTAGAGTTATGCTAAAGCATAACATTGACATAGAGCAAGGTTTAGTTAATGGAGCACATGGTACAGTTGTTGGCTTCCAGACATACCCAAGTGACAACAGCATTCAGTTTGTAAAAATCAAGTTTGACAAACTTTCAGATGTCAAAAATATAGGACTCACATTGGCGCGATTCCTTCTTTTCATTGACATGTATGTATGCAGAGAAAAGTTTTCTCTGTTGCTAGTTTATGCAGTAACTATTAATACATCGCGAGGTCCCACCTTAGATCAAGCATTGTTTGATAATGGCAGCACAATCTTTAAATGAGGCATGAGTTACATAGCACTTTCACGGCTATGTACACTGGAATGACTGTATCTAGTAAATTTTGATGCAACTGCTGTCAGTGCAGACATTCCTTGCATCATAGAGTACAATAGACTATGTACACTGTACACACCCCATCTGAAAATGTACCCTATTCCTCAGAAACCAAAAGGTTTGAAAAGAAGGCTCCTTCAATCAGGAGTTGTAAATGATTTGGCAACAGTACCATCAAAGTACAATACAACAGGTTTTCATTTCTATGCAAATGTAACAATGAATGTTCTTTTCCTAAAGCCAGCAATTGTGGAAAACATTTATTTAAATGACGCAGACCAGTTGTGTTTTCAAATGCTCGTCCTTCACAGAAATGCAGTAAGTAAGTAATCCTGACACCATTTACAGTGTCTCAGGAATAAGGTAAGAATTGGACTACAGTGCTGGAATGGTGAAATTCACTTTAAACCGACAAGAAGATCCACAGGAATTTCTAATGTACTTTCTATAAATACTGGAAAGGAAAAACATACTCTTAAATGAAATCTTTCACATTTCCTACATGTGGAAACATACATGCACTCCGTGCAACTGTGTCATTCAGGAATAAGTCCCTAACAAATGCTTTGTGTATGTATCAATACCTAACTGTGACTCCATTCGATTTCAGCAACTGGTGCAAAATGCAAACCATAGCATGTTGGGTATGTTGTGCAATTATGATAATCGTTTGACACTACATTACACTCACATAGTCAATATGTAATATTAATGCTCCAAAGATACAATGCTGATGGAACCAAAAACAACTGCAAACTTACTGCCTTCACACACGGACAGGTATCACTTGGCAAGAAAACCTTTCCAACAGTAGCCATAATCTACCACACAGGCCACTCAACCAGTGGAGGCCACTATACTGCAAACATTAGAAAGCAATGGTCATGGTGGAAATATAATGATACTTCCATCAGTTCAAAGCAGAGATTACCTGCAAATCTTGAAAATGCTTACTTAATATTCTTGAAGCCAAAATGTACTCATTGATGTACAAACCTACTATACCTCACTTCCCAGCACCAACCAGTACATTTGTAAGTGGATAAAAAACATTTTTCCTTCCACACTGTTGACCTAAAGCAACTTAGCATACTCCAAGCATTGACAGAATGCACTAAAGTGTTTGTTGGACATTTTTATCCCCAATGAACCTAATGAATACACTCACACAAACAATACGTGTACACAAATGTCATGCCTGCGCCATGGGCTCATTCTCAATTTGGACTATATGTTTATCATTTATTTACAACAGACTCTTGGATCTATCTATATTTACTTTGGAAACTTTATTTCCCATTTGCGAGACTTTGCTGCTTAATTATTATTTCCAACAAACTACGCATACCATAATGCACCTGGCTACAAGCATTGATTCCTGGCTGTTCCTATTGGTTATCAATGGAACTACACCCCCCAGAAGCCCTAGAGACTTGCCCTGCTTCCACCAGCCCAGGAACAGAAAGGGAGGTGGCCTATTGCCTGTAGGTGTGTTTAGCCAGGTGCAACCAATTAGCCTGCCTCTGTGCTGGGCTAGGCAGTATAAAGGCTGCTGCCTGCAGTGGCTCAGCCTCTTGCATCTGAGAGTTCTTCCTCCACCTTTTGCTTCTTTCTACGGATCTTGTATGCTGCTTACCTTCACTCCTGCTTGGACCCTGCCTTGTTGCTTGCTCCACCCTGCTGCCTCCAGCCATAGCCTTCCAGGCTCCCTGCCTCACAGCCCTGCTCCTCTCGGCTCTCCACACTGCAGCTGATCACGCTCTGCTGCCTTCCAGTCTCCGCCCTTGCCCTGTCGGGCTCTTCACATTGCAGCGGATCACGCTCTGCTGCCTTCCAGCCTTCGCCCTTGCCCTGCCGGGCTCTCCACATTGCAGCCGATCACGCTCTGCTGCCTTCCAGTCTCCGCCCTTGCCCTGCCGGGCTCTCCACATTGCAGCCGATCACGCTCTGCTGCCTTCCAGTCTCCGCCCTTGCCCTGCCGGGCTCTCCACATTGCAGCGGATCACGCTCTGCTGCCTTCCAGCCTTCGCCCTTGCCCTGCCAGGCTCTCCACATTACAGCGGATCACGCTCTGCTGCCTTCCAGCCTTCGCCCTTGCCCTGCCGGCCTCTCCGCATTGCAGCCGATCACGCTCTGCTGCCTTCCAGCCTCCGCCCTTGCCCTGCCGGGCTCTCCACATTGCAGCCGATCACGCTCTGCTGCCGTCCAGCCTCCGCCCTTGCCCTGCGGACCCTCTACATTGCAGCTGATCACGCTCTGCTGCTTTCCTGCCTCAGCCCTTGTCCTCTGGGCTCCCTGCCCTGCAGCCTGCCTCACTCCGGCTGCCTTCAGCCCTTGTCTTCTGGGCTCCCCTGCTCTGCAGCCTGCCTCACTCCGGCTGCCTTAGCCCTTGTCCTCTGGGGCTCCCTGCTCTGCAGCCTACCTCTCTCTGGCTACCTACAGCCCTTGTCCTCTGGGCCTTCCTACTTTGCAGCTTATCCCGCTTCGCTGCCTACTACCTACCTTTTCTGCTGGGTTCTCGGCCTAGCAGCTCTCTACAGTCCTCTGCTACCTTCTACGTTCATCGGCCCTGTCCCTCAGGGTTCACTCCTTACTGTCCGGCCCTTACGGGATCCTTGCCGTGCAGTCTGCTTTACTCTGCTGCCCTAAGCCCTTTTCCAGTGGGCGTTCTACCTTACAGTCCTACCCCTGTGGGCTTACTCATTGCTTTCCTGCTCCTCTGAGCTCTCAACCTTGTTCCTTACTGTCCTCTGCTATCCTATCCTGTTACACGACTTTCCTTTCATTTCCTTCTGCTAGTTTGCTATCACCTCATTTACTGGATTTGTCTGTAGTATCTTCTCTTGTACTGTTTGTAGACCCTTTTGTACAGAGCTTGTCTGTTGGTTCCCATCAGTCAACCTCTGCCCCTTCCCTTGTCCTGTTTCTACATTACAGACACCCAGAGCTGCTGTTCCAAGTCATGAGCAATCAGCGTGGGCCTCTGTTATAGCAAACTGTGCAGAAGGCTAGAGTATTTCCAAGGTTCGTGGAATACTCTTTTCCTATATCTGCATACACCCAAAGAGGGTATTCATTCTGTATCTTTTCCCTTGCTCCTCTTGCCTACTCTTCGTTCTCTTTCCTTTCCGCTGTGTGTGTTCTTGTCTGTCCACTTTATTTTGCACAACAACCCAAACCCTTTCTGGGTGTCCTGTGCCACTCTTAATAGAGTGCCATTCCTGACAGAATGCAAGAGCCACAAATTTCTTGTTCCATAGGCCGGAAAGGCACACACAGAACAAAGATGCTTTCCTTTCGGTTTAAGAAACCTTTGCATAAACCTATGGTTTCCCTAAAGACAGCAAACAAGAACCTTAGTCTAAAGGACAGTCTCGCCTTAGTAAACAAAGATTTACAAACACGGTACTATACTCACTGGCTAGCTGACCCTTCTTCCATGTACAATTATTATGACATCTGCGACTATGACCCGCAGTCCTTATCTGTTGCAGAGCTACAGCAAGAAAATGAATTCCTACAGATCTTGTTAAACCAAACAGTGAAAGACACTCCTGCGTCTTCTGACAAGCCTTCTAACACCGCAACAGCCAAGGATATAGCACTCATTGTGGGAGAGTCTAAACCAGAATACGCTGTTGCCAGAGTGATATGCGCAAGATCAGCTTGGCAAGCTCCCCAGAATGCTGGAAACCCTTATTTGACAGGACAAGGCAGTCATTATCCTGAGGTTTGTGCATCTGGTCCTGGGTACAAAAGACCTATACTAACCATCGGTTGTCTTAATGCTTCCACAGTATCTACTAACCACAATAACCCTAAGGTCAGTCTTCCCATTGCTACAACCAAATTTTCTGCCACACCAGCTTCTGAAGCTTTAGATCAAACTAATGATACTTACCTGCTACACAAACAACTCCTACGCCTTAAAAGAAAGACCGAAGACCTCTATGATGACTTTGTTTATTTGCATTATAAGAATCTTATGAAGGGACACAAGTCACCAGACCATCTGACACTATGTCCAACACCTGACATCTTATCTTTAGAGATCGACATGATAAGGCCTGGAATTGCCATACAGAAAAGTATACAGACTTATACCAAGCAGATGGAAGACCTAAATATAGCATATGTATCCCTTCTAAAGACTGACACAGCTCTTTCACCCTCCAGCCACAGAAACTCAGGTTGTTGTAATGACAGAAAAGAATTAACTCCTCCGGTGGGTCAAATCACGCACACAGCCATTACACCACAAAACAAGGGTGGTCTTCTGATTGGAAATCCCTCTGAGTCAAAGGATGGTTCAGCCCTCACCCTTGCCTATTGTCCAGTACTCACACTTACAACCTCTTCTGAAATGACAATGGCAGCTGAAGAGACTGGCGCAGTTCACACCGAGCATGCTGAGTTGGCAAGCGGGGCTTGCCAAAGTGTGGCTGTGCTATCAGACAACACTCTTGAGCAATCAACATCTTCAGTTTCTTCGATACCCCCTGAATCGCCAGTGGTTGTGGTACCCGATCTACCAGTAGTTGCAACACCTGAACTATCTGTAGCTGCTACAGCACCCGAACTTCCAACTGCAATCCATGATCTTCCTGCTGCTGTGGTTCCTAAACTCCCTGTCACATTTGAGACTCCTCAAGTCTCTGCTGCAAATCTTGAGGTTGCTATAGCTACTGTGATTCCTGAAGCTACTGCTAATTCTGATGCTCCCGATGCCAAGATTTCTACTTCCTTCGCAGCTGTGCTCACTGCAGCAGAATCCTCTGCTACACAACCTGATCCCTCAGCACCTTCTCTTCCTGATCCTACATCCGCCATGCTAACTGTTGCAGGGTCAGCGAAGGGTTTTCCTGTTAAGACTACTGCTCCAGTTGTTTCTGCTGGTGTATCTATAGCACTAAGACTGCCAGACTCTACTCTACCAGTCTCAGGTGCGTTCCAGCCCGCTGGCTCTCTCATGACACCCACACACCCAGTTGCTACCGCCTTGATACTCTCTACAGCCATTCAAGACTCTCACCTTGCAACCCATTTCTGGTGCTTCATGTTTTGCCTTTTTGGAGTAAGACTCTTGTACGGTGTGACAGACATTCTTCCTATAGGTCGGTCTTCAGGGAACCTGGAGAGGGGCCTGGAGAGGGGAATACTGTCATGCCTGCGCCATGGGCGCATCCATTTACGCTCAATTTGGACTATATGTTTATCATTTATTTACAACAGACTCTTGGATCTATCTATATTTACTTTGGAAACTTTATTTCCCATTTGCGAGACTTTGCTGCTTAATTATTATTTCCAACAAACTACGCATACCATAATGCACCTGGCTACAAGCATTGATTCCTGGCTGTTCCTATTGGTTATCAATGGAACTACACCCCCCAGAAGCCCTAGAGACTTGCCCTGCTTCCACCAGCCCAGGAACAGAAAGGGAGGTGGCCGATTGCCTGCAGGTGTGTTTAGCCAGGTGCAACCAATTAGCCTGCCTCTGTGCTGGGCTAGGCAGTATAAAGGCTGCTGCCTGCAGTGGCTCAGCCTCTTGCATCTGAGAGTTCTTCCTCCACCTTTTGCTTCTTTCTACGGATCTTGTATGCTGCTTACCTTCACTCCTGCTTGGACCATGCCTTGTTGCTTGCTCCACCCTGCTGCCTCCAGCCATAGCCTTCCAGGCTCCCTGCCTCACAGCCCTGCTCCTCTGGGCTCTCCACACTGCAGCTGATCACGCTCTGCTGCCTTCCAGTCTCCGCCCTTGCCCTGTCGGGCTCTCCACATTGCAGCGGATCACGCTCTGCTGCCTTCCAGCCTTCGCCCTTGCCCTGCCGGGCTCTCCACATTGCAACCGATCATGCTCTGCTGCCTTCCAGTCTCCGCCCTTGCCCTGCCGGGCTCTCCACATTGCAGCCGATCACGCTCTGCTGCCTTCCAGTCTCCGCCCTTGCCGTGCCGGGCTCTCCACATTGCAGCGGATCACGCTCTGCTGCCTTCCAGCCTTCGCCCTTGCCCTGCCAGGCTCTCCACATTACAGCGGATCACGCTCTGCTGCCTTCCAGCCTTCGCCCTTGCCCTGCCGGGCTCTCCACATTGCAGCCGATCACGCTCTGCTGCCTTCCAGCCTCCGCCCTTGCCCTGCCGGGCTCTCCACATTGCAGCCGATCACGCTCTGCTGCCGTCCAGCCTCCGCCCTTGCCCTGCGGACCCTCTACATTGCAGCTGATCACGCTCTGCTGCTTTCCTGCCTCAGCCCTTGTCCTCTGGGCTCCCTGCCCTGCAGCCTGCCTCACTCCGGCTGCCTTCAGCCCTTGTCTTCTGGGCTCCCCTGCTCTGCAGCCTGCCTGACTCCGGCTGCCCTAGCCCTTGTCCTCTGGGGCTCCCTGCTCTGCAGCCTACCTCTCTCTGGCTACCTACAGCCCTTGTCCTCTGGGCCTTCCTACTTTGCAGCTTATCCCGCTTCGCTGCCTACTACCTACCTTTTCCGCTGGATTCTCAGCCTAGCAGCTCTCTACAGTCCTCTGCTACCTTCTACGTTCATCGGCCCTGTCCCTCAGGGTTCACTCCTTACTGCCCGGCCCTTACGGGATCCTTGCCGTGCAGTCTGCTTTACTCTGCTGCCCTAAGCCCTGTTCCTCTGGGCGTTCTACCTTACAGTCCTACCCCTGTGGGCTTACTCATTGCTTTCCTGCTCCTCTGAGCTCTCAACCTTGTTCCTTACTGTCCTCTGCTATCCTATCCTGTTACACGACTTTCCTTTCATTTCCTTCTGCTAGTTTGCTATCACCTCATTTACTGGATTTGTCTGTAGTATCTTCTCTTGTACTGTTTGTAGACCCTTTTGTACAGAGCTTGTCTGTTGGTTCCCATCAGTCAACCTCTGCCCCTTCCCTTGTCCTGTTTCTACATTACAGACACCCAGAGCTGCTGTTCCAAGTCATGAGCAATCAGCGTGGGCCTCTGTTATAGCAAACTGTGCAGAAGGCTAGAGTATTTCCAAGGTTCATGGAATACTCTTTTCCTATATCTGCATACACCCAAAGAGGGTATTCATTCTGTATCTTTTCCCTTGCTACTCTTGCCTACTCTTCGTTCTCTTTCCTTTCCGCTGTGTGTGTTCTTGTCTGTCCACTTTATTTGGCACAACAACCCAAATCCTTTCTGGGTGTCCTGTGCCACTCTTAATAGAGTGCCATTCCTGACAACAAATCACAGTAGCAGTATTTTCCACCGGATACATGGAAAGGAAAGGACTAAGTATGAGGGTTCAAAACTATCCTCACTAACCTCTGAAACCACCATGTACTCAAATCAGTCACCAGCTCTTCAAGACTAGTCATACAACTCCAAGGCATATAGACCTATCATCATATAACTCCATAATGGTCCACTTCCACTTCAGAATGTACACAGATGTCCAAGTAGCAACAGGAATGCACAACATTTTAAACGTCCCCTTTATGAATGGGACACTGTAAACAGTTAAAATACACCACCTGGTATCTAACTGCAACCAAAATACGACAATCTTATTTGCAGCATTAAAACAACCCAATGCAACCTTCAACAACTACTGTGCTAGAAACATATTTGAAACACTTCCAGAGTATGAGCAGTTACAGTACGCCAACAGGTACATAACTACCATCAGAATCCTGTACTAGCACAGTACGATGCCACAATACATGCAATCCAGCAGCAGCAACCAAACGCATAAAGAAACAGTGATACACAAAAGAAGCAGGTAAACATTTACAAAATACCACCTGCTATACAACACCACCCTTCCTACCAACATGAAATTGTAAATCCTTGCATTTCCTCCTACTTCAAGAGTACATCTTAAAATGTGCTGTAACCACTCAAACGTAACTATCATTCATTGTGCACCATAGTAGCAAAGAAATTTGGAAGTTTATTTTTTTAATTCAGCATGGATTTTTTCCCCCCACAGACCCAATGATTATGCAAAGAAACACAGGAACTGCGCTCATTGCACAGCACACTTGTTCAAAGCATATTATTTAGGAAGTACTGGTTATGAGGGTACACAAAGTAACACATGTATGCATTGTAGTGGACTGCAAACTAACAAAATACTTGCTGTAACATTGTTCTGTTCTCTTTTCCAACAGATAATGCAGCAACCAGGACCACAACATTTCACACTCGATACACAAAACACAGTACAGGCCCTCCTCAATCCAAACAGTAAGTCTGCAACAATTGCTATTATACTGTATATTAGATGGCCACAGTAGTGGCCATGTAGTTATGGTTAAGTTGCTGTTTCCATAGGAAGTGCACTTTTTGGGCGGCTTATAACTTTGTTCTCCCTAGACGAATCCTCACCAAACTTTGCAAAAAAAGTATATGACCCACTCTGAATTTTTTTGCAAAGTCTGGTGAGGATTCGTCCGGGGGGGCAAAGTTATAGGGGGGGTTCCAAAACTTCTTTTTTCCCATAGACTGAATGGGGAAAAAACTTTGCTCGCGGCTACAGCCCAAACCGCTGGACGGATTTTCATCAGATTTGGACCAGGAGTAGCGGCTTGATCCCGAACGCGTGCTTTTGCAGAATTTGTGAAAATGGGTCCAGTAGTTTTTTTTTTAAATGACCAAAAGTAAGTCATAAAAAATTAGTGATATCTGTGTTCGGTCCGCGGACACACTTCCCTGTTCGCTCCGCGGAAAGTGTCCTGATTGGCCAATCAGCTTGCGTCAAGTCTGAGGACATGCAATGTGTTCGCTGATTGGACGGCGTAGAGCGTGAAGCACGTCAGATTTTCGGTAGCGCCCGCCATCTTGGATTCACGGACGTCCCCGGACAGCGCAGTGAAACTTGGTTTAAAATTTGAATGTGTTCTAAGAACACTGTGGTGTCCTGAAATGTTTGTAAATTAACAAAATAATGTTCGTAAATTAACAAAATGGGGGTGTCCTGAGGACGCTGTCTGTATAAATGGGGGTGTCCTGAGGATGCTGTCCGTATTGTTCGGTGGCAAGTTGAATGTGTTCTAAGAACACTTGTGTTGTCTTGAAATGTTTGTAAATAAACAAAATGGGGGTGTCCTGATTGTTCGATGGCAAGTTGAATGTGTTCTAAGAACACTTGTGGTGTCCTGAAATGTTCGTAAATAAACAAAATGGGGGTGTCCTGAGGACGGTGTCCGTATTATTCTCTAGCAAGTTGAATGTGTTCTAAGAAAACTCGTGGTGTTCTGAAATGTTCGTAAATAAACAAAATGGGGGTGTCCTGAGAACGCTGTCCGTATTGTTCGCTGGCAAGTTGAAAGTGTTCTAAGAACACGCGTGGTGTCCGCTAAATGTTCATAAATAAACAAAATGGGGGTGCCCTGAGGACGCTGTCCGTATTGTTCTCTGGCAAGTTGAATGTGTTCTAAGAAAACTCGTGGTGTCCTGAAATGTTCGTAAATTAACAAAATGTAGGTGTTCTGAGGACGCTGTCTGTATTGTTTGCTGGCAAGTTGAAAGTGTTCTAAGAACACTTGTGGTGTCCGTTAAATGTTTGTAAATTAACAAAATGGGGGTGTTCTGAGGACGCTGTCCGTATTGTTCTTTGGCAAGTTGAATGTGTTCTAAGAACACTCGTGTTGTCTTGAAATGTTCGTAAATAAACAAAATGGGGGTGTCCTGAGGACGCTGTCCGTATTGTTCGATGGCAAGTTGAATGCGTTCTAAGAACACTTGTGGTGTCCTGAAATGTTCGTAAATAAACAAAATGGGGGTGTCCTGAGGACGGTGTCCGTATTATTCTCTAGCAAGTTGAATGTGTTCTAAGAAAACTCGTGGTGTCCTGAAATGTTTGTAAATAAACAAAATGGGTGTGTCCTGAGAACGCTGTCCGTATAGTTCGCTGGCAAGTTGAATGCGTTCTAAGAACACTCTCGGTGTCCTGAAATGTTCGCAAATAAACAAAATGGGGGTGTCCTGAGGACGGTGTCCGTATTGTTCGGTGGCAAGTTGAATGTGTTCTAAGAACACTCGCAGTGTTCTGAAATGTTCGTAAATAAACAAAATGGGGGTGTCCTGAGGACGGTGTACATATTGTTCGCTGGCAAGTTGAATGTGTTCTAAGAACACTTGTGGTGTCCTGAAATGTTCGGAAATAAACAAAATGGGGGAGTCCTGAGGACGGTGTACATATTGTTCGCTGGCAAGTTGAATGTGTTCTAAGAACACTTGTGGTGTCCTGAAATGTTCGGAAATAAACAAAATGGGGGAGTCTTGAGGACGGTGTCCGTATTGTTATTGTTCGATGGCAAGTTGAATGTGTTCTAAGAACACTCGTGGTGTCCGCTAAATGTTTGTAAATTAACAAAATGGGAGTGTCCTGAGGGCGCTGCCCGTATTGTTCGCTGGCAAGTTGAATGTGTTCTAAGAACACTTGCGGTGTCCTGACATTTTCATAAATTAACAAAATGGGGGTGTTCTGAGGACGCTGTCCGTTTTGTTCGCTGGCAAGTTAAAAGTGTTCTAACAGCACTCGTGGTGTCCACTAAATGTTCGTAAATTAACAAAATGGGGGTAGTCTGAGGACGCTGTCCGTATTGGTCGCTGGCAAATTGAAAGTGTTCAAAGAACACTCGTGGTGTCCGTTAAATGTTTGTAAATTAACAAAATGGGGGTGTTCTGAGGACGCTGTCCGTATTGTTCTCTGGCAAGTTGAATGTGTTCTAAGAACACTCGTGGTGTCCTGAAATGTTCGTAAATAAACAACATGGGGGTGTTCTGAGGACGCTGTCCGTATTGTTCGATGGCAAGTTGAATGTGTTCTAAGAACACTCCCGGTGTCCTGAAATGTTCGTAAATAAACAACATGGGGGTGTTCTGAAGACGCTGTCCGTATCGTTCGCTGGCAAGTTGAATGTGTTCTAAGAACACTTGCGGTGTCCTGAAATGTTCGTAAATAAACAAAATGGGGAGTCCTGAGGATGGTGTCCGTATTGTTATTGTTCGATGGCAAGTTGAATGTGTTCTAAGAACACTCGCGGTGTCCTGAAATGTTTGTAAATAAACAAATTGGGGGTGTCCTGAGGACGCTGTCCGTATTGTTCGCTGGCAAGTTGAATGTGTTCTAAGCACACTCATTATGTCCGCAGACATTAAAAGTTCCCATAGGCCATAGTTGAAATGTTTGACTCTATATGCACCCAAGACTCTATGCCCTGGCCACAACCACCGCAGCATATCACACTCATAGTGGCTTATAACTTTGGGATCAAAAACAAATTTATAAGGAACAAAATTATAAGCCACTATGGGTGTGATATGCTGCAATGATTGTACTTGTAATATACTTACTGTTTGGTTTAGTAACTGGAGTACGTGTATTTCTTGTTCATTGTTGTGATAAAAGAAAAGAGCATGTTAGTATTGGTATTTTGTAATGACTTATTACATTGAATAATCACATTTTTTTGCCCTCATATTTAGTAGATTGCAAACCAGAGTACTGTGCAATTTGCTCAGTTTCTGTGTTTGTTGCTAAAATCATTGGGTCTGTGGGAGAAAAAAAAATCCATGTTGGGTTAAAAAAAACCTTTTTCTGTTATGCTACAGTTTATTTGTTTGTTTGTTTTCAGTGTCCACTTGTTTCTGGCTAATGCTGTATATATTGGCTTGTAGCAGTTTTTTGGAGCAGTAACATATCATTTATTTGTTTGGATATTGTAAAATTTTGGAGCAGTTAGATACAAGTTGGCGTATTCTAACTGTCTATTTTTTTATATATTTTAGTGGTATTGATTTATCTGTATGGATATTGTACAATTTTGGGACAGTTAGATACCAATTGGTGTATTCTAACTGTCTATTTTTTGCTCTAATTTAGTGGTATTCATTTATCTGATTAGCTGTTGTAGAATCGTTGGGCAGTTAGATAGCGTTTGAAATACTTTAACAGTTTATATTTTTTTACTACAAGTTTACTTAAGGTTTAAATACAGTTTAGTTATTCAATTTTGGTTTTAAGAACATTAAATAGGTGTTTGAAAGATTTGCTGGTAATCTCTGCTTTAGAGTAATGGTACTATCATTAGATTCAAACCATCCACATTTCTTTTTTATATATGCAGTGTAGTGCCCTGAATTGGTTGTGGCTCCTGTGTGGTAGATTATACCTATTGTTGTGAAGGTTTTCTTACCAAGTGATACTTAACCATGTGTGCATCCAGTCAGCTTGCAGTTGTTTTTGGTACCATCTGCATTGTAACGTAGAAGCATTGGTATTACGTATTTACTATGTGTTTGAATTAGTAACGTGGAGCGATTATCCGAATTGCAGGTAGTACATAATCTTCCATGGTTTGCATTTTGTACAAGATGCTGAAATGGAATGTATTCACAATTAGGTATTGATAAATATATGAAGCGTTCATTGGGGATTTGTTCTTGTGTCACATTGTTGCAGAGAGTGCATGTATGTTTCCACATGTATGAAATCTGAAAGATTTCATTTATAGGTATGTTTTGATTTTCCAGTACTTGTAGTAAGTACATTAGAAATTCTTGTGGATCTTCCTGTGAGTTTATAGTGAATTTAACTATTCCAGCACAGTAGTCCAATTGTTGTCTTATTCCGTAAACATTATACGTCTTATCAGGATTGTTTGTTGCATTTCTGTGAAGTACTAACATTTGCAAACACAATTGGTCTGTACTGTGTAAGTAAATGTTGTCGACAATTGGTGGCAATTGAAATAGAATATTCATTGCCACATTTGCGTAGCAACTTACTCCAACTATATTTCATGCCTTCCCTAAAGACTGTGTTACCAATGTCTATCATTGCTTTGTCTAGGGTAAGACCTTGTGATTTATGAATGGTGACTGCGTATGCAAGAGTTAGAGAAAATTGTTCTGTGCGTACATGCCTTTGAAGAGAATGAATCGAACTGTTGAGCGTCCTATCCTTTTTACTTCTGAAAGTTTGTCAAAGAGAATATTGACAAACTGAATTTTGTTGTCACGTGGGTATGTTTGAAAGCCAACAACTGTACCCAGTGCTTCATTTACTAGTCCTTGGTCCACGTCAAGTTTACGTTTAAGCATTACTCTGCAATTTAAGGATAATTTTAATATCTTTTCCAAGCCAGCTGTGTTTGAGATTGATTTTTCTAAACAATTTAGTCTTGTTGTGGCTTGGTCACACATGGGTAGTGTCATACCATGTACATCTAGTTTGTCTGTGGCGCTAATTTCCATTATTGGTTGCATTTCTTTGCTTAACATTATTTCATTGAATTTTAAACAGCTTGCAAGAGTTGGCATTAAGGCCATACAATTGACATTTTTCTGGGCTAATTGTTCCATAACATCTGTAGCACATGCATTATCACCATAAAGTGCATGAATGTGCCGGGTTTTCAATATTGCTTCTGCTTCTTTAGAAAGTATACCAACTCTGATACTTTTTAAGATGTTGGCATAAGTGAGATCTGCAGATTGCTGCATGTTTTCTGTTAATTCTCTGTATTGGAAATGTTGCCAAAGGTTGACATTTCCAATGCTGCCAACAGTTTTATGGCAGAGTTTGTGTCCTAATGTTTTAAAAATAGGCTCACCTTTTACTGGTGTCAATTGAAGAAGATCTCCGAAAACAATAATGTGTTTTCCTGCACAGAGCTCTTCATAGTTTGTTTTGAGTACTTCTTGTAATCTGAGGTGAATCAAAGCCAACATTAGGTTGGACACCATGCTCACTTCATCTGTTAGTAGCATTTTCATTTGTTTCAATACTCTGTGTAGTTCCATTGCAGCTTCTGTAGAAAGTTTGTAGTAGTATAATTTGTTTTGGTGTTCTACTGGCAGGAGTAGTAATCGGTGTAAAGTAACGCCACCTATGTTGTAGGCAGCTAAACCTGTTTGGGCAGTGACAACAGCTGTCAGTTTGTTGTTTGTCAATTGTTGAAGGATTTTACTGATGATTTTGATTAGGAATGATTTGCCAGAACCAGCTTCACCACAGACGTACAGTAGTATAGGTTTGTAATTTTGGCAGGTACATTCTTTGTTTTTCATGTTGTACACCATGTGCAATTTCTTTTGTTACTTCTTGAAAAAGGCTACGTTGCTCATTGTTTAGTTCTGATTGTAGTATAGTTAAGTCTTCTTTATCTTCATACTGACACATGGTGTTTTCTACTTCTATCATAGCTAATTCTGCCTCATTGGTTATTAGTGGTTCTCCCAGTGGTTCTTGGCTTCCTGTTACAGAAGGTTGACTACTGTCAGGAGTGTCCTTATCTAGTTGGGCCTGGAGTTGTTCTTCGTGTTGCTGTTCATTGTGCAACATTGTTTTGTACTGTGTAAAGTTTACATCAGTTATGGTGCTTTCATTTGCTTTGAACGCGTCTTCATATGAGTCATAGTTATCTAGTATTTTTTCTTCTTTTCTACATGGTTTACAGAGTTGTAGCAGGAACATGTAATATACTTCTTTATGTTGAGGAGTCTTTAATGCCAATTTGATATGATTAATTAAATTCGGTTTGGTGAGTTTTACTAAGCTGCCTTCACAGTTTGTCACTCTGTATTTACCTTTTTTTTCATCAGGTTTTATATTATTTTTGTATGTGTAGTTTTGGGCTATGTGGTATAGACACATGGTTTCCAAAGTGGTACTCCTGTTTGGGTAGTATGTGTCCAATAAATTGTTTTTTAAAATGTCTTGGCTGTTGGGATCATGTTTGGCTATTGTTTCTATATCTTTGTATGATTTTAGAACTCTTTTTCTAGATTTAGCTGGACCAAGACTTAGCCATACTATATTTTCAGATTTACCTTACAATGCAGTACCAGTTAAACGATCAGCTGCTTCATAGGATCCACATTCTCTACGGGAGAGCATTTTTATGCCCAAGCTGTATAATTTCTGAGACACTGTTTTATCTGATGACAAGTCGTTCCAGAGGTCTTGCAGCTCTGTATTTTCTGCTTTGGTTAAGTATGCTGTGACATATCGTGCAACTGCAGTAGAATTGTCTGCAATGTACTGCACATCTATGTTTGCATTCCATAAATTGGCAATGATTGCATTGTAATCATTTATATATTTTTCTTCTTCTTTTCTTTTTATGTAATATGTATTTTTAGTTGACTTACCTTTAACACTATGTCTAACTGAAGACATGAGGTTGTTCACTTGACCTGTATTTGTAACTGGTCTAGGGAAACCAAATCGGCATTTGGTGTAGTATTTATCTTTGTTTTTGTATTTGCGACAACAATATTTGCCACATTTGTGTCTTTGAAATTGTAAAATTTGTGCATGAAGATCACTATTTGTGGATTCTAATGGAATTTCACAAGTGACATATTTTTCCATAAACTGTAAAACAGTGGCATCAATGTCTTGACCAAATTTAGGAGCATCTTTAATCCATAAAAGCATGTGGATATGCGGTGCTCCTCTGGCTTGGTATTTTTTTCTCCAAATGAAGTGTTGCACTTCTCCAGGGGGAGGAACAGTTTTATTACAAATAAAATATAGCATAGCAATGAAGCGATGGTGAACATATCTTGAAACATTAACAGGATCCAGAGAACAAAGTTCTCCAGGTGTTAGTATATCTATGTTTGTTTTGTTTTTGTTTGATATGCGTAGGAAATCATGCAAATCTTCCCATGCATATTCTGCACAACTTAATGTAACAAACCAAGTGGGTGGGCCAAGGTTTCTGATCATACAATGTACATCTCCATGACGTTGAAACCATTACTCTTTAGTACCACGCATATTTGCTAATAGATTTGTAATATTTGATTGTAATACCTCATCCTTTTGTTGAACTTTTTGTAATAATTGTGTAGCTGTCATATTTTGAAAGTGCAATCCTGATTTTAATATGTGTGCAACTCCGTAACATAAAGTTGCTCGTTCACTTTCAAAGAGTAAGTGGAATATGTATTCCACATTTTGTCTAAATCTGGGATCTTCAGAATACATCCGTATTGAACAGTATTCTGATGCTTATATTTTAATAGGTCTATCATCGTACCTTCCTGCTTTGCCAGTTGGAAAGAGTAGAGGAAAAGCACATGTTTCTATACTTTTTTCCGATATGCTGATTGGTGATCCTTTTGTTTGACGCATTTGGTACGTTTCCAGTGCATCTTCTAAGGTGTCATTAGAGTGCAATGGATGAATTGTATAATGGTCTATGTATTTGATATTGTAGCAGGCTCTAGGAGCTCAAATTGACCAGTTTATTGTGTCTCTTGAATTATTTCAGTTGTATCCTTCAAGTTTTCTTCAATATTAATTTCTTTGTAATATTCATTATTCTCTTTAAGATATTGCAAGGCTTCTCTAACTTTAGAGAAGCTGTTTAGCTGTTGCCACATTTTTTTGTCTTTTGTAGGTACTCCATTTACTAAGATAATTAAAGATTGCTGCATTGGACGTTGCACTCCTAGAGTGTACACATTTTCTTTTAGATCTAATGGTAAATACGCTACTTTTCCACGAATACCTTTCACTAATTCAGAGGGAGGTAATTTTGTAGTTTTTAGTTAAAGGCGTATTATTGCTTGAAATGGGTGCACTGTTTGAATTATGATGCTCTCATATACATTAGGTTGTTGAAGGGGTTTTGGTAGTGGATATAATTCCAAATTATTTGTGATAGCACGTGAAGGAGTTTGGTTGTTGTCAAGTTTTGCAGTGCAGTAACTGCAAAGTATTAAGGGGTCAGTTATTTTGTATTTGTTTTCTGCTATAAGGTAGAGAGCTAATTCAAACCATTTAGAATCTTCATTGTCTTCTATTTTGTATGATAGGTGTACAGTTTTTGTGTTACTTTTATAAAAAGTTCTGCGGCAACATACACACACACATGGTTTGGTACTTCAGCTAATGTACTTTTACATTTTAGTATTTCTTTTTTGTATGTGTGTAGTAAAAGGTTGCTATGTGTAGAATTGTTACTAATTTTGTTTACTGCTAATTCATTCTGTAAGTGGCTTTCACTTCCAAAATATTTTTTCTGGATATAGTTGATTTCTTCAAGTAGGTCTTTTGCTGTACCATGTAGAAGAATGTTATTTAAATTGGTTAGTGCTAAAGCAGGACTTTTAGCATAGTACAGTTTATAAACTAGATTTCTTATAGTTGAATGATGTGTTGATATCCTTTTCATATCATGGAAGGTGGTTTTGCAAGTAGGTCCTGTAATGCAGGCCAATGAATGTCCTTGTAGTCCTGTGTACTTGCGTACTGGACAGGTATCCATATTTTGCAGTAGTTTAATTTTGATTTTGTCTTTGCTTTTCACATATTGATTGAGGAATTGGCGTAAAGACTTGAAATGTTTTTTGGGAATGTTACACATTGATGTGCATGGCCATTTGTACACTAGACATTCTGATTCAGTTGAATGGAGGGGTAATTCTAAGTTTTCAGGGCATATTTTTGTAAGGAGTACTTCTTGTTCCATTATGGTATTATTAACTTTTTCATAACCTCAACCACTGCTATGTATGGCAATTGTATGTGTTTGCTTTTGTCTGTACGCTTCTTCATTAAAGTATGGTTCTGTGCTTGTAGTGTGACTCCATTCACCTCCGCAGATACTTAAGAAGTTCTTTCTATTGACATTTTGTTTATTGAGAAGTCTTTTTTGTAATTTAGTTATTAGTTTTGTTAGTGGTTTCATTTTGTTTAACACTAAAATAAATAACTTTCTTTTGAGAAGAATTGCACTGTCTAACGCTTCTAAGATTAATTTTCTACGATAGGTTTTAAGGGCTGAACCTGGTTTCTCTCCTGTTTTTATAAGATTTTGAAGGACTTTGTGATGGAACATTTTGGCTAAAATACTTTTCTTGGTATGCTTACTTTGCACTATATCAAGATTTATAGTAGCAGTTTTATCTGTAGTGATAGCTGATTTTCTGTTAATTGTTTTCTGGTTTGTTTTACATTTTGATAGAGCAGGCAACGTTTTTGTACTTGAAACTTCTTTTGTTTCACAAAATGGCTGTATTAGCTGTTTTGTTTCAATTTTTTTTTACAAATTCTGCTAGAGATGGATGCTTATTTATGTTGGACACTTTTATTTTCATTTGCTCTACTTCTGTGTTGCTTTCTACAGGCTTGATTTTTGGTAGGCATTCTTTAGGGTCTGTTGAAAAAAAATAAAGAAGGTATGGGTTGGGTTGTTCTGCAATGTATGTGTGCTGTGTGCATGAGTGTTTGAGTAAGATGATAAAGATGTATGTAATGGTGTATTATTGTGCAATGGGCAACTACAACTAGTAGGGATGGGTATTCTTGAATTAATCTGTTACTAAACTTTGGTTCAGATTACAGAAAAAAGTAAGCTAGTGGTGTGGAGAAGTACAAAAGGTACATCTAATGCTATACAATTAAAACAGTTGTTTGTTCTATAACATTAAAATTCTAGTGGCTGAGTTCTGGCTGTAAATCGCTGTTTAAGAAATGGGGATTTTTGAAGAGAATGGTGCAGAATCTCTATTTTTAGGCACAGAAATTGCATGAATTAATCTTACAGTTTGTTTGAGTAATAATAGAAATATTATGGTGGTATTCAACTTACTTTTTTTTCTAAAATGAGCAGGTTACTTCTTAGTTGTTCTTTGTACTTCAAAATCGGCTGCTTCTTTTCAGGAGAATGGTCTTCACTGCAATGGTAAAATAAATATATTAGTAATTTTGTTTGTATATACCACTGTTTTTAATTTAGACATTCATTTTTTTAATTGACAACCTCAGCGCCTTCCTCAAAACCATTAAAACTATCTTATTCACATAAGATATGTCGCACCAGTTGAATACAAATCATATGTTGTTAATGAATAAACTGTATTGCAATGACTAATAGTAGCAAACAAAATATCTTTAGTATGCCTTGTGGAGTTCATAATGTACCATTGAATACCACTATTCCTGTAACTAAGCTTATGCAAGTAATAGTGCCTCAATATCATGGGCTGCTTGCCCTATATAAATGTAAGTAATTAAATAAATAATAAAAAAAAATGTTTATGTAATTGTTGTTTGAGATTTGAACATAGAGTGTGCATGCAATTTTGTTTGACTATATGTAGTCTATATATTTTATTTCAAAAATGTTAGTTCAACATGATTTGAGTGTGTGTGTGTATAAAGAAATTAAATAGTATAAAGGTTTGTAAGTGACAGTTGAATTTAGGAGATTGAAAAAAAGACAGTAGATTAATTTTACAGATTATACAAGCTAAAAGTCAGTTAATCTGTTTATATGAAAGTAGAAGTTTGTGTTCATACATATGGATATGCATGGAGCTGCAAATAGAATTATTGGAGACTTGTACAGTATTTCTTGTAGAATGTGCTTTCTAATTAAATGACACTTGTACTCAGAGAGATTCACAGTACATTTGCAGTGCTGATCTATGGTGATGCAGTTAGATGTAGAGGTCTTGGATGTGATTGGTGGATGGTCATGTGACTTCTTAGCTACATCCAATGATGGAATGGCACAGAGAGTGAAGTGGAAATGGAAGAAGGGCTGTCCATGTTACGATATGTCCGCGGACATGGCGGTAGTGCACGGACATCGGGTGTTACATCCGGGGTTTTTTGGGTTGGGAAGCCATGCAAATGAGAATGAGCATAGAAAGGGATTGGTCAGGAAAGTTTAGTGGGTGTTTTGTGCCAGGAGAGAGTTTCTCAGATACTCTTTTTGCTGAGAGAAGAACAGATAGCTATGGCTGTGTGTTTCAGAAAACAGATTGTTTGTATTTTTGGGAGACTCATGGATACATTGGTTGAAGGTGCATGCAGAAAGCTGTGGAGTAGCTGTAGATCTTGGATTCCTGTATGTGGAAGTACACTGGCATAGAGTACGTGGAATGAAGTGGTTGGACTTGAAGTCGCTCCCGGTCCACGAAGGAAGCGGCTGTCCGCAGGACACCAAATGCACAGACATTGGTTTGCGCATGCATGTTGATGTTCTACGGACACTGTTCGGGTCCTGAAGTAATTAAAAGTGTGTCACACGTCAAATGAACAGTTACGGCCAGGAGTTTGTTCTTAGAACAGTTTCAACTTGCTTTCGAACAATACAGACAGACATACCGTCCTCAGGACACCTCCATTTTCGTTTATTTACGAACATCTCAGGACACTGCGTGTGTTCTTAGAAAAGTTTCAACTTGCTAGCGAACAGTACGGACAGGTATAGTGTTCTTCAGGACACCTCCATTTTCTTTTATTTTTGAACATTTCAGGACACTGCTTGTGTTCTTAGAACAGTTTCAACTTGCTAGCGAACACTATGGACATGTATAGTGTTCTTCAGGACACCTCCATTTTCGTTTATTTACGAACATTTCAGGACACTGCGTGTGTTCTTAGAACAGTTTCAACTTGGTAGAGAACAGTTTCATCTTGGTAGCGAACAGTACGGACAGGCATAGTGTTCTTCAGGACACCTCCATTTTTGTTTATTTACGCACATTTCAGGACAATGACAATGACATTTGTGATGTCATCTTTGACGTCGTGGGTGTTAGTCTTAGCAGTGCACAGTGGTGGCGCGAGTTATGGTTGCTTAGCTTACCATAACTGGCGAATTTCAGAGGTTTTTCGGTTTTACTTGGAACCATAATGTCCCTTTAACAAAGTTATTTCACTGAATTTCATAGGTTTTTAGTAGCGCAACTCAACCATAACGTCCCTTTAACAAAGTTTTTTCACTGAATATATATATATATATATTACATGGCCCACGGTATCCCGGCGTGTAGTTATGGTTAGTTGCTCATTTCATAGAAATACCACTTTTTGGGCTGCTTATAACTTCGCTCGACCTGGATGAATCCTCACCAAACTTTGTAAAAAAAAGTATATGACCTGGTCTGAATTTGTTTGGCAAGTTTGGTGAGGTTATGTGAAAGGGGGGGCAAAGTTATAGGGGAGGTCCCTAAGACATTTTTTTCCATAGACTGCATGGAGAAAACCTTTGCGCACGCATAGATGCCATACCGCTGGATGGATTTTCACCAAATTTGAGGTAGGAGCTGCGGCAGACACACGACATGCCACTGATTGGTTGGACGGAAGCATGCTGTGCGTCATAATTTTCAGAAATGCATGCCATGTTGTTTCTGAGGATAGTGCAGCGGCGAAAGGGTCTCAAAAACATGCTTTGAGGCATCTAGTGGTGGGAAGAGGGGCTGGAAAGTGTGGGGGAGTGATAAATGATTCATATGATGTATTTCTTTAGGTGGAAGAAGACAGTGGTGTGTGTGCGGTGTCTGCAAATACTACGGCAGTTCACAGGTAGCTCCTCAGCGAGTAGCTTCAGTGGTGACTGTAGGCAACCTTCATTAGGGTAGAAAAAGTCTAGAAGTGAGTGGTTTCTGTGGTAACTGCAGGGAAATTTAAATAGGGAAGGGGAGTGGATTGCAGACGTTTTTAGGATGTTTGTATAGGGTGTATTATGCTGTGGTGTGTGTGGTAAGCCCCTAGAGTCTTGGGTGCATGGCCTCCAGCAGTTGCAAGTAGGTTTCAGGTTGTTGGCTTATGTGCGTGGTTTGTGACCAGTGTACAGATTGTTGGGTGCTTGGGTGTGTTCTGTTGTGGTGATTGGGGACACGTACTACAGTGTTGAGTGTATGGCTGGAGGGGATGGAGTCAACAGTCCAACTAGGCAGATGTTTGCAAGCATAGCTATATTATTTTGCAGTGGTTGTGGCCAGGGCCTAGATTCATAGGGCATCCAACCAAGATTCTAGGCCCTGGTCCGACCACCGCAGCATAATACAGCCATGCATTCACAGATTCTGATACTGGTATATGGATTCCACAAATATGTGTACAGAGTGCAATTTTATTGTAATGGACGCTTGGGTAAGGCGTTACAACCGTATGTTGATTGATTGTAAAAATGTTTCCTGTGCATCTTACCTAGGGTGGCCACCTTTACACAATGGTTTCTGTGGGGACTGCTGACAGGGTTAAATAGGAAAGTGGAGTGGATTGCAGATGGTATGAGGATGTTTGTTTAGGGTGTATTATGGTGTGGTGTGTGTGGTAAGCCCCTAGAGTCTTGGGCGCATGGCTGGCGGAAATGTACCCAAAATTGTGCCCTCTGGTTGTAAGTAGGTTTTCAGTTTGTTGGCTTATGTGTGTGGTTTGTGACCAGTGTACAGATGATTGGGTGCTTGGGTGTGTTCTGTTGTGGTGATTGGGGACACGTACTACAGTGTGGGGTGTATGGCTGGAGGTGATGGAGTCAACAGTCCAGCAGTATGTTCACTGGCTGAAGTGTTGCAATACTATGTGGACAGAAGGGAAAATGTCTTTAGGTGGATGGTTTATGTGTTTGGGTTGTGGCCAGTGGCCAGAATCTTGCTTATTTCACTTCATTATCATGTACTGGTTGTGGGCCGTTTATAGAGTCTTGGGTGTGGAGGCCATATATTGAAGAGTGTGTCCTTTGGTTGGGAGAACTACAATACTATATGAACTGAAGTGGGTAGGGCTGTAGGTGGTGCATTATGTTTGTTGGTTATGGTAACCAGGCAGATGTTTGCATGCATGGCTGTATTATGTTGCAGTGGTTGTGGGCAGGGCCTAGAGTCTTGGTTGCATTACCAGAGACCGTAGGCCATGCACCCAAGACTCTAGGTCCTGGCCACAACCACTGCAAAATAATACAGCCATGCATTCAAACATTATGATGCTGGTATATGGATTCGACAAATATGTGTACAGAGTGCAATTTTATTATACCGAGCATTTGGGTAAGTCGTTACAACCATAAGTTCCACGATTGCAAACATTTTTCATATGCATCTTACCTAGGGTGGGCAACTTTACAGAATGGTTCTGCATGACACTTTAGATGTGGTAGCATATTAGAAGCGGCCTGCAGTGCGCCCAGTTCCATGCGGTGTAATGTGTGCCACTTGTTCCCATTACGGAGTGAAATAAGACACTTTGAGATTAAACGGTTTACCCCTGATCACACAGTTTGGTAATGAAGTGAAATAAGACACTGTGTGATTAAATGATTTTCCCAGGATCATACACTTCGGTTAGGGAGTGAAAATCAGATGTGGCCAATTTAAGCAGTTGACCAATTATATTTCACAGTTTATTTGATATGCATATTTATGAAGGCTGTGTTTATAGAAATGCCTTAGAAAACCCATACAAAATAAAACAATGAGTGCCTATCAATAAACTAACTTTACACTACATACCTTGTCTTAGAAATATGTTGAGCTAAATCAATATGCATTTTTCCCATCCTGCATGAAAGGTCACAGCAGCACCAGGTACACTACTGTCATAGAAAACATCTCTCTTACTATCACACAGAAGTGTGAGCTCAGGGCAGTAAAAGCTTTAATCAGGCATGGGGACAAAGCAAAGTTGTGATTTTTCGCGTCGCACAGAGGGTGTCTGCAAATCAAGGGACACAACCTATCAATGAGGGTAAGTCCTGCAAATACGGGATGGTGGGCCTTCCTAATCTTACGTTAGTTTCACTCACTTTTACAGACGCGAAAAGAGCGTGTTAGGCGATGCCATCTTGCGCTAATGTTATGCGTGGATCGACCGCACGTTTTTTTTTTTTTAAACTTCAATTTTTATTTTTAGGTTTACAAAACAGTTTATGAACGTTCCCAAGCCCCTCCCACCCCCATACCCCACCGCCCCAACTTGTGACCACCCCCCCGACCCCATGTCCAAACCAAGTCTGTTGTTACGGGAGGCTCTTAACTTATTCTCCCTCTCTACGAATGTGATGCAGCTAGTGTCCGTAACTCCTATAGGCCTGAAGCCGCCTTGCCCGGGTACCGGGCATCCCTGTCCTTTGTAGCACAGCTCTCGGTCTGATCCACCCTGTTGAGTCTGAGTTCCCCATCCAGGATTCAATGGACCTCCCATCCCCAGGATTGTTGTACTCCAAACCTGTTAGTGAGGAACGAGCTAGTGTCATTGTTCACCATGGCAGTCAGATTGTCCATCACAAACATGTTTTTTACCTTCTGCATCCAATCTTCCTTGGAAGGGGGCTCCAGGCTTTTCCACTTTTGTGCGAGGGCTACTCTACCCGCCCGCAACATTGTCTCCCACATCCTTGGGTATCGGTGTACTTCCGTTTCCTCCGGGGGAAGGCCCAGTATCATTGTCAGGGGATTTAAAGGTAAGAGTTCCTCTATCACTTCCGCCATCCAGTCCCTCACTGACCCCCAGTACACTTGAGCCTTTGGACAGTGCCACCACATATGGCTCGTGGAGCCTACTTGACCACATCACCTCGGGCACAACGGGGACACCGCCGGGAACATCTTAGATAATTTCACTGGGTCGCTATGCCACCCCTGCAGTACCTTGAAATTGTGCTCCATATCGGCGGTGAATAGGTTCCCGTGGAAGGCAATTTTGAATATTCTGGACCAGGAGTCCTTTGAAATCTCCTCTCCCGCCAGATCATTCCAGAACTTACGAAAGTTTCTCCTTCCCTGGAGGTCGTATGTGTTGAGGATTTTATACATGCAAGATACCGCCCCTTCCTCGAGCTCGCCGTATCTATGAGCTTCTCAAAGGGCGTTAATTGTCTACTCAGATTGGGACCCCATGACTGGTCACATAGAATGCCCTTTAGGCGGAGGTACTCAAAGATGGATAGGGATCTCTGGCCGAGCGCGTCTCTTAGTTCCTCATAAGGCAGGAATTCACCATCCCTGAACATCTGCCCCGCCCACTCCAATCCCTTATCGACCAGTTTTGGGAGGACCTAAACCCTTTGCCTCCCAGGTTGAGGGGGTGGCCCCAGGTGGAGTTCATCGGGGATGGCCATGTAGTGAGGTGTGGTTTGCAAAGGTAGCGGGCGCCCCTCTCTCGATAGAACAAGGCTTGATAACCTGTTCAGTGGTTATTAACCACTTGAGAGTTCGCAGCCACTGCTTTTTCTCAATGTGCCTTTCACAGATGGGAAATATCCATTTGCATATCAGTCTTTGTCCCGCCCAGGGGCAGTCCAGCACCGAAATGCAATGGCATGTAGTGAGGTGTGCTGTCTGAGGCCCTTCCTTCCAAATGTCCCAGAGAACCCCCAAGGTCGGGTGGGTTTTCAAATGACTCGGGATTGTTTTTCGTGGAGCCCACAAAAGGTCACGGACCTTCAGGGGGTGAGTGTCCATATCCTCCAGGTACGACCAGTACGTCCCCATTCCTTCCTTCATGTGTTCCAAGAGTAGCTGCAGCTGGGCAGCACGGAAGTACAGGTGGAAGTCCGGCAACCCAAATCCTCCCTCCTCCCTTGGCAGCGTCAGCGTGGTCTTCCTGGTCCTCGGGTTTTTCCCCTGCCATATGAAGTCCTGGCTAGCGTTCTATAGAACCCTGAAAGCCTGCTCTGGGACGTTGGTTGGAAGGGCTGTACAAAGGTATAAGAGCCGTGGCAATACGTTTATTTTAACCGCTGTCATCCTGCCATACCAAGAGAGGATCATCCTCCCCCACCTCCTGAGATCTGATGTGATCCCTGTTATTATAGGGTCGTAGTTCGCAGTGGCCAGTTTAGTTAGATCCCGTGTGAGGAGAACCCCCAGTTATCGTATTTCAGCCTTCCCTATTTCAATCCCATGAAGCCTGTCTAAGGGGTCTAGCAAAGGGTCCCGGGGTCTCATAGGGAGCAGGACAGATTTCGAGGCGTTGACTTTCAGGCCCGAGAAGCGTCCAAACTCAGTCACCAGGTCCAGCAAAGGGGGGAGCGAGGAGCTAGGGTCTACCATGTAGACCAGAATGTCATCTGCAAATAGGGAGAGTTTAAATTCCACCTCCCCCCTGTTGATCCCCTTAATTCCTGGATGTGATCTGATTGCTATAGCCAAGGCCTCTATCGTGGGGACGTATATCAGAGGGGAGCGGGGGCACCCCTGTCTTGTCCCTCGAGAGAGGGGGAAGGCCTTGGTCAACCCTTGCCGTGGGAGCTCTGTAAAGGGCCGTTACCCAGCTCATAATGTGGGCCCCGAAACCCATCTTCCTCAGGAGGAGATCCATATACCGCCATTCGACCCTGTCGAACGCTTTCTCTGAATCTAAGGAGAGGACACTTGCGTTAAGCTCCGACTGTTGGGCGAAGTGGAATAGATCTATGGTTTTACGTATATTATCCGAACCCTGCCTCCCCCTGATGAAGCCCACCTGATCCCCATGGACTAACTTCCGCAGTATTCCCTCCATCCGCCTCCCCACCACCTTGGCCAGAATCTTAACGTCGATATTTAGCAATGATATGGGGCGGTAAGATGCACACTCTGCGGGGTCCCTCCCCTCCTTAGGTAACACTGCAATGATAGCCCCCATCATGGATTCGGGGAGAGTTTCCCCCTCTAGCACAGAGTTGAAAACCCTGTGCTAGAGGGGATTAAGGAGGATGGGAATCTTTTGTAAAAGTAAACGGAAAACCCGTCATCCCCGGGGGAGGTTCCCACTTTCATCCCACCTATCGCCTTGTCCACCTCTTCCTCGGTCACTGGCCCCTCCAGACCCTCGGACATCTCCCTGGACAGAGCAGGGAGTTGGATTGAGTTCAAGAAATCTTCTATCGGTGCAGTTCCCCCCTCATATTCAGATGAATACAGGGTCTCATTATATCGGCGAAAGGCCTCTCCAATATGGGAAGACTCACAACCCAGGGTTCCCTGAGCGTCCCTCACATCCCTCACCATTCTGCTTCTCTGGACCTCCCTCAGCTTCCAGGCCAGGATCCTGTCCGCTTTGTCCCCTTTTTGTAATACTTTTGCTTGACCATCTGAAGGCTTCTCTCCATTTTGTGGAGAAGTAAGTCCTTCAGCTGGAGCCTGTAGTCCTCCAGGGCGGCCACACGGTCACGCTCCGGCTCCCGGTCCGGGGACCCCCCCGGCTGGAGTCGGGCGATTTTATCCCGCAGGGTCTTCTCCTGTGCCTCTCTCATCCTTTTTACCGATGCACCCTTTTGGATAAGAACACCCCGTAAAGTCGCCTTAAAGGTGTCCCAAAGCGTGTGTGTGCACACCTCCCCATTGTCGTTTAGTTCAAAGAATTCTGTTATGGCGTCAGCAATCTCTTGGGCGTGAAACTCGACCTTTATTAAGTCATTGTTGCATTTCCAACGGCCTCTGCGTTCTTTACGCCATCCCCCGATATTGTGACCCCCACCATGTCATTGTCATTGGATCGACCCTGTAGCCTGCAACATACGGGCAAAGGGCTTTGTCAACCAGAATATAATCTATCCTTGAAAGCGAGGCGTGGACGGCCGAATAGTATGTAAAAGAGGGGATTCCTGTTCTGGAGGACGGAATTGAGTCTAACAGGCCCAGCTCTTCATTCACCCTCAGGAAGGTTCGCGCCGTGGACTCATCCGCGGGTCTAGGATTCTGGGGGCTCACCCGCTTCCTATCCAAAGATAGGTCCAGCACCATATTGAAATCCCCCCCTACCACCAACATGCCCTGTACAAATAGCTTAAGCTTCTCCTTTACCTCCTCCCAGAATTGGGCCTGGCCATCATTTGGACCATACACCACTGCCAGGGTCAGGGGGGATCCTTGTAAGGTGCCCCTCACCAATAGAAAACGGCCCTTGGGGTCCTGCAGGGTGGCTTCGCTAGTGAAGCGGACACCCCTGGCAACCAGGATAGCCACCCCTCTTTTCTTCCCCTTCTGGGATGCATGGAAAACCTCCCCTATGCCCCCCCCTCTTATTTTGGGTTCCTTCCCCCGCGCCCAGTGTGTTTCTTGCAAAAACAGCAGGTCCAACTTTGCCCTCCTGAATTCTCGGCAAACCAGGGACCTCTTGGTGGGGGTGTTCAGGCCCCGGACATTCAGGGTGCCCACTCCCAGGGCCGGTTGGCAATCAGCCATAAACTAGGTCACCAGATCTTTTTGGGCACCTGCTTAGCATCACTATTCCCTTTTCGTTCCCTTAGTCTCACTGTTTGGACATTATTTGGACCTTCCCCCAACTCTTCCCCAAACCCCTTCCCCAACAATAAACCCCAAACTAACTTCGTCACCCCCTCCCAGGCATCCAGCCAATTAGTTCCGCCATTCCTGGCATTAGGCCGGACCACCAGACTGCCCTTCCCGATCGTGCACTCGTATCCAAGCTCTTTGTTATGAGCCCCCCACCCCCTCTGTTTCTTCCCCACCGTCGCCCCATCTTACTTGCTGCTCTGGGGGAATCTTTATTAATCCGGACCATCATTGCGTCGGATCCCGCCCCTCAAGTGGACGAGTCACCCCGATCCACAGTCCTCTGAGTCCTTGCGCTCCCCCTCCCTCACAGACGGTGGGGTATTTAGCTTCCTGTATTTTCTCGAGCCGTTTTTCCTCCTCCTGGACCCAGGACGGTCCGAGGACCCCCTCCCCGATCGCAGCCGGGCCCACCGGCCCTCTTCTGGGGGTAGGCTCCGTCACATAATCCTGAATGGCCCCTTTTATGTCCTCTTCTGTAATTAACGACGTCCGTTGGCCCATGTATTCGAAGGTCAAGGAGAATGGGTACCCCCATCTGTAGTGCGCCCCTTTATCCTTCAACAGTTGCGTGAGGGGGCGGCACATTCTCTGCTTCGCCAAGGTGTAGGCGGAGAGGTCTTTAAATATTGAGATCTCTGCGTTGTTGTAGGAGATCACCCCCGCTTTCCTTGCCTCCTCCAAGACCTTTGCCTTATCTGTATAATAGTGAAACCACGCAAGGATCGAGGGGGGCCCCCCGCCCTTCCGCCCGCTCTGTGCACACAATCAAATGTCAGCTCCGTGGTCATCTCTTCAGCGAAAAGGAGGATGATTATGTCTCGCACCACACAGATTAAGTCTCTCTCCGTTTCCCCCTCCACCTCGGGAACCCCAAAAAGTCTAAGATTGTTCCTCCTTTCCCTATTTTCATAGTCGTCCATTTGTCTGGCCCTTTCCTCGTCCCTCTTTTCCAGAGCCATCAGCCGCATATCCATTAGCACCTCCTGCTTAGCTGAGTTCGACTGATTGGTCTCCACCTGCAAGAGTCTGTCTTCCACCTTGTCCACCCTGTTGTCCATTTTTTCCAGTTTCTGTGCAATGTCTGATCGCATATCCCGGATCTCCTGGAGTATGGATGCAAATCCCCTCTCCACGGCTGCTGAGGAATGCGTCAGGGTTTCCGAATAAGCCATGCTCCTGTGGTTTATAGGGTCCTCGTTGTTGTCACCAGCCCCCTCATAGCCAAAGGTTTGCAGGGTCTCCCGCCAGTTCATACGGGCATTTCACATATCTGCTTCGTTGACCGCCACTGGCTCAGGGCCGAAGGGAATGCCCCCCGGGGCCAAGTGGCCGGAGCCGAAGTATGACCTGCAGGTGGGCCTGCACGGCGGGAGGGGACCTTCAGGCGGGCACACGCCCCACCAGAACTGGGTGGGGGCCTCACACCCGGGTCTATCTCCTTGTCCTGTTAAATCCTGGGGGACTGCAGGCAGGCACACGCCCTGAGAACTAACACAGGGGCCTCCACCTGTGAGCGCCAGTTGATTCTGTTGGCTCGGCGGCAATGCTCCTCGGTTTCTCGGGAGGAGGGGTTGTGGGGTGGAAACCCTCCGGGTCTTCGGCCTTTGTCGCCGTCGTCTGTCTCCTCCTCGGGTACAGGCCTCGAGAGGCCCATGGGCCTTTCACTGGGGGGGAGGGCCACCCTCACTACCCGGGCGTTGCCTCGTCTCCGGCCCCGCCGTGCTGCACCGGCCTAGGGTGGGCCTCCCACGGCACCCGCCGCGGCCGCTCGGGGTACGGGGGTCGCCGTCACTGGGCTGCTCTGGATTCCCCTCCACTGGGCGGCGGGGTCCACCCCAGGCTTGTCCTGCCGCCACCAGTTCTCCTCACCGGGGGGGTTTGTGGGACACATGCCCAGGCTCTACCGCTACGGGAGCCCCGTCCGCGGTGCTTCTATCTGCTCACGGGCCCGCCTGGAGGCGCGTCCTCGTCCTGCTTCGGGACCGATGTCCCAGGTCTCTGTGTCTTCCCACGGTGGCGGGCGGAGGGCTCTCCGCATGGGCCCACCACTCTGATGAGAGTGCCCCGCCCCGCAGGGTAACGCCCACGCATGCGGGTCCGCGGCCGCGGGGATCGCCCTTCCAGGCCCTCCCTTCGCTCCATCACCTTGGGCTGTGAAGCCCGTTCTCCGGCTTCCCGTTGCCCCCGAAGTCCGCTCTTTCGACCAAAGGTGGCTCGGGGGGGCTCAATCCCCTTCAACGGCCCAAGTCGGCGGGAGAGCAACGCTCGGGCTGCCATCACCTGTGCGCCCCCTGGTGGCCTCCCGACCGCACTGTTTAATCGAGGGCGCAGCAATAAATCAAAACACACTCCCCCAAAGCTGACATTAGTTGTCCCAATGATTTGCTCCAGCTATTTTCATTACATTTGTGGCCAGCGTATCCAACGTGTCATGTCTTCACTGACGTCTGCAGGAACAGGAACATAAACACAAGATAAACCAGACATGCTCACACAGACCTTACCTTCTCTGTCTTGACATAAATAGCATTTGTTTAGTGATTATTTCAATAATACATCAAAAATAATACAATGTTGCAAGTGCTTTTAATTTTCAAAGAATGTTCACAAGCAATTGTACGCTCCATGACACAAATGGTTTTTTAATTTTGCCTGTAATTTAGAGCTGAGAATGTTTTTTGTCCTTTTGTGTCCTTGTTTTGCCGTATGGCAAATTAGCAAAACAATTGCATGATAGTCCTTGTTAATTCGTGTGGGAGAACACAAGTGTTTTTTTGCATTTGGAAAGGTGAAAGTTCTTGTTTCTGTGGCTTATTACATCCTGAATGCTGAGATGTTGCTTCTTATTGCCAAAACGCAAATGGACATATAGGCCCATATCGATCGTCCCAGACAACGGTGAGTAAAAAAATATCACTTATGGTAATCCTCAAATGTTGGTTCCATTGGTTCCACATTTTGTCTTTTGGAACTTGGAAGCTATGACACGGGCAGTAAGGTAGAACATATCTGCAAACGAAGACGAATAAAAATACATTGAAGTAGCTGGTCTTTATTTAAATGTAATAAGTTAGCATATAGTTATAAGCACAACACAGCAAATCTTTAAAACAGAAATGGAAACAAGGTGTACTGTTTGAGAGCACAATTTGAGTACAATTTGCACGCTGTGCATTAGGTACACCTCTGATTGTGATGGAGAACGATATGAATAAAACAAAGAACAATCATAGCAATTATTCAGCTTCAATCCCAGAGCAATGTCATTTTAACGAAGCATGCAAGATTACTGTTAGAAAACTGAGGACATTGCACACGTACAACGTTTATGCCATGGTCCATTAATAATTATGCATACAGCACTCTATCCTATTCATTTTTAATCCCAATAACAATGTTATGTACAGTTCAATTTACATAGGGGATAATTCACAGAATTTGGTGCACAAGTGGCGCACGTGGCTGGTGCACAGTGTGCGCGTGCGTCAGTCTGCACCAGCCGTGTGCGCCAAAACCCATTTCAGCACACAGCGTATTCATTGATTTTAACATCCATAACCAGCTCTGGTGGAGAGTGGCGCAGCAACCCTGCAGCAGCGCCAGTTACGTCCCCAACCCCGCCCTGTGCGCTAAAAACATCACACAAATCCAGTACATGTCGCAAAGGCCAGTGGACCAGCATACAGCCCCCCAATCACAATAACACGTGTAAAACTCCCCGCGCACCCCCCTGAATACATGTCCCCCGTTCACGCTAGTGAAAACGCGTGTAAAACTCCCTGCACACCCCTCAGAATACACTTACCCCTCTCGCGCTTGCAAAAACTCGTGTAAAACTCCCCGCAAACCCCTCAGAATACATGTACCCCTTTCTCACTAGCAAAAACACGTGTAAAACTCCCTGCACACCCCTCAGAATACACGTACCCCTCTGTGTCAGGTAAAATGCATGGGAAAAGTCCCCCCTGTGGTGTGGGCTGCCTGTGGGGCATGCACTGGGGTGATGGGCTGCCTGAGGGGCATGGGGAGTGTGGATGGGCTGCATGCCTGTATTCTGAGGGGTGCGCAGGGAGTTTCACACATGTTTTTGCTAGCGTGAGAGGGGTACGTGTATTCTGAGGGGTACGCAGGGAGTTTTACACGCATTTTCGCTAGCGCGAGAGGGGTACGTGTATTTTGAGGGGTGCGCGGGGAGTGTTACACGCGTTTTCGCTAGCACGAATGGGGGACGTCTATTCTGAGGGGTGCGCGGGGAGTTTTACATGCGATTTGGCAATGTGGGCCCTCCCTGGTGTGTCCCTACACACCTCCCCATGCCATGCAGGCAGCCCACACCACAGGGAAGCACCCTACACCCCTGGGCATGCCCTGCAGGCAGCCCATTACCCCTGGGCATGCCCCACAGGCAGCCCGCATGGCACCATGCACCTGGGAGTCCTGACACCTATCCCTCCACCCCACCCCCAGTGACGGGCACCTGCCAGCAGGCCCCGACTCATGTCCCTCCACCCCACCCACAGTGACGGGCACCTGCCAGCAGGCCCCGACTCATATCTCCCCACCCCCAGTGACAGGCACCTGCAGCAGGCCCTGACTCATGACCCACCACCCCACCCCAGCGACTGGCATCTGCCAGCAGGCCCCGATTCATGTCCCCCTACCCCACCCCCAGTGACGGGCACCTGCCAGCAGGCCTGACTCATGTCCACCCACCCCACCCCCAGTGACGGGCACCTGCCAGCAGGCCCCGACTCATATCCCACCACCCAACCCCCAGTGACGGGCACCTGCCAGCAGGCCCCGACTCATGTCCCCCCACCCCACCCCTAGTGACGGGCACCTGCCAGCAGGCCCCGACTCATGTCCCCCAACCCAACATGTCATCACAATCCAGATACATGGCCCTTATGGCCACCCAAATCCCACTCCACGCCACCCAGTCCAAACACCCAACCAAGCATTCCATCCTCTCCACATTTAAATCCCCATGTCATGATAGATCCCAAATGACAAGTATGCCCATTAATACATGTCCGTCAGACACACACAATGGCGACTCATGAATGAGAAAACCCACATCGTGACATGCATGAAACCAATGAGAGAAGACCACACAAATGAAGTATGAAATAAAAATGTATGATATACAAAATTGAAGGAATGAAAGAAAATCACATAATAAAAGAAATAATAAATAAAGCCCTGGATGCACAAAATAAATGAAAAAATGTCAATGCTGATTTCAATAAAATATAAAGTAAAAGTGCTCCAAAGTGTCCGTCTATTAAACCAAATCCAAAGTTCAAAAAATAAGAAAACCATTTCTCCATGGAAAAAAAGAAAAAAATGAAGTGCAATCCAGTCCAGAACTATATACAATTTAAAAATCCAGGGTCCATTAGCCCAACAATCCAAAGGAAACCTACCAAAAAACCAACCTAATAAATAACTATATACAAAAAGGCAGGGCATAGTCCATGCGCCCCAAAGGAAAGAGAAATGGAAAGGAAACGTACACCTCCATAACTATTTACAAAGGCGGCGGGCCAGTCCCACGGCTCATTTAGTGGTGTTCCGGGCCAGGGCTTCATCGAACTCCACGTCGATGTTCCGGAGGTGGGCCTGTTCCCTGGCATCGAGGTCTTGCAGCGATGCAGCCATGGAATACCTCAACTCCCTGCGAGTTTCCTCGAGGCCCTCTGCCCGCCTCAAAGCCCAGAGCATGGAGTTCTCCGCCCTGACCATCCTGAGCCATGCCCTCTCCACCCGCCGCATCCATTTCCCAGCCCAAACTCTGCCACATGGAAGATACTCCCAGTCCGGGGTCCTCCTGCCCCTCGGCCGATGCCTGCCCCCGGTGTGTCGATGGCCCCAAGCCATGATGCCTCCCACGCTGAGCCTGCTGCTGCCTCAGACGCAAATGCCTCTGCCACCATGACGGCCTCCGGACTGATGGAATCCCCCGGCGCCATCGTTCACGTGCCCTGCCCAATGATGCCGGCACATCCTCCATCTGCTGGGGTCCAGTTGGTGGGATGGCCACCCCTGCTGGACCTCTGACTCCCGACTGTGGCAGGGTTGGGATCTCCACCAGGCTGGCTGTGTTGGTTGGGGCAGGTCCACAGGGGGCACTGGACGGCACAGAGAACGACTGGCGTATAGTCTTCACAGAGGAGGAGAGGGCCGCAAAACTGCCCGACACATGGAGGAAATCCCGACCATGGCCCCTCCCAACTGGGCCACGTTGGTACGTCAGTGATGACGCCAGGAAGCATGCACGTCATCACGAATGTCAAGCATTCGCAACTCTACACCAATCAGGAAGGACTCCATCCGGTCACAGATCCCCTCGTCCGCAGGTAGAGGAGTGCCAGATGAAGTGGACCTCCCCCCTTCCTGCAGACGGGCCTGTGACGGGGCATCCCTGCTGGTGCATGGTGATGCATTCAGTGTCAGGGACAGCAACATGCACAGGCCCCACCGCAGCGACCTGTGCTGCCTCCTTCCCCTGACCCTGGACTGCATCACTTGCACCAGTGGTACCACCCCCATCAAGTCCCATGTGCGGCTCAGTTGCGGCCTCCTCCTCCTCTGTGCACACCACCAACCGGGATGACTCTGCAGCATCTTCCGCTGTCACAAGCCCCTGTGGGGGCTCACCTGCCCCTTCTGCTGCAGCCATAGTGGCAGACGGGAGACCAGTCCCCTTGCTCCCGGATTATGGTAATTCCTGGGAGGGTGACTGGGCCTTGCGTCGCAGGCCGGTGGAGGCATCCGCACCGCTTTGCTCCACAGCGCTCTCTCCACCCTCTTCTTCACTCGCCGCTGTGTAAAGGGAGACATTGAACACAAGCATCAGGGTACTGAACAATAGTCTCCTAGACACAAAGCAACAGCACATGAGTGGCACTGTCAAATGTCACTTCCATCATGTCCCTCCACAACACATGGGTCAGTGCAGGCAACACACATGCAGAAACAGGCACAGCGCATGCAACAAACATTTGCATCCATGCCCAAGGCATTGTTGAAACATACAATGGTGGGTTGAAACTCACATGCATCATGGGTCATACTGATCAGATGCACACACATCACCAGAGGTTCATGCATCTAGCCTCTTATACCCCAGACACAGTGTATACAAGGATGACTAGGCTGCATCAGTGAATTAACACATTGTCACGGACATGTGTCACGCATCCATGGCATTTACAAGTCACACACATGCTACTCAGACACACAGACATGTACACCATACATGTCCATGTCAGCAGAACCCATCTCTCACACCCCAAACATGTCCAAGAATAGAGACAGGCATGCATTAATGTGTGCATTCCACATGATGCTCCACATGTTGCATTGTAACACATACACCATCCATGTGGTTCATGCCTGACTGGACTCACATGCAGCACCATCATGTCCCTGCACACACACATCCATACATGACCCATGTCACACATGCAGCCAAGTAGCTGACTACCAGCACACTGCAACATGCCCTTTTTTAACCGTGAATGCATGGCCACTTACCGCTCGACTCCAGACAGGCCTGCATCCTGAAGATCTGGTGGTGAAGCACTGGGCAAATGCACTCCAGGACCCTCATCTGCTGGCTGGTAAGCTGGCCACGGCGCCCCACTGCATCCTCTGCTTGCAAGAGGCGCTGGACCTTTTTGAGGATCCTGGACTTGTCCTCCCAGCGCTTCTGGACGTGTTTGATGTTGCGGGGTGCCACCCCCTCCGCGTTGATGGCACCCACTATGTCCATCCAGATCCTCCTCCGTCCTTCCTTGTCGGCGCGCGATGGTGAGAAGAGGGCATCATAATGCCCCAGGACATGCTCCACCAATATGCCAACTTCATTGGCAGTGAAGCTGGCAGTCGTCTGCCTCTCTGCTGGGGGGTTGCCACTGGTGCCAGATGGTTTTTGTGTCGGACATGGCAACCCCGAGGCAGGTGTTGGTGTGCAACTGGGTCCTGGGGCTAGGCTGTGGAGCGATGGAATACCAGTCAGGAGTCTTCTGTTCCAGCAGGGGTGGTGACAGCAACTGGACCCCTGCAGATGGCAGATGTGCAGGCACCAAATGGCAGGGCACGGTGGCAGCAGGCAGGCAGCAACAGATGTCTCGGCACTTGAAAAAACTGCACGTCAGCGTGTAATTCGAGGAAAGGCCCTTAGTGCGTAAGCGCGTATGTGACGTGATACGTGCGGGTGTATCCCTCAGCACGGGTGCAACCGCACATGCAAAAAAATCACATCCGCGTGTTAATGCATGTCATTCAAGGAAAGGGCCTAAGCGCATAACCGCGTATGTGACGTTATGCGTTATGCGCGTGGGTGTTGCTCTCTGCACGGTTAAAGGTGAGCGCGAGCCAGCAAAACACTGCACGTGCTGTTCGTGGAGACCGGCGCGTGTGTTTACTCTGCTGGAATCACACACGATTTCTTCACAGCGTCTGAAGTCCGTACCTCTTCTTTTGGTGGGGTGTTGCCTATGCGCACAAGCGTGTGTGTTTTTTTTTTTATGCAAGGCAGACGGTGAGTCGCATATGCTTTTTTCCCACTGTGGTTCCCCCTGTGCATGCGTACCGTTTAGAGGTCATAGTAGCCCGCGTGTTCCACATGTATGTGTTTTTTGTGTTCAGGGTGCCACACCGTACTGCTGGAGGTAATATTCACGCACATGGGCTACCGGGGTCGCGTGCACATATTATTCTTTTATTTATTTTTTTCCTATTTCATGTGCTTGAATTTTTTATTTTATTTTTTGTTTTTTTCTTTTCTGTTTAGGGGTGCCTGAGCGTTGCGTGACCCGTCATTTCTCCCAAGGGCTCACAGACAGCCTTGCAGGGGCAATTGGGTACCTATACCATCAAGTACCCTGCCCCCTTCTAGCCAATTGCCCAGGACAATTGTTGAGTGAACCTCCCATAGCCCAGTTTACATTGGTGCCATGGTTGGGAGGCCACCAAAGGCTAAGGGCAGCAAAGCTGGGTGTCCTCCAAGAGCTGGACGTGGTCGGGCACGTGGACACAGAGACCAGGGAGGACAGGGAGTCCAGGGTGGCCAGGGTGGCTACAGGGGTGGAAGAGGCAGGGGTGCCCCTCTGGGACGGGATGCCCAGCCATGTGCTGGCACAGACATGCCACCACCCCCTGTGGTTCCTGGTGAAGCAGCTGTTGCATCACAACCTGGCACCCATATCACCCAACAGCAATTTACATCTGCTGTCACTGGCACATCGGTGGTGGTAGCTGCAGGTGCAGCTGTGGACACCTCCACCCGGGCTCTAGGTCAGGCAGTGCATGTTTCGTTGTGTGAGGAGGACTCCTAGGACGATTTCCATCTTGTCCGGAAAGTGGGCTCATGTGCGTCCACTGTGGCTGTGACTGTGGCACACATATCTGGGGCAGTTCTAACATCTGCTGCCCCAAGCAGCCGGGGGGTGGCAACTGCATGTGCAGATGCAACCAACACTACCTCGGCATTGACTCAGTCCCAAGCAAGACCTTCTGTCCTCATACCAACACCCACTGCCTTGGCCCAGTCCATCAGCGCCACTGCCCCCACTGATCAGGGCGCAATTGCCCCCTCAGGGTCAGTACCACAGTCCAAAAGGAGGAAGCGTGCTCCTGCACAAGAGGCTGGGACCCCAGACACGGCTCCGCCCTCCGGCACATCAAGGAAGAAGTCTTTCTGCAATCAGGAACTGGACTTCCTTGTGGACTACGTGTCGGAACACCAACGGGATATGCTTGTGGGCCCACAGTGCCATACAACGCATCACCAGCGTTGGGTCCACTGGCAGCATGTTGTGGATGGTGTGACATCCATGGGATTCCAGGTGCACACAGCTCAGGACGCTACAAGCACTGCAATGACCTCACACGCAGTGCTAAGCAAAAGAGTGCCTCCAATTACACCAGGTCTCTGGTGACTGGTGGTAGGCCACCACCAGAGGAGGATGAACTCACTCAGCATGAGGAGATTGCTTTAGAGTTCATCCTGGAAGAACAAATCCATGGAGTGGGAGAGAGGATGGATTATGATGCATCATCTGGTGAGTATTGATGTGTGTAAATCAATGACATGTGTGTTTGTTATGTGTGATCTGCCCAGCTCCAAGTAGGTTCTTTCCTTTCTTCAATCTCCCTCACCACCTGTGTTGTTCACCAGGGGTCTGACTTCTCGACCCCAATTCATGGAGAGCAAGTGGCAGCTCTTGTCTACTGCATTATCATTTTTTTGTACAAGTTCCGGTGCTATGCTGATGGCAACCAACTCATTTCCTGGCTGGCCTTGGCCACCTCTTGTCCCTCCCTTATTTCTGATTTGCTTTTGGTGTACTACCAACGGTCTCTGTCTGAATGCCAGCAAGACTGGCATCCTCCTCATCGATGCACCTTTACCATCCTTTTTCATCAATCTCTGGCCAGCCCCACTTGGCCTTCCTCCTGCCTCCACCTGCAAGGCCAAGAACCTCAGGGTCACCTTTAACTCAACACATCCCTTTTACACACACATTTGTGACATATCTTTGAATGGATTCACTTCTTGCTCTGCCTCCTCAAGGGTACTGTGCCTTCCCTCACATTCTCCTACATGCTCACAGTCTGTCAAGCTCTGGTTCATTCAAGGTTGGGGTACTGTGACAGTCTCTTACAATGTTCGACCTGCCTTCACCCTCCACCACTAATCCAGCACAGGACTGCAAGACTTGTCCTTGGCCTCAAGCCCTGGGATCCTATCTTTCCAGCTCTGTGACCCCTTCATTGGCTACCAGTGGATGCAAGGATGTTACTGCAGACCCTCTACATTGTGCATAAGGTTTTTTGGGACTGGGTAGAAAGTACCTTCAACAATCCCTCTACCAATTCCACCCCTCTTGAGTCTTTTGCTTCCCTACCCCACACTCCCTCAAGGTCAGTCGTTACTTGAATAAATAAGGTAGGAGAAGATCTGTGTGTACTGATGGGAGCTCACTTTTGAACAGCCAACTGCCCACGTTGAATCTTGAGGAGAGAAATATCTGCTTCTGGAATCACCTCAACACCTTCCTACTTGCTCCTGCATTAGCCTCTCTTCTACCCAGCTGAACAGTTTCCTATGTTGGCACTGTGCCCCTGCACACACTCTGTCCATTGAATCAGGTACCTGCTCACCCTGCATCCTTGCTGCACAGCCTACAGGCCTCCCACATCAATGGGGCCAGTGCGTTTCCCCATACACTCCTGCACTCTTTATCTGCACTCATCAGATTCGCCATGTCCAAAACATCTTGCACTTGCCACTTGCTGGCTGCTCTCCCACTTTTTGAATGGACATTCTCTCACTGGACTTTATGTCCCTTCTCCATGCACTAGCGTGTTCTGTATGTCTCTGTGCCCAGTATGATAGTTGTTTTGAATTCCTTTTCTCCCTTGTTACCCTCCCTTTTGATTTTTTGAGCTCTGAGCCACTCTAGGATGATATGAGGTGGAAAGCTATACCTACCATAGACCTGGTCATCAGGCATCCCAAAAAGGCTGGTCCTGGACAATAAAAATGTGGGGCCTAGCTATCTTCCTCCTCCTGTGGTGTCCCACAATCACTGCTGCGAGGAACGGGACATTCATTGTAGCTGTATATGCTTGTTTGTTCTTTGCGCGCACCTTTATGCTGCGCGAGGGCGCTTCCACCTGCTTTCGTGTGGCAGACGTAATTGTGCGTGTGCGTGTGTTTTGACGTGCGTAGGTTTTCCCTATTCTATTCCATGAATATGTGTTGTTCGCGTGTGTGTGGATGTTCCGTGTACTTCCCAGCAGTACTTCCCTAGTTACGCCCTTGTTTTCACGCGTTGTTCCCCATTCCGCGTGTTCCGCTCCTTGTTCCGCCCCCTTTTTGATGTGTGCGCTGACGTTGTGTGCTTTCACTGTGCGTGTTGCGCACAGCATTTGGGATGTGGAAATGACGCATGCACCGATTTGGCGCACATCCCGGAAAATACACGCGCAGGGCCTTGCATGAATCACACGCTGGCTTTTTCACACTTGCGCCACTGATTTCGGCGCACATTTATTCCATGAATTACCCCATAATCTCTGCAAATTACATGGTTTGATTGTTTGTTTGGGAATTTGCTCTGTACGTGGTATTACACAGTTTCAGACTACCTTGGTGGAAAATGTGCGCTCTGAATATACTTAAAGTTATCTGTTTTTTTTTCTTCATTTCTCACAATGTCTGTCCTTGCAGCAATTAATTTGTCAAGGCTACATTACAATAAGCCTTTGTCCTGTTGAAAGCTACAGAAGTTAGTTTTCGATTTCCGGAAATTTTGCAGGGAAATAAAAGCATTGCGGCGGGACATGGTTATGATTTTATCGTGCATTTTGTAATGTAACTACTGCAGTTCCATAGAATTTAATATAAGGTACATGGAGAGATGCTCGAACCTTACACACAGTGCAATGAACAGATGGGTGATAAGAAAAACAATTGTAGAATTACAGCGTCTATGTAATACTGTTATGTTATGTGACGTGTCAACGGTGCTTGTTCAGATATTGTGTGTGCCAGAATGTATGTGTCAGACGGCGGAGCATACGTGGGTGGTAGTGTCATGTTAAGCAGTTTTGGGTCACTGGGCACTGACATATTTGGGGCCCCCCTCCACCAAAGCAAATGAATTACTTTACACGTTTTAAAAAGACAATAAGTAGGGCATGGTTTTCAAACACTGTTTCCATTACATATTAAAAGAGTAAAGTAAAAGTTCGAAACTTGAAAGAGAAGAGCTACTTTAAAATATGCTTGCCCGATTAATGAAAGATCAAGTAATGGCCTAAAGATGCCACTGGCATACGAGTAGGCAAATCTTACAGAACACAGTACAGTTATGTACCAGATGTGGATGCATTCTGTGTTTGGGTTGTGGTCACTGTGTACATTATGCGGTAGGTTTCTGTATTATGATGTGTTGGTTGTGGGTAGTTATTAGAGGATTGGGTGCAGAGGCCATTCATCAAAGAGTTTGTCCATTGGGTGGAAGCACTGCAATACTATGTTAACTGAAGTGGATAAGAGTTAGGTGGTTGTGTTATGTTTCTGGTTTGTGGTAAGTGGGTAGATGTTTGAATGCATGGTTGTGTTATGCTGTGGAGGTTGTGGCCAGGGTCTACAGTATTGAGTGTAGGGCCAGAGGCTGTAGACTGTAGGGTATTCATGCAAGCGTGTAGGCCATGGGTACAAGCACCAAAGTATAATATATCTATGCGTTCAATATTGTGATACTGTTATGAGGATTGCAGAAATATGTGTGCAGATTGCAATTTGGAGATTATAAAGCAGTATGACACCAATGCTTTCATACTTACTGTTTGCATTGTTCATGGCCTATGCAGTTTTTGTGCATGCATGTGGAAATGTGGGAGTAATCCGTGTTTTATTCTCTATGGTAAAAGAAAACATAACATGTTAGGGAAGGTACTCTGTACTTTTGTCGTTTATTGTACTGCAGGCATTTCTATAGTTTGCAGACCCTCATAATTAGTACTTCATAAGTGCCATGCTTTAAACAATTGTACTGTGCAATATGCACTGTTCCTGTGTTTCTTTTGCATAATCATTTGGTCTTTGGGGAAAAAAAATCAAAGCGGGATAAAAAAAAAAAACCTTCTATATTCTTTTGTTGTTATGTTGCACATTCCATTTTAGTACATATGTATTACAGGAATGTTTAAGGGGCACTGTTGCAGTAAGAGGAATTGAAGTGGTGTATATTTTGTCTTTTGGAAGTGGTGACAGTATGGTTGTAGTTAGATACCAGTTGGTGCATTCTAACTGTTTATTTGTTTCCTCTTTGTAGTATTATTTTTTATGCATTTGGTGGTTGCTCATGTTTTGTAAGTATTGTGGCATTGCACTGTGATATGCAGATTTGTGGGGGTAGTTAGATACCTGTTGGCAAATTCTAATTGTTGACAAGTTGTTGAGGGTATGTTTGTAGCACTGCGGTTGTGAAGTTTATGTTTTTCAGTTTGAATGGTGCAAGTAATTTTGAAGTATTATGATAGCAGTAACATACCCGTTGGTGTATTGTAACTGTTTATAGTTTCTCATTTTTGCAGGGTATGTTAAGAAGCTTGTGCTTTCTTGTTGGTATATCTAAATGTTTCAGTATTCTGAAGTGCTGTTGTAGCACTATGGGTGTATTTACTACTATTTGTGTGTTTCTTGCATTGGTGTGGGCATTGTTAGACAGTTTTTGTATTATTCTAATAGTTGGTGGTTTCAGAGGTTACTGAGGACAGTTGTAAACCGTAGCACTCAGTACTTTTTTTGTAAGTATTATTTAGAAAACAACATTAGTGTGCATTTTCTATCCTTATTGTTTTTGTGCTTGTAATATTTGGTTAATTGGGGGGGAAATTGTATAACAGGTAAACTGATGTATTTGTTGGATACTTGCTGTATGCTAAGTTGTTCCAGTTCCAGAGAGTAGAAGGTCATTTTTTTTTGTTGCAACTACATATGTAGTGGTGTGTGTTGGGGATTAGTGAGTACATTTTGGCTTCAAGAATATTAAGTAGGCATTTGATATATTTCCTGGTAATCTCTGCTTTACAGTAATCGAAGTATCATTGCATTCAAACCATGCACATTGCTTTTATTGTATGCAGTATAGTGACCTTTACGGGTTGTGGAGCCTGTGTGGTAGATTATGGCTACTGTTGTGAAGGTTTTCTTGCCAAGTGATACTTGTCCGTGTGTGAAGCTAGTAAGCTTGCAGTTGTTTTTGGTTCCATCTGCATTGTATTTTAAAAGCATTAATATTATGTATTGGCTATGTGTTTGTATCTGTAAGGTGGAACGATTATTCAAATTGCAAGTAGTACATAATATGCTGTGGTTTGCATTTTGTATGAGTTGCTGAAATGGAATGGATTCAAAGTTAGGTATAGATACATAGACAAAGCGCTTGTTAGGGATTTGTCCCTGCATCTCATGGCTGCAGAGAGTGCATGTATGTTTCCACTTTTATGAAATCTGGAAGATTTCATTTATAGGTATGTTTTTGCTCTCCATTACTTGTAGTAAGTACATTAGAAATGTCTGTGTATATGCTTGTGTGTTTAAAGTGAATCTCACCATTCCAGCACATTAGTCCAATTCCTGTCTTATGCCCGAGACACTGTGTGTTTTCAGGATTGTTTGTTGCATTTCTGTGAAGGGGGAGCATTTGTAAACACAATGTGTTGAAACTGTTAAAATACATGTTTTCAACAATTGATGGCAATTAGAATAGAACATTGATTGCTACATTTGCACATTTGCATAGCAATTTACACCGGTTGTATTGGAAAATTTGATTGGGTCAGATAGTTTTGTGTCTGAGTCATTTGACGGAAGTCCATGTGGTTTGTTCGAAGAGGTAGTTCTCTTTGTTTGCACAGTTGGGTATGCATTTTCCTTTTTCATACATTTTTCTGCGGTGTTGGTAGTTGATGGAGTATGAGCTGATTTCAATTTCTTTGATGGTTCTGTTGGCAGATCATGCATAAGTTCTGATTGCATTTGTTTTCTTTTACAAAATTGTGTTTTTGAGGAACAGGGTACATTTTGAGATGGGGTGTGTAGAGTGCACATAGTCTATTGTACTCTACAATGCAAGGAATGTCAGCGTTGACTTTACGTGCATCAAAATTGACTAAAATTGTCCTTCAAGTGTACGTATGCATGACAGTGCTACTTAACTCATGCCTTCCTTAAAGACTGGGCTGTCAATATCAATCAATGCCCTATCTAAGGGTAGAACTTGCAATTTACGAATAGTGACTGTGTGTGCTAGTGACAGAGAACATGGTTCTCTGTGTACATACATGTTTGTTGAAAAGAAGGAACCAGGCTATTGAGTGTCCTATCCTTTTAACTTGTGAAACTTTCTCAAAGTGGATTTTGAAAAACTGAATGCTGTTGCCACGGGGGTATGTCTGGAAGCCAACAACTGTACCAAGTGCTCCATTAACTAAACCTTGCTCCATGTCAAGGTTATGGTTTAGAATTACTCTGCAGTTTACACACAATGTTAAAATGTTCTCCAAACCAGCTGTGTTAGAGATAGAGCTGTCTAAGGTATTTAGTTGTGCTATGCCTTGTTGACACCTAGGCATTGTCATACCGTGTACGTCCAGTTTGTCTGTGGAGTAAATTTGCACTAGTGGTTGCATTTATTTTTTCAGCATAGTTTAATTGAATTGTGAACAGCTTGCTAGAGATGAAATTAACAACATACATTTTTATGTGCTAATTGTTCCATGACATCAGTTGCACTTGTTTTATGGCTGTACAGCTCATGGATGTGTCTGGTATTTAGGATAGACTGAGGTCCCTTAGATAGTACAACAATCTGAATGCTTTCCAAAATATTGGCATAGGTGATCTGTAGACTGATGCATGTTCACAGTTATTTCTCCTTATTGGAAATTGTGCCAAGAGTTTTAGGGGATAGTTTGTGTCCAAATGTTTTACAAATAGATTCACCTTTCACTGGTGTTAGTTGAAGGAGATCTCCAAAAACAATGACATGTTTCCCTCAAAAGAGATCCCTGTAGTCTGTTTTGAGGATCTCTTGCAATCTGAGGTGAATCAAAGCCAACATTAGGTTGGACACATGTAAATAATACATGCTCACCTCATCCAATAGAAGCATTTTCATTTGTTTCAAAACTCTGTGAAGCTCCATAGCAGCTTCTGCTGAAAAATTGTAATAGTCTAATTTGTTTTGGTGTGCCACTGGAAGGAGTAGCAATTGGTGTAAAGTGACACTACCTATGTTGATGGCAGCTAAACCTGTGGGGGCGGTTGCAACAGCTGAAAGCTTGATGTTTGTTAATTGGAGAAATGTACTGATGATTCTTATTAAGAATGTTTTGCCTGTAACAGCTTGACCACTTACATACAGCAGTACAGGTTTATAGTGCTGACATGTACAATTTGTAGTTTCGTGCTGCATACCATTTTTAATTTCTTTAGTTACCTCTATGAAAATGGTACGTTGCTCATTGTTTAGTTGTGATTTCAGTAGAGCAAAGTCTTTTGCAGATTGCTCATACTGACACATGGTGTTCTCTAGTTCAGTCATGGCTAATTCTGCCTCATTTGCCATGAGTGGCTGTCAAAGTGGTTCTTGACTTCCTGTCAGAGAAGGTTCACTGCTCTCAGGAGTGTCTATATTTAGTTGTACTTGAAGTTCTTCTTCTTGTTGGCGTTCATTGTCCAACATGTTTTTGTACATTGTAAATCTGTTGTCGTGGTTGCACTTGCATTGAAAGCATCTTCATAGGAGTCATCGGTTTCTAATGGATCTTCTTCTTTTCTCCATGGTTTAAGAAGGTGTAGTAGGGCCATGTAGTATAGTTCTTTGTGTTGAAGAGTCCTTATTGAAAGCTTAATATGATTAATCTGGCTGCATTTTTAAGTTTCACCAGGCTTACCTCACATGTTTTGACTACATATTTACCTTTGGTTTAATGTTATTTTTTTTGTATGAGAAGTTTTGGGCTATGTGGTATAGGCACATGCTTTCTAAAGCAGTACTCCTATTTGGGTAGTATGTGTCCAATAAGTTGTTTTTCAAAATATTGTGGCTATTGGTATCGTCTTTGGCTATTGTTTCTATGTCTTGGTACGATTAAAGAACTCTTTTTCTGGATGCAGCAGGACCAAAGCTTAGCCAGACTATGTTTTCAGATTTCCTATATAAGGTGGTGCCGGTTAAACTATCTGCGGCTTCATAGTGGCCATATTCTCTATGGTAGAGCAATTTTATAACAAAGCTGTATAATCTCTGTGACAGTGTTTTTTCTGATGATATGTCATCCCAGAGGTCTTTCAGCTCTGTTTGCTCTGCTTTGGTTAAGTAGGCTGTGACATATTGTGGCACTGCAGTGGACTTGTCTGCAATGTACTGCACATCTATATTTGCATTCCATAGGAGGGCAATGATTGCATTGTAATCATTGATGTACTTTGATGCTTCGGGTCTTTTTATGCAGTAGGAGATTCTTAGGAGATTTGCCTTTTACACTGTGTCTAATTGAAGACATTAAGCGGTTTACTTGTACTGTTGCTGAAACTCGTCTGGGGAAACCAAAGCACCATTTGGTGTTGTATTTGTATTTGTTTTTATATTTCTGCCGACAATACTTGCCACACTTGCGTCTTTGAAACTGCAAAATGTGTACATGTAGGTCACTATGTGTACTTTCCGAAGGGATTTCACAAGTCATATATTTGTAAATGAACTGCAAAACAGTTGCATCAGTGTCCTGACCAAATTTAGGAGCATTTTTAATCTACAGAAGCATGTGGATGTGTGGTGCTCCTCTCGCTTGATATTCTTTTCTCCAAAAGAAGTGTTCCACTTGTCCGAGGGGAGGAAGTGTTTTATTACAAATGAAGTGCAGCATGGCAACAAAGCGATGATGGAAGTACCGTGATACATTTACAGGATCAAGAGAGCAGAGTTCTCCATGTGTGTTCATGTATATATCAGTTTTGTTTTCATTTGCGATGCATATGAAAGTGTGCAAGTCTTCCCATTCATACTCTGCACAACTTAAAGTGACAAACCATGTGGGCAGGCCAAGGTTGCGTAGCATACATGTACATCTGCGTGCTGTCGGAACCAGTATTCTTTTGTACCACACATGTTTGCCAAGAGATTTGTAATACTTGACTGCAAAACCTCGTCTTTCTCTTGCACCTTTTGAAGTACCTGTCTAGCAGATATGTTTTGAAAATTGGCACCTGTTTTCAATGTGTATTCAACTCCTTAACATAGAGTTGCTAGTTCACTTTCAAAGAGGAGTTGGAATATGTATTCCACATTTTGTCTGAATCTAGGGTCTTCAGAATACATTCTTAAAGAGCGGTATTCTGATACTGTTATTTGTGTGCATCTTTCATTGTATCTTCCACCTTTTCCAGTAGGAAAGAGTAGAGGAAAGGCTTGTGCTTCTACAATTTTTTCCCATTTACAGATTGGCGCTCTTTTGGCTTGGTGCATTTGATATGTTTCCAGTGCATCGTCTATTGTATCTTTGGAGTGCACTGGATGAATTGTACAGTGGTCTAAAATATTGGAGGCTGCAGTAGCATCTAGAAGTTCAAAATGGATAGGTTTTGAGGAGTCCTGAATTATGTTGGTCGTTTCCTTCAATGTTTATTTCTTTGTAGTATTTATTGTTGTCTTTAAGATATTGCAGGGCTTTTATAACTTTGTTTAAGTCCTCTAGTTGCTGCCAAAATGTTTCTGTCTTTTGTAAGTACACCATTCACTTGGATAATCAAAGATTGTTCTATTGGCCTTTGCATTCCTACAGTGTCTACATTTTCTTTGAGATCTAATGGCAAATAAACGACTTTACCACAAATGCCTCTCAGTAGTTCAGTTGGAGACAATTTTACAGTTGTTGGTGTTAGTCGTTCCATTGCTTGAAATGGGTGTACTATTTGGATAATAATGGTCTCATACAAATTAAGCTGTTGGAGTGAGTTTGGCAGTGGGAATATTTCCAAATTATTACTGATAGCCCATGAAGGCATTTGGTTATTGTCAAGTTTTTCAGTGCAGTATGTGCACAGTATTGAGGGGTTAGTAATTTCATACTTATTTTCTGCTATAAGGTAAAAAGCTAATTGGAACCATTGGGATTCCTCATTGTCTTCCATTTTGTTCATTATATCTATAGTTTTCATACCCTTTGTATAAAAAAATTTGCAACAACACATACATACTTGGTTTGGATGTTCAGCAGATGTGTTTTTGAACTTGGCTATTTCTTTTTTGAATGTGTGCAATAGAAAGTTGACACCTGCAAGGTTGTTGCTACTGTTTTCTAAAGGTACTGGAGTTTGTAAGGTCTCTTCAGTTCCAAGATATTTGCTTTGGATGTGGTCTAATCGTTTGAGCAGTTGCTTGGCTGTACCGTGTAGGAGAATGTCATTTAAATGCTCCAGTGCTAAAGCAGACATTTTTGCATAGATATGTTATGTTATGTTATGTTATGTTAAGTTACGAACAAGCTTGTAGCGAGGTACAGCCACCCGCCGGGTTGTTTGGGAGCGAAGCGGAAGAGCAGATTGATAGGGGATAAACTTAGCTTGCAGATATTCAGCTCCCACACCATAATAAAACCTGGTGGACAATGCACATGGATTTAAACAAAATCTGCTGGGCGACAGGGAGCCAGTGTAGTTGTCTCAACAGGGGAGTCATATGGGCTCCAAAAGGCGGATGAATAATGGATCTCGCAGCAGCATTCTGAAGCAGCTGCAGACGTCTGGTGAGGTAGCCGGGTTGCGACAGATATAGTGAATTACAATAATCCAATACACTGAGAACCAGGGCTCCCACCACCGGTGCCTGGCTGGCTACATGAATAAACGGAAGAACCTTCCGAAGAACCCAGAGTTTAAAGTGACCAGATTTACAAACCGCGCTAACCTGCTCATCCATAGTCAGAGAAGCAGAAAATCGTGCTCCCAGGTTGCTGACTGATAGAACAGATATGGGGAGAGGACCCAGTAATGAGGGCCAAATGTCAGGTGCCCAGTACAGCTGAGGAGTAGAGGTCCCTACAACCAGGACCTCAGTTTTACTACCATTCAGCTTGAGCTAGTTCAGTGTCATCCATGTTCCAAGTTCCTCCAAGCATTTTTTTAGCCTACTGGCTGTATAAGATTTTGTCAGGTCGATACGGACCACCAGAATCTGGGTATCATAGGTGTATGAATGAAAGCGAAACCCATCCGATTGGATAAGGAGCAGGAGATATCTTATGTAGATATTGAATAAGATAGGAGACAATGCTGAGTTCTGCGGGACCCCACAGCAGAGGGGGGCAGGCACCGAGCAAAAAGGGGGAAGAGAGACCGACCGTGAACGATTGGTAAGAAAAGATCTAAACAATTCAAGGACTTGGCCAGAAATACGGGCTTCCACCACCCGGGAAATAAGAAGAGAGTGATCAACGTGTCAAAAGCAGCTGACAGATCTAATAGCAGGACTGCTCCGACACCGCCCTGATCAACCAAGCGCAGAAGGTCATCCATCACTGAATTAAGAACTGATTCAGTGCCTCTGCCAGGCCAAAAAGCAGATTGAAATGAGTCAAGAAACCTGGAAGATTCCAGGAACGTAGACAGCAGGGGAGATACCAGAGCTTCCAGAACCTTCAATAGGAAGCGAAAAAGTGAAATAGGGCAGTAGTTGGCCATCACTTCAGGGTCCAAAGAAGGCTTTTTAAGCAAGGGGATCACTAACGCATGCTTCAGCAAGCCCGGAATGGTTCCAGCAGAGAAGGAGATGTTAACTGCAGAGTTTATATGATTAATCAAGTCGACAGATGTCTCCTGCAAAAGGGCAAGGTGTATGGCATCTATAGGTGACAGATTTTTTTTTTTTAGTGGATAGAACTTCCGTGTTGGAAAAAAGGGGAAACGAAGACCATGACCCTCCAATATGCGGCTTCAGTAGTAATGTTGTCCCAAATGATGGTGATTTTGGAGAGAAAGAAGGTAGAGATGGAGTCACAAAGCTCTTGAGAGGGCGGAACTGCACCTTGTTCTATTTTAGGATTGGAGAGCGATTGGACTAGGTTGAATAAAGCCTTTGGTTTATTAATAGCCCTCTCCACTGTCTGAGTGAAATAGGCTTTTTTTGCATTTATCGTTTTCTGTATGGTAGGCAGCAAGAGTACTCTGATAAAGAGTTTTAGAGTTGGAGGAATAACTAAGACGCCACTTTCTCTCAGTCTGCCTACAACAGAGTTTACTGTCCCTGAGTTTTTGGGAAAACCAGGGTTCTGGAGGGCAGCTGCATTATTTACACAATTTATAAGGTGCCAATGCATCAGCCCTTATAATAAAGGCATCTTGTAGTGTAGTAAGAGAACAACTTTCACAGTCTTGCAACACGATTGCAGAAAATCAGTCAGTTAAGGTTTAGGGACACCCTTCCAACTATGTCTACGAATCAGAGGGTTCAGCGTAGCAGGGAGAGGGGCTTCCAAAGGGATAGAAAATGGAACCAGAAGGTGATATGTCCATATAAGAGGGATCGGTATATCAATATCCACATAGGAAAGGGGGGTAAAGATAGTATCTAAAATACCACAACCTCTTAGGGTATTTCACTTGCAACTCTGTTACAAACGCTGGGAATTCGATACAAATTTCTGTGTCAGCCCCTGGAGGTCGATAGACCAGCAGCACTGTAAGAGTAGAAGTCAGAGAAATTGAGATGCGGGTCAGAATGCATTTCATTTTAAGCGAGTGCTTAGGGACCATGCTAATAACTTTATGGTTGGTCTTATAAATTAAAGTTACACCCCCCCCAGATGGAGAAATACACAATCTTCATGCACTAGTGAGTAGATTTCAGGAAGAGATTGAACCAACAACGGGCCAGATGTCTCTTTCAGCCATGTTTCAGCGAAAAAGAGAAAGTCAAGCCCCTGACAGGACAAAGGTCATAACAGTCCATGTGGTGAGCAACTAAGGATCATGTATTGAGTAAAGCACACTGCACTGTGGCTAAGGGTATTGCTTTCCTACTAAGAGGGACTAACTTAAAGCCTGAAGGCCAATTTGTAGTAACAGGAGCATGGGTTAGCAATACACTGCATTTAATCCAGCCAGCAGTGTCTAATGTTCCTAGAGAGTGCTCCCCCTCCTGCTCCCTACGCGCACGGACGGGCACAGATGGGCACAGACGGGCTTGCCTAAAGCACGCCTTTGGTGCGCTGATGGCGTGCCCTCTGTGTCCGCCCGCTACTCTGGTGGTATACATGGCACATAAATGCCGAAGCATGGAGGGAAGTGAGGCTAACCCCGCCTCCTCTACAGTCAAAGAAAGAGAACTGCGTGTAAGAGCCGCATCATCGGTGGAACTCCAAAGGAGTTGGGTTCCACTAAGCATGGCTGTATCAACAGGTGCCCAATTAAAATGGTTCTAGCAGCAGCAAGTAAACAAGGTTAAAATAACATTTAGCAACAATAACATTGATAGAAATGCTCGGAGTGGCTTTAAATTGACATGCTCAACAGAGCAGTCTTACCTCTCTCAATTTGTGAACACGATTTCTTACAGTGGAATGGTGTGTTGCTAACATATTGATATGCTGGAAGGTACTTTTGCAAGCAGGTCCAGAAATGCAGGCTAATGAATGTCCCCAAAGGACAGGAGTCCATACTTTGTAGTATTTTCAGTTTTCATTTGTCGTTGTCTTTCACATGGTGAATGAAGAACTGCTGCAAAGATTTGGTATACGTTACACATTGATGTGCATGGCCATTTGTTGATGGGGCATATCGGTTTGATGGAATGGAGAGTTTAATCTAAGTTTGATTGGGATATTTGTGAAACCAGTGTTTCTTCTTCCATTATGTTATTTTCTACCTTTTCATACCCTCGCCCACTGCTATGTATGACAATTTGGTGTGTTTGCTCTTGTTTGTATGATTCTTCATTGAACTATGGCTGTGTGCTGGTGGTGTGACTCCACTCACCTGTACAGATGTTGCCGAATGTATCTATGCTGATATTGTACTTGTTGCAGTGTACTAATTAATTGTGTTAGTGGTTTCATTCTGTTTAAAATGAATATAAAAAATGTCCTTTTGAGGAGCATTGCACTGTCTACAAGAGCTTCCACAATCACTTTTCTGCAGTATGTTTTAAGGCTCAAGTGTGATTTTTCCCCTGTATTTATACATTTCTGAAGGACTATGGTGGCTACATTATCATCTGAACGTGCTCTGTTAGCAGTAGTGGTAGTTGCTATTTTTACAGTACATTTCCTTTTATTGTTACATTTGAAAGAGGAGTTACAGTTTATTTCCCCTTAGGTGCTTTTGTTTTTCATTAGTGTCTGTATTAGCTGTTGTGTTTGAATTTTCTGTACAAATTCTGCTAGAGGTTGATCTGCTCTATTTCTATTTACTTTGAACATTGATTAATGGTGGTTGAAGTAGAGTGAGAAAAAGGATCGGAAAGATGTGCAGATTGGAAAGGAGAATGTTTTTGTGTGTGAAATTCCATTTACTTTTCTGCAGATATATGCTTGCTACATGAGTGGAGCAATCATTTCAGTTGTTTGATTTATTTATCCACATTTATAAATGGAACTGTTCTCAATGCACACATAGATTCTTTGGTTTTTGAGTAACGGTGCATTCTGTGAACTGTGCAATGCAAGTGGCAGGTACCCTGTTGAAATGCATGTGATGCATGTACTTGGTTTGCTTTGGTAAAATACATTCAGTTGTCCATTTCTGTGTGCATTTCACACATTTTATAGGAGACATGTTACTGGGGCAAGAGGTTGTAAAAATGACAGAAGGAAAGAAGAAAGTAACAGTTTGTACATTTCAATGGGTGATATGGGTAAATGAAAACTTTGAAAACACATGGCATTGTAAGTGACACTTGATGATAGGTGGTGGGACACATATTTTAGTAGGTTATGGAGGGTAAGTGGCAGGTACCCTGTTCAGAGGCACGTATAACAGAGTTGTAAATGTTCTGTACAAAAAATATTCATGCCTGCAGTTTGTGTTTATGGATGGAGATGTGGATGAATCTGGAAGCAGAAATCTTGGACAGATTTACAGTTCTTTTTGCTGGAGGTGCATTTCAATCACAGGAGACTTGTATTCTGAGTGGTTAATGGTAAATCTGGAGTGTTGAACGTAGATGATGGAGTTAGATATAGAGGTCTTGGATGTGAGTGGTGGATTTGTGTGTGACTGCTTAACAGTACCCAATGAGTGATTGCTGCAAAGAGTAAAGTAGGACTGCCCCTTCCTTATGGGATCCACAAACACTGTGGTAGTTCGAGGATCACACATGACACATCCTGCCCTTCTCAGCATGCCTGGAATGGAAATGGGACTGTGGCGATTATCCAATCAGGTGTACAGGGTGTGCTTAACAGGAAAGGGTAGTAATATATTTTTTTTCATTGCTCTGAGTAGTAAGGATGGCAGAGACAGAGAAAGTCAGAGTGTTGATTGTGGGTGATTCCTTTGTGGATGATCTGCAGAGGTATGCCTAGGGAAGAGGCATTGCTGGCAATTTTGATTTTGAAGGAGTGGATGTTGTGTAGTGCAGTGTGCTTGTGCGCAGTTAGGAAGCAGTGGTTGCAGTTTGAAGAGATGTGCCCACTGTCAATACTGTTGATGTTGTAGTGGTGCATTATGGAGCCCAGCATTTGGGTTACATCAGTGCTAGAAGTTTGCTCTGTGGACTGAAGGACTTGGTGAAAGCAGTGATGCAGATTTTTCCCACTGCAATTGTGGATTTCTCATGAATACCACCTAGAATAGTATGGAACACTCCCAATGTACTTTGTCCACAGCAAGATGTCGGAAGCTGTCTTGTTAACACAGGCATGTCTGAATTGTTGTACAATGCTGGCATTTTCTCCTGCGACAATGAGATCATTAATTCTTATAATGTGCCCTCTTTCACTGCAGATGGCATTTCTTTGTCCAGCATTGGAAATGCTACTTTGTTTTATAATCTAAAGGATAATTTGAAGAGGGTCATGTAAGAATGTAAGGAGGAGAAGAGAAAACCCCCCAAAAAAATAAAACAAAAGGTGTTTGTTTACAAGCACCTACAAAAAAAGGCTCTTTTCAGTGCCACCACTAAAGAGTTAATCTCTACCCTGGTTGAAATATGTTCCCCCACCCCTGTACAAAGCATGATATGTCTGCAGACATCGTAGTAGTTTGAGGATCACACATGCTTATCTCGGGCTTTTGAGGATGGCAGGCATGGAAATGGGACTGTGGAGACTAGGGGATTGGTCAATAAGGTTTCTGGGTGTGATGTGTATGGAGAGACTGTGGCAGAAGGTCTGTTTTCAGAGAGGAGTGGAGATGCCTATGGTCATGGCTGTGTCATTCAGGAGGCAGATTGTATGGACTTTGGGGCACTCCTGGATACATTGGTTGGAAGTGCATGCAGAACACTGTGGAGTGGCTGCAGATCTTGGATTCCATCATGTGGATGTTCACTGGCAAGAAAACGTGGAATGAAGTGGCTGCATTTGGTTCCTCTTTGTGCCACTTTGGTGATGCTTTGATCATCCAGATATTATTATTATTCACTGTGGAGGGAACAGTTTAGGACATGTTAACGGAATTTCTCTGCAATTTGCGATGAAGGAGGCACTTTGGCAAGTCATGGACATGTTTCCAAACCCACAAGTATTTTTTTCTCGCATTGCCCAGAGACAGATGTGGCTTTGTACTTCTTCTTTTGGCCCGCAAATGGAGAAAGCGAGACGTAATATCAAATAGACTGTTTGCACCTTTTTGAGAGATGTTGGCATGTCCTCCTTTCACAATGAAAATATTACGTTTCGTAGCACAAACATTTTTCATCTTACTGATGCTGGCAATTTGCTTTTTCTGCAAAATATCCAAAATGCAATGCAGCCCTTTTGCAAGTGCAGCAATAATCTTTCTAGTAGGTGTTGGCCATTTCAACCCTTCCAAAAACAAACAAACACAACAAAAAGGCTCTTTTCAGAGCCAGCACTTTCTCCTGGAAAAGGGTGCAATGTTTTCCACAGAGCCACCCCTTGCAATATTTTAGATGTCCGCGGACTACCACGCAGTCCGGGGACCATATAGTCTGCACGGTGCACTGCATCATTTCATTGGCAATTCTATTTTTCAACTGTCAAAGGTGGCTCTGAAAAGGACATTTTTTAGGGCTTTTTGTTGTTTTTTATTTATTTTCTTTTTTTACATACGAAACACAAGGAAGGAATGGTAAGGGAGGGTAGGGAAGGGGCACCAACCACAGGGATAAGATAGGGCAAGTCAAGAGAGGAAGATGTTGGGTGGGCATCACTTAGGTGGGGGGCAGTCCTTCTCCTGCTCCCGGACCAAAGCCTTGAAAGCACTTCAAAGTTGCCCCCCTGCAATATACTGTGTAGCAGTACATGCACACGAAAGGTAAGGATCTGCTTCTGTGCATATAGCCCGCAAGGCTGGTTCAGGGATCTGCTGCCCCACAGGAGTGTCCCTTGTGGTGGCAGAAGCAGATGTGGAGGATGCTGCAGAGGAACTCAACCTACTGCCTTGTTCGAAGGGGACGACCCTCCGAATTGTCACCTTGTGGTTCGATTTGAGGTGTCGCCGCATGGAGGTGGTGCCGTAGCTGTACAAGCCTGTTTTTCCGTGACTGAGTACCACTCAGTGCATCTCACCTGGTTTGCATGAGCTTTGGGCACATCTCCTATGGTGGTACATAGCCTCCACACCCAAGACTCACGCTCGCTGAAGGCAATGGGGAATTATTCTACCTCATCCTCGCTCTCTTCTTGATCCCTATCTACATCACCACGCCTGTTCCTCTTTCCAGGCCCTTGGGAAGGTGGTGGTAGTGGTGAGGGTGAGGATGAGGGTGCAGGTGCTGCTGAGGCAGAGGCAGTAGAAGCAGCCATGGTTGCCATTAGCTCCAAAGGTAGTACAGCACAGCAGAATTGAGCAGAAAGCAATTCTACCACAGAACAATCTGGAATACTGTTCTGGCACAGCAGCAGAAGTAGAACAGCAGAGCAGATGTTGGTAGAACGCAATTGCAGCAGGAAGGAGCAATCTGGACAACTGCTGTGTTCTGAACAACCAAAAACAGAATGAGCAGCAGCTCTTGGGTGTGGCCTTTTATAGGGGTGCTGGGGAGCACTTGGAATCCTAAAGCAGGAGTACAAAGTTCCCAAAATGGTAAGATCAGCAGGGGCACAGTGTGGGACCGCCCAAGGATTCAGTTTCACAGTAAAACACCTTCGATGGGGCAAAACAGCACTTTTTTGATATCTAGGGGCCCAGATTGTGTCTGGAAATAAGGGCCGACGCTCAGCGTGGGTGCGGCCACATGGTAATGTTGTGAATGTTCTCGAATGAGACGGCTGTCCGCAGGTTGCCTATTGCACAGGATACATTGTACGCATGTGCATAGGTGTCCTACGGACAGGGTTGGGCTCCCCGAACTAATTAAAAGTGTGATACACGTGCGGCACATACTTTCGAACAGGCGCAGTGTCGTAGGACCCAGGAGGTGGGATGCACATTTGCGCAGGTGTCTTTCAGACGTGTGTGGGCACCTCGACCTAATCAAAGTATGTCAAAAAAAATTTCGGACATGCTGGACAGGGGCAGTGTTATCAGGACACAGTGAATGAGATATGCATGTGTGTAGGTGTGCGCCAGACAGGCCTGCGCTCCCACAACTACTTAAAGGTGCATAACAAGATGTGGACAGGATGCAGACAGATGTAGCATCTTACAGACACCTCCATTTTGATTGCGGACAGGACGGGCAGGTGCGGTGTCCGAAGGAGTCCTTCATTTTGCTTGATTGTAGCCATCCCGGACAGTACCACGCTCCCGCACTCGTAACAGGCTTTTTAAAAAAAGCAAAACACACACACACACAGACACACAGCAACAGTATATATGCAAACCTTTATTTTCACACATAGATACACACAATTAGGAAAGGGATTGTGTAGCAGAAATGGAGACATACATAGGGTAATTGAGGTTCTCTGTAGGTTGGGCATCAGGGGAGGAAGGTATTGAGGTCTCATCTCGTAACGTCTTTCTTTACAGGGAATTTGTGGGGATGGTTGGCTGGGAAAGGGAGAAGGGGTACAGGTGCAGGTGGGGCAGTGGTATTTTATTTTTTTCCATAATATGTCCTTGTAAAAAATCTTTCAAGCTGGCAAAATTGTTTAACAATTCCTCAATTTTTGCGTACAGGCTGTCTAGTTTTTCATTTACAGAGTCTGTTTCACTTTCTTTGCACGTATGCCGTTGTGGAAGAGGTGCTGCTTCTGGTTCATTTTCTTCATTTCCAGTATGTACTGTTAAAGAAAAAAAATCTGTCACGTATATGTGAAGCAATGTGTATTGCTTGTATTACTTTTTAGACTGTTGTTTACCAATGGGGTTACTATCTTCACTCATTTCATCATGAGGGAAATTCTCTTCCAGCCATTCTAGGGTGCTTGCCATTTCTGAGTAAAAAAAGAAAGAAAAAAAACATAACTTCCCTTTAACAATGTTTTTGCACTGGATTTCACATATGTTTCTTAGGGCAACTGAACCATAACGTCCCTTTAACAATGTTTCATCACTAAATTTATTAGGTTTTCATTGGCACAACTTAACCATAACGTCCATTTAACAACGTGTTTTCACTGAATATATATTATATATATATATATATATATATATATATATATATATATATATATTTTATAGAAATTCCAATAATGTATTTTATTAACAACTGATTGATGGGCAAATGGTTAGCTGTTTCATCTCAACATATTTCAGTTAAGGTTGTTCATGCTCAAAGGAAATGTAATTGATAGAGTCCCAAATAAAATTGCATTGTCTTGCGATATAAAGTTAATTTCAGTCTTCCAGTGCAGCTGAAAGAGCCTGCGCATTTTAGATCTCTTTTTACATTGGGATAAAAGAGGGCCATCCACCTCTAATTGCTTCACAAATATGTACATGTATAATGTTAACAGCTTTCTGAGGTTCATTCATTAATAATGAGGTTGTGACGACACCACTAATGAACATGAATTGCACGGATGCTCCCAAGTATCAATCCGATTATATGATCATAATGTCTGCATATGTGTTATTTCTTCAGCCTCTGAATTCCACAAGCTCCAAATCTTCGTGGCTTCTGAGTGTAGATAGAACTAAATTACTTTGATCACACAGCCTCTTTTCTAAAATTACTGTTGTGCAAATTGACCTACTGCTTATTTGCAGTAGCCCACACGCAAAACAACTAGACTCTGCTTTATATCAGAGTGCTCATATTTTCGCAGGCAGTTTGCACAGGTCAACAAACACACCTTTTGTGCACAAAATAAATGCAGACGCCTCTTCTGGCGAAATGACGTCTGATCTTCAGAAGTATAAGGATGACTAAAGGCAAAACCACCTGCTAATCCCCCACACTTTTACAAACTAACAGTGATTCCAATCAAAAAGTTAAAACAGGCACCTCCAAGAGAAATACTTCATTTGCCTTTTGCAGTAAAGTGGGCTGAAGTAAGGCTATATTCTTAGAAGGGGTGAGAAGGTTATCCAGTAGTGACAAAATAAAGGAATGTCTTATGAAGGTTATATATATATATATATATATATATATATATATATATATATATTACATGGCCACGGTAGTGGCCATGTAGTTATGGTTAAATTGGTGTTTCCATAGGAAGAGCACTTTTTGGGCGGCTTATAACTTCGCTCTCCCTGGACGAATCCTCACCAAACTCTGCAAAAAAAGTATTTGGGTCACTCTGAATCTTTTTACAAAGTTTGGTGAGGATTCGTCCAGGGGGGGCAAAGTTATAGGGGGGTCCCAAAACTTTTTTTTTACCAAAGACATAATGGGAAAAAACTTTGCTCACGCCTACAACCCAAACCGCTGGGCGGATTTACACCAAATTTGCGGCAGGAGCGGTGGCTTGGTCCTGAAAGCTTTGCTTGATTTGGTGTAAATCCGTCCAGTAGTTTTTAAAAAAATGACAAAAATGTAAGTGAAAAAAATTAGTGATATCTGTGTTCGCTTTGCGGACACACTTCCCTGTTCGCTCCGCGGACAGGATGGTGATTGGGCAAGCAGCTTGCGTGATGTCCGCGGACATCTGACGTGCTCTCTCATTGGATGCGGTGAAAGCGTGCAGTGCGTCTGGCTTCAGAGACGCCCGCCATCTTTGTTCCTCGCATGAGAGGCTTTGTATGCTGCCTGCACAGTAAGTCCCACCCCCCCGCTCATGCCCTGTGCGTCCTTCTTGTCACCCCCACTCATGCTCTGTGTCTTTCCTTTTCCTCCAGCCCCCCGCTCATGCCATCGGCACACGGTGGCCAGCGGAGGGCCGTGGAGTGGGATCTGCCGCCTGCACACGAACGCTGTGTGTCTTTCACCCTCACACCCACCCCCCGCTCATGTCCGTGTGTCTCTCCCCTCTCACCCCCACTCATGTCCGTGTGTCTCTCCCCTCCCGCCCACCCCCTGCTCATGTCCGTGTGTCTCTCCCCACCCGCCCAACCCCTGCTCATGTCCGTGTGTCTCTCCCCACCCGCCCACCCCCGCTCATGTCCGTGTGTCCCTCCCCACCCACTGCCCACCTCCCACTCATGTCCGTGTGTCTCTCCCCACCCTCCGCCCACCCCCGCTCATGTCTGTGTGTCTCTCCCCACCCGCCGTGCACCCCCCGCTCTAACCCCGTGTGTCTCTCTCATCCCCCACTCCTATCCGTGTGTCTCTCCCCACCTGCCCAACCCCTGCTCATGTCCGTGTGTCTCTCCCCACCCGCCCACCCCCGCTCATGTCCGTGTGTCCCTCCCCACCCACTGCCCACCTCCCACTCATGTCCGTGTGTCTCTCCCCACCCTCCGCCCACCCCCGCTCATGTCTGTGTGTCTCTCCCCACCTGCCGCCCAACCCCCCGCTCATGTCCGTGTGTCTCTCCCCACCCGCCGCCCACCCCCTGCTCATGTCTGTGTCTCCCCCACCCGCCGCCCACCCCCCGCTCATGTCCGTGTGTCTCCCCCACCCGCCACCCACCCCCCGCTCATGTCCGTGTGTCTCTCCCCACCCGCCGCCCACCCCCCGCTCATGTCCGTGTGTCTCTCCCCACCCACTGCCCACCCCCGCTCATGTCCGTGTGTCTCTCCCCACCCGCCGCCCTACCCCCCTCATGTCCGTGTGTCTCTCCCCACCCGCCGCCCACCCCCCGCTCATGTTGTGTGTCTCCACCACCAGCTGCCCACCCCCCGCTCATGTCGTGTGTCTCTCCCCACCCGCCGCCCACCCCCAGCTCATGTCCGTGTGTCTCTCCCAAGCCGCCGCCCACCCCCCGCTCATGTCCCGTGTGTCTTTCCCCACCCCCTGCTCATGACCATGTGTCTCTGCCCACCCGCCGGCCACCCCCACTCATGTCCCATGTGTCTCTCCCCACCCACCGCCCACCCCCCGCTCATTTCCCGTGTGTCTCTCCCCACCCGCCGCCCACCCCCCGTTCATGTCCTGTGTGTCTTGCCCACCCCCCGCTCATGCCCCATGTGTCTCTCCCCACCCGCCGCCCATCCCCCGCTCATGTCCGTGTGTCTCCCCCACCCGCCGCCCACCCCTCGGTCATGTCGTGTGTCTCTAATCACCCGCCACCCACCCCCCGCTCATGTCCGTGTGTCTCTCCCCACCCACCGCCCACCCCCCGCTCATGCTCCGCGTGTCTCTCCCCTCCCATCCACCCCCCGCCTGTGTGTGTGTGTCTGTCTCTCCCACCCGCCACCCCCGCTCATGCCCTCTGTGTGAGTGTGTGTCTCGAACCACCCGCCCACCCACCGCTCATGCCCCGTGTGTGTGTGTCTCCAACATGCCCACCCCCTGCTCATGCCCCGTGTGTGTGTCTCTTGCACCCACCCAGCCCCCGCTCATGCCCGTGTGTCTCTCCCACCCCCTGCTCTTGCCCGTGTGACTCGCCCATCCCCCGCTCATGCCCCGTGTGTCTCGCCCACCCCCGCTCGTGCCCCGTGTGTCTCTCCCCTCCCACCCCCGCTCATGTCCGTGTGTCTCTCCCCACCCGCCGCCCACCCCCCGCTCATGTCCGTGTGTCTCCCCCACCCGCCGCCCACCCCCCGCACATGTCGTGTGTCTCTCCCCACCCGCCGCCCACCCCCCGCTCATGTCCGTGTGTCTCTCCCAACCCGCCGCCCACCCTTCGCTCATGGACCGTGTGTCTCTCCCCACCCGCCGCCCACCCCCCGCTCATGTCCCGTGTGTCTCTGCCCACCCGCCGGCCACCCCCCACTCATGTCCCATGTGTCTCTACCCACCCGCTGCCCACCCCCCGCTCATTTCCCGTGTGTCTCTCCCCACCCGCCGCCCACCCCCGTTCATGTCCTGTGTGTCTCGCCCACCCCCCGCTCATGCCCCGTGTGTCTCTCCCCACCCGCTGCGCATCCTCCGCTCATGTCTGTGTGTCTCCCCCACCCGCCGCCCACCCCCCGCTCATGTCATGTGTCTCTAATCACCCGCCACCCACCCCCCGCTCATGTCCGTGTGTCTCTCCCCACCCGCCGCCCACCCCCCGCTCATGCTCCACGTGTCTCTCCCCTCCTGTCCACCCCTCGCCCATGTGTGTGTGTCTGTCTCTCCCACCCGCCACCCCCGCTCATGCCCTGTGTGTGTGTGTCTCTCTCACCCGCCCACGCCCCGTGTGTCTGTGTGTCTCTCCGACCCGCCCAACCCCTGCTCATGCCCCGTGTGTGTGTCTCTCCTACCCACACAGCCCCCGCTCACACCCCGTGTGTCTCTCCCACCCCCTGCTCATGCCCCGTGTGACTTGCCCACCCCCGCTCATGCCCCGTGTGTTTCTCCACCCCCCGCTCTTGTCCGTGTGTCTCTCCCCTCCCACCCCCGCTCATGTCCATGTGTCTCTCCCCACCCGCCCACCCCCTGCTCATGTCCGTGTGTCTCTCCCCACACGCCGACCCCCGCTCATATCCGTGTGTCTGTCTCTCCCACCGGCCACCCCCGCTCATGCCCTGTGTGTGTCTCTCCCACCCGCCCACCCACCGCTCATGCCCCGTGTGTGTGTGTGTCTCTGTCTCTCCGACCCGCCCACCCCCTGCTTATGCCCTGTGTGTGTGTCTCTCCCACCCACCCAGCCCCCGCTCACGCCCCGTGTGTCTCTCCCACCCCCTGCTCATGCCCCGTGTGCCTCGCCCACCCCCGCTCATGTCCGTGTGTCTCTCCCCACCCGCTGCGCATCCTCCGCTCATGTCCGTGTGTCTCCCCCACCCGCCGCCCACCCCCCGCTCATGTCGTGTGTCTCTTCCCACCCGCCGCCCACCCCCCGCTCATGCTCCACGTGTCTCTCCCCTCCTGTCCACCCCCCGCCCGTGTGTGTGTGTGTCTGTCTCTCCCACCCGCCACCCCCGCTCATGCCCTGTGTGTGTGTGTCTCTACCACCCGCCCACCCACCGCTCATGCCCCGTGTGTCTGTGTGTCTCTCCGACCCGCCCACCCCCTGCTCATGCCCCATGTGTGTGTCTCTCCCACCCACCCAGCCTCCGCTCACACTCCGTGTGTCTCTCCCACCCCCCGCTCATGCCCCGTGTGTCTCTCCCACCCCCGCTCATGCCCCGTGTGTCTCTCCCACCCCCCGCTCTTGTCCGTGTGTCTCTCCCCTCCCACCCCCGCTCATGTCCATGTGTCTCTCCCCACCCGCCCACCCCCGCTCATATCCGTGTGTCTGTCTCTCCCACCCGCCACCCCCGCTCATGCCCTGTGTGTGTCTCTCCCACCCGCCCACCCACCGCTCATGCCCCGTGTGTGTCTCGGTCTCTCCGACCCGCCCACCCCCTGCTCATGCCCTGTGTGTGTGTCTCTCCCACCCACCCAGCCCCCGCTCACGCCCCGTGTGTCTCTCCCACCCCCTGCTCATGCCCCGTGTGACTCGCCCACCCCCCGCTCATGCCCTGTGTGCCTCGCCCACCCCCGCTCATGCCCCGTGTGTCTCAAACCCGCTCATGCCCCGTGTGTCTCTCCCACCCCCCGCTCATGCCCCGTGTGTCTCTCCCGAGCCGCCCACTGCCTGCTCATGCCACGTGTGTCTCTCCCCTCCCGCCCACCCCCTGCTCATGCCCCGTGTGTCTCTCCCCTCCCCACCACCCCTGCTCATTCCCTGTGTGTCTCTCCTCTCCCGCCGCCCACCCCCGCTCATGCCCCGTGTGTCTACCCCTCCCGCCGCCCACCCCCCGCTCATGCCCCATGTGTCTCTCCCCCTCCCGCCCACCCCCCGCTCATGCCCACCCCCACTCATGCCCCGTGTGTCTCTCCCTCCCGCTGCCCACCCCCTGCTCATGTCCCGTGTGTCAACCCCTCCGGCTGCCCACCCCCCGCTCATGCCCCGTGTGTCTACCCCTCCGGCCACCCACCCCCCGCTCATGCCCCGTGTGTCTACCCCTCCCGTCGCCCACCCTCCGCTCATGCCCCGTGTGTCTCGCCCTCCCGCCGCCCACCCCCCACTCATGCCCCGTGTGTCTCTCCCTCCCGCCGCCCACTCCCCTGCTCATGCCCCGTGTGTCTCTCCCTCCCACCGCCCACCCCCCGCTCATGCCCCGTGTGTCTCTCCCTCCCGCCGCCCACTCCCCTGCTCATGCCCCGTGTGTCTCACCCTATCGCCACCCACCCCCCGCTCATGCCCCGTGTGTCTCTCCCTCCCAACACCCACCCCCCGCTACGCCCCGTGTGTCTCACCCTATCGCCGCCCACCCCCCGCTCATGCCCCGTGTGTCTCTCCCTCCCACCGCCCACCCCCCGCTCATGCCCCGTGTGTCTCTCCCACCCCCTGTGTGTCTCTCCCACCTCCCGCTCATGTCCGTGTGTCTCTCCCCTCCCACCCCCGCTCATGTCCGTGTGTCTCTCCCCACCCGCCTACACCCTGCTCATGTCCGTGTGTCTCTCCCCACCCGCCCAACCCCTGCTCATGTCCGTGTGTCTCTCCCCACCCGCCCACCCCCCACTCATATCTGTGTGTCTATCCCCACCCGCCGCCCACCCCAGCTCATGTCCGTGTGTCTCTCCCCACCCGCTGCCCACCCCCGCTCATGTCCGTGTGTCTCTCCCCACCCGCCGCCCACCCCCTGCTCATGTCCGTGTGTCTCTCCCCACCCGCTGCCCACCCCCTGCTCATGTCCGTGTGTCTCCCCCACCCGCCGCCCACCCCCCGCTCATGTCCGTGTGTCTCTCCCCACCCGCCACCCACCCCCCGCTCATGTCCGTGTGTCTCTCCCCACCCGCCGCCCACCCCCCGCTCATGTCCCATGTGTCTCTCCCCACCCGCCGCCCACCCCTCACTCATGTCCCGTGTGCCTCTCCCCACCCGCCGCCCACCCCCCGCTCATGCCCCGTGTGTCTCTCCCCACCCACTGCCCACCCCCGCTCATGTCCTGTGTGTCTCGCCCACCCCCCGCTCATGCCCCGTGTGTCTCTCCCCACCCGCCGCCCACCCCCCGCTCATGCTCCGCGTGTCTCTCCCCTCCCGCCCACCCCCCGCCCGTGTGTGTGTGTCTGTCTCTCACACCCACCACCCCCGCTCATGCCCCGTGTGTGTGTGTGTGTCTCGCCCACCCACCGCTCATGCCCCATGTGTGTGTGTCTCTCCGACCCGCCCACCCCCCGCTCACACCCCGTGTGTCTCTCCCACCCCCTGCTCATGCCCCGTGTGACTCGCCCACCCCCGCTCATGCCCCGCGTGTCTCGCCCACCCCCCGCTCATGCCCCGTGTGTCTCTCTACCACCCGCCCACCCCCCGCTCATGCCTGTGTGTCTCAAACCCGCTCATCCCCTGTGTTTCTCTCCAACCCCCCGCTCACGCACCGTGTGTCTCTCCCGAGCCGCCCACCACCCGCTCATGCCCCGTGTGTCTCTCCCCTCCCCCCCCACCCCCTGCTCATGCCCCGTGTGTCTCTCCCCTCCCCCCGCTCACGCCCCTTGTGTCTCTCCCCTCCCCACCACCCCCGCTCATTCCCCGTGTGTCTCTCCTCTCCCGCCGCCCACCCCCCCTCATGCCTCGTGTGTCTACCCCTCCCACCGCCCGCCCACCCCCCGCTCATGCCCCATGTGTCTCTCCCTGCCGCCACCCACCCCCCTCTCATGCCCCGTGTGTCTCTCCCCCTCCCGCCCACCCCCTCTCATGCCCCGTGTGTCTCTCCCTCATGCCGCCCACCCCCCGCTCATGCCCCGTGTGTCTACCTCTCCCGCCACCCACCCCCCGCTCATGCCCCATCTGTCTCTCCCTCCCACCGCCCACCACCCGCTCATGCCCTGTGTGTCTCTCCCTCCCGCCGCCCACCCCCCTGCTCATGCCCCGTGTGTCTCTCCCTATAGCCGCCCACCCCCCGCTCATGCCCCGTGTGTCTCTCCCTCCCACCGCCCACCCCCCGCTCATGCCCCGTGTGTCTCTCCCTCCCGCCGCCCACCCCCCGCTCATGCCCAGTGTGTCTCTCCCTCCCGCCGCCCATCCCCCGCTCATGCCCCGTGTGTCTCTCCCTCCCGCGCCCACCCCCCGCTCATGCCCTGTGTGTCTACCCCTCCTGCCGCCCACCCCCCGCTCACGCCCCGTGTGTCTCTCCCTCCTGCCGCCCACCCCCCACTCATGCCCCGTGTCTCCCTTCTTTTCCCCTCCACCCCCCGCTCATGTCCCGTGTCTGTCTCCCTCCTTTTCCCCCCGCTCATGGCCCATGTCTCCCCTGTTCACCCCCACACCCCGCTCATGCCCCGTGTGTCTCCCTTCTTTCTCGCTCATGCCCCGTGTCTCCCTTCTTTCCACCCTCTGCTCATGCCCCGTGTCTCCCTCGTGTTACCCCCACTCATGCCCCATGTCTCTCTCCTGGTCTTCCCAACCCCCTGCCGATGCCCTGTTGTGTTCTCTGTATACACCCTGCCTTCCCTTTCCCTGGTGTCCATCTTGGTAAAAGATTTTCCTTCCTACACCGTGACGCCTGCCTGCAGTGTCCTGGTTTGGGAAGAAAAATATTTTTTTTACCAACCCAGGTTCCCACTTTGAGAACCTAGGATGCTAGTGGTCTTCCTCCATTGAAAAGGACGTTATGGTTACGCTGCACTAATAAAAAACTATGAAATTCAGTTAAAAAAAATGTGTTAAAGTGAGTTTATGGTTAAGTTGCACTAATAAAAACCTATTAAATTCAGTGAAAAAACTATGTTAAAGGGACGTTATGGTTAAGTTGTGCTACTAAAAACCTATGAAATTCAGTAAAAAAACTTTGTTAAAGGGACATTATGGTTAAGTTGCGCTACTAAAAACCTATGAAATTCAGTAAAAAAAAACTTTGTTAAAGGGACGTTATGGTTCAAAGTAAAACCAAAAAAAACCTGAAATTCGGCAGTTATGGTAAGATAAACAACCATAACTCGCGCCACTGTGCACTGCTAACACTAACACCCAGGACATCAAAGATGACATCACAAATGTCATTGATGACATCACTGATGACATCACATGTCTAACTCCACCTTTTTTTCCTTTACTGACATATCTAGGCCACATGGTTTTGCTCAGTAACAGTCAAGGGGCCTCATTACGACCCTGGCGCTAAGGGATTACCGGTACCGGTAAGGGTACCGGTACCGGTAATCCCTTAGCGCCTGATTACAAGGTCCCTTTGCGGGCTCCCACCTTAACGGCTGGTTTTACCAGCCGTTAAGGATTGGACCCGCAAAGGGACCTTGGTGCTAATTACGGTACCTTCACAGTACGCAAAATTCTAATGAGAAAGCAGTTATCATTTCACTATTCAACCTGGCAAGATTATGAATATTGCACCTTCATCATGTATGCTGCACACACTGCCTATGTTTCTGCATAAGTAGCTTACTATACTGGATAGAACTTCATAATAGAATGCTATTTATATCAATGCATTGCTTAATGCACTAATTAGCTCATGATATTTATCCCAATGATCCTTGACAGTTTTTGGTCAGCATTATAAGAATCCCTTGTACAGAGTTTTCATGAAAAGTAAATGCACATGTGATGTCATCCGTGATGTCATCAATGACATTTGTGATGTCATCTTTGATGTCCTGGGTGTTAGTGTTAGCAGTGCACGGTGGCGCGAGTTTTGGTTGCTTATCTTACCATAACTGCCGAATTTCAGGGGTTTTTCGGTTTTACTTTGAACCATAACGTCCCTTTAACAAAGTTTTTTTACTGAATATATATATATATATATATATATATATATATATATATATATGACCAAACACAGAGAGCTGCAACAGACGTTATGGTTTTACTGCCTCCCTGAGGCTTGGCCTTAATTAAAGACTTTGGGCCCCATTACGAGTTAGGCAGAAATTTGAAGGTAAATCCCCCAAAAACTAGCCCAGCGGAATTATTGTTACTGCCACTTGGTTTGGCGTAATTTCTGCCTGATTACAAGTGGTGGTGGCGTTGTAATTCCCATTTATTTTGATTCCATTGAACCCATTGGGACTTTTTTTGTGGAATTACCACCGTGGATTTACTGCCATGTTATTTCTGCCAATTCTGCCACTGTTTGGGGATTGAGTGGGAAGATTTACCTACAGGGTTTTACTGCAGGTAAATCGTCCACTCAAAACCAAAACTCATCATTTGATGTGGTAAAATTGGTGGTATCCCGGTTACTGTAAATTTTACCACTTACCATCTAACTCTTAATGAGGCCCTGCATTTTTTTGATGACCTAAGTGCTTTGTATTTTTTCTGGTGGTCAACTGAGTGCGGTCCATTCCTGCGTTCCTGCGTTCCCACGTTGTTGCAGGTTGTTCTTTTGACTATATATATTACTGGTGGTAGTTATGGAAGTTATGGTTAAGTTGCTCAACTCATAGAAAGAGCACTTTTTAGGAAGCTTATAACTTTTTCCCCCCCGGACGAACCATCAGCAAACTTTGCAAAAGAAAGTATATGGCACCTCAGAATGATTTTGCAAAATTTGGTGCAGTTTTGTCCAGGCGAGGCAAAGTTATAGTAGGGCGGTCCCGGAATGTGTGGAAATCCTCATAGACGCAATTGAAAAACAATTTTGTTTGGCCTATAGCTCAAACTGGTCGATGGATTTTTACCAAATTTGCACCAGTAGTGGCGGCTTGGCCCTGAAAGATGTAAATTTGGTGAAAATCCATCAAGTAGTTTATTTTAAAATGCCCAAAAAGTAGTTAAACAAAGATTTATAATAATGTAAATTACTTGGGGTTGCTTTTGATAGGTTTGTTAGTAATATTCTAGGTGCGGGGGAGAATATTACAACCTTGGTATATAGGTTGTGAAATAAATGAAAACAAATCCAACACTCCCATTTAGGGAACTTGCGTCCCCAGCACACTATGGCCCAGATGAAAGCAAAAAGTTGTTGAGAACAGTGCTTAAGACAGATAACAATACAAACTTAATTCCTTGAGCTTTGGTTGCAATTCTATAATTCTTCTTTTTGACAATCAATGACTTGGTAAACAGTAATTCAAATAACCATTCAATAGTTCAAATTAATACAGAAATGTATTGTACAAATAGCCCAACATGTTTCAAGTATAACTCTTCATCAGGGGGCGTGAAATCTCAATTTTATCCACAAAAAAAGTCAAAACATAACTTGGTAGATTTCATGGAAATACTAATACATCATCAATGACTGATATATAGATCCATTTTCGTTTGGGAAAACATTTCTTATTACAATACAAACTCTAAACTTTGGTCAATTAAAATCAAATTAGTTAGTTCTTCTTTACTGACTACAATTTTTATCAAAGTGGTTTGTGAATGAACCCCATGACAGTCACAAGATTGCCCTTCTATGTCAACATTTTTTTATTTAAAAAATGCAATATTTGGAAGATGACAATCTTCTCATTATAGCTAAACGTTCTGGGGTTCAAATAACTCTGTTGTATTCTAAGAGAATAGAGTGCTGACCTTCAATGTGGTCCACATCGTGCCATACTCAGACAAAAGTTCTATCTCCATTTTAATATTTCAATCATATCAAACAGTCTTGAAGAAAATATGCACTGAAAGGGATTGATTGAACTTCAATAACTTATTCTCAAAAGGTGTCCATAGTTTCTATGTTGAATGCTATGTACAAAAAAGTTCTAACCAAATAATCCTAGTGAGTTTTTTGCACTTGCAGGGGAATTTGAGGATGTCATTTTATGCGGATCAATCAAGGGTACCAATGCATCTGTGAATACAATGGTAGGTAGATTTGAAAAAAAAATGGGTAAAATCAGTGCGTGTTTTCCACAGAGAAACATCAGAGCACATTTTCCACAGAGAAATACTTTCAGATAAAAAGCTAATCCATAGTAACTTACATTTAGTATTGGTTCAACAGGGTATATTGGTCCAACAGGGTTGTAAGGTAACACTGATTAGCTCAGATGTTTCTGTGCTGCTTATGTTGATACTTCGAAATGGCCGCTATTTATGCCAGCGTCTACCTGTGACGTCACACGCACATGGGCGTGTGACATCACAGGTAAACAAACTGTAATTGGTCAAACAATGAATGTGATGCTGTGATACTTCAGATATGTGGTATTGGAATAAGGAGGTCTCAGCCAATAAGTAGTTTGCTTGGACTAAAAGAGAGCCCAATTATTTTATTAATCACTTCTCATTTCTCTTAATTTAGGTAAACTAGAAAAGGATACGTCTTCTTCTCAACTTCCAACCTTCAAGACAGAGTTTGTATCAGCGAGGGAAGAACAAACAGGTAAGTTCTTATTGGCTTAAATGTTCATTTATTTATTACCTCCCCTTTACTGTCTTTATTTCTCTCTTTGAACTCTTTCTAGTTCTTCTTTTAACAGTCATTCATCTGTCTTTTCTGCTCTCAGTCGCCTTTCCTTTAAGTTTGTTTTTCTACTCTCCGAACCTTGAATTGCCTCAACAAGGAAGTCCGTTTTCACCTCTGTACTGTTACCCGTTGAATTCAAATGACATAGAACACTTTCATTTAGGCAGTTGGTTCATGAACGCCTCTGCTGTTAAATAACCTTCAATATCAGCTGACTCGGCATGTTTGACACCTTATACTGCACTCCCTTTCTTTGAAACTCCTCTCTCTGTCTCTTCCTTTTAGTACCCCGGCCCTGCGTCTGCTTTTGAGCGGCCGTTGCTTTTCCCAGACGTGGCTCCGTCTCTTCAGTCAGACACGAACGTTAATTCACTGCAGTCAGCCTCTCATGCTTATCTTGGAACGGAGTTCATACGATCGGCTCTCTGACCCCTCTGGTAATGAACTTCTAAAAACCTCTCTTCTCCTCTCATTCAGACCACACATATGTTACAGTTTTCCAGCTGCGTAGGATTCGGCTCCTCCACGACACAGCCCTCACTCGGTGCTCCGGCTTCGCCTCTTTGCCTCTTCTCCGCGACTGTCCACCGGAGCTTTCCCTTCTTTCCTTCGCTTCGGGTTGCCGACTTCTGTCTCTCCCCTTCAGGTCGCACCTCTCCTCACTGCCGAAGCGTAACGGCGCAGCCTCTATAACTTCTGTATAACGAGCGACAACGGTCGCTTTATCTTACTCACTATATGCCTGAGCGCAACGGCGCAGCTCCGCCTCAGAGACTTCAGTCGTCATTTCTTTAATCTAAAACACCAAAAATTGAAGTCCGCACAACGGCATAGACTTAACCCAGCAGATCATGTACTCTTCATCAGCTGTCCTCAATACACCCAGCTGTAACCGTTAGGATCGACGCCCTCCTTGTCAGCCCTTGTTTCCTAGGAGACCAAAAGCACATCTCTGATTAGAGGAAAGTCCATACAGGTGTTACTTCCTGTATCTATAAACTAGGCTTTAATAGGGCTTCCCCAGTGTATAGAAGCATGTATAGAGGCATGGACAAACCAGCACATTGTCACACCTCCTCTACTAAGCCCTTACGTTCGGGAAGGGTTTCAGCTCTAGACAGGTAATCAGCTTGAGTTAATGACGTCCCAGGTTTATGAATAGTTTTAAAAGAGAAGGGCTGGAGAGAAAGAAACCACCTGAGTATTCTCTGATTTGAATCTTTGTTATGAGCAAGCCAGAAAAATGGAGCATGGGCTGTTATTAACATGAATTCTCGGCCAAGTAGCTAGTACCTCAGAGCATCAATGGCCCACTTGACTGCAAAACACTCTTTTTCTATTGTTGGATAACTTAGCTCGTGAGGTAGTAACTTTCGACTGATGAACAGTATTGGTCTTTCCTCCTCTCCTTGGTTCTGAAATAGCACCGCACCGACACCTGTGCCTGAGGCATCAGTATGAAGAAAACATGGAGCGCTAAATTCTGGACAGTGTAAAACAGCTCTTTCGGTTAGAGCCTCCTTTAAGCTATCGAAGGCTTGTAATGTTTCTGCAGTTTTCCAAGCTTTCTTTGTTGATGAGCTTTTCTTTAACAAATCTGTTAGTGGAGTGGCTAACGTAGAAAAGTGTGGGATAAATCTCCTATAGTATCCTACAAACCCTAAAAAAGCTCGTACTTGTTTTGGTGTTTCTGGGAATTTCAACTGTTTGATAGCTTTTACTTTCTCTTCCTGGGGTCTGATTGTCCCTTGGCCCACATAGTATCCCAAATACTTCGCATGAAAGGTTGCCACATGAGTTTTCTTGGGATTTATGTGTGATCCCGCTTTTTTCAGAGTTTCAAGTATTTTCCTTAGATGCTGTAAATGCTCAGACCAGGTGTTACTGTAAATTATGATGTCATCAAGATAGGCTCCGACACACTGTTCATGACCTTTTATAATATGGTTCATTAGTCTTTGAAAGGTTGCAGGAGCCCCATGTAACCCAAAGGGCAACACCGTAAACAGATATAATCCAGTAGGAGTTGCAAACGCTGTCTTCTCCGTATCTGAGGGTAGCAATGGAATTTGCCAGTAACCTTTGGTTAAGTTGATGGTGGTCAAAATCTTGCTTTTCCTAGATTATTTAGTATATCTTCTATTCTAGGCAATGGGTAAGCATCGAATTTAGAAATTTCATTCAGTTTCCGAAAGTCCATGCAGAACCTCACACTACCATCAGGCTTTGGCACCAAGACTACAGGAAAACACCAGTCACTCTGGGACGGCTCAATGATTCCTAGATCCAGCATTTCCTGCACCTCTTGGTTAAAGGCCTTGATCTTTGACTCAGGTATCCGGTAAGGTCTCAGTCTTACTATGGTCTCAGGTTTGGTGACTATACGATGATCAGTTAACTTATTCCTCCCTGTTAAGGAGGAGAATATTTCTGAAAACCCTTGTAATAAGTTAGACAACTCATTTTTTTGGATATCTGTTAACTCTGAGTTGATGTTTAGACTTTCTAAACCCGTTTTCTCTTTAAATTGCGGAAAATGTTCTTCTGAGGTTACATCCAGAGATATCAGGGCCATCGTTTGGACTGGAGGTATCAATTTTTTAAGTAAATTGACACATGTTTGATAAGGAATCCTACTGCCAGTCTGTTTCACTTTGTAAGTTAATGGACCTAACACTTCTTGAATCTCATAAGGACCTTTCCAGGTGGCTAACATTTTGTTTTCCGATGTAGGTACTAACACTAGTATTTGTTCTCCTGTTTTGAAAGTATGTAAGTGAGATTTCTGATTGTAGTATCTCTCTTTTCTTAATTCAAAAGAGGTTACAATGCATTTTGTACATTGCGAAGAAAAATCTGATTGCCAGCATACGTGAGGTGGACGCCATCTCTCCGGAGATGAAAGAGCTGCGAAACAAAATGTTTTCATTGTGGGAGGTGGACATGCCAACATCTCTTAAAAAGGCACAAACAGACTTATTCACATTGCGTCTCGCTTTCTCCATTTGTGGACCAAAAGCAGAAGAACGCAGCCTTATTTGTCTTTGTGCAATACAGGAAAAAAGTATTTGACAATTTGGAAACATGTCCATGAGCTTTGCAAGTCCTTCCTTCATTGCAAATTGCAAAGAAATTCCAGAGACATGGCCTAAACTGTTTCCTCCGCACTGAATGATAAGTATATCTGGAAGATGCTCTGTCAGTAAAGTAACACAGAGAGGTACCAGGTCCAGCCACCTCATGCCATGCACGCCCTGCCAGTGCACTTCCACATGAGGCAATCCGAGATTTGCAGATAAACTGCAGCCTTCTGCATGCACCTTCAACCAATGTATCCATGAGTCTCCCAAAATCCAGATAATCTGTTTTCGAGCATGGAAAGCCATGGCTGTGTGGTCTCCTGTCAGGGAGAAGACGATTTACTAAAGTGCGCCATTCAGAACACACCTACTGAACGTTATGGACCAATCTCTAGCTCCGCTCATTCTCATTTGCATGCGTTTCCACCCCTGAATCCCCGTTGGTGATATGCGCTGTCTGCAAAGTACCACCATGTTCACGGACATGTATAGGATCAGAGCTTGACAACGGTACATTAAAGTGTTATTCCCCTTTTTCCCCTTTAAGGTGGGCTCTGAAAAGAGCTGTTTTATTTTTTATTTTTGGCCAGATACCGTACAGACATCTGGTATTTTATTTATTTTTTTGTGTTTTTTGTCCTTGCTTTACTCCTACAACCATTACAGAAACTTCTCTAAAGCAAGCCTTACGTTCCAAAACAACATCGCATTTCGCAAAGAAGATAGCGCAACACCATCTGCTTCAAAATAATCTGCATTGCTTGAAGCAATGTTATTGTGGCTGCAGAAAAACATACCAGCTCGTAACATGAATGCACACATGCCGCGATTGATGATACACCACCCAATACTTTGATCTGGACAGAAAACAGAATTGTTGTCCCATTTTACTCTAGGGAGTAAAGCAGAAAACATTACTTTCATTGTTGGGAAGATGGTCATGAGTGCTTCAATCAACTGTGCCAAATCTGCCAACAAAGTACGTGAACTCACGTATCCCAAATGGAAAGCACCATAGTGCAAAATTACCACATGAGGAGTGGTCATTGTACGCATGTCTCTGCAAACTTGCAGAATTGCCGTTGCATCGGCATCAGTGTCAGCGCTCCACACCACCTCCACTCCTCTCACATCGAAATGGTGTGCCACATGCCTACTCTCGGCATAGTGTTGTAAACGATGCACAAAAATGTCTCCAAGCACCAAAACCCTGACCCTCTCCACCTCTGCCATCTTCAGTGTACGCACCGTCTTTCGACACAAAAGCGTAATATGAACATCTGATTGGCTGATGCCTACAGTCCCCTATCCATGCAGGATTTGCTGTAGAAACCCGTATGTGACACTCCCTACCTGCGGACAAGCGTTGCCTACATGCGGCACGTAACTCTTACCCAGTCCTTACACCCTTTCCACAGCGGTAGCAAGTTGAGTCCCTCATTGGACACAACTAAGCAGTCACACAACCATCCACCAATCACATTGAACATCGCTAATTCTAACTCCGTCATCAACATTGCGCACTTCAAAATTACTGTCAATGAATCTGAATGGAAGTCGCATATCCTTGCAAAGCACCTACTTCACAAGCTAATGTGCAAGTATTGCGAATTTCTACGTACAGCTCCATGCATGCGCACATGCATGAGTATAGAATACAGGAATATATATTGTAATCAGAGAACATGTGCAACCCCTATGATTTAATTTAGACAAATTAATGTCGCTAAATGTGCATAGGCAATACATACCAACGGTCCCCCTTTTAAGTGCAAGATGTCCGATTTATCATTGACAAACCGCACGACTGGTTACTGTCTTCCGCATAACCTATACATATGTTGCAAGCATGCCTATTTAGGGCGGAACTAAATTTTGTATGTGAAAATGTCAGAGTTGTGTACTGGTTACGGGCTACAATAATGGTACTTGCAATGTAATCGTATGAAAAAAGTAAGCGCTCCCGGTTGCTGTGGTGACATCTCCCTCTGAGGGTCTCTCGATTTCTCGGCATTGTGCTTTTAATTTGCAAGTAGAAAATGTTTCCCCATCTATTACTGTGCCCTATCGCTTACAAACCTCTCTCCTATACATAGTACACAGTGTAAAAAACAAGGCATTTCCATAAACTTAAAATTGTTAGCAATTTTGAAGGACTTTCAAGTACCATATTGCAAATACCATGCTAAGACTGCACAGAGTGAAGTGAAATGCACACATGCACTGGGTTGAATTATGAAAGTAGAATGCTGTGACAAAGCACAATTAATGTGTGCAGTATCATCACTGCTGTAAACACACAAAGTCATTGATTTTGTTTTTTTGCACTGCAGTGAAGACTACTCTCCTGAGAATCAACAGCATCTACACTGCAGACGACATATCCGAAGAAACCTGGTTATTTTGCAAAAAAAAGTAAGTACAGTACTACCATTATATTGTAACTACTCCTCAAAGAGGCTGTGTGGGTTATTTGTTGATTTTGGGCACCAAAGCAAACATTGATTTCTAAACCATTCTACCTACAAATATCCATTTATTGAACAAAGAATAACAGGCAATATGGCTCACAAATCCCTGTCTGTTTGGAACTCAAATAACATACGGAATCCTTAGAAGGTTAGATTTAGGAAAGAAGTTGCTGTTGCAAGTTTATGGCATTTCGTTTATTAATAATGGTTCTCATCACAAGTAGCCCACTTTGTACTCTCATCTGAGCACATTGTAGTAGCATACAAACAATAAAGTAGCCTTACCAAATATTTGCAAGAGTCCAATGCACATTGACACACCATGACAAAGAGCTTCCCCATCAGACTCATGCACACATGCACACAGCACACAGACATTGGACAACAGACCAAAGTATACCTTTTTTTTTCAACAGACACCAAATAATGCCTACCAAAAAGCAACTCTGTAGAAAGGAACGCAAAAGTAGAGCAAACAAAAATAAAAGTGCCCAATGGAAGCATCCACCTGTTGTATAGTTTGTAGAGAATGTTGGAACAAACCAGCTAATGCAGTTGGTTGGCAAAACAAAGGAAGTCTCAACTACCAAAACTTTACCTCCTCCATCAAAATGTGTCACAAAACACAAAAATGTTGTCAAAAAATGACTACGAGTACAGCTAACAATGCTCCTAATAATCCTGATACTGTAACAAGAACGCATAGTAAAAAAAGTATTTTATCAAAAATATTTCGTCACAGAGTCCTTCAGAATCTACTAAGAAGTGAACCGAAATTATCCTCACCCCTTAAAACCTACCGTAGAAAGTTAATCCTACAAGCTCTCGTGGACAGTGCAATCCTTCTCAAAAGGAAGTTGTTTATATTAGTGTTAAATAGGATGAAAGCACTAACAAAACTAAGTACTAAACTACAAAATAAACTCAGCAATAAACGGAATGTGAACAAAAATAATTTCTTACATGTTTGTGGTGGTGAATGGAGTCACACAACAACCACAGAACCATATTTTAATGAAGAAGCATACAAACAAAATCAAACAAACACAATTGCCATCCATAGCAGTGGACGAGGGTATGAGAAAATCAATACTATCATCATGGAACAAGAAACACTGCTTACAAATTTATTCCCTGAAAACTCAGAATTACCTCTCGATTCAGCAGAACCACACCGTCCATTATACAAATGGCCGTGCACATCAATGTGTACAATTCCAAACAAAGCGTTCAAATCTTTACGTCAGTTCCTAAATCTATATGTAAAAGGTAAAGAGAAAAGTAAAATGAAAGTGCTGCAAAATATGGATATTTGTCCAGTGCGGAAATACATAGGACTAAAAGGACATTCATTAGCCTGCATTACTGGGCCTATTTGCAAAAGCACCTTCCATGATATCAAAATGATATCAATACATCATTTCAATGTAAGAAATCTAGTGTATAAAATATACTATGCAAAAAGTCCAGCTTCAGAATTAGGCAACTTAAATACCACTCTTCTGCATGGTACACCCAAATACTTACAAGACGAAATTGACCGTATTCAGAGAAAGTATTTTGGAAGTGAGAGTCACTTACAAAATGCAACCGTTTTAGAACATAGTGCAACAATTCTGCACATAGCAACCTTCTATTACACACATTCAGAAAAGAAATAGTAAAATTTAAAAGGTCATCGGCTGAAGTACCAAACCATTTGTGTATGTGTTGCCGCAGAACGTTTTACAAAAGGAACACAAAAAATGTGGACATAGCATACAAAATAGAAGACAATGAAGATTCTAAATGGTTTGAATTAGCTCTCTACCTTTTAGCAGAAAACAAATATGAACTAACTGAATGAATGCCTAATATGTTGCAGTTTCTGTACTACAAAATTAGACAACAACCACACTCCTTCACGTGCTATTACAAATAATTTGGAATTGTTTCCATTACCAAAAATCCTGCAACAGCTCAATTTGTATGAGAGCATAATAATTCAAACAGTTCACCCATTTCAAGCAATTATACGCCTTCATCCAGCAAAATTACCTTCCTCTGAATTGGTGAAAGGCATTCATGGCAAAGTAGTTTATTAGCCATTAGATCTAATGGAAAATGTACACACTCTAGGAGTGGAACGTTCAATAGAGCATTCTTTAATAGTCTTGGCAAATGGAGTACCAACAAAGGACAAAAAAAATTGCCAACAATTAGTGGACTTACACAAAGTTAGACAAGCATTGCAATATCTAAAAGACAATAATGAGTACTACAAGGAAATAAATATTGATGAAAGCTTAAGGGAAACAACAGAAATAATTCAAGATCCATCAGAAACTGGACAATTCAAACTTCTGGATCCTGATACAGTATCCACTCTTTTTTACCATTACACAATTCATCCATTGCATTCCAATGAAAGCATAGATGATGCACTAGAAACTTACTAACAGCGCCAAACCAAAGGGTCACCAATGAGTATATGGGAAAAAAGTATAGAAGCACATGCTTTTCCACTGCTATTTCCTACTGGCAAAGGTGAAAGATATGATGATAGACCCACTCAGATTGGGGCATCAGAATACCGTTCATTACGAATGTATTCGCAAGATCCCAGATTTAGACAAAATGTGGAATACATATTCCACCTACTCTATGAAAGTGAATTAGCAACACTATGTTACGGGGTTGCACACATTCTTAAATCTGGTACCCACTTTCAAAATATGTCAGCTACGCAGTTAATACAAAAAGTACAGGAAAAAGATAAGGTTTTACAATCAAGTATAACAAATTTGTTTGCAAACATGCGTGGTACAAAGGAATACTGGTTCCGACGGCATGGAGACGTGCATTGTATGATCAGAAACCTTGGACTACCGACTTGGTTTGTTACGCTAAATTGTGCTGAATATGCATGGGAAGATTTACATGAGTTCCTACGCATAGCAAACAGCAACAAAAACAACATAGATATATTAAAACCTGGAGAACTTTGCTCTCTAGATCCAGTTAATGTGTCAAGATATTTCCATCATCGTTTCACTGCCATGCTACACTTTATTTGCAATAAAACTGTTCCTCCCCTGGAGAAGTGCAACACTTCTTTTGGAGAAAAGAATATCAAGCGAGAGGAGCACCACATATTCACATGCTGTTATGGATCAAAGGTGCACCAGAATTTGGTCACGACAGTGACAGCACTGTTTTGCAGTTTATCCAAAAATATGTCACTCGTGAAATCCTTTTTCAACAGACACATAGTGAGCTGCATGGGCAGATTTTACAATTTCAAAGACACAAATGTGGCAAATATTGTCGCTGCAAATACAAAAACAAAGGTAAATACTACACCAAATGCCGCTTTGGTTTCCCTAGACCAGTTACAGAAACAGGTGAAGTTAACAACTTCATGTCTTCAGTTCGACACAGTGTTAAAGGTAAATCACATAAGAATATGTATTACATAAAACAAAGGGAAGAATCAAAATATATCAATGATTACAATGTAATCATTGCCCCCTTATGGAATGCAAACATAGATGTGCAGTACATTGCAGACAATTCAACTGCTGTTGCATGATATGTTACAGCCTACTTAACAAAAGTAGAAAAAACAGAGTTTCAAGACCTCTGGGATGACCTAGCATCAGACAAAACATTATCACAGAAATTTTACAGCCTAGACATAAAAATGCTCTCTCATAGAGAATGTGGCACCTATGAAGCAGCAGATCGTTTAACCGGTACTGCTTTGTATGGAAAATCAGACAACGTAGTATGGCTCAGTCTTGGTCCTGCAAAATCTAGAAAAAGAGTGCTAAAATCATTTGAGGACATAGAAACAATTGCCAGAAATTATCCCAACAGCAAAGACATTCTAAAAAACAATTTACTGGACACATACTATCCGAACAGGAGTAGCACTCTGGAAAGCGTGTGTCTATACCAAATAGCTCAAAACTTTGCATACAAAAATAATGTAAAACCCGTTAAAAGCAAACGTAGATATAGAGTGACCGATTGTGAAGGGAGCTTAGTTAAACTTACCAAACAAAGCTTAATTAATCATGTAAAATTGTCATTAAAAACTCCTCAACAGAAAGAACTATATTACATGTCTCCGTTACAACTTTTCAAACCATGGAGAAAAGAGGAAGACATACTAGATAACTATGACTGCTATGAAGATGCTTTCTAAGCAAATGAAAACGCTATCACCAGACAAGAGGATGCTTGGACAAAAGGTATGGTTACCGAGTACAAAACAATGTTACACAATGAGCAGCAAAAGAAAGAAGAACTTCAGGCCCAACAAGATAAGGATTCTTCTGACAGTAGTCAACCTTCTGTAACAGGAAGTCAAGAACCACCAGGACAACTACTAATAGCAAATGAGGCTGAAGTAGGTATGGCAGAAGTAGAAAACACCATGTATCAGTATCAAGATGATACAGAAGAGTTAACTGTACAACAAGCAAAACTTAACAACGATCAGCGCACCATTTTTGAAGATGTAAAAAAACAAATTGTACATGGTGTACAACATGAAAATAAAGAATGTACAAAATTACAAACCTATACTGCTGTACCTCAGTGGTGAAGCTGGATCAAGGAAAATATTCTTAATCAAAATCATCAGCAAGTTCCTTCAACAATTGACAAACAACAAACTGTCAGCTGTTGTAATGGCCCCAACAGGTTTAGCTGCCTACAACATATTCGGTGTCACTTTACACCGATTACTACTGCTTCCAGTAGAGCATCAAAATAAATTAGACTACTACAAACTTTCTGCAGAAGCTGCAATGGAATTACGCAGAGTATTGAAACAAATTAAAATGCTACTAATAGATGAAGTGAGCATGAATAGCAACCTAATGTTGGCTTTGATTCATCTCAGATTGCAAGAAGTACTTAAAAGTAACAACGAAGAACTCTTTGCAGGGAAACACATTATTGTTATCGGAGATCTTCTACAATTGACACCAGTGAAAGGTGAACCGATTTTTAAAACCTTAGGCCACAAACTGTTCCGGAAAACTGTTGGTAGCATAGGTAATGTTAACCTTTGGCAACATTTCCAATATAGAGAATTAACTGAGAACATGCAGCAATTATGCCAACATCTTAAAAAGTATTAGAGTTGGTGTATTATCGTAAGAAGCACAAGTCTTATTGAAAAAACGGCACATACATGTACTTTATGGCGACAAATAGCGCACAAAAATGTCAATTGTATGGCCTTAATGCCAACTCTTGCAAGTGGTTTCAAATTCAATGAAACAATGTTAATTAAAGAAATGCAACCAATACTGCAAATTAGCGCCACAGACAAACTAGACGTACATGGTATGACAGTACCCATGTGTGAGCAAGCCACAACAAGACTAAATAGTTTAGAAAATTCAATCTCCAACACAGCTGGGTTGGAAAAAATATTAAAATTATCCTTAAATTGTAGAATAATGCTTAAACGTCACCTTGACATAGAGCAAGGGCTAGTTAATGGAGCACTGGGCACAGTTGTTGGCTTTCAATCATACCCACGTGATAGCAACATTCAGTTTCTCAATATTCGCTTTGATAAAGTTTCAGAAGTGAAAAGGATAGGGCACTCAATTGCTCGATTCGTTCTCTTCAAAGACATGTATGTACGTAGAGAGCAATTTTCTCTAACTCTTGCATATGCAGTTACCATTCATAAATCCCACGGCCATACCCTAGACAAAGCATTGATAGATATAGGAAACACAGTCTTTAAGGAAGGCATGAACTACGGAGCATTATCACACTTACGGACACTTGACAGTCTATTGCTAATCAACTTTGATGCAAGTAAAGTCAAAGCTGATATTCCTTGCATTCTAGAATACAATAGATTCTGTTCACTGTACACCCCTCATCTGCAACAATACCCTGTTCCAGATAAAGTAAAACGTGGTAAAAGAAAATGAAATGAAACCGAAATGCAACAGAATCCAACAGCAAATGCCGGAAAGAAAAGAAAAGAAGCTAAAGTTTCATCAATTACCGCAAACATAGAAGAACCTATTAGGGAATGTAAACCTGGGACGCCGGCAAAGAAGGAACAGAAATTCCGAAAAATGCACTCAGATACAGAATTTGCTCGACCATTCAAATTTGCAATTGATTGTGGGGTAAGTTGCTATGCAAATGTAGCAATGAATATTCTACTTCAATTGCCACCAATTGTTAACAATATTTACCTGCACAGTACAGACCAATTGTGTTTGGAAATGTTAGTGCCACATAGAAATGCAACAAGCAATCCTGACAACACATACAGTGTTTGTGAAGTAAGGCAACAATTGGATGACAGTGCTGGAATGGTGAGATTCACTATGAACTCACAAGAAGATCCACAAGAATGTGTAATGTACATACTATTAGTATTGGAAAACAAAAGCATACCTGTAAATGAAATCTTCCAGATTTCGTACATGTGGAAACATACATGCACTCTCTGTAGCAAAGTGATACTGGAAGAAATCCCAAATGAGCGATTTGTGTATGTTTCCATACCAAATTGTGAGAGCATTCCATTTCAGCAACTTGTACAAAATGCAAACCATGGCAGATTATGTACTATTTGCAATTCAGACAATCACTCCACCTTACTGATGCAATCACATAGTGCCTACATAATACTTATGCTTCTACGTTATAATGCAGATGGCACCAAAAACAACTGAAAACTGACTGGATTTCCACACGGTCAAGTGTTACTTGGAAAGAGAACCTTTACAACAGTAGGTATAATCTACCATGCAGGAGCTACAACTAATGCAGGTCACTACACTGCATACATTAAAAAGAATTGTGGATGGTTCGAATGTAATGATAGCACCATTACTCTATAGCAGAGATTGACAGCTAATCTTACAAATGCATATTTAATGTTCTTAAAGCCAAAATTTACGAAATATTGTGTACTTCAAGATTTTTTAAAAACATTATGTGAAAGACTACAAACAGTTAGAATACTCCAACAGGTATCTAACTACCCAAGAGGATGTAAGAATGACACAAATAAATGAATATTACAGATTGTTGGGAACAAATGCACAGGTAGAATACCCCTACATTTATCTAACTGTTGTTAAAAATTGGCAGGAAGGCAACAAACATAACATTAATGGGAAAGATGAAGGAAACAGGATATAACAACGACACAAATGAATGAATATCGCAAAGCTGTAGGAAGAAATGCACAGTTAGAATATGCCTACAGGTATCTAACTGTTGGCAGAAATCGGCAGGAAGGCAACATACATAACATTAATCAGAAAGATGAAGGAAACACTCAAAGGAAACAAGGAAGTAGTTAGTACCATAGTAAATGAAGTTTTTTTTTTAAATCCAACAAGGATTTCTTTCCCCAGAACCAAGGATTAGAAAAGCAAACACAGAAACTGAGCGCAATGCACAGTACACTGGTTTGTAAACTAAATATGAGGGTAAAAAAAAGGTAAACTGTCTATTAAGCAATGCAGTACATTTTCAAAAAATGCAAAGACTAACATACCTGTTTCTTTTATTACAGAAATGGAAAAAGGGATACTTCCGCCAAGTACGATAACCATTTACAAATTGTATGTCGATTCTGAACAAAGTAAGGAGTAAGTATATAGGCAGTCATTTTCTACACATGCAAAACTACACATTTAATCTATGGTACTAATATGCTGCAGTGCCTGTAGGCTGGCCCTTGCATCTTCGGTGTGTAACCTACCATCTACGCCTTATGACCAAGGTACAAGGAGTATAGGTCCTAGCCACAACCATCGCTGCATATCAAAACCATTGTCCTTGCAAATTAGCTACTTATAAATTTACTTTTCGGACCATTGTCTGCAGCCATGCAGGCAAGACACTAGGGTGTCCACCAATGATCCCTCTAATTATTTTTCTCTATGTGCGGAACTGGTTCGCTGTTGTGCGCACATTATTTTTCATGTGTGCAACTTACTATTGAGGTAAGCCACTTTCTGAGCATGCGTATTTAGTGAACGACCGTCGCAAAAGAGAGTTTGGAAAGGAATGTCTTCTTCCCAGCCACAGCAATTCTTGACAAATCTTACAACACTTTTTCAAAACACATAGGCTAAAAAAGAATATACACCATCCATGTTTACTCCCTAAAAAATGAAAATGTGCCCAACAAAAACCAGAAACAATGAACATTTTGTTGCTTCAACCCACAAAGCTCCACAGATATTTTTTCGAATTAGTGACCATATAATGTGTGAAGATCTATGCCCAAAGGAACTCTGAACACTTGGAAACTAGGCAGATTATGTGAAAAGCATTCTCCTGTCTGAATATCCAGTGCCCTGATACTATGGACAAGTAATCCCAGGCATAGTCCATACCCATTATCCCTTGTAGGAAAAGCACATGATATTGTAATGTTGCTCTCCACTTATAGGTTAATGCTAAACTAGGAGATACTGAGCATCACATTTGTCTCCTCAAAATCTTTACAGGGCAAATTAATATTGGAGTTTTATAATGCATTAACTTTCAAGGGGCTGCTTTAAAACACTTGTGTGACATATGTACAACCAATAGGAAGTACGGATAAGGTTACACATGCAGGTAGCTTGCTTACTTACAGTCAGTATCCGATATTTTAGCTTGTAGTTCAATTGTATCTTGTGGGTGACGCTTTTGGTAAGGCACAATGAGTAAAAGAAATTCTGGCACGTGTACGTTATTCATATTACAACAACAAACATAAACCATGTGCAGGGAGGTACATGAGTGCCAATCTTTCGCAGATCAAAGATAGGAAAAGAGAAGTTTGTCCGGTACTATCTTAATGTGTTCTGGGGCAGAAGTTAGAGTCATAAGTTAAGTGTGGTAGAATGAAGCTTAGAAGTCATAAGTGGGGAGGCAACATTATTTGGTTAATGTGTGCAGGCATATCTCAATTAGATTCTTGTGTTCCTGGAGCCAGTTTTTCATATTCGTTTTTAACCTTGTGTGTGTATTTTGCTGTTAGGGATTTTAGGTGTTTATGATCACCCTTGCATAGTAGTGTAATGCAAATTATCAGAATATCAAGACTAGTTGCTTATTTTAAGAGTTAGCAAATTTCAATTAATTGCTGTGGCTTGTGCCTTATTAAATATTTTTGAATAGGTGAGATTTGTCTGTGTGCGCTGCTAAAAATCTTCTGAGCGGCACCCAGATGGAAGCTGGGCAAGCGCACATGCGCACAGCTTAGAGGGAACACTGGCGTCCACGCAACAAGCGCATTACACCACACCCATATTCACTTGTAGCTCCACTGCTTATGACTTCAGTCTTGGGTGCATGGCCTTTGGGCATGCAATCAAGAGTCTGGGTCCTGGCTAGAAACACCACAGCATATCGGAACAAATGTGCCTTGTAATTTTACTATGTACCAACTTGGTTTTGGGAGCATGGCCAAAGGCCCTGCTCCCAACGCCCTCCCCACAACCATCTTAATGTTGTTGCATAGTACAAGTGTGACCACAAAAGAGATGGGTGGAAGGTTTTGAATGAATTTGTACCACTGGCAATGCTCTGGGCAACCTTCCACACCACCGTTTTTTAGCCCATATGCGCCATTGCAAAAGGGGTCCAGCCATATGCAAATCAGTCTGAACTGCCACCAATGGTAGCAGCATAGCCCGAACTGCTAGGCCAGGTCCCCTCTGCATGGAAACACAAGCAACCCCAGACATGTTTCGGCCTTGTTGGGCCTCCTCAGTGAGGTGCAGCTTGGTTCCCTATGGCGCAGCGAGCAAGGGACCCACGTCTGGGCATACCCTCTCTCACATAGTGAGACAAACTGTGACCATAAAAGAGATGGGTGGAAGGTTTTGAATGAATTTGTACCACTAGCAACGCTCTGGGCAACCTTCCACACCACCGTTTTCTAGCCCATCTGCGCCATTGCAAAAGGGGTCCAGCCATTTGCAAATCAGTCTGGTACTGCCACCAATGGTAGCAGCACAGCCCGAACTGCTAAGCCAGGTCCCCTCTGCACGGAAACACAAGCAACCCCAGACATGTTTCGGCCTTGTTGGGCCTCCTCAATGAGGTTCAGCTTGGTTCCCTATGGCGCAGGCGAAACATTTGTAATGGCTTAGCAGGTGAAGAACAATGGTCTGGAGGGTTGCCCAGAGCGATGCCAGAGGTTAAGATTCATTCTAAACCTTCCAGCCATCACCTCTTTTGTTTTGCTATTGTCACCCCGAGTGGGACGGGTATGCCCAGACGTGGGTCCCGTGCCTGCTGGGCCTAGAGACCCAAGCTACTCCTCACTGATGACGCCCAACAAAGCTGAAACATGTCTGGGGATGCTTGTGGTCTCGTGCAGAAGGGATGTGACCTAGATGTTCGGGCTGGACTGCTCCTTTGGGGGTGGGACTAAGCCTGATTAGTATATGGTCTTTCCCCTTTTGTAATGGCTTGACAGGTAAAGAACGATGGTCTGGAGGGTTGCCCAGAGCGATGCCAGAGGTTAAGATTCATTCTAAACCTTCCAGCCATCACCTCTTTTGTTTTCCTATTGTCACCCCGAGTGGGACGGGTATGCCCAGACGTGGGTCCCATACCTGCTGGGCCTAGAGACCCAAGCTGCTCCTCACTGATGACGCCCAACAAGGCTGAAACATATCTGAAGATGCTTGTGGTCTCGTGCAGAAGGGATGTGACCTAGAAGTTCGGGCTGGACTACTCCTTTGGGGGTGGGACCAAGCCTGATTTGCATATGGTCTTTCCCCTTTTGTAATGACTTGGCAGGCGAAGAACGATGGTCTGGAGGGTTGCCCAGAGCGATGCCAGAGGTTAAGATTCATTCTAAACCTTCCAGCCATCACCTCTTTTGTTTTGCTATTGTCACCCCGAGTGGGACGGGTATGCCCAGACGTGGGTCCCATGCCTGCTGGGCCTAGAGACCCAAGCTGCTCCTCACTGATGACGCCCAACAAGGCTGAAACATGTCTGGGGATGCTTGTGGTCTCGTGCAGAAGGGATGTGACCTAGAAGTTCGGGCTGGACTACTCCTTTTGGGGGTGGGACCAAGCCTGATTTGCATATGGTCTTACCCCTTTTGTAATGGCTTGGCAGGTGAAGAACGATGGTCTGGAGGGTTGCCCAGAGCGATTCCAGAGGTTAAGATTCATTCTAAACTTTCCAGCCATCACCTCTTTTGTTTTGCTATTGTCACCCCGAGTGGGACGGGTATGCCCAGACGTGGGTCCCATGCCTGCTGGGCCTAGAGACCCAAGCTACTCCTCACTAATGACGCCCAACAAGGCTGAAACATGTCTGGGGATGCTTGTGGTCTCGTGCAGAAGGGATGTGACCTAGCAGTTCGGGCTGGACTACTCCTTTGGGGGTGGGACCAAGCCTGATTTGTATATGGTCTTTCTCCTTTTGTAATGGCTTGGCAGGCGAAGAACGATGGTCTGGAGGGTTGCCCAGAGCGATGCAAGAGGTTAAGATTCTTTCTAAACCTTCCAGCCATCACCTCTTTTGTTTTGCATAGTACAAGTGTACCAATAGCTGTGATATGGTGCAGTAGTTTGTAGCCACAGGATACAGAAGTTAGTCTGAGGCCATAGCATTATGAATGTATGGGTATACAGTATTTAAAATGCATAGTTACTTACAACTGCAATGCTTATTACTTTGGTCAAATACTCTGCATCCTGGCCACTACTACCACACCATATGACATCCATTGTGGCATATAAGTACACTACGAACAAATGTACTTTTGGGGGCATGGCCTTCAGCCATGCACCCATGATTGCAGCCCCTCCCCACAGCCGCAGAGTGATGCACTACCACACCATATCATATCCATTGTGCCTTGTAAGTACACTACATATAACTGTGCTGTTGGGTGCATGGCCTACGGCCATGCACTCATGACTGCAGACTCTCCCCACAACCACCGCAGTGATGTGTGGTAGTGGAGGTTTTTCTATAGGTGTGGCATCCTTCAGTGCTTCTGGCCAGACGCTTCACTCCTAGCTGTATGTCCATAGATCTTACATGGGATGGGTGTGCAGTGGCTTCCACGTCTAGTACTTATAACTGTGTTCTTGGGTGCATAGCCTTCGGCCATGCACCCAAGACTGCACGCACTCCCCACAACTTGCAAATCGAAACGCAATACTACGGGTGTATCCACGGGTGTGACATGCTGCGGTGGTTGTGGCCAGGGTCTACAATCTTGGAAGTAAGGCCTTTGGCCTTCGGCCGATGGCCATGCTTCCAAAACTGTAGGCCCTGGCCACAACCACAATAGCATGTCACACCCATGGCGGTGTACTAATTAATATAATAATAGCCATCGGGAAAAGTAATACGATCACAGCATGTTGTCAATTTCAATGTTGGCTACCACTACGCGTGTGCTTTCAACAGTTAGAAGTTTCCTGTCCACTGCATGGACTGAAATACTGCCCTTATTGGAAACCTCATTTTCTGTGCGTACAAGGTGGGCATTGGAAATACATCAAGAAGAGATTATAACTGTGCTATTGGGTGCATGGCCTTTGGCCATGCACCCAAGAGTGCAGGGTCTCCCCACAACCACCTCAGTGATATGTTCAGGGTCTCTCCACAACCACCTCAGTGATGTGTGGTAGTGGGGTTTTTTCTATAGGTGTGGTATCCTTCAGTGCTTCTGGCCAGAGGCTTCACTCCTACCTGTATGTCCATACATCTTACATGGGATGTGTGTGCAGTGGCTTCCACGTCTAGTACTTATAACTTTGTTCATGCACCCAAAACTGCACGCACTCAAAACGCAATAATACGGGTGTATCCATGGGTGTGACATGCGGCTGTGGTTGTGCCAGGGCCTACAGTCTTGGAAGTAAGGCCTTCAGCCTTCGGCCGACGGCCATACATCCAAGACTCTAGGCCTTGGCCACAACCACTGTAGCATGTGACACCCATGGCAGCGTACTAATGAATATAGTAATAGCCATCGGGAAAAGTAATGCAATCACGGCATGTTGTCAATTTCAATGTTGGCTACCACTACGCATGTGTTTTCAACAGTTAGAAATTTCCTGTCCACTGCACGGACTGAAGTGCTATCGTTATTACACCCCTCATTTTCTGTGCTTACAAGCTGTCCATGGAAAGTACATCATGAAGACCGACCCCCAGAACAAATGTATTGATCACCCATGTCTTACTGTCCGAACCTTTCCCAACGGTCTGTGACACAACAAAAGAGTTTTATAAATAGAGCATATTTACGCTGGTTGTTGCTCCGCTTTTGGCGGATCCAAGATGTCGGGCGCATCCAAACAATCTGACGCAGAACACGTCTCGCAGCAGCCAATGGGCAGACACGTCATGTGTCCGTGGTCATGACGCCAGCCCCTTAGCCAATCGGTATCTTGTCCTTGGACCGAACAGGGAAGTGTGACCGTGAAGCAGACATAGATATCACTGATTTTTTCAGACTTACTTTTTGATAATGTTAAAGAAAAGTACTGCACGGAAGGTCACCAAATTTACAACAGCACACTTTCTGGACCAAGCCCCTGTACTTGCCGGAGATTTCGTGAAAATACCTCCAACGTTTTGAAATGTAGCCGTGCGCAAAGTTTTTCCCCCATTCAGTCTATGGGAAAAAAAGATGTTTTGGGACCCCCCTATAACTTTTGCCACCCTGGACCAAACATCTCCAAACTTTGCAATAATATTCAGAGTGGCCCATATACTTTTTTTGCAAAGTTTGGTGAGGATTCGTCCAGGGGCAGCAAAGTTATAAAACGCCCAAAAAGTGCTCTTCCTATGGAAACAGCAACTTAACCATAACTACATGGCCACTACTGTATACATATATATATATATATGGGTAAACCGATATGGCCAAAAAGTGGTGCTCTCCCTCCTTTGGTGGTTGGTGCTCGGGAAACAAACTTAGCTAAATTCGTTTAAATACAAGAAAAACACATGTCTCTGCGTGGTTGTAGCACTATAAAAAACCACCCAGTAGGCAAGTACAAAAACTCCCAGCACACAAGACCTAGCTATTGTTATATCATCTTTTATTCATACAAAAATACAGCACATCTTGAAAACAGAGGTATAAGTTATCCCTCTGTGACAGACATAAGGTGTATAAAAGCACTCACCCCATGGGTGGAAAAGTCACGCTTTCCGCCCGAATGCTCAGGCTTCCTCAGACTATTGTTATCCAAATGCGCGGTTAACATCATAGAGTTTAAAAAGGGAAGTGCAATCCCAACGCGCTCCCACACGTATCTCATCACGTGACCAAGCAGTCAAGTGACAGTATCTGCCTATCATAGGCGTGAACTGTTCGTACGCAATGACCTCCAATTTAGAGTGGTCATATGCCTATAGAGACCTAATGTCTGAAATATAAATGGTCCTGTATATAGTATACATTACCACTATGAACTGCTAGTGGCTAACGTGATGTTTAAACACTGTGGGAGACGTTCGAGATTGACACAATTTAAAAGTAATTTTATTTGTTCATAAAATCAATCAATATATTGCATAAATGCACCAGTGTGCTTTATAATCAACTGACCATGAACAGCTCAAATGGCTGATGATAGCCATGCGCACCCTCTCGGGGCTGGTACTTTAAAAACCAGCTATGACGAGCAGCAAAGACAGCAGCAATATTGTAATGGTGCAAATCCCCAATCGATAGCATACCATAGTGGTAGAGGAAGACGAGGCGGGGCATCAAACACAGATGCGCAATCGCCGATGGCAACGAGATCTGGAGCAAAACAGAAGGAGAAGCCTCGAGCTAAAGATCTTTAATATCTCACAAAGAGATTTAACGGATCATGAAATGTCAGTACTTTCTCTTGGTCTCTCTTTCAGCCCCACTCATGTCTTTGACTATACCTCCACTAGAATTGATTTATTTAAATTCACGAGAAAACTTAAACTGACCAAATTCCATGCTACGAAGATTGACGAACATTTTAGGCACTAAGAAGCAACAGGTTGTGAGAAATGTTTCAACATTATCAGAAAAAGATCTGACTAGTCTTGTGTGTCTAGCTAACTTGGAAGAATCTGCTGAGGCTGAGATGGATGAAAGCACCATATTGGACGATGCCATACTAGAAGCTAGATTTGGGATCTCCACTGACATAAGTTGTCCTAGTAAATTTAAACCTGCCTCTATCTTCTGTCCCAATATAATCTGTGGACCTATTAACACCTTTGAAGAGCTAGTTATGAGAGATCTGAAGCAACTATCGAACGAAATCTTGCTGGTACATCGCAACCTCAATTATTCACAATTCCAGGCATTGGAAAAGTTAAAAATTCTATTGTTTTACGTCCTTCTAACAAAGGCGGTGGTATTGTTGTTAAGGACAGTAGTAAATATGAATTTGAAGCGAAAAGGCAATTGAATGATAACACCAACTACATTCCAATAGAGATGGAAACACTATTGGAGAGTAAAATGCGATATCATGTAAAGTTAAAAGAGTGGTGTGATGTGGAGCTTTTAGATCGTGATGAATATTTCTTTTTGAAAAGTGCCCATCCAGTAACTCCCATAATTTACTTCAATCCGAAAAATCCATAAAGGTTTAATAGACCCACCAGGTCATCCTATTGTATCTTCAATGGGGAGCTTACTTGAAAATACATCTACATTTTTGGATCATTTTCTCCAACCATTTGTTCTCAGTTTGAGCTCGTATATACGGGATACTGCAGATTTGTTAGCTAAGGTTGAAAATATCGAACCAGGTTATTTTCTCATCTCTTTAGATGTAGTATCCCTGTATACTTCTATTCAACACAAAGCAGGTATACAGGCATGTCATTCCTTTTTGCAAAGTAGATCCATCAGTTATCGACAGCACAATGTTATGCTGTTAAATATGTTGCAATTTTGTTTGGAGCATAACTATTTCCTACATGAAGATCAACTATATAGGCAGATACGTGGCACAGCCATCGGGTCATGCATGGCCCCATACATAGGCTAACCTGTATATGGGATGGTGGGAGATTCACAAGGCGTGGGCAGAAGAATTGGAAAAATGGACCCAACATATAAAGATCTGGTACCGGTTCATAGATGATTTGTTTATTGTGTGGGATGGGACCGAAGCAGAGTTTATAGAATATGTAGATGTACTCAACAACAATAGGCTAAATCTAGAATTAACAACAGTTATCAGTAAACAAAGTCTAGTATTCTTGGATGTTCAATTTGAGGTGGTTAATGGAACACTCCCTTCTAAACTGTACAGGAAACCCACAAGTTCCAATTCAACTCTCCACGCCAAGTGTCATCATCCCAGAGTTCTAATAGATTCTATTCCGTATGGAGAATTTTTGAGAGCCAAAAGAGCATGCAGCAACAATAGTGAATATGAGAAAGAGGCCAAGAACATTAGCCAGAAATTTATCAGACGTGGCTATGTGAAACACGTTATTTCCAATAACTACACAAAAGCAGTTAAATGCACCAGAGAATCTCTCCTGTCCAGAAAATTAAAAATGAAGGACAAGAAAATTAGGCTAATCACAAGGTTCAACCATCAACATAAGCAAATTAAAAGAATTATGAACAAACATTGGAAGGTGTTACTCACCGATCCTCACCTCAAGGCAGTTTTAGATGATGTGGCCAACATCACTTACCGCAAGGCCCCGACCCTTAAAACTATGTTATCTCCTAGTATGGTGGTCACTAAACCAATTGATAAGACAGCGATGATTAACATGAATAGAGTTGGTTTTTACAAATGTTCTCATTGTAAGTTGTGCAATCATGTGTCCAATGTTCCTTTTCGTAGTGTGAATGGCCAGTGTTGGACATATAAACATAGAATGTCATGCATTACAAAATATGTGGTGTATGCCATCACCTGTGCTTGTGGCCTTCATTATATAGGCTCAACGATAGGACCTCTAAAGATGAGGATCCTCCAACACTATAGAGCCATAAAAAATGGAGACCTTACCTACCCTTTAACTAGTCACTTCCAAGAGGTGCACAATGGCGATGTTAAATTCTTATCGTTCACAGGTTTGGCCCATATACCACCTCACAAACGACTAGGTAATCGTGAATTAAGATTGAGACAATTGGAAGCCACTCTCATTTGCAAATCGGATACCTTAAAACCGAAAGGTTTGAACATTGATGCTGAAATATATGTATTTTTGAAAAAAATTGTTTTTCTATCCTGTTTTCTTTTTTTTTCTTTATGGCTATCTGTTTTCTAATGTCTGACACAGGAATTATGTATAGACATAGGAACTGCCTTATGTACCTTTCAACATTGCACTTCCCCCATTTCCCCCCTTTTTCGAATTCACAAAGACATCCCTAGAATTATTGAACATAGACATTTTTGTTTACATTAGAAATGCTATATATGGTTGGCATATTGCTCTTCTATTTCCTAACTTATTTAAGAAAAGTTTTAATTGTGTTGCACGTATTCTTGATTGTGACTTTGATCATGACGTGTAACACATGTCATGGTCTAGTAAATCGTAGTCTATTCATCTATACTATGGAGAAAAATTTGGCACTGGCCATTTGAGAGACTACATGTATGCTATCGATTGGGGATTTGCACCATTACAATATTGCTGCTGTCTTTGCTGCTCGTCATAGCTGGTTTTTAAAGTACCAGCCCCGAGAGGGGGCGCATGACTATCAGCAGCCATTTGAGCTATTCATGGTCAGTTGATTAAAAAGCACACTGGTGCATTTATGCAATATATTGATTGATTTTATGAACAAATAAAATTACTTTTAAATTGTGTCAATCTCGAACGTCCCCCACAGTGTTTAAACATCACGTTAGCCACTAGCAGTTCATAGTGGTAATGTATACTATGTACGGGACCATTTATATTTCAGACATTAGGTCTCTATAGGCATATGACCACTCTAATATGGAGGTCATTGCGTACGAACAGTTCACGCCTATGATAGGCAGATGCGGTCACATGACTGCTTGGTCACGTGATGCGATACGTGTGGGAGCGCGTTGGGATTGCACTGCCCTTTTTAAACTCTATGATGTTAACCTCGCATTTGGATAACAATAGTCTGAGGAAGCCTGAGCATTCGTGCGGAACACGTGACTTTTCCACCCATGGGGTGAGTGCTTTTATACACCTTATGTCTGTCACAGAGGGATAACTTCTACCTCTGTTTTCAAGATGTGCTGTATTTTTGTATGAATAAAAGATGATATAACAATAGATAGGTCTTGTGTGCTGGGAGTTTTAGTACTTGCCTACTGTGTGGTTTTTTGTAGTGCTACAACCACGTAGAGACATGTGTTTTTCTTATATATATATATATATATATATATATATATTTTTTTTTTTTTTTTTACAACAGTTATGGTTAAGTTGCTCAACTCATAGAAAGAGCGCTTTTTGGGCGGCTTATAACTTTGCTCCCCCTGGATGAATCCTCATTAAAATTTGCAAAAAATCTATATGACCCTCTTGGATTGATTTTGGTGCAATTTCTTCAAGAGGGGCAGAGGTAATGGGGATTTCAAAATGTGTGGAAATCATAGACACAATGGAAACAAGTTTTTGCACACGGCTACTGCCCAAACCGCCTGATGGATTTACACCAAATTTGCAGCAGGATCAGTGGCTTGGGTCCCGACGGCATGCTTTTGTAAATTTTGTGTAAATCCATCCAGTAGTTCTTTTTGAAACAGACAAAAAGTAGGTAGAAAAAAGAAATTAGAGACATTGTACGTGCCCACTGATTGGATGGTGAAAAGCATGTGGTGCGTCATATTTTTTTACAAGGTGACCATGTTGGATCTGCAAACAGCCGCCAGTGTACTGTGGAACCCCAATGGGGTAAAAGTCTGGAAAACACATTTTTGTTTTTTTGGTGATGGAAAGAGGGGCTGGAAAGGGAGGGGTGGTGGAATAATGATGATGTGGAGCTGTTTTCATAGGTGAAAAAACTGGGTGCGGGTCCTGCCCAGACTGCAGACACCACGGTAGTCCGCAGACAGCGCTGTGAATGAACAGCTTGCACAACACATTTGAGGTTATTTGATGGCTGAAAGGGGGCCTATAAAGGGCAGGGGAGTGGAATAGAGATGATATGTAGCTGTTTTTATAGGTGAAAAAAGGGTTTACAGATGCTGCAGAGTCCGCAGTCAATGTTAGTGTCCGTGGACATCATTTCCATTGCAGGGGGTTCAGCGCTAGTTTTGTCATTTGAATGTGTATTGTACGTACGATATATGGTTTAATTCTATTGTGGTGGTTCTGACCACTGGCCAAAACCAACACAGTAGTAATATGTGTATAGTAATTCTTGGTTATGTAGTGGGAGTATAAAGTGTTTGTAAAATGGTGGAATGATATCATTGAACTGTATGTGGTATTTTTGACTGTCTTACAATTGAGAACGGTGCTTGAAACACGTGTCTATAGGCGCAATATAAATGCAATATCATATCATATCTATCATATCTTGTGGAAAATGTATTTTTTATACTTGGTATGGTTACTTAGTTGCATACAGTAATGAAGCTGGAATCTCTGGTTCTTTTTAAGTGGAAAAAAAGTATAATTTGTTAAGCAAGATATTTTAAAAGCTTTACAGGCCGATTCATGGAATTAATGTGCACTGAAATTTTCGGCGCAAGCGTGCGACTCACAGCGCAAGTGCGAAAATCGCATCGAAACCCGCGCGAGATTCATGGAAGTCTGTGCGCGTGTGAATCCCAGGATGTGCGCCAAAATTCTGCGTGGCGCAGGCTGGCGCACATGTCTCCATACAGTGTGCGCTACGCGCACAGCAAAATCGCACATAGCACGGTGCACACAACAAAAGTAGGTGCAACAGGGGGCGTGACATGCGGAATGGGTAACAACGGATGAAAATGTGGGCGTCACGGGGGAAGTACAGGAGACAAATGCGCAGAACGCCCACACGCACGTTCAAAACATGTATTCATGGAATCGAATGTGGCTAATGTGTGCGCCAAAGAAGACACGCTAATCCGGAAACACGTACGCCAGCAGAAAGCAGGCGTACATGGACCCGCGCAGCATGAAAGTGCGCGCAAACAACAAACAAGCTCAGACCCCAGGATGAATATAACGTTCCTAGCAGCAGTGGTCGTGGGATACCGCAGGAGGAGGAGGCGGATAGTCAGGCCCAGAATTTTTACACCCAGAACCAGCCTTTTTGGGATGCCTGATGACCGGGTGTATGGGAGGTACAGGTTTCCACCTCACATAATACTCAACCTGGTCAGTGAGTGGGAGGATGACCTCACATCACCCATCCTGTGCTCCCAAGCACTCAGCCCCCTGGAGAAGGTCCTCAATGTACTGCACTTCTTGGCCACTGGATCATTTCAGCGGACAACTGCTATAGTGGGGGGGGGTGTCACAGGCCACGCAGTCATGCTGCCTACACCAGGTGTTGGCCATCATGACTGCACGCCCATCAGTCTGCAGGCTCATATACCTACCCAGAACACCTGCAGAAAGGCAGGTTGCCGTCCAGGATTTTTACGGGGTGGCACAATTCCCCAAAGTGCTAGGTGCCATTGATTGCACCCATGTGGATCTACGTTCCCCCAGGGCATCTGAGCACATCTACAGAAACCGCAAGCACTGGCATTCCATCAACGTCCAGGTAGTATGTGATGCCAAGGGAATCATCACCTCAGTATATGCCAACTATCCAGGGTCCACCCACGACAGTTTCATTTACAGAATGTCAACCCTAAACCGGGACCTAGAAGCTGGGCGGCATGGCGATACATGGCTGCTTGGTGAGTATACATACCTCTGCACATGCATGCATGTCACATACTGAGTAATGTCACAACCCCACTAATGATACCCATCATCACCTCCCCAGGGGACAGTGCCTACCCTCTGAGCACCCACATGATGACGCCAATTCGGAACCCCACCACACCACCCGAGGTAAGATACAAAACAGCCCATATTGCAACCCGGGGCATAGTGGAGCAAGTCACACTTTCACTCCCTTGACTTTTCTGGTGGGCAGCTACTATACGCTCCCCCAGTAGTGTGCAGGATCATAGTGGCAGCATGTGTCCTGCGCAACGTTGCAACACGCCGGGGCCTGCTGGTGGACATGGTGGTGCCCCCCATCCCCATTAACATGCACGCCCTCTGCGCATAGGAGGGGAAAGGGCACGTGGTGAGGTAGCCCGTACGCAGCTGATGGCTAATTACTTCACCTAAAATCACATCCCTGCGGAGTGCACACAGCCCTGGCACATACCAGCTGACAATCAATGATGATGACATAAGGGACAGTCAACTGTCACTACCATACCAGCCTGAGATTGGTCACCTGGAAGTGCTACATTGTGTGCATCCCTACCTACCTACTTAAAGACAACCAATGATGTGTGATAAAAATACACACATATTCATGCTGCATGAATGACTACCCCCTTGCAAAATACAACATGAAACTAGTGCATGTCACCCAACACCTCCCCATCTCAGCTACCTAACAAACCATGGCATGTCATGCAATGTGAAAGCAACCAAATGAATGCACAACACAAGACACAAGTGTCACAAAGTGCACTGTCCGAAATGGAAACAGGCCACAGACAATATGCTCCCAGTAATCAATAAGAAACAGCACACATGAGCAAATACTTACCAACAACACAATACAGAAACACAGGATGAAACAGTGGCAAAATATGACAGTACAAAATCAAAGTAGTGCAAGTCTTACAACCTGAATACGCCAGCACATCGACCCCTTCCAACTGTACAGTGTTACTGCCACGCAAATGTCTCAGTGTACTGCATACAACATGAACTCCATCTGCAAAGTAGACGGCCTTGTGAAGACATGAGGAAGGAACCTGCAAATTAGGAGGAAGACACGGATGCACAAGCACATATCAATACACCATGCAGTGTACAAAACAACAACAATATCCACTAGGAATGTCTACACAGTATTGACTACAAACTACCCACATAGCTCATGGGAGCCCAACGTCACTGTGTAATTCACTGTCACTTGGTCACACCCTTTGCAAGCCCATGGAAACGGGAAGCAGGAGGGGTGTGTGGCTCACAAACCCAAGCATCTGCCCCAAACTCAGGACAAGCCTGCATGTGCCCAGCCGGAATACAGTGGATGGTGGATGCCCACGGGAGCCACACAAGGTAACACACTGTAAAAAAAAAAAATATATCAAAAATGGCCATGTGGGGGCCAGGGGTTTGGGGGAGGCCACCCAGGAGGTTCGAGGACAGGGTGCACACCAACACCCACCTGCTCATGGCCTGCAAGGCTATGCCATTGTGGGAGAACTGCTGTCGCTCTCTTCACCCTCTGCCGCTGCATTAGGAGGTGGTGGCACTATGTGAGGCAGCCCACGCAAAGCCCTGGTATGGTCCTCCATGGCAGCAAGCATGCGGGTCTGGAAGGTCTCATTCTGGAGGATTAATGTGTGGAGATCCCCATACAGCACCGCACAGGTTGCCTGCCTTTCTGCACGCATGGCCTCGCGTGATGCCCGGATCTCCTCACGTGTTGCCTGCATCTCAGCTGAGAGCGAACGTGTGATCTGCTCCAGCTGCTGTTCTGCCCTAAAATTAGTGGAAGCCTCAAGATCAACCAGAGTCTGCCTGAGGGTATGCAGTTCTTCCCTCAGGGCTTCCCTGTGGGCCTGGGACTCTATTGATATCGATTGGCGCAGAGTCTCCAGTGCCGCCCGTCGGTCCCTGTTGGATGCCAACATGTCTTCCCTGTGTGATTGGCAAATGGAGTCTGTTGCCTGCTATTGTTGCTCCATCTGCCTTTCAGGGGGCAGAATGGAAGTGGCCACCCTCTCCATTGCCTGAGACATCATTTCTACTGATGCTGCCTGTTGGGTTGCAATACTGTACATGGAGTTTTCCCAGACAGTATTGCCTGGTGGCGCACGGCCACCGCGTCGACGGGCACCACACCTGTTTGGGGCAAGACGATCTGCACCTTTCTGTGCTGGCACTGCCTGAGACTGCAGGACTGCATTCCCCCTCTGATCTGCTGGCCCAGGAACAGGATAGGATCAGATGCTGTGGAGTGTGACCCTGCATCCGTAACCACCAAAGGCGCACCTACCAACACTGACATTCCCATAGAGGGTTCTCCCCCTGGTGCAGGTGGGTTGGACAGAACAGAATCCCTGCTAGAAACACTTACCTGCGACGGCACATAAGTCTCATCATCCGATTCAGCACCCGAATAGAGGTCTGGGGAGGTGCACCCAGAGACACCCCTGGAGAGTATGGTCTGCAGTAACATTGGGTTCTCACCCACCACCATACCACATCCCCCACTGGTGCCCGGTCGTGCCAGAGATTCCTCCTGGGTCTGCACCATCTCCTTAACCTCAACAGCATCAAGTGCGTCATCACCTGCAAAAACATGAAAGACAACAAATGGAAGCAGGCATTAGCACCATAGCACACACATAGGCCGTGACAAGCCACAGATCCAGTACATGATCAACACATGTCCCACGTGACTATAACCCTGCCATGCATGCACTGTCAAAGAGTTGGAAGGGGAGTCAAAAAGGCAGACACTGGGGAGAGCAAGATGGAAAAGCAACACATTTGTAGCATGATGGGTAGCACTGCCATCACACATCAGGCTGTGAATGGCATGTCCAATACATATACATGACACATGACAGCACACAGATGTCTTGTAGCATAGGCACGATAAAGTACTAAACTACAGCAATATGTCAGTGATTGAGTATTGTCACACATCCATGTGACATCGACATGTTGAGAAGATTAATGCGGAATATTTTTTCAAAATATGCGTGTGCCACACACTGAAACACATTCTGTGTCCAAAAATACAGTCATTGTGGGCTGATCAATGGTTGGTCACTTTGACATCACAGGAAACATCTGTCATGTTCCACATGCAAACAGCCCCTTATAATAATTTTCATGCAGGCCAATACTCCATCAGCCTGAATGGTGTAATCATTAACATAACCAGGTAATAATAGTGCCCCAGTGTGGCCTGTAAACAATGATCGAAGCATATCACATATGTCGCAATAGGGCATAAAATTGTCTAGCAAAAAGGGGAGAGTGCAAACAATCAGCATGATTGAACACTTACTGAATCAGACCAATGTAGTTGCAAGACAACAGTTCCAGGTAAAGTGCACAAATGTGGGCTTAATAGGCAACTGTGGCCAGAAGGGATACAGTCATACCCAAATCCAAGGCACGTTAATGTATGGGAGGAAGCACATGGGTGACCCATACCACTCAGGTGTACACACACTCACCTGGCACTCAATCTGAACCCGTCACCCAAACAACATACACATGGAGTACACACACATGCATGGGCACTCACCGGACAATGCATCGTAATCAGGTAGTTCTCCCACGCCTTGGATCTGTTCCTCTGTGACGAAGGCCCCAGCAACAGATTCATATTCAGTGAGTTCATTGTCCTCTGGTGGAGACCCACAGCCAGTCAACAGAATAGCGGCTTGATTTGAGGCCAGCTTGTTCTTTGCTCTGCGTTTCAGGTCATTCCACCGCTTGTAGCAATCATCAGCTGTGCGCCTCACAGATCCAAGGGCACCTATGCGGTCGGCGATGATCTGCCAGTGTGCCTTACGTTGACCAGTTGTGGTCTTGGACCCTGCAGTCACCAGCATTTCGTGGCTGACACATAGGACACAAGTGCATCAAGTTCCGCGTCATTAAAGCAAGGCTTCCTTGACGTGCCGGAGTGTGTAGCCATGTCTGGGGTATCAGCCTGTCATGCCAGAGTACCCTTCTTCCTCTTCTTTAAAGGTGGAGCGGAGCTAGAGTGGCTTACGCCGCTCTGGTCAGTAGGGGCAGAAGCACCGGTGGACTGGGTAGTAGGAGTGTGGGAATGCACAATGACCATAGGTCTTGGTGCAGGCACTGGTTGCAGGGTAATGTTGGCAGGGGGAACATCAGTTTGATGGACCTGGACCAACACTGTCCTGGCTGGGAGAGTCAGAGCTGGGGCGGATGGAGCTGCATCTGCCCCTGCAGCCTCCCCACCCTGCATACTTGGGGCAGCAGATGACATAGCTGCCCCAGATCCACATGGCTTAGTGACAACAACTTGCACCGCCACACGTGGCCTAGACTTGCTGACTTTGAAGTCAGCCTGGGAGTCATCCTGTGCCAGGTCAGGTGCCACAATGGGCTGGTCCAACAGGGGCTGAGCTGGGATGGTGTCAGCCACGTTTCCCTCAACCATGGGGGGGGGCATGGGTGTCCCTGATTGGTGCTCCACACATGGGGGTATAGGGGCACCCTGCAAATCCCGGCCACGTCCCCTACCACACCCACCACGCCCACCTCTTGAAGGTCGGCCACCTTTGCCTCCCTTACCGCTTGGTCGCCTCCCAAACAAGGCACGGATGTTGTTGTGCTTATGGGAGTTGCAGTAAACTATTGTCCTGGGCCATTGGGGGTCAAAGGGGTAGGGTACTAGATGGAATTCATACCCTAGTTCTCTAACAAGGCTGTCTGTGACCCCTGGGGCAAGATGACGGGTCACGCAACGCACAGGCAGCCCAAAATCAAAAAATAACATGCATGCAACCCCTCATAGACCACGTGCGTGATAAAATGAACCCGCACTACGCTGTGGCACCCAGAAACACAAAAATAAGCGTACGCGTAATACACGCAGCCTACAATGACCTCTGAAGGGGTACGCGACACACGGGGAAAGCAAAGTTGTTAAATACGTGCGAAAACTCACTGTCTGCCTGGAAACAGAACTTGAAAAATACGCACGTGTGCGCGTTGGCAACACCCCTGCCAAAAGAAGAATTGTACGCTGTCTGAGGAGACAGGACAAAAGAAGAAGTGAACGCTGTTTGAGGAAACAGGTCCAACAAAAAATCAGAAAAGAGCTGTCAGAGGTAACAGGGAGTACGAACTAGAAACGCTGTGAAGTAATCGCATGTGAACCAACAAGAAGTACAGATTTCACCCACTCGCTCTCCACGAAAAGCACGTACATGGAAATGGCGTCCTGCAGATACTTTTAAACCGACCCACGCGTACACGTCACATACGCGTGTACGTGGTCCCTTTCCTCCAATTACACACAATGACACTCGGACATGCAGTTTTTCCACGTGTGCTCTGTCATCGCGTGCTATGAGGGAAACGCCCATGCGCGTAACGTCACTTACGTGCTTACGCACTAAGGGACTTTGGTCCAATGAAAACGCATACGTGTGCTGACGCCCTTACGCGCTAAGGGCCTTTCCTCAAATTACACGCTGACATGCAATTTTTTCACGTGCCAAATCACTCCGTATCAAGCTGGCCACGCGAAAACACATGGAAGACCACGCTCATGCCCAGAAGGCCGATCTACTGCCCCCCAGAGCCCGAGCATGCTCCCACCTGCCATCTGCTGCGGCCTGACTACCTGCTGCCCATGTGCCCTGATATTTGCTGCCTGGCCCGGCGCCTCTCAAAGGCAGTGGATGCCAAGGGGCACTGGGGCCAGCTGTCAGACCACCAAATGAGGGTCCTGGAACGCATATGCCCAGTGCTCTACGTCCAGATCCTTGAGAGGCAGACCCGTCTGGAGTCGAGCGGTAAGTGTACATACATGGTGATTGGACGCTGTGCGTGTCGTGGTGTGCCAGTAGTGTGCTGGTTGCACATGTGTTTTTGTCAGGCCATGTAGGGATGTGTATGAACATGGGTGTGAGGCTGCCACATGTGAGTCCTCTCAGGTGTGAGACACATTGATGGTGTATGTGTTGGTAAGCATGCTGGGCAAATGCAGGTGTGGGAGCACACATGTTTGAATTTCTTTGTATGTACTTTGGCATGGTTGTGGCATGGATGGTGGTTCATAATGCATGTATCTGACCTGTGTACATGTGCATGAGTGTGTATTTGACTAGTGTGCAACTGTGATGCAACATGGATGCACGTGGCACTGATATGTAGAAGGCTGAATGTCAGATGTGACATGTATGGTGATCTCATCACTGCGACATTTGGAGGAGATGTAGACATGCATGTAAGTGTGGTGGCGTGTGTGCATGTCTGTCTAGTGCACTCCCAGTGTTTCATGTGATGTCAGGCTCACCTTTGGCTGTACATGTTGTATGTGTATGGATGGTGCTGCCTGGTGCAATATTGCTGTGGAAATGCTCATGTGTGTGAGTAAAAATGACACGTGTGTCGTGGAGTGTGATGCTGTGTCTGAAGTTTCACAATGCCACTCATGGACAACTGTCATGTGTGTATCAGTCCAATGTACAGTGCACTGATACCTGTGTTCTATCTCTCCCTGTCTACAGCGTCGACTGATGAAGAGGGCAGAGAGGGTGCTGTGGAGCACAGCGGCAGGGATCACACCACCAGCTGGAGACGCAAGGCCCGGCTCCCCTCCCAGATTGTCATCTCGTCGGGGAGTGAGGAGTCTGGTGCCGCGTCCCAAGCCGCAGATGTCGAGGGTAGGTCCAAGAGGCGGAGGTTGGAGGTGGACTCCTCGGCACCAGAAGGGACAGCTGAGACCCCACAGGGTCCGACGGAGGAAGATGGCATGGAGTCATCCAGGTTGGTGGGGGGTTTGGTGGAGGAGGAGGCCGTGGAAGGGATACACACAGGGTCTAGAGGTGGGGATTCCACTGGTGCTAGTGGTGCAGTGCAGGATCAGGGACAGGAGGCAGCACAGGCTGCCGAGGAGGTGCCTGTGTGCAATCCTGTCCCTGATCCTGTCACTGCATCATCTGGCACCAGCAGGGATGCCTACTTCCAGACCCGTTTTCAGGGAGGGATGAGCGCACAACAACTGGTCTTCCTCTCCCTGCGGACGTGGCCATCCGGGACCGTGTTGAGCCTGTCCTGGCTGGGATAGCGTTGCGTCAACGGGGCATGCGAGTTGACGTGCAGTCTTTTCGTGAAGAGACTGCACGTCTTCTCGAGTGCCTCTTTGACCGCGTTGATCTGCTGGGATGGGTCACCAGTGCTGGATTCCTCCATGTGCTGGGCCTTCTTGCGAACCCAACCTCACCTGAACCCCATACGCGCCAGTCATCCTCCATGCCATCTTTCCACCCATGTACCACCTGGGTACCCTGTGGAGCTACCTCTGACCCTGTGGCCAGGCTGGTGGAGGACGCATCCCTGCCACAGTCGGGAGTCGGATGTCCAGCAGGGGTGGCCACCCCAACAACTGCACCCCAGCCAGAGGAGGATGTGCAGGCAGCAAGAGCCAGGGCACAGGCAGAGGCACAGCAGCAGCAGCAACAAGGTGGGAGCCATGATGGCTCAGGGCATTCAACATCGGAGGGGCAGGCATCGGCCAGAGGGCAGGAGGACCCAGGACTGGAAGTGTCTTCTGTGTGGCAGCAGTTAGGCCATGCTATAGATGCAGACCGGCAGCGGGCAGAAGAGGCAGGGCTCAAAATGGTCAGGGTGGAGAACTCCACGCGTAGGGAGTTGGCCATAAATAATAATAAAAATAATAATTTGGCATTTATATAGCGCTATGAACCCTCAGGTGTCTGAGCGCTGCTTATTATTACCCACAGTGTGTGGTGCTCATTTATCGACCTCGGAAGGATGAAAGGCTGAGTTTGGCCCCGCAGGGATTCGAACCTGCGTCAGCAGGCTCTGCACGGATATCAATTGAGCTCTCTACTCGCTGTGCCACTTGACCGACTCATGGAAATTGGAAGAGGACCACCTCCAGGACATTGAGCAGGAGTTCGATGATGCCCTGGCCCGGGACATCCAAAGGTCAACCGTCGGACTGGCCCGCTGCAATTGTAAATAGTTTTTAGAGTTAAGTTTCCTTTTCCTTTTCCTTTTATTTGTGGTCAATGGACAATGCCACACACATTTGTATATAGTTTTATTTTTAGGTAGTTTCTTAGGTAGGTTTCATTTGTTTGGTTGGGCTCATGGACCCTTTACATCGTTGGACAATGGATTGATTTCTTTTTTGTAATTTTGCACATTAATGGATTTTTATTTTGGACAATGGATTATAAATAGTTAGATCATGGATTAATTTGGATTTCTTTTTTCATTATGGACATGGAGTAATAGACTTTTTTTTCAGGACAATGTATTATAAACAGTTGGACTATGGATTGATTTCTCTTTTTTATTTTTCATTATGAACATGAAACAATGGATATCTTTTTTTGTACCTTTCCTTTGGATTTGCATTGGTGGAGGGAGAGTTTGGACTGTTTTTCTTTCATTTTTTTTTGGATCGGTTATCATTTCCATTCACTCTTCTTTTTCACATGCTTTCCATTCATGTTTGATATTTTTGTATGCTTTCATTTCATTTATTTATTTATGTACATAATACATTTTCATATTTTAGTTCCATATGTGGGATTCGCTCATTGGGTTGATGCATGTGAAAATGTGGGTTTATACAAGCAATGGCAACCAGTGTATGTGTGTGATGTGGTTTTTTGGTGTAGAAGTGGGCCATGATTGTGCATCTTTATTTCGTGTAGGGGGGGACATGAGCGGCACATGAGTGGGGGCCTGCTGGTAGGTGCCCCTGACTGCTGGGGGGGTGCAAGGGGACATGAGTGGGGACCTGCTGGCAGGTGCCCCTGACTGGTGGGGGTGCAAGGGGACATGAGTGGGGGTCTGCTGGCAGGTGCCCCTGACTGCTAGGGGGTGGGGGTTCAAGGGGACATGAGTGGGGGCCTGTTGGCAGGGGCGCCTGACTGCTGGGGGGTGGGGGTGCTGGGGGACATGAGTGGGGGCCTGCTGGAAGGTGCCCCGGACCGCTGGAGGGTGGGGGTGCAAGGGTACATGAGTGAGACATGAGTGGGGGCCTGCTGGCAGGTGCCCCAGACTGCTGGGGGGTGGGGGTGCTGGGGGACATGAGTGGGGGCCTGCTGGAAGGTGCCCCTGACTGCTGGGGGGTGGGGGTGCAAGGTTAAATGAGTGGGACATGAGTGGGGGCCTGCTGGCAGGTGCCCCTCACTTCTGGGGGGTCGGGGTGCAGAGGGACATGAGTTGGTGATTGATAGTGCAAGCTGACATGTGGCTTGGCTGGGGGCATGTTCATGGTGGATGGGCTGCCTGCAGGATCTGACCAGGGGTGCAGGGTAGTCCCCTGTGGTGTGGGCTGCCTGCAGGGGCTGTGGAGGGTATAGAGGGAAAACCTGGGAGGGCCCACACTGCCAATTCATGTGTAGGACTCCCGTTGCACCCCCAAAATTCACGTACCCCGCTCTGACAGCAAAATCGCGTGTGAAACTTCCCGCGCACCCCAGGAATACACGTACCCCACTCGCACAGTACCTTTCGCGTTTGAAACTTCCTGCACACCCCAGGAATACATGTACCCACTCGCACAGGGCCAATCGCGTGTGAATCTTCCTGCACACCCCAGGAATACATGTACCCCACTCGCACAGGGCAAATCGCATGTGATACTTCCTGCGCACCACGGGAATACACATACCCCACTCACACAGGGCCAATCGCGTGTGATACTTCCCGCGCACCCCAGGAATGCACGTTCCCCACTCGCACAGGCCCTTTCGCGTGGGAAACTTCCCACGCACCCCAGGAATACATGTACTCCACTGGCACAGGGCCAATCGCGTGTGAAACTTCCCACGCACCCCAGGAATACACGTATCCCACTCGCACAGGGCAAATCGCGTGTGAAACTTCCTGCGCACCCCAGTAATACATGTACCACACTTGCACAGGGCCAATCGCGTGTGAAACTTCCCGCGCACCCCAGGAATACACGTACCCCACTCGCACAGGCCCTTTCGCATGTGAAACTTCCCGCGCACCCCAGGAATACACGTACCCCACTCGCACAGGCCCTTTCGCGTGTGAAACTTCCTGCGCACCCCAGGAATACACGTTCCCCACTCGCACAGGCCCTTTCGCGTGTGAAACTTTCCACCCCAGGAATACACGTGCCCCACTCGCACAGGCCCTTTCGCGTGTGAAACTTCCCACGCACCCCAGGAATACACGTACCCCACTCGCACAGGGCCAATCACGTGTGAAACTTCCCACGCACCACAGGAATACACGTACCCCACTCGCACAGGGCCAATTGCGTGTGAAACTGCCCGCGCACCCCAGGAATACACATACCCCACTCGCACAAGCCCTTTCGCGTGTGAAACTTCCCGCACACCCCAGGAATACAAGTAGCCCACTCGCACAGGCCCTTTCGCCTGTGAAACTTCCAGCGCACCCCAGGAATACATGTACCCCACTCGCACAGGGCCAATCGTGTGTGAAACTTCCCGCGTACCCCAGGAATACAGGTACCCCACTCGCACAGGGCCAATCGCGTGTGATACTTCCCGCGCACCCCAGGAATACAAGTACCCCACTCGCACAAGGCCAATCGTGTGTGATACTTCCCGCGCACCCCAGGAATGCACGTTCCCCACTCGCACAGGCCCTTTCGCGTGGAAAACTTCCTGCGTACCCCAGGAATACATGTACCCCACTTGCACAGGGCCAATCGCGTGTGAAACTTCCCGCGCACCCCAGGAATACACGTACCCCACTCGCACAAGGCCAATCGTGTGTGATACTTCCCGCGCACCCCAGGAATGCACGTTCCCCACTCGCACAGGCCCTTTCGCGTGTGAAACTTCCCGCGCACCCCAGGAATACATGTACCCCACTTGCACAGGGCCAATCGCGTGTGAAACTTCCCGCGCACCCCAGGAATACACGTACCCCACTCGCACAGGGCCAATCGCATGTGAAACTTCCCGCGCACCCCAGGAATACACGTACCCCACTCGCACAGGGCCAATTGTGTGTGAAACTTCCCACGCACCCCAGGAATACACGTACCCCACTCACACGGGCCCTTTCGCATGTGAAACTTCCCGTGCACCCCAGGAATACACGTACCCCACTCGCACAGGGCCAATCGCACGTGAAACTTCCCGCGCACCCCAGGAATACACGGACCCCTCTCGCACAGACCCTTTCGCGTGTGAAACTTCCATTGCACCCCAGGAATACACGTACCCCACTCACACAGGCCCTTTCGCGTGTGAAACTTCCTGCGCACCCCAGGAATACACGTACCCCACTCGCACAGGGCCAATCGCGTGGGAAACTTCCCACGCAACCCAGGAATACACGTACCCCACTCGCACAGGGCCAATCACGTTTGAAACTTCCCGCGCACCCCAGCAATACACGTACCCCACTCGCACAGGCCCTTTCGCGTGTGAAACTTCCCACGCACCCCAGGAATACACGTATTCCTCTCGCACAGGCCTTTCGCGTGTGAAACTTCCCGCGCACCCCAGGAATACACGTACCCCACTCGCACAGGCCCTTTTGCATGTGAAACTTCCCGCGCACCCCAGGAATACACGTACCCCACTCGCACAGGGCCAATCGCGTGTAAAACTTCCCTCGCACCCCAGGAATACATGTACCCCACTCGCACAGGGCCAATCGCGTGTGAAACTTCCCATGCAACCCAGGAATACACGTACCCCACTCGCAAAGGACCAATCGCATGTGAAACTTCCCGCGCACCCCAGCAATACACGTACCCCACTCGCACAGGCCCTTTCGCGTGTGAAACTTCCTGCGCACCCCAGGAATACAAGTACCCCACTCGCACAGGCTCTTTCGCGTGGGAAACTTCCCGCGCACCCCAGGAATACAAGTACCCCACTCGCACAGGCCCTTTCGCATGGGAAACTTCCCGCGCACCCCAGGAATACATGTACTCCACTCGCACAGGGCCAATCGCGTTTGAAACTTACTGTGCACCCCAGGAATACATGTTCCCCACTCGCACAGGCCAATCGCATGTGAAACTTCCCGCGCACCCCAGGAATATACATGAAACTTCCCACGCACCTAAGGAGTACATGTACTCCACTCGCACAGGGCCAATCGCGTTTGAAACTTACCGCGCACCCCAGGAATACATGTTCCCCACTCGCACAGGCCAATCGCGTGTGATACTTCCCGCGCACCCCAGGAATACACGTACCACACTCGCACAGGGCCAATAGCGTGTGAAACTTCCCGCGCACCCCAGGAATACAAGTACCCCACTCGCACAGGCTCTTTCGCGTGGGAAACTTCCCGCGCACCCCAGGAATACAAGTACCCCACTCGCACAGGCCCTTTCGCATGGGAAACTTCCCGCGCACCCCAGGAATACACGTACCACACTCGCACAGGGCCAATCGCGTGTGAAACTTCCCGCGCACCCCAGGAATACACGTACCACACTCGCACAGGACCAATCGCATGTGAAACTTCCAGCGCACCCCAGGAATACACGTACCCCACTCGCACGGGCCCTTTCACGTGTGAAACTTTCTGCGCACCCAAGGAATACATGTACCCCACTCGCACAGGGCCAATTGCGTGTGAAACTTCGCTCGCACCCCAGGAATACATGTACCCACTCGCACAGGGCCAATCGTGTGTGAAACTTCCCACGCACCCCAGGAATACACGTACCCCACTCGCACAGGGCTAATCGCGTGTGTAACTTCCTGCGCACCCCAGGAATACACGTACCCCACTTGCACAGGCCCTTTCGCGTGTGAAACTTCCCGCGCACCCCAGGAATACAAGTACCCCACTCGCACAGGCCCTTTCGTGTGTGAAACTTCCCGCGCACCCCAGGAATACACGTACCACACTCGCACAGGGCCAATTGCGTGTGAAACTTCCCACGCGCCCCAGGAATACACGTACCCCACTCGCACAGGGCCAATCGCATGTGATACTTCCCGCGCACCCCAGGAATGCACGTTCCCCACTGCACAGGCCCTTTCGCGTGAGAAAATTCCTACGCACCCCAGGAATACATGTACTCCACTCGAACAGGGCCAATCGCGTGTGAAACTTCCTGCGCACCCCAGGAATACATGTACCGCACTCGCACAGGGCCAATCGCGTGTGAAACTTCCCGCGCACCCCAGGAATACACGTACCCCACTCGCACAGGGCCAACCCTGTGTGAAACTTCACACGCACCCCAGGATTACACGTACCCCACTCGCCCAGGGCCAATCGTGTGTGAAACTTCCCGCATACCCCAGGAATACACTTACCCCACTCGCACAGGCCCTTTCGCATGTGAAACTTCCCGCGCAGCCCAGTAATACATGTACCCCACTCGCACAGGGCCAATCGCGTGTGAAACTTCCTACGCACCCCAGGAATACACGTACCCCACTCGCACAGGCCCTTTCGCGTGTGAAACTTCCCGCGCACCCCAGGAATACACGTACCCCACTCGCACAGGCCCTTTCGCATGTGAAACTTCCTGCGCACCCCAGGAATAAACATACCCCACTCGCACAGGGCCAATCGCGTGTGAAACTTCCCTCGTACCCCAGGAATACATGTACCCCACTCGCACAGGGCCAATCGCATGTGAAACTTCCAGCGCACCCCAGGAATACACGTACCCCACTCGCACAGGGCCATTCGCGAGTGAAACTTCCCGCACACCCCAGGAATACACGTACCCCACTCGCACAGGCACTTTCGCGTGTGAAACTTCCCACACACCCCAGAAATACACGTACCCCACTCGCACAGGCCCTTTCACGTGTGAAACTTCCCGCGCACCCCAGGAATACACGTACCCCACTCGCACAAGGCCAATCTCGTGTGAAATTTCCCACGCACCCCAGGAATACACGTACCCTACTCGCACAGGGCCAATCGCGTGTGAAACATCCCACACACCCCAGGAATACATGTACACACACACACAGGGCCAATCGTGTGTGAAACTTCCCGTGCAACCCAGGAATACACGTACCCCACTCGCACAGGCCCTTTCGCGTGTGAAACTTCCCACGCACCCCAGGAATACACATACCCCACTCGCACAAGGCCAATCTCGTGTGAAACTTCCCGCGCACCCCAGGAATACACGTACCCTACTCGCACAGGGCCAATCGCATGTGATACTTCCCGCGCACCCCAGTAATACATGTACCCCACTCGCACAGGGCCAATCTCGTGTGAAACTTCCCGCGCACCCCAGGAATACACGTACCCTACTCGCACAGGGCCAATCGCATGTGAAACTTCCCGCGCATCCCAGGAATACACATACCCCACTCGCACAGGGCCAATCGCGTGTGAAACTTCCTGTGCAGCCCAGTAATACATGTACCCCACTCGCACAGGGCCAATCGCGTGTGAAACTTCCTGCGCACCCCAGGAATACACATACCCCACTCGCACAGGGCCAATCGCGTGTGAAACTTCCCACACACCCCAGGAATACAAGTACCCCACTCGCACAGGCTCTTTCACGTGTGAAACTTCCCGCGCACCCCAGGAATACACTTACCCCACTCGCACAGGGCCAATCGCATGTGATACTTCCCGCGCACCCCAGTAATACATGTACCCCACTCGCACAGGGCCAATCGCGTGTGAAACTTCCCGTGCATCCCAGGAATACACATACCCCACTCGCACAGGGCCAATCGCGTGTGAAACTTCCCGTGCATCCCAGGAATACACATACCCCACTCGCACAGGGCCAATCGCGTGTGAAACTTCCCATGCAACCCAGGAATACACGTACCCAACTCGCACAGGGCCAATCGCATGTGAAACTTCCCGCGCACTCCAGCAATACACGTACCCCACTCGCACAGGCCCTTTCGCGTGTGAAACTTCCTGCGCACCCCAGGAATACAAGTACCCCACTCGCACAGGCTCTTTCGCGTGGGAAACTTCCCGCGCACCCCAGGAATACAAGTACCCCACTCGCACAGGCCCTTTCGAATGGGAAACTTCCCGCGCACCCCAGGAATACATGTACTCCACTCGCACAGGGCCAATCGCGTTTGAAACTTACCGTGCACCCCAGGAATACATGTTCCCCACTCGCACAGGCCAATCGCGTGTGAAACTTCCCGCGCACCCCAGGAATATACATGAAACTTCCCACGCACCCCAGGAATACATGTACTCCACTCGCACAGGGCCAATCGCGTTTGAAACTTACCGCGCACCCCAGGAATACATGTTCCCCACTCGCACAGGCCAATCGCGTGTGATACTTCCCGCGCACCCCAGGAATACACGTACCACACTCGCACATGGCCAATCGCGTGTGAAACTTCCCGCGCACCCCAGGAATACACGTACCACACTCGCACAGGGCCAATCGCATGTGAAACTTCCAGCGCACCCCAGGAATACACGTACCCCACTCGCACAGGGCCATTCGCGAGTGAAACTTCCCGCGCACCCCAGGAATACACGTACCCCACTCGCACAGGCACTTTCGCGTGTGAAACTTCCCACACACCCCAGGAATACACGTACCCCACTCGCACAGGCCCTTTCACGTGTGAAACTTCCCGCGCACCCCAGGAATACACGTACCCCACTCGCACAAGGCCAATCTCGTGTGAAACTTCCCGCGCACCCCAGGAATACACTTTCCCTACTCGCACAGGGCCAATCGCGTGTGAAACATCCCACACACCCCAGGAATACATGTACACACACAGGGCCAATCGTGTGTGAAACTTCCCGTGCAACCCAGGAATACACGTACCCCACTCGCATAGGCCCTTTCGCGTGTGAAACTTCCCACGCACCCCAGGAATACACATACCCCACTCGCACAAGGCCAATCTCGTGTGAAACTTCCCGCGCACCCCAGGAATACACATACCCTACTCGCACAGGGCCAATCGCACGTGATACTTCCCGCGCACCCCAGTAATACATGTTCCCCACTCGCACAGGGCCAATCGCATGTAAAAACTTCCCGCGCATCCCAGGAATACACATACCCCACTCGCACAAGGCCAATCTCGTGTGAAACTTCCCACGCACCCCAGGAATACACATACCCCACTCGCACAAGGCCAATCTCGTGTGAAACTTCCCGCGCACCCCAGGAATACACATACCCTACTCGCACAGGGCCAATCGCACGTGATACTTCCCGCGCACCCCAGTAATACATGTTCCCCACTCGCACAGGGCCAATCGCATGTAAAAACTTCCCGCGCACCCCAGGAATACACTTACCCCACTCGCACAGGGCCAATCGCATGTGATACTTCCCGCGCACCCCAGTAATACATGTACCCCACTCGCACAGGGCCAATCGCGTGTGAAACTTCCCGCGCATCCCAGGAATACACATACCCCACTCGCACAAGGCCAATCTCGTGTGAAACTTCCCGCGCACCCCAGGAATACACGTACCCTACTCGCACAGGGCCAATCGCATGTGATACTTCCCGCGCACCCCAGTAATACATGTACCCTACTCGCACAGGGCTAATCGCGTGTGTAACTTCCTGCGCACCCCAGGAATACACGTACCCCACTCGCACAGGCCCTTTCGCGTGTGAAACTTCCCACGCACCCCAGGAATACACGTACCCCACTCGCACCAGGCCAATCTCGTGTGAAACTTCCCACGCACCCCAGGAATACACGTACCCTACTCGCACAGGGCCAATCGCGTGTGAAACATCCCACACACCCCAGGAATACATGTACACACACACACAGGGCCAATCGTGTGTGAAACTTCCCGTGCAACCCAGGAATACACGTACCCCACTCGCACAGGCCCTTTCGCGTGTGAAACTTCCCACGCACCCCAGGAATACACATACCCCACTCGCACAAGGCCAATCTCGTGTGAAACTTCCCGCGCACCCCAGGAATACACATACCCTACTCGCACAGGGCCAATCGCATGTGATACTTCCCGCGCACCCCAGTAATACATGTACCCCACTCGCACAGGGCCAATCGCGTGTGAAACTTCCTGCGCATCCCAGGAATACACGCACCCCACTCGCACAGGGCCATTCGCGTGTGAAACTTCCCACACACCCCAGGAATACAAGTACCCCACTTGCACAGGCTCTTTCACGTGTGAAACTTCCCCACCCCAGGAATACACTTACCCCACTCGCACAGGGCCAATCGCATGTGATACTTCCCGCGCACCCCAGTAATACATGTACCCCACTCGCACAGGGCCAATCGCGTGTGAAACTTCCCGTGCATCCCAGGAATACACGTACCCCACTCGCACAGGGCCAATCGCACGTGAAACTTCCCGCGCACCCCAGGAATACACGGACCCCTCTCGCACAGACCCTTTCGCGTGTGAAACTTCCATTGCACCCCAGGAATACACGTACCCCACTCACACAGGCCCTTTCGCGTGTGAAACTTCCTGCGCACCCCAGGAATACACGTACCCCACTCGCACAGGGCCAATCGCGTGGGAAACTTCCCACGCAACCCAGGAATACACGTACCCCACTCGCACAGGGCCAATCACGTTTGAAACTTCCCGCGCACCCCAGCAATACACGTACCCCACTCGCACAGGCCCTTTCGCGTGTGAAACTTCCCACGCACCCCAGGAATACACGTATTCCTCTCGCAAAGGCCTTTCGCGTGTGAAACTTCCCGCGCACCCCAGGAATACACGTACCCCACTCGCACAGGGCCAATCGCGTGTAAAACTTCCCTCGCACCCCAGGAATACATGTACCCCACTCGCACAGGGCCAATCGCGTGTGAAACTTCCCATGCAACCCAGGAATACACGTACCCCACTCGCACAGGGCCAATCGCATGTGAAACTTCCCGCGCACCCCAGCAATACACGTACCCCACTCGCACAGGCCCTTTCGCGTGTGAAACTTCCTGCGCACCCCAGGAATACAAGTACCCCACTCGCACAGGCTCTTTCGCGTGGGAAACTTCCCGCGTACCCCAGGAATACAAGTACCCCACTCGCACAGGCCCTTTCGCATGGGAAACTTCCCGCGCACCCCAGGAATACATGTACTCCACTCGCACAGGGCCAATCGCGTTTGAAACTTACCGTGCACCCCAGGAATACATGTTCCCCACTCGCACAGGCCAATCGCATGTGAAACTTCCCGCGCACTCCAGGAATATACATGAAACTTCCCACGCACCCAAGGAATACATGTACTCCACTCGCACAGGCCCTTTCGCATGGGAAACTTCCCGCGCACCCCAGGAATACACGTACCACACTCGCACAGGGCCAATCGCGTGTGAAACTTCCCGCGCACCCCAGGAATACACGTACCACACTCGCACAGGGCCAATCGCTTGTGAAACTTCCAGCGCACCCCAGGAATACACGTACCCCACTCGCACGGGCCCTTTCACGTGTGAAACTTTCCGCGCACCCAAGGAATACATGTACCCCACTCGCACAGGGCCAATTGCGTGTGAAACTTCGCTCGCACCCCAGGAATACATGTACCCACTCGCACAGGGCCAATCGTGTGTGAAACTTCCCACGCACCCCAGGAATACACGTACCCCACTCGCACAGGGCTAATCGCGTGTGTAACTTCCTGCGCACCCCAGGAATACACGTACCCCACTCGCACAGGCCCTTTCGCGTGTGAAACTTCCCGCGCACCCCAGGAATACAAGTACCCCACTCGCACAGGCCCTTTCGTGTGTGAAACTTCCCGCGCACCCCAGGAATACACGTACCACACTCGCACAGGGCCAATTGCGTGTGAAACTTCCCACGCGCCCCAGGAATACACGTACCCCACTCGCACAGGGCCAATCGCATGTGATACTTCCCGCGCACCCCAGGAATGCACGTTCCCCACTGCACAGGCCCTTTCGCGTGAGAAAATTCCTGCGCACCCCAGGAATACATGTACTCCACTCGAACAGGGCCACTCGCGTGTGAAACTTCCTGCGCACCCCAGGAATACATGTACCGCACTCGCACAGGGCCAATCGCGTGTGAAACTTCCCGCGCACCCCAGGAATACACGTACCCCACTCGCACAGGGCCAACCCTGTGTGAAACTTCACACGCACCCCAGGATTACACGTACCCCACTCGCCCAGGGCCAATCGTGTGTGAAACTTCCCGCATACCCCAGGAATACACTTACCCCACTCGCACAGGCCCTTTCGCATGTGAAACTTCCCGCGCAGCCCAGTAATACATGTACCCCACTCGCACAGGGCCAATCGCATGTGAAACTTCCTACGCACCCCAGGAATACACGTACCCCACTCGCACAGGCCCTTTCTCGTGTGAAACTTCCCGCGCACCCCAGGAATACACGTACCCCACTCGCACAGGCCCTTTCGCATGTGAAACTTCCTGCGCACCCCAGGAATACACATACCCCACTCGCACAGGGCCAATCACGTGTGAAACTTGCCTCGTACCCCAGGAATACATGTACCCCACTCGCACAGGGCCAATCGCATGTGAAACTTCCAGCGCACCCCAGGAATACACGTACCCCACTCGCACAGGGCCATTCGCGAGTGAAACTTCCCGCACACCCCAGGAATACACGTACCCCACTCGCACAGGCACTTTCACGTGTGAAACTTCCCGCGCACCCCAGGAATACACGTACCCCACTCGCACAAGGCCAATCTCGTGTGAAATTTCCCACGCACCCCAGGAATACACGTACCCTACTCGCACAGGGCCAATCGCGTGTGAAACATCCCACACACCCCAGGAATACATGTACACACACACACAGGGCCAATCGTGTGTGAAACTTCCCGTGCAACCCAGGAATACACGTACCCCACTCGCACAGGCCCTTTCGCGTGTGAAACTTCCCACGCACCCCAGGAATACACATACCCCACTCGCACAAGGCCAATCTCGTGTGAAACTTCCCGCGCACCCCAGGAATACACGTACCCTACTCGCACAGGGCCAATCGCATGTGATACTTCCCGCGCACCCCAGTAATACATGTACCCCACTCGCACAGGGCCAATTACGTGTGAAACTTCCCGCGCATCCCAGGAATACACATACCCCACTCGCACAGGGCCAATCGCGTGTGAAACTTCCTGTGCAGCCCAGTAATACATGTACCCCACTCGCACAGGGCCAATCGCGTGTGAAACTTCCTGCGCACCCCAGGAATACACGTACCCCACTCGCACAGGGCCAATCGTGTGTGAAACTTCCCACACACCCCAGGAATACAAGTACCCCACTCGCACAGGCTCTTTCACGTGTGAAACTTCCCGCGCACCCCAGGAATACACTTACCCCACTCGCACAGGGCCAATCGCATGTGATACTTCCCGCGCACCCCAGTAATACATGTACCCCACTCGCACAGGGCCAATCGCGTGTGAAACTTCCCGTGCATCCCAGGAATACACATACCCCACTCGCACAGGGCCAATCGCGTGTGAAACTTCCCGCGCAGCCCAGTAATACATGTACCCCACTCGCACAGGGCCAATCACGTGTGAAACTTCCTGCGCACCCCAGGAATACACGTACCCCACTCGCACAGGCCCTTTCGCGTGTGAAACTTCCCGTGCACCCCAGGAATACACGTACCCCACTCGCACAGGCCCTTTCGCATGTGAAACTTCCCTCGCACCCCAGGAATACATGTACCCCACTCGCACAGGGCCAATCGCGTGTGAAACTTCCCATGCAACCCAGGAATACACGTACCCAACTCGCACAGGGCCAATCGCATGTGAAACTTCCCGCGCACTCCAGCAATACACGTACCCCACTCGCACAGGCCCTTTCGCGTGTGAAACTTCCTGCGCACCCCAGGAATACAAGTACCCCACTCGCACAGGCTCTTTCGCGTGGGAAACTTCCCGCGCACCCCAGGAATACAAGTACCCCACTCGCACAGGCCCTTTCGCATGGGAACCTTCCCGCGCACCCCAGGAATACATGTACTCCACTCGCACAGGGCCAATCGCGTTTGAAACTTACCGTGCACCCCAGGAATACATGTTCCCCACTCGCACAGGCCAATCGCGTGTGAAACTTCCCGCGCACCCCAGGAATATACATGAAACTTCCGACGCACCCCAGGAATACATGTACTCCACTCGCACAGGGCCAATCGCGTTTGAAACTTACCGCGCACCCCAGGAATACATGTTCCCCACTCGCACAGGCCAATCGCGTGTGATACTTCCCGCGCACCCCAGGAATACACGTACCACACTCGCACATGGCCAATCGCGTGTGAAACTTCCCGCGCACCCCAGGAATACACGTACCACACTCGCACAGGGCCAATCGCATGTGAAACTTCCAGCGCACCCCAGGAATACACGTACCCCACTCGCACAGGGCCATTCGCGAGTGAAACTTCCCGCGCACCCCAGGAATACACGTACCCCACTCGCACAGGCACTTTCGCGTGTGAAACTTCCCACACACCCCAGGAATACACGTACCCCACTCGCACAGGCCCTTTCACGTGTGAAACTTCCCGCGCACCCCAGGAATACACTTTCCCTACTCGCACAGGGCCAATCGCGTGTGAAACATCCCACACACCCCAGGAATACATGTACACACACACACAGGGCCAATCGTGTGTGAAACTTCCCGTGCAACCCAGGAATACACGTACCCCTCTCGCACAGGCCCTTTCGCGTGTGAAACTTCCCACGCACCCCAGGAATACACATACCCCACTCGCACAAGGCCAATCTCGTGTGAAACTTCCCGCGCACCCCAGGAATACACATACCCTACTCGCACAGGGCCAATCGCACGTGATACTTCCCGCGCACCCCAGTAATACATGTTCCCCACTCGCACAGGGCCAATCGCATGTAAAAACTTCCCGCGCATCCCAGGAATACACATACCCCACTCGCACAAGGCCAATCTCGTGTGAAACTTCCCACACACCCCAGGAATACAGGTACCCCACTCGCACAGGCTCTTTCACGTGTGAAACTTCCCGCGCACCCCAGGAATACACTTACCCCACTCGCACAGGGCCAATCGCATGTGATACTTCCCGCGCACCCCAGTAATACATGTACCCCACTCGCACAGGGCCAATCGCGTGTGAAACTTCCCGCGCATCCCAGGAATACACATACCCCACTCGCACAAGGCCAATCTCGTGTGAAACTTCCCGCGCACCCCAGGAATACACGTACCCTACTCGCACAGGGCCAATCGCATGTGATACTTCCCGCGCACCCCAGTAATACATGTACCCTACTCGCACAGGGCTAATCGCGTGTGTAACTTCCTGCGCACCCCAGGAATACACGTACCCCACTCGCACAGGCCCTTTCCCGTGTGAAACTTCCCACGCACCCCAGGAATACACGTACCCCACTCGCACCAGGCCAATCTCGTGTGAAACTTCCCGCGCACCCCAGGAATACACGTACCCTACTCGCACAGGGCCAATCGCGTGTGAAACATCCCACACACCCCAGGAATACATGTACACACACACACAGGGCCAATCGTGTGTGAAACTTCCCGTGCAACCCAGGAATACACGTACCCCACTCGCACAGGCCCTTTCGCGTGTGAAACTTCCCACGCACCCCAGGAATACACATACCCCACTCGCACAAGGCCAATCTCGTGTGAAACTTCCCGCGCACCCCAGGAATACACGTACCCTACTCGCACAGGGCCAATCGCATGTGATACTTCCCGCGCACCCCAGTTATACATGTACCCCACTCGCACAGGGCCAATCGCGTGTGAAACTTCCCGCGCATCCCAGGAATACACATACCCCACTCGCACAGGGCCAATCGCGTGTGAAACTTCCCGCGCAGCCCAGTAATACATGTACCCCACTCGCACAGGGCCAATCGCGTGTGAAACTTCCTGCGCACCCCAGGAATACACGTACCCCACTCGCACAGGGCCATTCGCGTGTGAAACTTCCCACACACCCCAGGAATACAAGTACCCCACTTGCACAGGCTCTTTCACGTGTGAAACTTCCCCACCCCAGGAATACACTTACCCCACTCGCACAGGGCCAATCGCATGTGATACTTCCCGCGCAGCCCTGTAATACATGTACCCCACTCGCACAGGGCCAATCACGTGTGAAACTTCCTGCGCACCCCAGGAATACACGTACCCCACTCGCACAGGCCCTTTCGCGTGTGAAACTTCCCCACCCCAGGAATACACTTACCCCACTCGCACAGGGCCAATCGCGTGTGAAACTTCCCGCGCAGCCCAGTAATACATGTACCCCACTCGCACAGGGCCAATCACGTGTGAAACTTCCTGCGCACCCCAGGAATACACGTACCCCACTCGCACAGGCCCTTTCGCGTGTGAAACTTCCCGTGCACCCCAGGAATACACGTACCCCACTCGCACAGGCCCTTTCGCATGTGAAACTTCCCTCGCACCCCAGGAATACATGTACCCCACTCGCACAGGGCCAATCGCGTGTGAAACTTCCCATGCAACCCAGGAATACACGTACCCAACTCGCACAGGGCCAATCGCATGTGAAACTTCCCGCGCACTCCAGCAATACACGTACCCCACTCGCACAGGCCCTTTCGCGTGTGAAACTTCCTGCGCACCCCAGGAATACAAGTACCCCACTCGCACAGGCTCTTTCGCGTGGGAAACTTCCCGCGCACCCCAGGAATACAAGTACCCCACTCGCACAGGCCCTTTCGCATGGGAACCTTCCCGCGCACCCCAGGAATACATGTACTCCACTCGCACAGGGCCAATCGCGTTTGAAACTTACCGTGCACCCCAGGAATACATGTTCCCCACTCGCACAGGCCAATCGCGTGTGAAACTTCCCGCGCACCCCAGGAATATACATGAAACTTCCGACGCACCCCAGGAATACATGTACTCCACTCGCACAGGGCCAATCGCGTTTGAAACTTACCGCGCACCCCAGGAATACATGTTCCCCACTCGCACAGGCCAATCGCGTTTGATACTTCCCGCGCACCCCAGGAATACACGTACCACACTCGCACATGGCCAATCGCGTGTGAAACTTCCCGCGCACCCCAGGAATACACGTACCACACTCGCACAGGGCCAATCGCATGTGAAACTTCCAGCGCACCCCAGGAATACACGTACCCCACTCGCACAGGGCCATTCGCGAGTGAAACTTCCCGCGCACCCCAGGAATACACGTACCCCACTCGCACAGGCACTTTCGCGTGTGAAACTTCCCACACACCCCAGGAATACACGTACCCCACTCGCACAGGCCCTTTCACGTGTGAAACTTCCCGCGCACCCCAGGAATACACGTACCCCACTCGCACAAGGCCAATCTCGTGTGAAACTTCCCGCGCACCCCAGGAATACACTTTCCCTACTCGCACAGGGCCAATCGCGTGTGAAACATCCCACACACCCCAGGAATACATGTACACACACACACAGGGCCAATCGTGTGTGAAACTTCCCGTGCAACCCAGGAATACACGTACCCCACTCGCACAGGCCCTTTCGCGTGTGAAACTTCCCACGCACCCCAGGAATACACATACCCCACTCGCACAAGGCCAATCTCGTGTGAAACTTCCCGCGCACCCCAGGAATACACATACCCTACTCGCACAGGGCCAATCGCACGTGATACTTCCCGCGCACCCCAGTAATACATGTTCCCCACTCGCACAGGGCCAATCGCATGTAAAAACTTCCCGCGCATCCCAGGAATACACATACCCCACTTGCACAAGGCCAATCTCGTGTGAAACTTCCCACACACCCCAGGAATACAGGTACCCCACTCGCACAGGCTCTTTCACGTGTGAAACTTCCCGCGCACCCCAGGAATACACTTACCCCACTCGCACAGGGCCAATCGCATGTGATACTTCCCGCGCACCCCAGTAATACATGTACCCCACTCGCACAGGGCCAATCGCGTGTGAAACTTCCCGCGCATCCCAGGAATACACATACCCCACTCGCACAAGGCCAATCTCGTGTGAAACTTCCCGCGCACCCCAGGAATACACGTACCCTACTCGCACAGGGCCAATCGCATGTGATACTTCCCGCGCACCCCAGTAATACATGTACCCTACTCGCACAGGGCTAATCGCGTGTGTAACTTCCTGCGCACCCCAGGAATACACGTACCCCACTCGCACAGGCCCTTTCGCATGTGAAACTTCCCACGCACCCCAGGAATACACGTACCCCCCTCGCACCAGGCCAATCTCGTGTGAAACTTCCCGCGCACCCCAGGAATACACGTACCCTACTCGCACAGGGCCAATCGCGTGTGAAACATCCCACACACCCCAGTAATACATGTACACACACACACAGGGCCAATCGTGTGTGAAACTTCCCGTGCAACCCAGGAATACACATACCCCACTCGCACAGGCCCTTTCGCGTGTGAAACTTCCCACGCACCCCAGGAATACACATACCCCACTCGCACAAGGCCAATCTCGTGTGAAACTTCCCGCGCACCCCAGGAATACACGTACCCTACTCGCACAGGGCCAATCGCATGTGATACTTCCCGCGCACCCCAGTTATACATGTACCCCACTCGCACAGGGCCAATCGCGTGTGAAACTTCCCGCGCATCCCAGGAATACACATACCCCACTCGCACAGGGCCAATCGCGTGTGAAACTTCCCGCGCAGCCCAGTAATACATGTACCCCACTCGCACAGGGCCAATCGCGTGTGAAACTTCCTGCGCACCCCAGGAATACACGTACCCCACTCGCACAGTGCCATTCGCGTGTGAAACTTCCCACACACCCCAGGAATACAAGTACCCCACTTGCACAGGCTCTTTCACGTGTGAAACTTCCCCACCCCAGGAATACACTTACCCCACTCGCACAGGGCCAATCGCATGTGATACTTCCCGCGCACCCCAGTAATACATGTACCCCACTCGCACAGGGCCAATCGCGTGTGAAACTTCCCGTGCATCCCAGGAATACACATACCCCACTCGCACAGGGCCAATCGCGTGTGAAACTTCCCGCGCAGCCCAGTAATACATGTACCCCACTCGCACAGGGCCAATCGCGTGTGAAACTTCCTGCGCACCCCAGGAATACACGTACCACACTCGCACAGGCCCTTTCGCGTGTGAAACTTCCCGCGCACCCCAGGAATACACGTACCCCACTCGCACAGGCCCTTTCGCATGTGAAACTTCCCTCGCACACCAGGAATACATGTACCCCACTCGCACAGGGCCAATCGCGTGTGAAACTTCCCATGCAACCCAGGAATACACGTACCCCACTCGCACAGGGCCAATCGCATGTGAAACTTCCCGCGCACCCCAGCAATACACGTACCCCACTCGCACAGGCCCTTTCGCTTGTGAAACTTCCTGCGCACCCCAGGAATACAAGTACCCCACTCGCACAGGCTCTTTCGCGTGGGAAACTTCCCGCGCACCCCAGGAATACAAGTACCCCACTCGCACAGGCCCTTTCGCATGGGTAACTTCCCGCGCACCCCAGGAATACATGTACTCCACTTGCACAGGGCCAATCGCGTTTGAAACTTACCGTGCACCCCAGGAATACATGTTCCCCACTCGCACAGGCCAATCGCGTGTGAAACTTCCCGCGCACCCCAGGAATATACATGAAACTTCCCACGCACCCCAGGAATACATGTAATCCACTCACACAGGGCCAATCGCGTTTGAAACTTACTGCGCACCCCAGGAATACATGTTCCCTACTCGCACAGGCCAATCGCGTGTGATACTTCCCGCGCACCCCAGGAATACACGTACCACACTCGCACAGGGCCAATCGCGTGTGAAACTTCCCGCGCACCCCAGGAATACACGTACCACACTCGCACAGGGCCAATCGCATGTGAAACTTCCAGCGCACACCAGGAAAACACGTACCCCACTCGCACAGGGCCATTCGCGAGTGAAACTTCCCGCGCACCCCAGGAATACACGTACCCCACTCGCACAGGCACTTTCGCGTGTGAAACTTCCCACACACCCCAGGAATACACGTACCCCACTCGCACAGGCCCTTTCACGTGTGAAACTTCCCGCGCACCCCAGGAATACACGTACCCCACTCGCACAAGGCCAATCTCGTGTGAAACTTCCTGCGCACCCCAGGAATACACGTACCCTACTCGCACAGGGCCAATCGCATGTGATACTTCCCGCGCACCCCAGTAATACATGTACCCCACTCGCACAGGGCCAATCGCGTGTGAAACTTCCTGCACACCCCAGGAATACACGTACCCCACTCGCACAGGGCCAATCGCGTGTGAAACTTCCCACACACCCCAGGAATACAAGTACCCCACTCGCACAGGCTCTTTCACGTGTGAAACTTCCCGCGCACCCCAGGAATACACTTACCCCACTCGCACAGGGCCAATTGCGTGTGAAACTTCCCGCGCAGCCCAGTAATACATGTACCCCACTCACACAGGGCCAATCGCGTGTGAAACTTCCTGCGCACCCCAGGAATACACGTACCCCACTCGCACAGGCCCTTTCGCGTGTGAAACTTCCCGCGCACCCCAGGAATACACGTACCCCACTCGCACAGGCCCTTTCGCATGTGAAACTTCCTGCGCACCCCAGGAATACACGTACCCCACTCGCACAGGGCCATTCGCGTGTGAAACTTCCTACGCACCCCAGGAATACACGTACCCCACTCGCACAGACACTTTCGCGTGTGAAACTTCCCACACACCCCAGGAATACACGTACCCCACTCGCACAGGCCCTTTCACGTGTGAAACTTCCCGCGCACTCCAGGAATACACGTACCCCACTCGCACAAGGCCAATCTCGTGTGAAACTTCCCGCGCACCCCAGGAATACACGTACCCTACTCGCACAGGGCCAATCGCGTGTGAAACATCCCACACACCCCAGGAATACATGTACACACTCACACAGGGCCAATCGCGTGTGAAACTTCCCACGCAGCCCAGTAATACATGTACCCCACTCGCACAGGGCCAATCGCGTGTGAAACTTCCTGCGCACCCCAGGAATACACGTACCCCACTCGCACATGCCCTTTCGCGTGTGAAACTTCCCGCGCACCCCAGGAATACACGTACCCCACTCGCACAGGCCCTTTCGCATGTGAAACTTCCCTCGCACCCCAGGAATACATGTACCCCACTCGCACAGGGCCAATCGCGTGTGAAACTTCCCGCGCAGCCCAGTAATACATGTACCCCACTCGCACAGGGCCAATCACGTGTGAAACTTCCTGCGCACCCCAGGAATACACGTACCCCACTCGCACAGGCCCTTTCGCGTGTGAAACTTCCCGCGCACCCCAGGAATACACGTACCCCACTCGCACAGGCCCTTTCGCATGTGAAACTTCCCTCGCACCCCAGGAATACATGTACCCCACTCGCACAGGGCCAATCGCGTGTGAAACTTCCCATGCAACCCAGGAATACACGTACCCCACTCGCACAGGGCCAATCGCATGTGAAACTTCCCGCGCACTCCAGCAATACACGTACCCCACTCGCACAGGCCCTTTCGCTTGTGAAACTTCCTGCGCACCCCAGGAATACAAGTATCCCACTCGCACAGGCTCTTTCGCGTGGGAAACTTCCCGCGCACCCCAGGAATACAAGTACCCCACTCGCACAGGCCCTTTCGCATGGGAAACTTCCCGCGCACCCCAGGAATACATGTACTCCACTCGCACAGGGCCAATCGCGTTTGAAACTTACCGTGCACCCCAGGAATACATGTTCCCCACTCGCACAGGCCAATCGCGTGTGAAACTTCCCGCGCACCCCAGGAATATACATGAAACTTCCCACGCACCCCAGGAATACATGTACTCCACTCGCACAGGGCCAATCGCGTTTGAAACTTACTGCGCACCCCAGGAATACATGTTCCCCACTCGCACAGGCCAATCGCGTGTGATACTTCCCGCGCACCCCAGGAATACACGTACCACACTCGCACAGGGCCAATCGCATGTGAAACTTCCAGCGCACCCCAGGAAAACACGTACCCCACTCGCACAGGGCCATTCGCGAGTGAAACTTCCCGCGCACCCCAGGAATACACGTACCCCACTCGCACAGGCACTTTCGCTTGTGAAACTTCCCACACACCCCAGGAATACACGTACCCCACTCGCACAGGCCCTTTCACGTGTGAAACTTCCCGCGCACCCCAGGAATACACGTACCCCACTCGCACAAGGCCAATCTCGTGTGAAACTTCCTGCGCACCCCAGGAATACACGTACCCTATTCGCACAGGGCCAATCGCATGTGATAATTCCCGCGCACCCCAGTAATACATGTACCCCACTCGCACAGGGCCAATCGCGTGTGAAACTTCCTGCACACCCCAGGAATACACGTACCCCACTCGCACAGGGCCAATCGCGTGTGAAACTTCCCACACACCCCAGGAATACAAGTACCCCACTCGCACAGGCTCTTTCACGTGTGAAACTTCCCGCGCACCCCAGGAATACACTTACCCCACTCGCACAGGGCCAATCGCGTGTGAAACTTCCCGCGCAGCCCAGTAATACATGTACCCCACTCACACAGGGCCAATCGCGTGTGAAACTTCCTGCGCACCCCAGGAATACACGTACCCCACTCGCACAGGCCCTTTCGCATGTGAAACTTCCTGCGCACCCCAGGAATACACGTACCCCACTCGCACAGGGCCATTCGCGTGTGAAACTTCCCACGCACCCCAGGAATACACGTACCCCACTCGCACAGACACTTTCGCGTGTGAAACTTCCCACACACCCCAGGAATACACGTATCCCACTCGCACAGGCCCTTTCACGTGTGAAACTTCCCGCGCACTCCAGGAATACACGTACCCCACTCGCACAAGGCCAATCTCGTGTGAAACTTCCGGCGCACCCCAGGAATACACGTACCCTACTCGCACAGGGCCAATCGCGTGTGAAACATCCCACACACCCCAGGAATACATGTACACACTCACACAGGGCCAATTGCGTGTGAAACTTCCCGCGCAGCCCAGTAATACATGTACCCCACTCGCACAGGGCCAATCGCGTGTGAAACTTCCTGCGCACCCCAGGAATACACGTACCCCACTCGCACATGCCCTTTCGCGTGTGAAACTTCCCGCGCACCCCAGGAATACACGTACCCCACTCGCACAGGCCCTTTCGCATGTGAAACTTCCCTCGCACCCCAGGAATACATGTACCCCACTCGCACAGGGCCAATCGCGTGTGAAACTTCCCATGCAACCCAGGAATACACGTACCCCACTCGCACAGGGCCAATCGCATGTGAAACTTCCCGCACACCCCAGCAAAACACGTACCCCACTCGCACAGGCCCTTTCGCTTGTGAAACTTCCTGCGCACCCCAGGAATACAAGTACCCCACTCGCACAGGCTCTTTCGCGTGGGAAACTTCCCGCGCACCCCAGGAATACAAGTACCTCACTCGCACAGGCCCTTTCGCATGGGAAACTTCCCGCGCACCCCAGGAATACATGTACTCCACTCGCACAGGGCCAATCGCGTTTGAAACTTACCGTGCACCCCAGGAATACATGTTCCCCACTCGCACAGGCCAATCGCGTGTGAAACTTCCCGCGCACCCCAGGAATATACATGAAACTTCCCACGCACCCCAGGAATACATGTACTCCACTCGCACAGGGCCAATCGCGTTTGAAACTTACCGCGCACCCCAGGAATACATGTTCCCCACTCGCACAGGCCAATCGCGTGTGATACTTCCCGCGCACCCCAGGAATACACGTACCACACTCGCACAGGGCCAATCGCGTGTGAAACTTCCCGCGCACCCCAGGAATACACGTACCACACTCGCACAGGGCCAATCGCATGTGAAACTTCCAGCGCACCCCAGGAAAACACGTACCCCACTCGCACAGGGCCATTCGCGAGTGAAACTTCCCGCGCACCCCAGGAATACACGTACCCCACTCGCACAGGCACTTTCGCGTGTGAAACTTCCCACACACCCCAGGAATACACGTACCCCACTCGCACAGGCCCTTTCACGTGTGAAACTTCCCGCGCACCCCAGGAATACACGTACCCCACTGGCACAAGGCCAATCTCGTGTGAAACTTCCTGCGCACCCCAGGAATACACGTACCCTACTCGCACAGGGCCAATCGCATGTGATACTTCCCGCGCACCCCAGTAATACATGTACCCCACTCGCACAGGGCAAATCGCGTGTGAAACTTCCTGCACACCCCAGGAATACACGTACCCCACTCGCACAGGGCCAATCGCGTGTGAAACTTCCCACACACCAAAGGGATACAAGTACCCCACTCGCACAGGCTCTTTCACGTGTGAAACTTCCCGCGCACCCCAGGAATACACTTACCCCACTCGCACAGGGCCAATCGCATGTGATACTTCCCGCGTACCCCAGTAATACATGTACCCCACTCGCACAGGGCCAATCGCGTGTGAAACTTCCCGCGCATCCTAGGAATACACATACCCCACTCGCACAGGGCCAATCGCGTGTGAAACTTCCCACGCAGCCCAGTAATACATGTACCCCACTCGCACAGGGCCAATCGCGTGTGAAACTTCCTGCGCACCCCAGGAATACACGTACCACACTCGCACAGGGCCAATCGCATGTGAAACTTCCAGCGCACCCCAGGAAAACACGTACCCCACTCGCACAGGGCCATTCGCGAGTGAAACTTCCCGCGCACCCCAGGAATACACGTACCCCACTCGCACAGGCCCTTTCGCGTGTGAAACTTCCCACACACCCCAGGAATACACGTACCCCACTCGCACAGGCCCTTTCACGTGTGAAACTTCCCGCGCACCCCAGGAATACACGTACCCCACTCGCACAAGGCCAATCTCGTGTGAAACTTCGTGCGCACCCCAGGAATACACGTACCCTACTCGCACAGGGCCAATCGCATGTGATACTTCCCGCGCACCCCAGTAATACATGTACCCCACTCGCACAGGGCCAATCGCGTGTGAAACTTCCTGCACACCCCAGGAATACACGTACCCCACTCGCACAGGGCCAATCGCGTGTGAAACTTCCCACACACCCCAGGAATACAAGTACCCCACTCGCACAGGCTCTTTCACGTGTGAAACTTCCCGCGCACCCCAGGAATACACTTACCCCACTCGCACAGGGCCAATCGCGTGTGAAACTTCCCGCGCTGCCCAGTAATACATGTACCCCACTCACACAGGGCCAATCGCGTGTGAAACTTCCTGCGCACCCCAGGAATACACGCACCCCACTCGCACAGGCCCTTTCGCGTGTGAAACTTCCCGCGCACCCCAGGAATACACGTACCCCACTCGCACAGGCCCTTTCGCATGTGAAACTTCCTGCGCACCCCAGGAATACACGTACCCCACTCGCACAGGGCCATTCGCGTGTGAAACTTCCTACGCACCCCAGGAATACACGTACCCCACTCGCACAGACACTTTCGCGTGTGAAACTTCCCACAAACCCCAGGAATACACGTACCCCACTCGCACAGGCCCTTTCACGTGTGAAACTTCCTGCGCACTCCAGGAATACACGTACCCCACTCGCACAAGGCCAATCTCGTGTGAAACTTCCCGCGCACCCCAGGAATACACGTACCCTACTCGCACAGGGCCAATCGCGTGTGAAACATCCCACACACCCCAGGAATACATGTACACACTCACACAGGGCCAATCGCGTGTGAAACTTCCCGCGCCGCCCAGTAATACATGTACCCCACTCGCACAGGGCCAATTGCGTGTGAAACTTCCTGCGCACCCCAGGAATACACGTACCCCACTTGCACATGCCCTTTCGCGTGTGAAACTTCCCGCGCACCCCAGGAATACACGTACCCCACTCGCACAGGCCCTTTCGCATGTGAAACTTCCCTCGCACCCCAGGAATACATGTACCCCACTCGCACAGGGCCAATCGCGTGTGAAACTTTCCGCGCAGCCCAGTAATACATGTACCCCACTCGCACAGGGCCAATCGCGTGTGAAACTTCCTGCGCACCCCAGGAATACACGTACCCCACTCGCACAGGCCCTTTCGCGTGTGAAACTTCCCGCGCACCCCAGGAATACACGTACCCCACTCGCACAGGCCCTTTCGCATGTGAAACTTCCCTCGCACCCCAGGAATACATGTACCCCACTCGCACAGGGCCAATCGCGTGTGAAACTTCCCATGCAACCCAGGAATACACGTACCCCACTCGCACAGGGCCAATCGCATGTGAAACTTCCCGCGCACCCCAGCAATACACGTACCCCACTCGTACAGGCCCTTTCGCTTGTGAAACTTCCTGCGCACCCCAGGAATACAAGTATCCCACTCGCACAGGCTCTTTCGCGTGGGAAACTTCCCGCGCACCCCAGGAATACAAGTACCCCACTCGCACAGGCCCTTTCGCATGGGAAACTTCCCGCGCACCCCAGGAATACATGTACTCCACTCGCACAGGGCCAATCGCGTTTGAAACTTACCGTGCACCCCAGGAATACATGTTCCCCACTCGCACAGGCCAATCGCGTGTGAAACTTCCTGCGCACCCCAGGAATATACATGAAACTTCCCACGCACCCCAGGAATACATGTACTCCACTCGCACAGGGCCAATCGCGTTTGAAACTTACCGCGCACCCCAGGAATACATGTTCCCCACTCGCACAGGCCAATCGCGTGTGATACTTCCCGCGCACCCCAGGAATACACGTACCACACTCGCACAGGCCCAATCGCGTCTGAAACTTCCCGCGCACCCCAGGAATACACGTACCACACTCGCACAGGGCCAATCGCATGTGAAACTTCCAGCGCACCCCAGGAAAACACGTACCCCACTCGCACAGGGCCATTCGCGAGTGAAACTTCCCGCGCACCCCAGGAATACACGTACCCCACTCGCACAGGCACTTTCGCGTGTGAAACTTCCCACACACCCCAGGAATACACGTACCCCACTCGCACAGGCCCTTTCACGTGTGAAACTTCCCGCGCACCCCAGGAATACATGTACCCCACTCGCACAAGGCCAATCTCGTGTGAAACTTCCTGCGCACCCCAGGAATACACGTACCCTACTCGCACAGGGCCAATCGCATGTGATACTTCCCGCGCACCCCAGTAATACATGTACCCCACTCGCACAGGGCCAATCGCGTGTGAAACTTCCTGCACACCCCAGGAATACACGTACCCCACTCGCACAGGGCCAATCGCGTGTGAAACTTCCCACACACCCCAGGAATACAAGTACCGCACTCGCACAGGCTCTTTCACGTGTGAAACTTCCCGCGCACCCCAGGAATACACTTACCCCACTCGCACAGGGCCAATCGCGTGTGAAACTTCCCACGCAGCCCAGTAATACATGTACCCCACTCACACAGGGCCAATCGCGTGTGAAACTTCCTGCGCACCCCAGGAATACACGTACCCCACTCGCACAGGCCCTTTCGCGTGTGAAACTTCCCGCGCACCCCAGGAATACACGTACCCCACTCGCACAGGCCCTTTCGCATGTGAAACTTCCTGCGCACCCCAGGAATACACGTACCCCACTCGCACAGGGCCATTCGCGTGTCAAACTTCCCACGCACCCCAGGAATACACGTACCCCACTCGCACAGACACTTTCGCGTGTGAAACTTCCCACACACCCCAGGAATACACGTACCCCACTCGCACAGGCCCTTTCACGTGTGAAACTTCCCGCGCACTCCAGGAATACACGTACCCCACTCGCACAAGGCCAATCTCGTGTGAAACTTCCCGCGCACCCCAGGAATACACGTACCCTACTCGCACAGGGCCAATCGCGTGTGAAACATCCCACACACCCCAGGAATACATGTACACACTCACACAGGGCCAATCGCGTGTGAAACTTCCCGCGCAGCCCAGTAATACATGTACCCCACTCGCACAGGGCCAATCGCGTGTGAAACTTCCTGCGCACCCCAGGAATACACTTACCCCACTCGCACATGCCCTTTCGCGTGTGAAACTTCCCGCGCACCCCAGGAATACACGTACCCCACTCGCACAGGCCCTTTCGCATGTGAAACTTCCCTCGCACCCCAGGAATACATGTACCCCACTCGCACAGGGCCAATCGCGTGTGAAACTTCCCATGCAACCCAGGAATACACGTACCCCACTCGCACAGGGCCAATCGCATGTGAAACTTCCCGCGCACCCCAGCAAAACACGTACCCCACTCGCACAGGCCCTTTCGCTTGTGAAACTTCCTGCGCACCCCAGGAATACAAGTACCCCACTCGCACAGGCTCTTTCGCGTGGGAAACTTCCCGCGCACCCCAGGAATACAAGTACCTCACTCGCACAGGCCCTTTCGCATGGGAAACTTCCCGCGCACCCCAGGAATACATGTACTCCACTCGCACAGGGCCAATCGCGTTTGAAACTTACCGTGCACCCCAGGAATACATGTTCCCCACTCGCACAGGCCAATCGCGTGTGAAACTTCCCGCGCACCCCAGGAATATACATGAAACTTCCCACGCACCCCAGGAATACATGTACTCCACTCGCACAGGGCCAATCGCGTTTGAAACTTACCGCGCACCCCAGGAATACATGTTCCCCACTCGCACAGGCCAATCGCGTGTGATACTTCCCGCGCACCCCAGGAATACACGTACCACACTCGCACAGGGCCAATCGTGTGTGAAACTTCCCGCGCACCCCAGGAATACACGTACCACACTCGCACAGGGCCAATCGCATGTGAAACTTCCAGCGCACCCCAGGAAAACACGTACCCCACTCGCACAGGGCCATTCGCGAGTGAAACTTCCCGCGCACCCCAGGAATACACGTACCCCACTCGCACAGGCACTTTCGCGTGTGAAACTTCCCACACACCCCAGGAATACACGTACCCCACTCGCACAGGCCCTTTCACGTGTGAAACTTCCCGCGCACCCCAGGAATACACGTACCCCACTCGCACAAGGCCAATCTCGTGTGAAACTTCCTGCGCACCCCAGGAATACACGTACCCTACTCGCACAGGGCCAATCGCATGTGATACTTCCCGCGCACCCCAGTAATACATGTACCCCACTCGCACAGGGCAAATCGCGTGTGAAACTTCCTGCACACCCCAGGAATACACGTACCCCACTCGCACAGGGCCAATCGCGTGTGAAACTTCCCACACACCCCAGGAATACAAGTACCCCACTCGCACAGGCTCTTTCACGTGTGAAACTTCCCGCGCACCCCAGGAATACACTTACCCCACTCGCACAGGGCCAATCGCATGTGATACTTCCCGCGCACCCCAGTAATACATGTACCCCACTCGCACAGGGCCAATCGCGTGTGAAACTTCCCGCGCATCCTAGGAATACACATACCCCACTCGCACAGGGCCAATCGCGTGTGAAACTTCCCGCGCAGCCCAGTAATACATGTACCCCACTCGCACAGGGCCAATCGCGTGTGAAACTTCCTGCGCACCCCAGGAATACACGTACCACACTCGCACAGGGCCAATCGCATGTGAAACTTCCAGCGCACCCCAGGAAAACACGTACCCCACTCGCACAGGGCCATTCGCGAGTGAAACTTCCCGCGCACCCCAGGAATACACGTACCCCACTCGCACAGGCCCTTTCGCGTGTGAAACTTCCCACACACCCCAGGAATACATGTACCCCACTCGCACAGGCCCTTTCACGTGTGAAACTTCCCGCGCACCCCAGGAATACACGTACCCCACTCGCACAAGGCCAATCTCGTGTGAAACTTCCCGCGCACCCCAGGAATACACGTACCCTACTCGCACAGGGCCAATCGCGTGTGAAACATCCCACACACCCCAGGAATACATGTACACACACACACAGGGTCAATCGTGTGTGAAACTTCCCGTGCAACCCAGGAATACACATACCCCACTCGCACAGGCCCTTTCGCGTGTGAAACTTCCCACGCACCCCAGGAATACACATACCCCACTCGCACAGGGCCAATCGCGTGTGAAACTTCCCGCGCAGCCCGGTAATACATGTACCCCACTCGCACAGGGCCAATCGCGTGTGAAACTTCCTGCGCACCCCAGGAATACACGTACCCCACTCGCACAGGGCCATTCGCGTGTGAAACTTCCCACACACCCCAGGAATACAAGTACCCCACTCGCACAGGCTCTTTCACGTGTGAAACTTCCCGCGCACCCCAGGAATACACTTAACCCACTCGTACAGGGCCAATCGCATGTGATACTTCCCGCGCACCCCAGTAATACATGTACCCCACTCGCACAGGGCCAATCGCGTGTGAAACTTCCCGTGCATCCCAGGAATACACATACCCCACTCGCACAGGCCCTTTCGCGTGTGAAACTTCCTGCGCACCCCAGGAATACAAGTACCCCACTCGCACAGGCCCTTTCGCATGTGAAACTTCCCTCGCACCCCAGGAATACATGTACCCCACTCGCACAGGGCCAATCGCGTGTGAAACTTCCCATGCAACCCAGGAATACACGTACCCCACTCGCACAGGGCCAATCGCATGTGAAACTTCCCGCGCACCCCAGCAATACACGTACCCCACTCGCACAGGCCATTTCGCTTGTGAAACTTCCTGCGCACCCCAGGAATACAAGTACCCCACTCGCACAGGCTCTTTCGCGTGGGAAACTTCCCGCGCACCCCAGGAATACAAGTACCCCACTCGCACAGGCCCTTTCGCATGGGAAACTTCCCGCGCACCCCAGGAATACACATACCCCACTCGCACAGGCCCTTTCGCGTGTGAAACTTCCTGCGCACCCCAGGAATACAAGTACCCCACTCGCACAGGCCCTTTCGCATGTGAAACTTCCCTCGCACCCCAGGAATACATGTACCCCACTCGCACAGGGCCAATCGCGTGTGAAACTTCCCATGCAACCCAGGAATACACGTACCCCACTCGCACAGGGCCAATCGCATGTGAAACTTCCCGCGCACCCCAGCAATACACGTACCCCACTCGCACAGGCCATTTCGCTTGTGAAACTTCCTGCGCACCCCAGGAATACAAGTACCCCACTCGCACAGGCTCTTTCGCGTGGGAAACTTCCCGCGCACCCCAGGAATACAAGTACCCCACTCGCACAGGCCCTTTCGCATGGGAAACTTCCCGCGCACCCCAGGAATACATGTACTCCACTCGCACAGGGCCAATCGCGTTTGAAACTTACCGTGCACCCCAGGAATACATGTTCCCCACTCGCACAGGCCAATCGCGTGTGAAACTTCCCACGCACGCCAGGAATATACATGAAACTTCCCACGCACCCCAGGAATACATGTACTCCACTCGCACAGGGCCAATCGCGTTTGAAACTTACCGCGCACCCCAGGAATACATGTTCCCCACTCGCACAGGCCAATCGCGTGTGATATTTCCCGCGCACCCCAGGAATACATGTACCACACTCGCACAGGGCCAATCGTGTGTGAAACTTCCCGCGCACCCCAGGAATACACGTACCACACTCGCACAGGGCCAATCGCATGTGAAACTTCCCGCGCACCCCAGGAATACATGTACCACACTCGCACAGGGCCAATCGTGTGTGAAACTTCCCGCGCACCCCAGGAATACACGTACCACACTCGCACAGGGCCAATCGCATGTGAAACTTCCAGCGCACCCCAGGAAAACACGTACCCCACTCGCACAGGGCCATTCGCGAGTGAAACTTCCTGCGCACCCCAGGAATACACGTACCCCACTCGCACAGGCACTTTCGCGTGTGAAACTTCCCACACACCCCAGGAATACACGTACCCCACTCGCACAGGCCCTTTCACGTGTGAAACTTCCCGCGCATCCCAGGAATACACATACCCCACTCGCACAGGGCCAATCGCGTGTGAAACTTCCCGCACAGCCCGGTAATACATGTACCCCACTCGCACAGGGCCAATCGCGTGTGAAACTTCCTGCGCACCCCAGGAATACACGTACCCCACTCGCACAGGGCCATTCGCGTGTGAAACTTCCCACACACCCCAGGAATACAAGTACCCCACTCGCACAGGCTCTTTCACGTGTGAAACTTCCCGCGCACCCCAGGAATACACTTAACCCACTCGTACAGGGCCAATCGCATGTGATACTTCCCGCGCACCCCAGTAATACATGTACCCCACTCGCACAGGGCCAATTGCGTGTGAAACTTCCCGTGCATCCCAGGAATACACATACCCCACTCGCACAGGGCCAATCGCGTGTGAAACTTCCCGCGCAGCCCAGTAATACATGTACCCCACTCGCACAGGGCCAATCGCGTGTGAAACTTCCTGCGCACCCCAGGAATACACGTACCCCACTCGCACAGGCCCTTTCGCGTGTGAAACTTCCCGCGCACCCCAGGAATACACGTACCCCACTCGCACAGGCCCTTTCGCATGTGAAACTTCCCTCGCACCCCAGGAATACATGTACCCCACTCGCACAGGGCCAATCGCGTGTGAAACTTCCCATGCAACCCAGGAATACACGTACCCCACTCGCACAGGGCCAATCGCATGTGAAACTTCCCGCGCACCCCAGCAATACACGTACCCCACTCGCACAGGCCCTTTCGCTTGTGAAACGTCCTGCGCACCCCAGGAATACAAGTACCCCACTCGCACAGGCTCTTTCGCGTGGGAAACTTCCCGCGCACCCCAGGAATACAAGTACCCCACTCGCACAGGCCCTTTCGCATGGGAAACTTCCCGCGCACCCCAGGAATACATGTACTCCACTCGCACAGGGCCAATCGCGTTTGAAACTTACCGTGCACCCCAGGAATACATGTTCCCCACTCGCACAGGCCAATCGCGTGTGAAACTTCCCGCGCACGCCAGGAATATACATGAAACTTCCCACGCACCCCAGGAATACATGTACTCCACTCGCACAGGGCCAATCGCGTTTGAAACTTACCGCGCACCCCAGGAATACATGTTCCCCACTCGGTCAGGCCAATCGCGTGTGATACTTCCCGCGCACCCCAGGAATACACGTACCACACTCGCACAGGGCCAATCGGGTGTGAAACTTCCCGAGCACCCCAGGAATACACGTACCACACTCGCACAGGGCCAATCGCATGTGAAACTTCCAGCGCACCCCAGGAAAACACGTACCCCACTCGCACAGGGCCATTCGCGAGTGAAACTTCCCGCGCACCCCAGGAATACACGTACCCCACTCGCACAGGCACTTTCGCGTGTGAAACTTCCCACACACCCCAGGAATACACGTACCCCACTCGCACAGGCCCTTTCACGTGTGAAACTTCCCGCGCACCCCAGGAATACACGTACCCCACTCGCACAAGGCCAATCTCGTGTGAAACTTCCTGCGCACCCCAGGAATACACGTACCCTACTCGCACAGGGCCAATCGCATGTGATACTTCCCGCGCACCCCAGTAATACATGTACCCCACTCGCACAGGGCCAATCGTGTGTGAAACTTCCTGCACACCCCAGGAATACACGTACCCCACTCGCACAGGGCCAATCGCGTGTGAAACTTCCCACACACCCCAGGAATACAAGTACCCCACTCGCACAGGCTCTTTCACGTGTGAAACTTCCCGCGCACCCCAGGAATACACTTACCCCACTCGCACAGGGCCAATCGCATGTGATACTTCCCGCGCACCCCAGTAATACATGTACCCCACTCGCACAGGGCCAATCGCGTGTGAAACTTACCGCGCATCCCAGGAATACACATACCCCACTCGCACAGGGCCAATCGCGTGTGAAACTTCCCGCGCAGCCCAGTAATACATGTTCCCCACTCGCACAGGGCCAATCGCGTGTGAAACTTCCTGCGCACCCCAGGAATACACGTACCCCACTCGCACAGGCCCTTTCGCGTGTGAAACTTCCCGCGCACCCCAGGAATACACGTACCCCACTCGCACAGGCCCTGTCGCATGTGAAACTTCCTGCGCACCCCAGGAATACACGTACCCCACTCGCACAGGGCCATTCGCGTGTGAAACTTCCCACGCACCCCAGGAATACACGTACCCCACTCGCACAGACACTTTCACGTGTGAAACTTCCCACACACCCCAGGAATACACGTACCCCACTCGCACAGGCCCTTTCACGTGTGAAACTTCCCGCGCACTCCAGGAATACACGTACCCCACTCGCACAAGGCCAATCTCGTGTGAAACTTCCCGCACACCCCAGGAATACACGTACCATACTCGCACAGGGCCAATTGCGTGTGAAACATCCCACACACCCCAGGAATACATGTACACACTCACACAGGGCCAATCGTGTGTGAAACTTCCCGTGCAACCCAGGAATACACGTACCCCACTCGCACAGGCACTTTCGCGTGTGAAACTTCCCACGCACCCCAGGAATACACATACCCCACTCGCACAATGCCAATCTCGTGTGAAACTTCCCGCGCAGCCGAGTAATACATGTACCCCACTCACACAGGGCCAATCGTGTGTGAAACTTCCCGTGCAACCCAGGAATACACGTACCCCACTCGCACAGGCCCTTTCGCGTGTGAAACTTCCCGCGCACCCCAGTAATACACGTACCCCACTCGCACAGGCCCTTTCGCATGTGAAACTTCCTGCGCACCCCAGTAATACACGTACCCCACTCGCACAGGGCCAATCGTGTGTGAAACTTCCCTCGTACCCAAGGAATACATGTACCCCATTCGCACCGGGCCAATCGCGTGTGAAACTTCCAGCGCACCCCAGGAATACACGTACCCCACTCGCACAGGGCCATTCGCGTGTGAAACTTCCCACGCACCCCAGGAATACACGTACCCCACTCGCACAGGGCCAATCGCGTTTGAAACTTACCGCGCACCCCAGGAATACATGTTCCCCACTCGCACAGGCCAATCGCGTGTGATACTTCCCGCGCACCCCAGGAATACACGTACCACACTCGCACAGGGCCAATCGCGTGTGAAACTTCCCGCGCACCCCAGGAATACACGTACCACACTCGCACAGGGCCATTCGCGAGTGAAACTTCCCGCGCACCCCAGGAATACACGTACCCCACTCGCACAGGCACTTTCAAGTGTGAAACTTCCCACACACCCCAGGAATACACGTACCCCACTCGCACAGGCCCTTTCACGTGTGAAACTTCCCGCGCACCCCAGGAATACACGTACCCCACTCGCACAAGGCCAATCTCATGTGAAACTTCCTGCGCACCCCAGGAATACACGTACCCTACTCGCACAGGGCCAATCGCATGTGATACTTCCCGCGCACCCCAGTAATACATGTACCCCACTCGCACAGGGCCAATCGCGTGTGAAACTTCCTGCACACCCCAGGAATACACGTACCCCACTCGCACAGGGCCAATCGCGTGTGAAACTTCCCACACACCCCAGGAATACAAGTACCCCACTCGCACAGGCTCTTTCACGTGTGAAACTTCCCGCGCACCCCAGGAATACACTTACCCCACTCGCACAGGGCCAATCGCATGTGATACTTCCCGCGCACCCCAGTAATACATGTACCCCACTCGCACGGGGCCAATCGCGTGTGAAACTTCCCGCGCATCCCAGGAATACACATACCCCACTCGCACAGGGCCAATCGCGTGTGAAACTTCCCGCGCAGCCCAGTAATACATGTACCCCACTCGCACAGGGCCAATCGCGTGTGAAACTTTCTGCGCACCCCAGGAATACACGTACCCCACTCGCACAGGCCCTTTCGCGTGTGAAACTTCCCGCGCACCCCAGGAATACACGTACCCCACTCGCACAGGCCCTTTCGCATGTGAAACTTCCTGCGCACCCCAGGAATACACGTACCCCACTCGCACAGGGCCATTCGCGTGTGAAACTTCCCACGCACCCCAGGAATACACGTACCCCACTCGCACAGACACTTTCGCGTGTGAAACTTCCCACACACCCCAGGAATACACGTACCCCACTCGCACAGGCCCTTTCACGTGTGAAACTTCCCGCGCACTCCAGGAATACACGTACCCCACTCTCACAAGGCCAATCTCGTGTGAAACTTCCCGCGCACCCCAGGAATACACGTGCCATACTCGCACAGGGCCAATTGCGTGTGAAACATCCCACACACCCCAGGAATACATGTACACACTCACACAGGGCCAATCGTGTGTGAAACTTCCCGTGCAACCCAGGAATACACGTACCCCACTCGCACAGGCACTTTCGCGTGTGAAACTTCCCACGCACCCCAGGAATACACATACCCCACTCGCACAATGCCAATCTCGTGTGAAACTTCCCGCGCAGCCCAGTAATACATGTACCCCACTCACACAGGGCCAATCGTGTGTGAAACTTCCCGTGCAACCCAGGAATACACGTACCCCACTCGCACAGGCCCTTTCGCGTGTGAAACTTCCCGCGCACCCCAGTAATACACGTACCCCACTCGCACAGGCCCTTTCGCATGTGAAACTTCCTGCGCACCCCAGGAATACACGTACCCCACTCGCACAGGGCCAATCGTGTGTGAAACTTCCCTCGTACCCAAGGAATACATGTACCCCACTCGCACAGGGCCATTCGCGTGTGAAACTTCCCACGCACCCCAGGAATACACGTACCCCACTCGCACAGACACTTTCGCGTGTGAAACTTCCCGCGCACTCCAGGAATACACGTACCCCACTCGCACAAGGCCAATCTCGTGTGAAACTTCCAGCGCACCCCAGGAATACACGTACCCCACTCGCACAGGGCCATTCGCGTGTGAAACTTCCCACACACCCCAGGAATACACGTACCCCACTCGCACAGGCCCTTTCACGTGTGAAACTTCCCGCGCACTCCAGGAATACACGTACCCCACTCGCACAAGGCCAATCTCGTGTGAAACTTCCCGCGCACCCCAGGAATACACGTACCCTACTCGCACAGGGCCAATCGCGTGTGAAACATCCCACACACCCCAGGAATACATGTACACACTCACACAGGGCCAATCGCGTGTGAAACTTCCCGCGCAGACCAGTAATACATGTACCCCACTCGCACAGGGCCAATCGCGTGTGAAACTTCCTGCGCACCCCAGGAATACAAGTACCCCACTCGCACAGGCTCTTTCGCGTGGGAAACTTCCCGCGCACCCCAGGAATACAAGTACCCCACTCGCACAGGCCCTTTCGCATGGGAAACTTCCCGCGCACCCCAGGAATACATGTACTCCACTCGCACAGGGCCAATCGCGTTTGAAACTTACCGTGCACCCCAGGAATACATGTTCCCCACTCGCACAGGCCAATCGCGTGTGAAACTTCCCGCGCACCCCAGGAATATATATGAAACTTCCCACGCACCCCAGGAATACATGTACTCCACTCGCACAGGGCCAATCGCGTTTGAAACTTACCGCGCACCCCAGGAATACATGTTCCCCACTCGCACAGGCCAATCACGTGTGATACTTCCCGCGCACCCCAGGAATACACGTACCACACTCGCACAGGGCCAATCGCGTGTGAAACTTCCCGCGCACCCCAGGAATACACGTACCACACTCGCACAGGGCCAATCGCATGTGAAACTTCCAGCGCACCCCAGGAAAACACGTACCCCACTCGAACAGGGCCATTCGCGAGTGAAACTTCCCGCGCACCCCAGGAATACACGTACCCCACTCGCACAGGCACTTTCGCGTGTGAAACTTCCCACACACCCCAGGAATACACGTACCCCACTCGCACAGGCCCTTTCACGTGTGAAACTTCCAGCGCACCCCAGGAATACACGTACCCCACTCGCACAAGGCCAATCTCGTGTGAAACTTCCTGCGCACCCCAGGAATACACGTACCCTACTCGCACAGGGCCAATCGCATGTGATACTTCCCGCGCACCCCACTAATACATGTACCCCACTCGCACAGGGCAAATCGCGTGTGAAACTTCATGCACACCCCAGGAATACACGTACCCCACTCGCACAGGGCAAATCGCGTGTGAAACTTCATGCACACCCCAGGAATACAAGTACCCCACTCGCACAGGCTCTTTCACGTGTGAAACTTCCCGCGCACCCCAGGAATACACTTACCCCAATCGCACAGGGCCAATCGCATGTGATACTTCCCGCGCACCCCAGTAATACATGTACCCCACTCGCACAGGGCCAATCGCGTGTGAAACTTCCCGCGCATCCTAGGAATACACATACCCCACTCGCACAGGGCCAATCGCGTGTGAAACTTCCTGCGCAGCCCAGTAATACATGTACCCCACTCGCACAGGGCCAATCGCGTGTGAAACTTCCTGCGCACCCCAGGAATACACATACCCCACTCGCACAGGCCCTTTCGCATGTGAAACTTCCCGTGCACCCCAGGAATACACGTACCACACTCGCACAGGGCCAATCGCATGTGAAACTTCCAGCGCACCCCAGGAAAACACGTACCCCACTCGCACAGGGCCATTCGCGAGTGAAACTTCCCGCGCACCCCAGGAATACACGTACCCCACTCGCACAGGCACTTTCGCGTGTGAAACTTCCCACACACCCCAGGAATACATGTACCCCACTCGCACAGGCCCTTTCACGTGTGAAACTTCCCGCGCACCCCAGGAATACACGTACCCCACTCGCACAAGGCCAATCTCGTGTGAAACTTCCCGCGCACCCCAGGAATACACGTACCCTACTCGCACAGGGCCAATCGAGTGTGAAACATCCCACACACCCCAGGAATACATGTACACACACACACAGGGTCAATCGTGTGTGAAACTTCCCGTGCAACCCAGGAATACACGTACCCCACTCGCACAGGCCCTTTCGCGTGTGAAACTTCCCACGCACCCCAGGAATACACATACCCCACTCGCACAAGGCCAATCTCGTGTGAAACTTCCCGCGCACCCCAGGAATACACGTACCCTACTCGCACAGGGCCAATCGCATGTGATACTTCCCGCGCACCCCAGTTATACATGTACCCCACTCGCACAGGGCCAATCGCGTGTGAAACTTCCCGCGCATCCCAGGAATACACATACCCCACTCGCACAGGGCCAATCGCGTGTGAAACTTCCCGCGCAGCCCAGTAATACATGTACCCCACTCGCACAGGGCCAATCGCGTGTGAAACTTCCTGCGCACCCCAGGAATACACGTACCCCACTCGCACAGGGCCATTCGCGTGTGAAACTTCCCACACACCCCAGGAATACAAGTACCCCACTCGCACAGGCTCTTTCACGTGTGAAACTTCCCGCGCACCCCAGGAATACACTTAACCCACTCGTACAGGGCCAATCGCATGTGATACTTCCCGCGCACCCCAGTAATACATGTACCCCACTCGCACAGGGCCAATCGCGTGTGAAACTTCCCGTGCATCCCAGGAATACACATACCCCACTCGCACAGGGCCAATCGCGTGTGAAACTTCCCGCGCAGCCCAGTAATACATGTACCCCATTTGCACAGGGCCAATCGCGTGTGAAACTTCCTGCGCACCCCAGGAATACACGTACCCCACTCGCACAGGCCCTTTCGCGTGTGAAACTTCCCGCGCACCCCAGGAATACACGTACCCCACTCGCACAGGCCCTTTCGCATGTGAAACTTCCCTCGCACCCCAGGAATACATGTACCCCACTCGCACAGGGCCAATCGCGTGTGAAACTTCCCATGCAACCCAGGAATACACGTACCCCACTCGCACAGGGCCAATCGCATGTGAAACTTCCCGCGCACCCCAGCAATACACGTACCCCACTCGCACGGGCCCTTTCGCTTGTGAAACTTCCTGCGCACCCCAGGAATACAAGTACCCCACTCGCACAGGCTCTTTCGTGTGGGAAACTTCCCGTGCACCCCAGGAATACAAGTACCCCACTCGCACAGGCCCTTTCGCATGGGAAACTTCCCGCGCACCCCAGGAATACATGTACTCCACTCGCACAGGGCCAATCGCGTTTGAAACTTACCGCGCACCCCAGGAATACATGTTCCCCACTCGCACAGGCCAATCGCGTGTGATACTTCCCGCGCACCCCAGGAATACACGTACCACACTCGCACAGGGCCAATCGCGTGTGAAACTTCCCGCGCACCCCAGGAATACACGTACCACACTCGCACAGGGCCAATCGCATGTGAAACTTCCAGCGCACCCCAGGAAAACACGTACCCCACTCGCACAGGGCCATTCGCGAGTGAAACTTCCTGCGCACCCCAGGAATACACGTACCCCACTTGCACAGGCACTTTCGCGTGTGAAACTTCCCACACACCCCAGGAATACACGTACCCCACTCGCACAGGCCCTTTCACGTGTGAAACTTCCCGCGCACCCCAGGAATACACGTACCCCACTCGCACAAGGCCAATCTCGTGTGAAACTTCCTGCGCACCCCAGGAATACACGTACCCTACTCGCACAGGGCCAATCGCATGTGATACTTCCCGCGCACCCCAGTAATACATGTACCCCACTCGCACAGGGCCAATCGCGTGTGAAACTTCCTGCACACCCCAGGAATACACGTACCCCACTCGCACAGGGCCAATCGCGTGTGAAACTTCCCACACACCCCAGGAATACAAGTACCCCACTCGCACAGGCTCTTTCACGTGTGAAACTTCCCGCGCACCCCAGGAATACACTTACCCCACTCGCACAGGGCCAATCGCATGTGATACTTCCCGCGCACCCCAGTAATACATGTACCCCACTCGCACAGGGCCAATCGCGTGTGAAACTTCCCGCGCATCCCAGGAATACACATACCCCACTCGCACAGGGCCAATCGCGTGTGAAACTTCCCGCGCAGCCCAGTAATACATGTACCCCACTCGCACAGGGCCAATCGCGTGTGAAACTTCCTGCGCACCCCAGGAATACACGTACCCCACTCGCACAGGCCCTTTCGCGTGTGAAACTTCCCGCGCACCCCAGGAATACACGTACCCCACTCGCACAGGCCCTTTCGCATGTGAAACTTCCTGCGCACCCCAGGAATACACGTACCCCACTCGCACAGGGCCATTCGCATGTGAAACTTCCCACGCACCCCAGGAATAAACGTACCCCACTCGCACAGACACTTTCGCGTGTGAAACTTCCCACACACCCCAGGAATACACGTACCCCACTCGCACAGGCCCTTTCACGTGTGAAACTTCCCGCGCACTCCAGGAATACACGTACCCCACTCGCACAAGGCCAATCTCGTGAGAAACTTCCCGCGCACCCCAGGAATACACGTACCATACTCGCACAGGGCCAATTGCGTGTGAAACATCCCACACACCCCAGGAATACATGTACACACTCACACAGGGCCAATCGTGTGTGAAACTTCCCGTGCAACCCAGGAATACACGTACCCCACTCGCACAGGCACTTTCGCGTGGGAAACTTCCCACGCACCCCAGGAATACACATACCCCACTCGCACAATGCCAATCTCGTGAGAAACTTCCCGCGCACCCCAGGAATACACGTACCATACTCGCACAGGGCCAATTGCGTGTGAAACATCCCACACACCCCAGGAATACATGTACACACTCACACAGGGCCAATCGTGTGTGAAACTTCCCGTGCAACCCAGGAATACACGTACCCCACTCGCACAGGCACTTTCGCGTGGGAAACTTCCCACGCACCCCAGGAATACAAGTACCCCACTCGCACAGGCTCTTTCACGTGTGAAACTTCCCGCGCACCCCAGGAATACACTTACCCCACTCGCACAGGGCCAATCGCATGTGATACTTCCCGCGCACCCCAGTAATACATGTACCCCACTCGCACAGGGCCAATCGCGTGTGAAACTTCCCGCGCATCCCAGGAATACACATACCCCACTCGCACAGGGCCAATCGCGTGTGAAACTTCCCGCGCAGCCCAGTAATACATGTACCCCACTCGCACAGGGCCAATCGCGTGTGAAACTTCCTGCGCACCCCAGGAATACACGTACCCCACTCGCACAGGCCCTTTCGCGTGTGAAACTTCCCGCGCACCCCAGGAATACACGTACCCCACTCGCACAGGCCCTTTCGCATGTGAAACTGCCTGCGCACCCCAGGAATACACGTACCCCACTCGCACAGGGCCATTCGCATGTGAAACTTCCCACGCACCCCAGGAATAAACGTACCCCACTCGCACAGACACTTTCGCGTGTGAAACTTCCCACACACCCCAGGAATACACGTACCCCACTCGCACAGGCCCTTTCACGTGTGAAACTTCCCGCGCACTCCAGGAATACACGTACCCCACTCGCACAAGGCCAATCTCGTGAGAAACTTCCCGCGCACCCCAGGAATACACGTACCATACTCGCACAGGGCCAATTGCGTGTGAAACATCCCACACACCCCAGGAATACATGTACACACTCACACAGGGCCAATCGTGTGTGAAACTTCCCGTGCAACCCAGGAATACACGTACCCCACTCGCACAGGCACTTTCGCGTGGGAAACTTCCCACGCACCCCAGGAATACACATACCCCACTCGCACAATGCCAATCTCGTGTGAAACTTCCCGCGCAGCCCAGTAATACATGTACCCCACTCACACAGGGCCAATCGTGTGTGAAACTTCCCGTGCAACCCAGGAATACACGTACCCCACTCGCACAGGCCCTTTCGCGTGTGAAACTTCCCACGCACCCCAGTAATACACGTACCCCACTCGCACAGGCCCTTTCGCATGTGAAACTTTCTGCGCACCCCAGGAATACACGTACCCCAATCGTGTGTGAAACTTCCCTCGTACCCCAGGAATACATGTACCCCATTCGCACCGGGCCAATCGCGTGTGAAACTTCCAGCGCACCCCAGGAATACACGTACCCCACTCGCACAGGGCCATTCGCGTGTGAAACTTCCCACGCACCCCAGGAATACACGTACCCCACTCACACAGGGCCAATCGCGTTTGAAACTTACCGCGCACCCCAGGAATACATGTTCCCCACTCGCACAGGCCAATCGCGTGTGAAACTTCCCGCGCACCCCAGGAATACACGTACCACACTCGCACAGGGCCAATCGCATGTGAAACTTCCAGCGCACCCCAGGAAAACACGTACCCCACTCGCACAGGGCCATTCGCGAGTGAAACTTCCCGCGCACCCCAGGAATACACGTACCCCACTCGCACAGGCACTTTCGCGTGTGAAACTTCCCACACATCCCAGGAATACACGTACCCCACTCGCACAAGGCCAATCTCGTGTGAAACCTCCTGCGCACCCCAGGAATACACGTACCCTACTCGCACAGGGCCAATCGCATGTGATACTTCCCGCGCACCCCAGTAATACATGTACCCCACTCGCACAGGGCCAATCGCGTGTGAAACTTCCTGCACACCCCAGGAATACACGTACCCCACTCGCACAGGGCCAATCGCGTGTGAAACTTCCCACACACCCCAGGAATACAAGTACCCCACTCGCACAGGCTCTTTCACGTGTGAAACTTCCCGCGCACCCCAGGAATACACTTACCCCACTCGCACAGGGCCAATCGCATGTGATACTTCCCGGGCACCCCAGTAATACATGTACCCCACTCGCACAGGGCCAATCGCGTGTGAAACTTGCCGCGCATCCCAGGAATACACATACCCCACTCGCACAGGGCCAATCGTGTGTGAAACTTCCCGCGCAGCCCAGTAATACATGTACCCCACTCGCACAGGGCCAATCGCGTGTGAAACTTCCTGCGCACCCCAGGAATACATGTACCCCACTCGCACAGGCCCTTTCGCGTGTGAAACTTCCCACGCACCCCAGGAATACACGTACCCCACTCGCACAGGCCCTTTCGCATGTGAAACTTCCTGCGCACCCCAGGAATACACGTACCCCACTCGCACAGGGCCATTCGCGTGTGAAACTTCCCACGCACCCCAGGAATACACGTACCCCACTCGCACAGACACTTTCGCGTGTGAAACTTCCCACACACCCCAGGAATACACGTACCCCACTCGCACAGGCCCTTTCACGTGTGAAACTTCCCGCGCACTCCAGGAATACACGTACCCCACTCGCACAAGGCCAATCTCGTGTGAAACTTCCCGCGCACCCCAGGAATACACGTACCATACTCGCACAGGGCCAATTGCGTGTGAAACATCCCACACACCCCAGGAATACATGTACACACTCACACAGGGCCAATCGTGTGTGAAACTTCCCGTGCAACCCAGGAATACACGTACCCCACTCGCACAGGCACTTTCGCGTGTGAAACTTCCCACGCACCCCAGGAATACACATACCCCACTCGCACAATGCCAATCTCGTGTGAAACTTCCCGCGCAGCCCAGTAATACATGTACCCCACTCACACAGGGCCAATCGTGTGTGAAACTTCCCGTGCAACCCAGGAATACATGTACCCCACTCGCACAGGCCCTTTCGCGTGTGAAACTTCCCGCGCACCCCAGTAATACCCGTACCCCACTCGCACAGGCCCTTTCGCATGTGAAACTTCCTGCGCACCCCAGGAATACACGTACCCCACTCGCACAGGGCCAATCGTGTGTGAAACTTCCCTCGTACCCCAGGAATACATGTACCCCATTCGCACCGGGCCAATCGCGTGTGAAACTTCCAGCGCACCCCAGGAATACACGTACCCCACTCGCACAGGGCCATTCGCGTGTGAAACTTCCCACGCACCCCAGGAATACACGTACACCACTCGCACAGACACTTTCGCGTGTGAAACTTCCCGCGCACTCCAGGAATACACGTACCCCACTCGCACAAGGCCAATCTCGTGTGAAACTTCCAGCGCACCCCAGGAATACACGTACCCCACTCGCACAGGGCCATTCGCGTGTGAAACTTCCCACACACCCCAGGAATACACGTACCTCACTCGCACAGGCCCTTTCACGTGTGAAACTTCCCGCGCACCCCAGGAATACACGTACCCTACTCGCACAGGGCCAATCGCGTGTGAAACATCTCACACACCCCAGGAATACATGTACACACTCACACAGGGCCAATCGCGTGTGAAACTTCCCGCGCAGCCCAGTAATACATGTACCCCACTCGCACAGGGCCAATCGCGTGTGAAACTTCCTGCGCACCCCAGGAATACACGTACCCCACTCGCACAGGCCCTTTCGCGTGTGAAACTTCCCGCGCACCCCAGGAATACACGTACCCCACTCGCACAGGCCCTTTCGCATGTGAAACTTCCCTCGCACCCCAGGAATACATGTACCCCACTCGCACAGGGCCAATCGCGTGTGAAACTTCCCATGCAACCCAGGAATACACGTACCCCACTCGCACAGGGCCAATCGCATGTGAAACTTCCCGCGCACCCCAGCAATACACGTACCCCACTCGCACAGGCCCTTTCGCTTGTGAAACTTCCTGCGCACTCCAGGAATACAAGTACCCCACTCGCACAGGCTCTTTCGCGTGGGAAACTTCCCGCGCACCCCAGGAATACAAGTACCCCACTCGCACAGGCCCTTTCGCATGGGAAACTTCCCGCGCACCCCAGGAATACATGTACTCCACTCGAACAGGGCCAATCGCGTTTGAAACTTACCGTGCACCCCAGGAATACATGTTCCCCACTCGCACAGGCCAATCGCGTGTGAAACTTCCCGCGCACCCCAGGAATATACATGAAACTTCCCACGCACCCCAGGAATACATGTACTCCACTCGCACAGGGCCAATCGCGTTTGAAACTTACCGCGCACGCCAGGAATACATGTTCCCCACTCGCACAGGCCAATCGTGTGTGATACTTCCCGCGCACCCCAGGAATACACGTACCACACTTGCACAGGGCCAATCGCGTGTGAAACTTCCCGCGCACCCCAGGAATACACGTACCACACTCGCACAGGGCCAATCGCATGTGAAACTTCCAGCGCACCACAGGAAAACACGTACCCCAATCGCACAGGGCCATTCGCGAGTGAAACTTCCCACACACCCCAGGAATACACGTACCCCACTCGCACAGGCCCTTTCACGTGTGAAACTTCCCGCACACCCCAGGAATACACGTACCCCACTCGCACAAGGCCAATCTCATGTGAAACTTCCTGCGCACCCCAGGAATACACGTACCCTATTCGCACAGGGCCAATCGCATGTGATACTTCCCGCGCACCCCAGTAATACATGTACCCCACTCGCACAGGGCCAATCGCGTGTGAAACTTCCTGCACACCCCAGGAATACACGTACCCCACTCGCACAGGGCGAATCGCGTGTGAAACTTCCCACACACCCCAGGAATACAAGTACCCCACTCGCACAGGCTCTTTCACGTGTGAAACTTCCCGCGCACCCCAGGAATACACTCACCCCACTCGCACAGGGCCAATCGCATGTGATACTTCCCGCGCACCCCAGTAATACATGTACCCCACTCGCACAGGGCCAATCGCGTGTGAAACTTCCCGCGCATCCCAGGTATACACATACCCCACTCGCACAGTGCCAATCGCGTGTGAAACTTCCCGCGCAGCCCAGTAATACATGTACCCCACTCGCACAGGGCCAATCGCGTGTGAAACTTCCTGCGCACCCCAGGAATACACGTACCCCACTCGCACAGGCCCTTTCGCGTGTGAAACTTCCCGCGCACCCCAGGAATACACGTACCACACTCGCACAGGGCCAATCGCATGTGAAACTTCCAGCGCACCCCAGGAAAACACGTACCCCACTCGCACAGGGCCATTCGCGAGTGAAACTTCCCGCGCACCCCAGGAATACACGTACCCCACTCGCACAGGCACTTTCGCGTGTGAAACTTCCCACACACCCCAGGAATACACATACCCCACTCGCACAGGCCCTTTCACGTGTGAAACTTCCCGCGCACCCCAGGAATACACGTACCCCACTCGCACAAGGCCAATCTCGTGTGAAACTTCCTGCGCACCCCAGGAATACACGTACCCTACTCAAACAGGGCCAATCGCATGTGATACTTCCCACGCACCCCAGTAATACATGTACCCCACTCGCACAGGGCCAATCGCGTGTGAAACTTCCTGCACACCCCAGGAATACACGTACCCCACTAGCACAGGGCCAATCGCGTGTGAAACTTCCCACACACCCCAGGAATACAAGTACCCCACTCGCACAGGCTCTTTCACGTGTGAAACTTCCCGCGCACCCCAGGAATACACTTACCCCACTCGCACAGGGCCAATCGCATGTGATACTTCCCGCGCACCCCAGTAATACATGTACCCCACTCGCACAGGGCCAATCGCGTGTGAAACTTCCCGCGCATCCCAGGAATACACATACCCCACTTGCACAGGGCCAATCGCGTGTGAAACTTCCCGCGCAGCCCAGTAATACATGTACCCCACTCGCACAGGGCCAATCGCGTGTGAAACTTCCTGCGCACCCCAGGAATACACGTACCCCACTCACACAGGCCCTTTCGCGTGTGAAACTTCCCGCGCACCCCAGGAATACACGTACCCCACTCGCACAGGCCCTTTCGCATGTGAAACTTCCTGCGCACCCCAGGAATACACGTACCCCACTCGCACAGGGCCATTCGCGTGTGAAACTTCCCACGCACCCCAGGAATACACGTACCCCACTCGCACAGACACTTTCGCGTGTGAAACTTCCCACACACCCCAGGAATACACGTACCCCACTCGCACAGGCCCTTTCACGTGTGAAACTTCCCGCGCACTCCAGGAATACACGTACCCCACTCGCACAAGGCCAATCTCGTGTGAAACTTCCCGCGCACCCCAGGAATACACGTACCATACTCGCACAGGGCCAATTGCGTGTGAAACATCCCACACACCCCAGGAATACATGTACACACTCACACAGGGCCAATCGTGTGTGAAACTTCCCGTGCAACCCAGGAATACACGTACCCCACTCGCACAGGCACTTTCGCGTGTGAAACTTCCCACGCACCCCAGGAATACACATACCCCACTCGCACAATGCCAATCTCGTGTGAAACTTCCCGCGCAGCCCAGTACTACATGTACCCCACTCACACAGGGCCAATCGTGTGTGAAACTTCCCGTGCAACCCAGGAATACATGTACCTCACTCGCACAGGCCCTTTCGCGTGTGAAACTTCCCGCGCACCCCAGTAATACCCGTACCCCACTCGCACAGGCAGTTTCGCATTTGAAACTTCCTGCGCACCCCAGGAATACACGTACCCCACTCGCACAGGGCCAATCGTGTGTGAAACTTCCCTCGTACCCCAGGAATACATGTACCCCATTCGCACCGGGCCAATCGCGTGTGAAACTTCCAGCGCACCCCAGGAATACACGTACCCCACTCGCACAGGGCCATTCACGTGTGAAACTTCCCACGCACCCCAGGAATACACGTACCCCACTCGCACAGACACTTTCGCGTGTGAAACTTCCCGCGCACTCCAGGAATACACGTACCCCACTCGCACAAGGCCAATCTCGTGTGAAACTTCCAGCGCACCCCAGGAATACACGTACCCCACTCGCACAGGGCCATTCGTGTGTGAAACTTCCCACACACCCCAGGAATACACGTACCCCAATCGCACAGGCCCTTTCACGTGTGAAACTTCCCGCGCACCCCAGGAATACACGTACCCCACTCGCACAAGGCCAATCGCGTGTGAAACATCCCACACACCCCAGGAATACATGTACACACTCACACAGGGCCAATCACGTGTGAAACTTCCCGCGCAGCCCAGTAATACATGTACCCCACTCGTACAGGGCCAATCACGTGTGAAACTTCCTGCGCACCCCAGGAATACACGTACCCCACTCGCACAGGCCCTTTCGCGTGTGAAACTTCCCGCGCACCCCAGGAATACACGTACCCCACTCGCACAGGCCCTTTCGCATGTGAAACTTCCCTCGCACCCCAGGAATACATGTACCCCACTCGCACAGGGCCAATCGCGTGTGAAACTTCCCATGCAACCCAGGAATACACGTACCCCACTCGCACAGGGCCAATCGCATGTGAAACTTCCCGCGCACCCCAGCAATACACGTACCCCACTCGCACAGGCCCTTTCGCTTGTGAAACTTCCTGCGCACCCCAGGAATACAAGTACCCCACTCGCACAGGCTCTTTCGCGTGGGAAACTTCCCGCGCACCCCAGGAATACAAGTACCCCACTCGCACAGGCCCTTTCGCATGGGAAACTTCCCGCGCACCCCAGGAATACATGTACTCCACTCGAACAGGGCCAATCGCGTTTGAAATTTACCGTGCACCCCAGGAATACATGTTCCCCACTCGCACAGGCCAATCGCGTGTGAAACTTCCCGCGCACCCCAGGAATATACATGAAACTTCCCACGCACCCCAGGAATACATGTACTCCACTCGCACGGGGCCAATCGCGTTTGAAATTTACCGCGCACGCCAGGAATACATGTTCCCCACTCGCACAGGCCAATCGTGTGTGATACTTCCCGCGCACCCCAGGAATACACGTACCACACTCGCACAGGGCCAATCGCGTGTGAAACTTCCCGCGCACCCCAGGAATACACGTACCACACTCGCACAGGGCCAATCGCATGTGAAACTTCCAGCGCACCCCAGGAAAACACGTACCCCACTCGCACAGGGCCATTCGCGAGTGAAACTTCCCGCGCACCCCAGGAATACACGTACCCCACTCGCACAGGCACTTTCGCGTGTGAAACTTCCCACACACCCCAGGAATACACGTACCCCACTCGCACAGGCCCTTTCACGTGTGAAACTTCCCGCGCACCCCAGGAATACACGTACCCCACTCGCACAAGGCCAATCTCATGTGAAACTTCCTGCGCACCCCAGGAATACACGTACCCTATTCGCACAGGGCCAATCGCATGTGATACTTCCCGCGCACCCCAGTAATACATGTACCCCACTCGCACAGGGCCAATCGCGTGTGAAACTTCCTGCACACCCCAGGAATACACGTACCCCACTCGCACAGGGCGAATCGCGTGTGAAACTTCCCACACACCCCAGGAATACAAGTACCCCACTCGCACAGGCTCTTTCACGTGTGAAACTTCCCGCGCACCCCAGGAGGAATACACTTACCCCACTCGCACAGGGCCAATCGCATGTGATACTTCCCGCGCACCCCAGTAATACATGTACCCCACTCGCACAGGGCCAATCGCGTGTGAAACTTCCCGCGCATCCCAGGTATACACATACCCCACTCGCACAGGGCCAATCGCGTGTGAAACTTCCCGCGCAGCCCAGTAATACATGTACCCCACTCGCACAGGGCCAATCGCGTGTGAAACTTCCTGCGCACCCCAGGAATACACGTACCCCACTCGCACAGGCCCTTTCGCGTGTGAAACTTCCCGCGCACCCCAGGAATACACGTACCACACTCGCACAGGGCCAATCGCATGTGAAACTTCCAGCGCACCCCAGGAAAACACGTACCCCACTCGCACAGGGCCATTCGCGAGTGAAACTTCCCGCGCACCCCAGGAATACACGTACCCCACTCGCACAGGCACTTTCGCGTGTGAAACTTCCCACACACCCCAGGAATACACATACCCCACTCGCACAGGCCCTTTCACGTGTGAAACTTCCCGCGCACCCCAGGAATACACGTACCCCACTCGCACAAGGCCAATCTCGTGTGAAACTTCCTGCGCACCCCAGGAATACACGTACCCTACTCAAACAGGGCCAATCGCATGTGATACTTCCCACGCACCCCAGTAATACATGTACCCCACTCGCACAGGGCCAATCGCGTGTGAAACTTCCTGCACACCCCAGGAATACACGTACCCCACTAGCACAGGGCCAATCGCGTGTGAAACTTCCCACACACCCCAGGAATACAAGTACCCCACTCGCACAGGCTCTTTCACGTGTGAAACTTCCCGCGCACCCCAGGAATACACTTACCCCACTCGCACAGGGCCAATCGCATGTGATACTTCCCGCGCACCCCAGTAATACATGTACCCCACTCGCAGAGGGCCAATCGCGTGTGAAACTTCCCGCGCATCCCAGGAATACACATACCCCACTCGCACAGGGCCAATCGCGTGTGAAACTTCCCGCGCAGCCCAGTAATACATGTACCCCACTCGCACAGGGCCAATCGCGTGTGAAACTTCCTGCGCACCCCAGGAATACACGTACCCCACTCGCACAGGCCCTTTCGCGTGTGAAACTTCCCGCGCACCCCAGGAATACACGTACCCCACTCGCACAGGCCCTTTCGCATGTGAAACTTCCTGCGCACCCCAGGAATACACGTACCCCACTCGCACAGGGCCATTCGCGTGTGAAACTTCCCACGCACCCCAGGAATACACGTACCCCACTCGCACAGACACTTTCGCGTGTGAAACTTCCCACACACCCCAGGAATACACGTACCCCACTCGCACAGGCCCTTTCACGTGTGAAACTTCCCGCGCACTCCAGGAATACACGTACCCCACTCGCACAAGGCCAATCTCGTGTGAAACTTCCCGCGCACCCCAGGAATACACGTACCATACTCGCACAGGGCCAATTGCGTGTGAAACATCCCACACACCCCAGGAATACATGTACACACTCACACAGGGCCAATCGTGTGTGAAACTTCCCGTGCAACCCAGGAATACACGTACCCCACTCGCACAGGCACTTTCGCGTGTGAAACTTCCCACGCACCCCAGGAATACACATACCCCACTCGCACAATGCCAATCTCGTGTGAAACTTCCCGCGCAGCCCAGTAATACATGTACCCCACTCACACAGGGCCAATCGTGTGTGAAACTTCCCGTGCAACCCAGGAATACATGTACCTCACTCGCACAGGCCCTTTCGCGTGTGAAACTTCCCGCGCACCCCAGTAATACCCGTACCCCACTCGCACAGGCCCTTTCGCATGTGAAACTTCCTGCGCACCCCAGGAATACACGTACCCCACTCGCACAGGGCCAATCGTGTGTGAAACTTCCCTCGTACCCCAGGAATACATGTACCCCATTCGCACCGGGCCAATCGCGTGTGAAACTTCCAGCGCACCCCAGGAATACACGTACCCCACTCGCACAGGGCCATTCGCGTGTGAAACTTCCCACGCACCCCAGGAATACACGTACCCCACTCGCACAGACACTTTCGCGTGTGAAACTTCCCGCGCACTCCAGGAATACACGTACCCCACTCGCACAAGGCCAATCTCGTGTGAAACTTCCAGCGCACCCCAGGAATACACGTACCCCACTCGCACAGGGCCATTCGCGTGTGAAACTTCCCACACACCCCAGGAATACACGTACCCCACTCGCACAGGCCCTTTCACGTGTGAAACTTCCCGCGCACTCCAGGAATACACGTACCCCACTCGCACAAGGCCAATCTCGTGTGAAACTTCCCGCGCACCCCAGGAATACACGTACCCTACTCGCACAGGGCCAATCGCGTGTGAAACATCCCACACACCCCAGGAATACATGTACACACTCACACAGGGCCAATCGCGTGTGAAACTTCCCGCGCAGCCCAGTTATACATGTACCCCACTCGCACAGGGCCAATCGTGTGTGAAACTTCCTGCGCACCCCAGGAATACACGTACCCCACTCGCACAGGCCCTTTCGCGTGTGAAACTTCCCGCGCACCCCAGGAATACACGTACCCCACTCGCACAGGCCCTTTCGCATGTGAAACTTCCCTCGCACCCCAGGAATACATGTACCCCACTCGCACAGGGCCAATCGCGTGTGAAACTTCCCATGCAACCCAGGAATACACGTACCCCACTCGCACAGGGCCAATCGCATGTGAAACTTCCCGCGCACCCCAGCAATACACGTACCCCACTCGCACAGGCCCTTTCGCTTGTGAAACTTCCTGCGCACCCCAGGAATACAAGTACCCCACTCGCACAGGCTCTTTCGCGTGGGAAACTTCCCGCGCACCCCAGGAATACAAGTACCCCACTCGCACAGGCCCTTTCGCATGGGAAACTTCCCGCGCACCCCAGGAATACATGTACTCCACTCGAACAGGGCCAATCGCGTTTGAAACTTACCGTGCACCCCAGGAATACATGTTCCCCACTCGCACAGGCCAATCGCGTGTGAAACTTCCCGCGCACCCCAGGAATATACATGAAACTTCCCACGCACCCCAGGAATACATGTACTCCACTCGCACAGGGCCAATCGCGTTTGAAACTTACCGCGCACGCCAGGAATACATGTTCCCCACTCGCACAGGCCAATCGTGTGTGATACTTCCCGCGCACCCCAGGAATACACGTACCACACTCGCACAGGGCCAATCGCGTGTGAAACTTCCCGCGCAGCCCAGTAATACATGTACCCCACTCGCACAGGGCCAATCGCGTGTGAAACTTCCTGCGCACCCCAGGAATACACGTACCCCACTCGCACAGGCCCTTTCGCGTGTGAAACTTCCCGCGCACCCCAGGAATACACGTACCACACTCGCACAGGGCCAATCGCATGTGAAACTTCCAGCGCACCCCAGGAAAACACGTACCCCACTCGCACAGGGCCATTCGCGAGTGAAACTTCCCGCGCACCCCAGGAATACACGTACCCCACTCGCACAGGCACTTTCGCGTGTGAAACTTCCCACACACCCCAGGAATACACATACCCCACTCGCACAGGCCCTTTCACGTGTGAAACTTCCCGCGCACCCCAGGAATACACGTACCCCACTCGCACAAGGCCAATCTCGTGTGAAACTTCCTGCGCACCCCAGGAATACACGTACCCTACTCAAACAGGGCCAATCGCATGTGATACTTCCCACGCACCCCAGTAATACATGTACCCCACTCGCACAGGGCCAATCGCGTGTGAAACTTCCTGCACACCCCAGGAATACACGTACCCCACTAGCACAGGGCCAATCGCGTGTGAAACTTCCCACACACCCCAGGAATACAAGTACCCCACTCGCACAGGCTCTTTCACGTGTGAAACATCCCACACACCCCAGGAATACATGTACACACTCACACAGGGCCAATCGCGTGTGAAACTTCCCGCGCAGCCCAGTTATACATGTACCCCACTCGCACAGGGCCAATCGTGTGTGAAACTTCCTGCGCACCCCAGGAATACACGTACCCCACTCGCACAGGCCCTTTCGCGTGTGAAACTTCCCGCGCACCCCAGGAATACACGTACCCCACTCGCACAGGCCCTTTCGCATGTGAAACTTCCCTCGCACCCCAGGAATACATGTACCCCACTCGCACAGGGCCAATCGCGTGTGAAACTTCCCATGCAACCCAGGAATACACGTACCCCACTCGCACAGGGCCAATCGCATGTGAAACTTCCCGCGCACCCCAGCAATACACGTACCCCACTCGCACAGGCCCTTTCGCTTGTGAAACTTCCTGCGCACCCCAGGAATACAAGTACCCCACTCGCACAGGCTCTTTCGCGTGGGAAACTTCCCGCGCACCCCAGGAATACAAGTACCCCACTCGCACAGGCCCTTTCGCATGGGAAACTTCCCGCGCACCCCAGGAATACATGTACTCCACTCGAACAGGGCCAATCGCGTTTGAAACTTACCGTGCACCCCAGGAATACATGTTCCCCACTCGCACAGGCCAATCGCGTGTGAAACTTCCCGCGCACCCCAGGAATATACATGAAACTTGCCACGCACCCCAGGAATACATGTACTCCACTCGCACAGGGCCAATCGCGTTTGAAACTTACCGCGCACGCCAGGAATACATGTTCCCCACTCGCACAGGCCAATCGTGTGTGATACTTCCCGCGCACCCCAGGAATACACGTACCACACTCGCACAGGGCCAATCGCGTGTGAAACTTCCCGCGCAGCCCAGTAATACATGTACCCCACTCGCACACGGCCAATCGCGTGTGAAACTTCCTGCGCACCCCAGGAATACACGTACCCCACTCGCACAGGCCCTTTCGCGTGTGAAACTTCCCGCGCACCCCAGGAATACACGTACCACACTCGCACAGGGCCAATCGCATGTGAAACTTCCAGCGCACCCCAGGAAAACACGTACCCCACTCGCACAGGGCCATTCGCGAGTGAAACTTCCCGCGCACCCCAGGAATACACGTACCCCACTCGCACAGGCACTTTCGCGTGTGAAACTTCCCACACACCCCAGGAATACACATACCCCACTCGCACAGGCCCTTTCACGTGTGAAACTTCCCGCGCACCCCAGGAATACACATACCCCACTCGCACAAGGCCAATCTCGTGTGAAACTTCCTGCGCACCCCAGGAATACACGTACCCTACTCAAACAGGGCCAATCGCATGTGATACTTCCCACGCACCCCAGTAATACATGTACCCCACTCGCACAGGGCCAATCGCGTGTGAAACTTCCTGCACACCCCAGGAATACACGTACCCCACTAGCACAGGGCCAATCGCGTGTGAAACTTCCCACACACCCCAGGAATACAAGTACCCCACTCGCACAGGCTCTTTCACGTGTGAAACTTCCCGCGCACCCCAGGAATACACTTACCCCACTCGCACAGGGCCAATCGCATGTGATACTTCCCGCGCACCCCAGTAATACATGTACCCCACTCGCACAGGGCCAATCGCGTGTGAAACTTCCCGCGCATCCCAGGAATACACATACCCCACTCGCACAGGGCCAATCGCGTGTGAAACTTCCCGCGCAGCCCAGTAATACATGTACCCCACTCGCACAGGGCCAATCGCGTGTGAAACTTCCTGCGCACCCCAGGAATACACGTACCCCACTCGCACAGGCCCTTTCGCGTGTGAAACTTCCCGCGCACCCCAGGAATACACGTACCCCACTCGCACAGGCCCTTTCGCATGTGAAACTTCCTGCGCACCCCAGGAATACACGTACCCCACTCGCACAGGGCCATTCGCGTGTGAAACTTCCCACGCACCCCAGGAATACACGTACCCCACTCGCACAGACACTTTCGCGTGTGAAACTTCCCACACACCCCAGGAATACACGTACCCCACTCGCACAGACACTTTCGCGTGTGAAACTTCCCGCGCACTCCAGGAATACACGTACCCCACTCGCACAAGGCCAATCTCGTGTGAAACTTCCAGCGCACCCCAGGAATACACGTACCCCACTCGCACAGGGCCATTCGCGTGTGAAACTTCCCACACACCCCAGGAATACACGTACCCCACTCGCACAGGCCCTTTCACGTGTGAAACTTCCCGCGCACTCCAGGAATACACGTACCCCACTCGCACAAGGCCAATCTCGTGTGAAACTTCCCGCGCACCCCAGGAATACACGTACCCTACTCGCACAGGGCCAATCGCGTGTGAAACATCCCACACACCCCAGGAATACATGTACACACTCACACAGGGCCAATCGCGTGTGAAACTTCCCGCGCAGCCCAGTTATACATGTACCCCACTCGCACAGGGCCAATCGTGTGTGAAACTTCCTGCGCACCCCAGGAATACACGTACCCCACTCGCACAGGCCCTTTCGCGTGTGAAACTTCCCGCGCACCCCAGGAATACACGTACCCCACTCGCACAGGCCCTTTCGCATGTGAAACTTCCCTCGCACCCCAGGAATACATGTACCCCACTCGCACAGGGCCAATCGCGTGTGAAACTTCCCATGCAACCCAGGAATACACGTACCCCACTCGCACAGGGCCAATCGCATGTGAAACTTCCCGCGCACCCCAGCAATACACGTACCCCACTCGCACAGGCCCTTTCGCTTGTGAAACTTCCTGCGCACCCCAGGAATACAAGTACCCCACTCGCACAGGCTCTTTCGCGTGGGAAACTTCCCGCGCACCCCAGGAATACAAGTACCCCACTCGCACAGGCCCTTTCGCATGGGAAACTTCCCGCGCACCCCAGGAATACATGTACTCCACTCGAACAGGGCCAATCGCGTTTGAAACTTACCGTGCACCCCAGGAATACATGTTCCCCACTCGCACAGGCCAATCGCGTGTGAAACTTCCCGCGCACCCCAGGAATATACATGAAACTTCCCACGCACCCCAGGAATACATGTACTCCACTCGCACAGGGCCAATCGCGTTTGAAACTTACCGCGCACGCCAGGAATACATGTTCCCCACTCGCACAGGCCAATCGTGTGTGATACTTCCCGCGCACCCCAGGAATACACGTACCACACTCGCACAGGGCCAATCGCGTGTGAAACTTCCCGCGCAGCCCAGTAATACATGTACCCCACTCGCACAGGGCCAATCGCGTGTGAAACTTCCTGCGCACCCCAGGAATACACGTACCCCACTCGCACAGGCCCTTTCGCGTGTGAAACTTCCCGCGCACCCCAGGAATACACGTACCACACTCGCACAGGGCCAATCGCATGTGAAACTTCCAGCGCACCCCAGGAAAACACGTACCCCACTCGCACAGGGCCATTCGCGAGTGAAACTTCCCGCGCACCCCAGGAATACACGTACCCCACTCGCACAGGCACTTTCGCGTGTGAAACTTCCCACACACCCCAGGAATACACATACCCCACTCGCACAGGCCCTTTCACGTGTGAAACTTCCCGCGCACCCCAGGAATACACGTACCCCACTCGCACAAGGCCAATCTCGTGTGAAACTTCCTGCGCACCCCAGGAATACACGTACCCTACTCAAACAGGGCCAATCGCATGTGATACTTCCCACGCACCCCAGTAATACATGTACCCCACTCGCACAGGGCCAATCGCGTGTGAAACTTCCTGCACACCCCAGGAATACACGTACCCCACTAGCACAGGGCCAATCGCGTGTGAATCTTCCCACACACCCCAGGAATACAAGTACCCCACTCGCACAGGCTCTTTCACGTGTGAAACTTCCCGCGCACCCCAGGAATACACTTACCCCACTCGCACAGGGCCAATCGCATGTGATACTTCCCGCGCACCCCAGTAATACATGTACCCCACTCGCACAGGGCCAATCGCGTGTGAAACTTCCCGCGCATCCCAGGAATACACATACCCCACTCGCACAGGGCCAATCGCGTGTGAAACTTCCCGCGCAGCCCAGTAATACATGTACCCCACTCGCACAGGGCCAATCGCGTGTGAAACTTCCTGCGCACCCCATGAATACACGTACCCCACTCGCACAGGCCCTTTCGCGTGTGAAACTTCCCGCGCACCCCAGGAATACACGTACCCCACTCGCACAGGCCCTTTCGCATGTGAAACTTCCTGCGCACCCCAGGAATACACGTACCCCACTCGCACAGGGCCATTCGCGTGTGAAACTTCCCACGCACCCCAGGAATACACGTACCCCACTCGCACAGACACTTTCGCGTGTGAAACTTCCCACACACCCCAGGAATACACGTACCCCACTCGCACAGGCCCTTTCACGTGTGAAACTTCCCGCGCACTCCAGGAATACACGTACCCCACTCGCACAAGGCCAATCTCGTGTGAAACTTCCCGCGCACCCCAGGAATACACGTACCATACTCGCACAGGGCCAATTGCGTGTGAAACATCCCACACACCCCAGGAATACATGTACACACTCACACAGGGCCAATCGTGTGTGAAACTTCCCGTGCAACCCAGGAATACACGTACCCCACTCGCACAGGCACTTTCGCGTGTGAAACTTCCCACGCACCCCAGGAATACACATACCCCACTCGCACAATGCCAATCTCGTGTGAAACTTCCCGCGCAGCCCAGTAATACATGTACCCCACTCACACAGGGCCAATCGTGTGTGAAACTTCCCGTGCAACCCAGGAATACATGTACCTCACTCGCACAGGCCCTTTCGCGTGTGAAACTTCCCGCGCACCCCAGTAATACCCGTACCCCACTCGCACAGGCCCTTTCGCATGTGAAACTTCCTGCGCACCCCAGGAATACACGTACCCCACTCGCACAGGGCCAATCGTGTGTGAAACTTCCCTCGTACCCCAGGAATACATGTACCCCATTCGCACCGGGCCAATCGCGTGTGAAACTTCCAGCGCACCCCAGGAATACACGTACCCCACTCGCACAGGGCCATTCGCGTGTGAAACTTCCCACGCACCCCAGGAATACACGTACCCCACTCGCACAGACACTTTCGCGTGTGAAACTTCCCGCGCACTCCAGGAATACACGTACCCCACTCGCACAAGGCCAATCTCGTGTGAAACTTCCAGCGCACCCCAGGAATACACGTACCCCACTCGCACAGGGCCATTCGCGTGTGAAACTTCCCACACACCCCAGGAATACACGTACCCCACTCGCACAGGCCCTTTCACGTGTGAAACTTCCCGCGCACTCCAGGAATACACGTACCCCACTCGCACAAGGCCAATCTCGTGTGAAACTTCCCGCGCACCCCAGGAATACACGTACCCTACTCGCACAGGGCCAATCGCGTGTGAAACATCCCACACACCCCAGGAATACATGTACACACTCACACAGGGCCAATCGCGTGTGAAACTTCCCGCACAGCCCAGTAATACATGTACCCCACTCGCACAGGGCCAATCGTGTGTGAAACTTCCTGCGCACCCCAGGAATACACGTACCCCACTCGCACAGGCCCTTTCGCGTGTGAAACTTCCCGCGCACCCCAGGAATACACGTACCCCACTCGCACAGGCCCTTTCGCATGTGAAACTTCCCTCGCACCCCAGGAATACATGTACCCCACTCGCACAGGGCCAATCGCGTGTGAAACTTCCCATGCAACCCAGGAATACACGTACCCCACTCGCACAGGGCCAATCGCATGTGAAACTTCCCGCGCACCCCAGCAATACACGTACCCCACTCGCACAGGCCCTTTCGCTTGTGAAACTTCCTGCGCACCCCAGGAATACAAGTACCCCACTCGCACAGGCTCTTTCGCGTGGGAAACTTCCCGCGCACCCCAGGAATACAAGTACCCCACTCGCACAGGCCCTTTCGCATGGGAAACTTCCCGCGCACCCCAGGAATACATGTACTCCACTCGAACAGGGCCAATCGCGTTTGAAACTTACCGTGCACCCCAGGAATACATGTTCCCCACTCGCACAGGCCAATCGCGTGTGAAACTTCCCGCGCACCCCAGGAATATACATGAAACTTCCCACGCACCCCAGGAATACATGTACTCCACTCGCACAGGGCCAATCGCGTTTGAAACTTACCGCGCACGCCAGGAATACATGTTCCCCACTCGCACAGGCCAATCGTGTGTGATACTTCCCGCGCACCCCAGGAATACACGTACCACACTCGCACAGGGCCAATCGCGTGTGAAACTTCCCGCGCACCCCAGGAATACACGTACCACACTCGCACAGGGCCAATCGCATGTGAAACTTCCAGCGCACCCCAGGAAAACACGTACCCCACTCGCACAGGGCCATTCGCGAGTGAAACTTCCCGCGCACCCCAGGAATACACGTACCCCACTCGCACAGGCACTTTCGCGTGTGAAACTTCCCACACACCCCAGGAATACACGTACCCCACTCGCACAGGCCCTTTCACGTGTGAAACTTCCCGCGCACCCCAGGAATACACGTACCCCACTCGCACAAGGCCAATCTCATGTGAAACTTCCTGCGCACCCCAGGAATACACGTACCCTATTCGCACAGGGCCAATCGCATGTGATACTTCCCGCGCACCCCAGTAATACATGTACCCCACTCGCACAGGGCCAATCGCGTGTGAAACTTCCTGCACACTCCAGGAATACACGTACCCCACTCGCACAGGGCGAATCGCGTGTGAAACTTCCCACACACCCCAGGAATACAAGTACCCCACTCGCACAGGCTCTTTCACGTGTGAAACTTCCCGCGCACCCCAGGAATACACTTACCCCACTCGCACAGGGCCAATCGCATGTGATACTTCCCGCGCACCCCAGTAATACATGTACCCCACTCGCACAGGGCCAATCGCGTGTGAAACTTCCCGCGCATCCCAGGAATACACATACCCCACTCGCACAGGGCCAATCGCGTGTGAAACTTCCCGCGCTGCCCAGTAATACATGTACCCCACTCGCACAGGGCCAATCGCATGTGAAACTTCCTGCGCACCCCAGGAATACACGTACCCCACTCGCACAGGCCCTTTCGCGTGTGAAACTTCCCGCGCACCCCAGGAATACACGTACCACACTCGCACAGGGCCAATCGCATGTGAAACTTCCAGCGCACCCCAGGAAAACACGTACCCCACTCGCACAGGGCCATTCGCGAGTGAAACTTCCCGCGCACCCCAGGAATACACGTACCCCACTCGCACAGGCACTTTCGCGTGTGAAACTTCCCACACACCCCAGGAATACACATACCCCACTCGCACAGGCCCTTTCACGTGTGAAACTTCCCGCGCACCCCAGGAATACACGTACCCCACTCGCACAAGGCCAATCTCGTGTGAAACTTCCTGCGCACCCCAGGAATACACGTACCCTACTCAAACAGGGCCAATCGCATGTGATACTTCCCACGCACCCCAGTAATACATGTACCCCACTCGCACAGGGCCAATCGCGTGTGAAACTTCCTGCACACCCCAGGAATACACGTACCCCACTCGCACAGGGCCAATCGCGTGTGAAACTTCCCACACACCCCAGGAATACAAGTACCCCACTCGCACAGGCTCTTTCACGTGTGAAACTTCCCGCGCACCCCAGGAATACACTTACCCCACTCGCACAGGGCCAATCGCATGTGATACTTCCCGCGCACCCCAGTAATACATGTACCCCACTCGCACAGGGCCAATCGCGTGTGAAACTTCCCGCGCATCCCAGGAATACACATACCCCACTCGCACAGGGCCAATCGCGTGTGAAACTTCCCGCGCAGCCCAGTAATACATGTACCCCACTCGCACAGGGCCAATCGCGTGTGAAACTTCCTGCGCACCCCAGGAATACACGTACCCCACTCGCACAGGCCCTTTCGCGTGTGAAACTTCCCGCGCACCCCAGGAATACACGTACCCCACTCGCACAGGCCCTTTCGCATGTGAAACTTCCTGCGCACCCCAGGAATACACGTACCCCACTCGCACAGGGCCATTCGCGTGTGAAACTTCCCACGCACCCCAGGAATACACGTACCCCACTCGCACAGACACTTTCGCGTGTGAAACTTCCCACACACCCCAGGAATACACGTACCCCACTCGCACAGGCCCTTTCACGTGTGAAACTTCCCGCGCACTCCAGGAATACACGTACCCCACTCGCACAAGGCCAATCTCGTGTGAAACTTCCCGCGCACCCCAGGAATACACGTACCATACTCGCACAGGGCCAATTGCGTGTGAAACATCCCACACACCCCAGGAATACATGTACACACTCACACAGGGCCAATCGTGTGTGAAACTTCCCGTGCAACCCAGGAATACACGTACCCCACTCGCACAGGCAGTTTCGCGTGTGAAACTTCCCACGCACCCCAGGAATACACATACCCCACTCGCACAATGCCAATCTCGTGTGAAACTTCCCGCGCAGCCCAGTAATACATGTACCCCACTCACACAGGGCCAATCGTGTGTGAAACTTCCCGTGCAACCCAGGAATACATGTACCCCACTCGCACAGGGCCTTTCGCGTGTGAAACTTCCCGCGCACCCCAGTAATACCCGTACCCCACTCGCACAGGCCCTTTCGCATGTGAAACTTCCTGCGCACCCCAGGAATACACGTACCCCACTCGCACAGGGCCAATCGTGTGTGAAACTTCCCTCGTACCCCAGGAATACATGTACCCCATTCGCACCGGGCCAATCGCGTGTGAAACTTCCAGCGCACCCCAGGAATACACGTACCCCACTCGCACAGGGCCATTCACGTGTGAAACTTCCCACGCACCCCAGGAATACACGTACCCCACTCGCACAGACACTTTCGCGTGTGAAACTTCCCGCGCACTCCAGGAATACACGTACCCCACTCGCACAAGGCCAATCTCATGTGAAACTTCCAGCGCACCCCAGGAATACACGTACCCCACTCGCACAGGGCCATTCGCGTGTGAAACTTCCCACACACCCCAGGAATACACGTACCCCACTCACACAGGCCCTTTCACGTGTGAAACTTCCCGCGCACTCCAGGAATACACGTACCCCACTCGCACAAGGCCAATCTCGTGTGAAACTTCCCGCGCACCCCAGGAATACACGTACCCTACTCGCACAGGGCCAATCGCGTGTGAAACATCCCACACACCCCAGGAATACATGTACACACTCACACAGGGCCAATCGCGTGTGAAACTTCCCGCGCAGCCCAGTAATACATGTACCCCACTCGCACAGGGCCAATCGCGTGTGAAACTTCCTGCGCACCCCAGGAATACACGTACCCCACTCGCACAGGCCCTTTCGCGTGTGAAACTTCCCGCGCACCCCAGGAATACACGTACCCCACTCGCACAGGCCCTTTCGCATGTGAAACTTCCCTCGCACCCCAGGAATACATGTACCCCACTCGCACAGGGCCAATCGCGTGTGAAACTTCCCATGCAACCCAGGAATACACGTACCCCACTCGCACAGGGCCAATCGCATGTGAAACTTCCCGCGCACCCCAGCAATACACGTACCCCACTCGCACAGGCCCTTTCGCTTGTGAAACTTCCTGCGCACCCCAGGAATACAAGTACCCCACTCGCACAGGCCCTTTCGCATGGGAAACTTCCCGCGCACCCCAGGAATACATGTACTCCACTCGAACAGGGCCAATCGCGTTTGAAACTTACCGTGCACCCCAGGAATACATGTTCCCCACTCGCACAGGCCAATCGCGTGTGAAACTTCCCGCGCACCCCAGGAATATACATGAAACTTCCCACGCACCCCAGGAATACATGTACTCCACTCGCACAGGGCCAATCGCGTTTGAAACTTACCGCGCACGCCAGGAATACATGTTCCCCACTCGCACAGGCCAATCGTGTGTGATACTTCCCGCGCACCCCAGGAATACACGTACCACACTCGCACAGGGCCAATCGCGTGTGAAACTTCCCGCGCACCCCAGGAATACACGTACCACACTCGCACAGGGCCAATCGCATGTGAAACTTCCAGCGCACCCCAGGAAAACACGTACCCCACTCGCACAGGGCCATTCGCGAGTGAAACTTCCCGCGCACCCCAGGAATACACGTACCCCACTCGCACAGGCACTTTCGCGTGTGAAACTTCCCACACACCCCAGGAATACACGTACCCCACTCGCACAGGCCCTTTCACGTGTGAAACTTCCCGCGCACCCCAGGAATACACGTACCCCACTCGCACAAGGCCAATCTCATGTGAAACTTCCTGCGCACCCCAGGAATACACGTACCCTATTCGCACAGGGCCAATCGCATGTGATACTTCCCGCGCACCCCAGTAATACATGTACCCCACTCGCACAGGGCCAATCGCATGTGAAACTTCCAGCGCACCCCAGGAAAACACGTACCCCACTCGCACAAGGCCATTCGCGAGTGAAACTTCCCGCGCACCCCAGGAATACACGTACCCCACTCGCACAGGCACTTTCGCGTGTGAAACTTCCCACACACCCCAGGAATACACGTACCCCACTCGCACAGGCCCTTTCACGTGTGAAACTTCCCGCGCACCCCAGGAATACACGTACCCCACTCGCACAAGGCCAATCTCATGTGAAACTTCCTGCGCACCCCAGGAATACACGTACCCTATTCGCACAGGGCCAATCGCATGTGATACTTCCCGCGCACCCCAGTAATACATGTACCCCACTCGCACAGGGCCAATCGCGTGTGAAACTTCCTGCACACCCCAGGAATACACGTACCCCACTCGCACAGGGCGAATCGCGTGTGAAACTTCCCACACACCCCAGGAATACAAGTACCCCACTCGCACAGGCTCTTTCACGTGTGAAACTTCCCGCGCACCCCAGGAATACACTTACCCCACTCGCACAGGGCCAATCGCATGTGATACTTCCCGCGCACCCCAGTAATACATGTACCCCACTCGCACAGGGCCAATCGCGTGTGAAACTTCCCGCGCATCCCAGGAATACACATACCCCACTCGCACAGGCCCTTTCGCGTGTGAAACTTCCCGCGCACCCCAGGAATACACGTACCACACTCGCACAGGGCCAATCGCATGTGAAACTTCCAGCGCACCCCAGGAAAACACGTACCCCACTCGCACAGGGCCATTCGCGAGTGAAAGTTCCCGCGCACCCCAGGAATACACGTACCCCACTCGCACAGGCACTTTCGCGTGTGAAACTTCCCACACACCCCAGGAATACACATACCCCACTCGCACAGGCCCTTTCACGTGTGAAACTCCCCGCGCACCCCAGGAATACACGTACCCCACTCGCACAAGGCCAATCTCGTGTGAAACTTCCTGCGCACCCCAGGAATACACGTACCCTACTCGCACAGGGCCAATCGCATGTGATACTTCCCACGCACCCCAGTAATACATGTACCCCACTCGCACAGGGCCAATCGCGTGTGAAACTTCCTGCACACCCCAGGAATACACGTACCCCACTCGCACAGGGCCAATCGCGTGTGAAACTTCCCACACACCCCAGGAATACATGTACCCCACTCGCACAGGCTCTTTCACATGTGAAACTTCCCGCGCACCCCAGGAATACACTTACCCCACTCGCACAGGGCCAATCGCATGTGATACTTCCCGCGCACCCCAGTAATACATGTACCCCACTCGCACAGGGCCAATCGCGTGTGAAACTTCCCGCGCATCCCAGGAATACACATACCCCACTCGCACAGGGCCAATCGCGTGTGAAACTTCCCGCGCAGCCCAGTAATACATGTACCCCACTCGCACAGGCCCTTTCGCGTGTGAAACTTCCCGCGCACCCCAGGAATACACGTACCCCACTCGCACAGGCCCTTTCGCATGTGAAACTTCCTGCGCACCCCAGGAATACACGTACCCCACTCGCACAGGGCCATTCGCGTGTGAAACTTCCCACGCACCCCAGGAATACACGTACCCCACTCGCACAGACACTTTCGCGTGTGAAACTTCCCACACACCCCAGGAATACACGTACCCCACTCGCACAGGCCCTTTCACGTGTGAAACTTCCCGCGCACTCCAGGAATACACGTACCCCACTCGCACAAGGCCAATCTCGTGTGAAACTTCCCGCGCACCCCAGGAATACACGTACCATACTCGCACAGGGCCAATCGCGTGTGAAACATCCCACACACCCCAGGAATACATGTACACACTCACACAGGGCCAATCGTGTGTGAAACTTCCCGTTCAACCCAGGAATACACGTACCCCACTCGCACAGGCACTTTCGCGTGTGAAACTTCCCACGCACCCCAGAAATACACATACCCCACTCGCACAATGCCAATCTCATGTGAAACTTCCCGCGCAGCCCAGTAATACATGTACCCCACTCACACAGGGCCAATCGTGTGTGAAACTTCCCGTGCAACCCAGGAATACACGTACCCCACTCGCACAGGCCCTTTCGCGTGTGAAACTTCCCGCGCACCCCAGTAATACACGTACCCCACTCGCACAGGCCCTTTCGCATGTGAAACTTCCTGCGCACCCCAGGAATACACGTACCCCACTCGCACAGGGCCAATCGTGTGTGAAACTACCCTCGTACCCCAGGAATACATGTACCCCATTCGCACCGGGCCAATCGCGTGTGAAACTTCCAGCACACCCCAGGAATACACGTACCCCACTCGCACAGACACTTTCGCGTGTGAAACTTCGCGCGCACTCCAGGAATACACGTACCCCACTCGCACAAGGCCAATCTCGTGTGAAACTTCCAGCGCACCCCAGGAATACACGTACCCCACTCGCACAGGGCCATTCGCGTGTGAAACTTCCCACACACCCCAGGAATACACGTACCCCACTCGCACAGGCCCTTTCACGTGTGAAACTTCCCACGCACTCCAGGAATACACGTACCCCACTCGCACAAGGCCAATCTCGTGTGAAACTTCCCGCGCACCCCAGGAATACACGTACCCTACTCGCACACGGCCAATCGCGTGTGAAACATCCCACACACCCCAGGAATACATGTACACACTCACACAGGGCCAATCGTGTGTGAAACTTCCCGTGCAACCTAGGAATACACGTACCCCACTCGCACAGGCCCTTTCACGTGTGAAACTTCCCACGCAACCCAGGAATACAAGCACCCCACTCGCACAGGCTCTTTCATGTGTGAAACTTCCCGCGCACCCCAGGAATACACATACCCCACTCGCACAGGGCCAATCGCATGTGATACTTCCCGCGCACACCAGTAATACATGTACCCCACTCGCACAGGGCCAATTGCATGTGAAAATTCCCGCGCACCCCAGGAATGCACGTACCCCAATCGCACAGGGCCAATCGCGTGTGAAACTTCCTGCGCACCCCAGTAATACATGTACCCCACTTGCACAGGGCCAATCGCGTGTGAAACTTCCTGCGCACCCCAGGAATGCACGTACCCCACTCGCACAGGGCCAATCGCGTGTGAACTTTCCAGCGCACCCCAGGAATACACATACCCCACTCGCACAGGCCTTTTCGCGTGTGAAACTTCCCACGCACCACAGGAATACACGTACCCCACTCGCATAGATCCTTTCGCGTGTGAAACTTCCCAAGCACCCCAGGAATATACGTACCCCACTCGCACAGGGCCAATCGCGTGTGAAACTTCCCGCGCACCCCAGGAATACACGTACCCCACTCGCACAGGCCCTTTCGCGTGTGAAACTTCCCGTGCACCCCAGAAATACATGTACCCCACTCGCACAGGGCCAATCGCGTGTGAAACATCCCACACACCCCAGGAATACACGTACACACTCAGACAGGGCCAATCGTGTGTGAAACTTCCCACCACCCCAGGAATACAAGTACCCCACTCGCACAGGCTCTTTCACGTGTGAAACTTCCCACGCACCCCAGGAATGCACATACCCCACTCGCACAGGGCCAATCGCGTGTGATACTTCCCGCGCACCCCAGTGATACATGTACCCCACTGCCACAGGGCCAATCGCGTGTGAAAATTCCCGCGCACCCCAGGAATGCACGTACCCCACTCGCACAGGGCCAATCGCGTGTGAAACTTCCCGCGCACCCCAGGAATGCACGTAACCCACTCGCACAGGGCCAATCGTGTGTGAAACTTCCAGCGCACCCCAAGAATACACGTACCCCACTCGCACAGGCCCTTTCATGTGTGAAACTTCCCGCGCACCCCAGGAATACACGTTCCCCACTCGCACAGGGCCAATCGCCTGTGAAACTTCCCACGCACCCCAGGAATACATGTACCCCACTCGCACAGGCCCTTTCATGTGTGAAACTTCCCGCGGACCCCAGGAATACATGTACCCCACTCGCACAGGGCCAATCACGTGTGAAACTTCCCACGCACCCCAGGAATACACGTACCACACTCGCACAGGGCCAATCACATGTGAAACTTCCCGCGCACCCCAGGAATACACGTACCCCACTTGTACAGGGCCAATCGCGTGTGAAACTTCCCGCGCATACCCCAGGAATACACGTACCCCACTCGCACAGGTCCTTTCACGTGTGAAACTTCCCGCGCACCCCAGGAATACACGTACCCCACTCGCACAGGCCCTTTCGCGTGTGAAACTTCCCACGCACCCCAGGAATACACGTGCCCCACTCGCACAAGGCCAATCGTGTGTGAAACTTCCCTCGTACCCCAGGAATACATGTACCCCATTCGCACCGGGCCAATCGCGTGTGAAACTTCCAGCACACCCCAGGAATACACGTACCCCACTCGCACAGACACTTTCGCGTGTGAAACTTCGCGCGCACTCCAGGAATACACGTACCCCACTCGCACAAGGCCAATCTCGTGTGATACTTCCAGCGCACCCCAGGGATACACGTACCCCACTCGCACAGGGCCATTCGCGTGTGAAACTTCCCACACACCCCAGGAATACACGTACCCCACTCGCACAGGCCCTTTCACGTGTGAAACTTCCCGCGCACTCCAGGAATACACGTACCCCACTCGCACAAGGCCAATCTCGTGTGAAACTTCCCGCGCACCCCAGGAATACACGTACCCTACTCGCACAGGGCCAATCGCGTGTGAAACATCCCACACACCCCAGGAATACATGTACACACTCACACAGGGCCAATCGTGTGTGAAACTTCCCGTGCAACCTAGGAATACACGTACCCCACTCGCACAGGCCCTTTCACGTGTGAAACTTCCCACGCAACCCAGGAATACAAGCACCCCACTCGCACAGGCTCTTTCATGTGTGAAACTTCCCGCGCACCCCAGGAATACACATACCCCACTCGCACAGGGCCAATCGCATGTGATACTTCCCGCGCACCCCAGTAATACATGTACCCCACTCGCACAGGGCCAATTGCATGTGAAAATTCCCGCGCACCCCAGGAATGCACGTACCCCAATCGCACAGGGCCAATCGCGTGTGAAACTTCCTGCGCACCCCAGTAATACATGTACCCCACTTGCACAGGGCCAATCGCGTGTGAAACTTCCTGCGCACCCCAGGAATGCACGTACCCCACTCGCACAGGGCCAATCGCGTGTGAACTTTCCAGCGCACCCCAGGAATACACATACCCCACTCGCACAGGCATTTTCGCGTATGAAACTTCCCACGCACCACAGGAATACACGTACCTCACTCGCATAGATCCTTTCGCGTGTGAAACTTCCCAAGCACCCCAGGAATATACGTACCCCACTCGCACAGGGCCAATCGCGTGTGAAACTTCCCGCGCACCCCAGGAATACACGTACCCCACTCGCACAGGCCCTTTCGCGTGTGAAACTTCCCGTGCACCCCAGAAATACATGTACCCCACTCGCACAGGGCCAATCGCGTGTGAAACATCCCACACACCCCAGGAATACACGTACACACTCAGACAGGGCCAATCGTGTGTGAAACTTCCCACCACCCCAGGAATACAAGTACCCCACTCGCACAGGCTCTTTCACGTGTGAAACTTCCCACGCACCCCAGGAATGCACATACCCCACTCGCACAGGGCCAATCGCGTGTGATACTTCCCGCGCACCCCAGTGATACATGTACCCCACTGCCACAGGGCCAATCGCGTGTGAAAATTCCCGCGCACCCCAGGAATGCACGTACCCCACTCGCACAGGGCCAATCGCGTGTGAAACTTCCCGCGCACCCCAGGAATGCACGTAACCCACTCGCACAGGGCCAATCGCGTGTGAAACTTCCAGCGCACCCCAAGAATACACGTACCCCACTCGCACAGGCCCTTTCATGTGTGAAACTTCCCGCGCACCCCAGGAATACACGTTCCCCACTCGCACAGGGCCAATCGCCTGTGAAACTTCCCACGCACCCCAGGAATACATGTACCCCACTCGCACAGGCCCTTTCATGTGTGAAACTTCCCGCGGACCCCAGGAATACATGTACCCCACTCGCACAGGGCCAATCACGTGTGAAACTTCCCACGCACCCCAGGAATACACGTACCACACTCGCACAGGGCCAATCACATGTGAAACTTCCCGCGCACCCCAGGAATACACGTACCCCACTTGTACAGGGCCAATCGCGTGTGAAACTTCCCGCGCATACCCCAGGAATACACGTACCCCACTCGCACAGGTCCTTTCACGTGTGAAACTTCCCGCGCACCCCAGGAATACACGTACCCCACTCGCACAGGCCCTTTCGCGTGTGAAACTTCCCACGCACCCCAGGAATACACGTGCCCCACTCGCACAAGGCCAATCGTGTGTGAAACTTCCCTCGTACCCCAGGAATACATGTACCCCATTCGCACCGGGCCAATCGCGTGTGAAACTTCCAGCACACCCCAGGAATACACGTACCCCACTCGCACAGACACTTTCGCGTGTGAAACTTCGTGCGCACTCCAGGAATACACGTACCCCACTCGCACAAGGCCAATCTCGTGTGAAACTTCCAGCGCACCCCAGGAATACACGTACCCCACTCGCACAGGGCCATTCGCGTGTGAAACTTCCCACACACCCCAGGAATACACGTACCCCACTCGCACAGGCCCTTTCACGTGTGAAACTTCCCGCGCACTCCAGGAATACACGTACCCCACTCGCACAAGGCCAATCTCGTGTGAAACTTCCCGCGCACCCCAGGAATACACGTACCCTACTCGCACAGGGCCAATCGCGTGTGAAACATCCCACACACCCCAGGAATACATGTACACACTCACACAGGGCCAATCGTGTGTGAAACTTCCCGTGCAACCCAGGAATACAAGCACCCCACTCGCACAGGCTCTTTCATGTGTGAAACTTCCCGCGCACCCCAGGAATACACATACCCCACTCGCACAGAGCCAATCGCATGTGATACTTCCCGCGCACCCCAGTAATACATGTACCCCACTCGCACAGGGCCAATTGCATGTGAAAATTCCCGCGCACCCCAGGAATGCACGTACCCCAATCGCACAGGGCCAATCGCGTGTGAAACTTCCTGCGCACCCCAGTAATACATGTACCCCACTTGCACAGGGCCAATCGCGTGTGAAACTTCCTGCGCACCCCAGGAATGCACGTACCCCACTCGCACAGGGCCAATCGCGTGTGAACTTTCCAGCGCACCCCAGGAATACACATACCCCACTCGCACAGGCCTTTTCGCGTGTGAAACTTCCCACGCACCACAGGAATACACGTACCCCACTCGCATAGACCCTTTCGCGTGTGAAACTTCCCAAGCACCCCAGGAATATACGTACCCCACTCGCACAGGGCCAATCGCGTGTGAAACTTCCCGCGCACCCCAGGAATACACGTACCCCACTCGCACAGGCCCTTTCGCGTGTGAAACTTCCCGTGCACCCCAGAAATACATGTACCCCACTCGCACAGGGCCAATCGCGTGTGAAACATCCCACACACCCCAGGAATACACGTACACACTCAGACAGGGCCAATCGTGTGTGAAACTTCCCACCACCCCAGGAATACAAGTACCCCACTCGCACAGGCTCTTTCACGTGTGAAACTTCCCACGCACCCCAGGAATGCACATACCCCACTCGCACAGGGCCAATCGCGTGTGATACTTCCCGCGCACCCCAGTAATACATGTACCCCACTCGCACTGGGCCAATCGCGTGTGAAAATTCCCGCGCACCCCAGGAATGCACGTACCCCACTCGCACAGGGCCAATCGCGTGTGAAACTTCCCGCGCACCCCAGGAATGCACGTAACCCACTCGCACAGGGCCAATCGCGTGTGAAACTTCCAGCGCACCCCAAGAATACACGTACCCCACCCGCACAGGCCCTTTCATGTGTGAAACTTCCCGCGCACCCCAGGAATACACGTTCCCCACTCGCACAGGGCCAATCGCCTGTGAAACTTCCCACGCACCCCAGGAATACATGTACCCCACTCGCACAGGCCCTTTCATGTGTGAAACTTCCCGCGGACCCCAGGAATACATGTACCCCACTCGCACAGGGCCAATCACGTGTGAAACTTCCCACGCACCCCAGGAATACACGTACCACACTCGCACAGGGCCAATCACGTGTGAAACTTCCCGCGCACCCCAGGAATACACGTACCCCACTTGTACAGGGCCAATCGCGTGTGAAACTTCCCGCGCATACCCCAGGAATACACGTACCCCACTCGCACAGGTCCTTTCACGTGTGAAACTTCCCGCGCACCCCAGGAATACACGTACCCCACTCGCATAGGCCCTTTCGCGTGTGAAACTTCCCACGCACCCCAGGAATACACGTGCCCCACTCGCACAAGGCCAATCGCATGTGAAACTTCCCGCGCACCCCAGGAATACACGTACCCTGCTCGCACAGGTCCTTTCGCGTGTGAAACTTCCCGCGCACCCCAGGAATACACGTACCCCACTCGCACAGGCCCTTTTGCGTGTGAAACTTCCCACGCACCCCAGGAATACAAGTACCCCACTCGCACAGGCCCTTTCGCATGTGAAACTTCCCGCGCACCCTAGGAATACACGTACCCCACTCGCACAGGGCCAATCACTTGTGATACTTCCCGTGCACCGCAGTAATACACGTACCACACTCGCACATGCCCTTTCGCGTGTGAAACTTCCCACACACCCCAGGAATACACGTACCCCACTCGCACAGGGCCAATCACGTGTGATACTTCCCACGCACCCCAGGAATACACGTACCTCATTTGCACAGGGCCAATCGCGTGTGATACTTCCCGCGCACCCCAGGAATGCACGTACCACACTCCCACAGGCTCTTTCGCGTGTGAAACTTCCCGCGCACCCCAGGAATACACGTACCCAACTCACACAGAGTTGAGTGTGTGAGACTTCCCGCGCACCCCAGGAACACAGGTACCCCACTCGCACAGGGCCAATTGCGTGTGAAACTTCCTGCGCACCCCAGGAATACACCTACCCCACTCGCACAGGCCCTTTCGCATGTGAAACTTCCCGCGCACCCCAGGAATACACGTACCCCACTCGCACAGGCCCTTTCGCGTGTGAAACTTCCTGCGCACCCCAGGAATACACGTACCCCACTCGCACAGGCCCTTTCGCATGTGAAACTTCCCGCGCACCCCAGGAATACACGTACCCCACTCGCACAGGCCCTTTCGCGTGTGAAACTTCCCGCGCACCCCAGTAATATACGTACCCCACTCTCACAGGCTCTTTCGCGTTTGAAACTTTCCACGCACCCCAGGAATACACGTACCCCACTCGCACAGGGCCAATCATGTGTGATACTTCCCATGCACCCCAGGAATACACGTACCCCACTCGCACAGGGCCAATCGCATGTGATACTTCCCACACACCACAGGAATGCACGTACCCCTCTCGCACAGGGCCCTTTCACATGTAAAACTTCCCGCGAACCCCAGTAATACACGTTCCCCACTTGCCGTGTGCTGTGTGGTGGTTCTGTATACTGGTCCAGGGTTATCGCAGCCCTTTGCGCTGGATTGGGGATTTTGATGGCTTTTCCTTGCGTGAGGGACGTACTTGGGGGCATAACTGGCTCTGCTGCAGGGTTGCTGCGACACTCTGCGCCATGGCTGGTTTTGGTAGCTGAAATCCATGAATACGCTGTGCTCGGAATTGGATTTTAGCGCATGTGGCTGGCGCCGACAATCGCACGCGCACACTGTGCGCCAACCGCGTGCGCCATTTGTGTGCTAAATTCTATGATTTACCCCCTTAATTGCATGAAATTTTATATATACATTTACTTTTTTTACCCTCAAAAACAGAGCATTCATTGTACTAGGTTTGGTATAACATTAGTGTATCATACAATGTTGTTGTGTTGACATTAAATAATAATTGGGAAAAACATCAATAGGGGATTAAATAAAAGCTATTACAATTATGGCAGCGCAAGTGTGATATTATGTTCATTTGAAGTGTGTTGTCATTAAGGGAATGTTTACAGTAGTTGGATACCTGATGGTGTATTCTAGCTACACTAGATTTTACATGATGTTTTGTAGCAACAAGAATTGTGATGCGTATTTGATGTGTATTGTAATGAAGGGTATTTTTGAAGTAGTTAGATACTTGTTGGCATATTCTAACTAGATTGACTTTTAAAAGGACTATTGTAATATTAAAGATGTAGTTAGATACCTGTCGGCGTATTCTAACTGTTCATTGTGCTACAGTTTAGTGGGTAAATTTGGGCTGAAGGACTATCAAGTAGGCATTTGTTCGATTTGCTGGTAACCTATGTTTTGGAGTAATGGAGGTGTTGTTACATACAAACCAACCACTTTGTTATTTTACATATGCAGAATAGTGCCCTGAAGTGGTTGTGGCACCAGTGTCCTCCGTTATACCTACTGTTGTTAAGGTTTTCTTGCCAAGAGAAAATTGGCTGTGTGTAAAGCTAGTGATTTTCCAGTTAGTTTTAGTACCATCTGCATTGTACCTTAGAAGCATTAGTCTAACATATTGGGTAGGTGAGTTTATTTGTATGCTGGAACCATTGTCTGAATTTCAAAAAGGGCATAATATACCATGATTTGCATTCTGCAGAAGCTGGTGAAATTGAATGGATTCACAAGTGTGTATTGATACATTTACAAATTGTTCATTATGGACGTGTCCTGTGAAACATGGTTGCAGAGAATGCATGTATGTTTCCACATGTATTACATCTGGACAATTTCATTGATAGGAATGTTTTCTGGTTTCCAGTACTTGTAGTAAGTACATTAGGAATTCCTGAGGTTCTTTGTGTGTGTTTATGGTACATTCTTTACCATTCCTGCACAGTAGTCCAATTCTTGCTGTATACGTGAGACAGTGTTAGTTCTGTCAGGATTATTTGTGGCATTTCTATGAAGGATGAGCATTTGCAAAGACAATTGTTCCGAGCCGTTAAAGTAAATGTTGTGAACAATTGGTGCCAATTGGAAGAGACAATTGATTGTTACGGTTGCATTTCAATTTACTCCAGTTGTGTTGCTTAATTTGCTTAATTTAATTGGACCAGCAAGTTGTGTCTCTGAATTCTTTATTGGGCCTTCAGGTTTTTCTGGAGAAGAGATATGTGTCACTTTGTCTTCTGATGGACATGCAATTGAGTTTGTACTAGACAGTTTTTTGGTTGTATTATTTGATGGAGAAGCAGCTGGTTTTTGTTTCTTGAGCGGTATAGCTAGAAATTCTGTTATAAATTCTGTTTGTAATAGTTTTATTTTTAAAGGCTTATTTTTTGAGGTACAGGATACATATATAGACGGGGTGTACAGCCCATTGTATTCAAGGATGCAAGAAATGTCAGTATTGACGTTGTTTGCATCAAAACTATCTAGGAATATACCATTTAGTGTATAGAGACGTGAAAATGCTATGCAACTCATACCTTCTTTAAAGACTGTGCTACCAATGTCAATCATGCATGATCTAGGGTTAGTCCTTGTTATTTGTGAATAGTGATAGCATATGCAAGAGATAGATAAAATTGTTCTCTGAATACATACATGTCTTTCAAAAGAAGGAAATGTGATAATGTGCGGCCAATATTTCTAACTTCTGCAAGTTTGTCAAAGTGGATGTTGACAAACCCAATGTTGTTCTCATGTGGATATGTTTGTAAGCCAACAACTGTACCAATTGCTGCATTGACAAAACATTGTTCTAGGTCAAGGGTACATTTTAGAATTACTTTGAAATGTATACACAGAGTTCATATTTGTTCCAATCTAGCTGTGTTGGAGATACATTTTTCTAATCTATTTAGTTGTGCTGTTGCTTGTTGACACACTGGGTTTGTCATGCCATGCACTTCTAGTTTGTCTGTGGAGGTGATACACAGTATGGGTTACATTGTTTTTCAACATTGTCTCATTGAATTGACTACAGCTTGCAAGGTTAATTGTTCCATGACATCAGGATCAGATGTGTTTTGTCCACAGAACTCATGGATTAATCTACTATTTAAGATGGATTTAGCATCTTTGGTAAGCAGACCAGACCAGACCATTTCTAATGTTTTTTAAAATGTTAACATAGGTGAGGTCTGCAGACTAATGCATGTTTTGAGTTAGTTCTCTATAGTGAACATACGTCCAGAGATTTACATTTTCAATGCTGCCGAGTGTGTTGCGGCATTGTTTTTGTCCTAATGTTTTGAAAATAGGTTGACCTTTTACTGGTGCTGAAGGAAGTCTCCAAAGACAATAACGTGTATTCCTCCAATCAGTTGCTCGTAGTTGGCTTCCAGGAGTCTTGCATTCTTAGGTGATTGAAAGCCAACATGAGGTTGGAAACAACGCTTACTTCCTCCATTAGGAGTACTTTAATTTGTTTCAGAATTCTGCATACTTCAATAGCAGCTTCTGCTGATAATTTGTAGTATTGTAATATGTTTTGGTGTTCTACTGGGAGGAGCAAAAGTCAATGTAAAGTTACACCATCTATGTTGTAGGCAGCTAAACCGGTGGCAGCTGTTTCAACAGCAGAAAGCTTTTTGCTTGTTAATTGTTATAGAAATGTGCTGATTATTTTAATAAAGAAAGTTTTACAAGAACCAGCTTCACCGCTTACATACAGGAGCAGAGGGTTATAATTTTTACAGCTACAAGTTTTTGTTTCATTTTTAAAACCATTTTCAATTTCTTCAGTGACTTCTAGATAATTATCTAGGTATGATCTCAGCACTGGCAAGTCTTCAGATTGTTTAAATTGATACATGGAATTTTCTACCTCAGTCCTGACTATTTTTGCGTCATTTAAAATTAGTGGTTCTCCAACTGTTCCTTGTCTTCCTGTAAAGAAATGCTGACTGGCCTCAGGGGTGCCTTTATCTAGTTGAGTTTGAATTTGTTCCTCTTGTTGGTGTTCATTGTCCAACATTTATTTGTATTGTTTGAAAATTACATTTGTTATACTGCTTTCATTTGCTTGTAATGCAGCTTCAAATTAGTCATATTCACTTAATACACCTTCTTCTTTTCTCCAAGGTTTAAAAAGTTGCAGTAGGGCCTTGTAATACAGTTTTGTATTTTGCAGAGATTTAAATGATAACTTTATATGATTAATTAGACTGGGTTTGGTAAGTTTCACCAGTTGAGACTAAATTTTTGCCAGTTGTCTCATCTGGTGTGTCATTGTTTTTGTGGAAGTAGTTTTAGACTATGTCATACAGGTACATGTTTTTCAAAGCAGTGCTTCTTTTTGGGTAGTATGTGTCAATTAAATTGTTTTTTTAAAATATCCTAGCAGTTGGCATCGTTTGTGGCTATTGTTTCTATCTCTTGGAAGGAATGTACTACTCTTTTTTGGGATGAAGCTGGACCAAGCTTTAGACAGACAATGTGTTCAGATTTGCCATATAAAGCTGTACCTTATAAATGGTCTGCAGCTTCGTATAACCTGCATTCTCTATGGGAGAGCATGTTTATACCAAAGCTGCACAATTTTTGGGATAGTATGTCATAGCAGAGTTCTTTCACCTCTGTTTTTTTCAGCTTTTTGAGATGGGCTGTGATATATCTTGCAACTGCAGTGGAATTGTCTGCAATGTATGGTATGTCTATATTTGCATTCCACAAGAGGGCAATAATTGCATTGTAATAATTGATGATAGGTAATTTATAACACCCTTAATACCCAAGGGTTTCTAAGCTTGGACCCGGGGATCAAACCCATGTTGTTCTGTGTCATCTTGCTTCCAAGGTGAGCAATTTGCCGCTGAGCAATCCTCCCGAAATGTTCTTGGATGCTTCATCCTTTTAATGTTGTATGTGTTTTTAGGGGATTTGCCTTTTACACAGTGTGTAACAGAATGCATCAACCTATTTACTTGTCCTTTTTTAAAATCTGTTCTAGGGAAGCCAAAGTGGCATTTGGTATGGTATTAAGCATGCTTTCAAAAAAAGATTGAAAAGATGTGATTGGGAATGCAATTCCATACTTATGAGTATGCTTGATAATTATCCCCAAATAGAGGGAATTGTCCATTCATACTTTCATGCACAAATCTATCTTTTGAGGTGCCCCGACCAAGCAGTTTGCAAATTCTGATTGCTTATGCAGACAAACCAACTCCCTATAGAGCCCTATGGGGAGCCAAATGGTAATTGCCTGTAGACAAATGCTATTGTTGCATTTGCAACTGCAATACTAACCCTGAGACAGTTAGACATGTTCTCACTGAGTGCCCATGCTTGGGTTTGATAGCCATGTCGGCATATGGTTGATTTGTGTATCAGTACGAAACAATTAAAATGGTGGACTTTTGGCTATTATTGTCTAAACACGGACAATGGAGCCATGCACATTGTGCTACTGTCAGGCTGAGTCTTGGAAGCTGCTGAACCCCGACAGACCCGCTAAGGTGTGAAACACTCAACCAATAATTTCCACAGATAAATATTCCACACCTCGGGGGTTAAGGGAATGTGAAAAAACAACAAACAACAGACTCCTTCCAGACCTCTGGACCCTGAGGATATCTGCAGCAAGGAAGGAAGCAAAAATTATGCAGTCAACACACAAAATTAACTTTAACTTTGGCTTCAAGGTATAATGAACTGCTGAATAACTCTTGTACATGTTAATCATCTGCTACCTGCCCAAAGGATGGAAACATTAAAGCTTCACCAAAATAAAGGTAATACAGCTTTACCTAGAGTGGCTGAAAAACTGTGTTCACAAAACATCAGTCTGTCTTTACTCCAAAAAATAAAGATATGCACAAAAAAATGGTTGCTCCTGTCTCCAATGATGGATAAAAAGTCACTGCAAGCTTCAAAGTCTTTAAATGATCACACGTCCTCTAACTCTGCCTCTACAACCTTAACCACTGTTTAATTATTGACTAACTCCACCTAAGCTGCATACCTGTTTCATAACTATAAACTAACGCTTTTGTTATGTTATCACTTATCAACTTTTAAAATGTTATTCCATCAGCAGCTGCCATGTTTGTAATTTATGGGCATGCTGAAGTATTTAACATTATGCTAGCCTAAAACACGGCGAATATTTCTCAAATAATATTTACATTAAATCACAATTCTTTTTAGGAAAGAATTTACTTTCTTCATAGTGCTGGAAAAATAAAAGAAAGTCATGCACACACGTGACAAAAAAAAAAACCTGCTTTGCTGCATAGAGTCTCACAGATTATAATATCTGATTATAGCCACTTTTTTAGTTGTATCAGTCAGTTTTATGGTTCAGAACAATGGTTCATTAAACGATGAGATAAAAGTCAGCAGGCAATTATCTCTTTAACTTGAAGCGTCCACAGCTCACTGTTCATTCCTATTTTCTACAGTAAAACACCAACACTTTCTTCTTAGCTCTCTTAAGCTAGGCCAGGCCCAGGCAAACAGGGCCCACCACTGGATCTTCTAAAGTACTTGACTTGCTCAGCTGATGGTAGACAATGAAAGGCATTTGAGAACTCCTTCCAGCTGAACAAAAGGAATTCTCAGCGAATCAGATCACTGCTGAAAAAAGGAATTCTCAGCCAATCAGATCACTGCTGTGACCCTCCATCTTGACTTGGGATTCTGTCAACACTCTAAATGATAGAGTTAAGGCCCAACCATCACACAATGAAAGAATGCATAGCAATACTTAACTAATCACACCCTAAATCAACCACCATCACAGAATAAGACCAAGGGAACCCTGACAGTACCCCACCCCTTAAAGCCATGTCTCAGGGCAGGTTTACAGGGAAATATTCTATGAAACTTAGCAATCAATAACGGAGAATGGACATATCTAGCCTCCTCCCAGGAACGCTCTTCTGGACCAAATCCTGCCCATCAATGAGATAATGCAAGGACCCTCTAACCCTCCTAGAGTCCAAAATTGATTTAACCGCAAACTCCTCTGAACCTCCCTCCACCTGAATTTTACTTCCAGGAATTCTTAGTCTAGTTCCTTTATTAACATGCTTCAAAAGACTAATGTGAAATGTTGGATGAACTTTAAGACCAGCAGGCAAATTCAATTTCACCGCCACCGGATTTATTACTCTCTCAACTTCAAATGGTCCAACATACCTAGGACTGAACTTGTTTTTCCCTTTAAGTCTTAAATATTTAGTCGAAAACCAAACCAACTCCCCAACTTTATACTGAGGACTCAATCTTCTTTTCATATCAGCATATCTCTTATACTTCATTTTATTCTTCATTAGGGATTCCTTAGCCCTCACAAAGTTTAACTCCATTGACCGGAGTCGCACCTCCAACGCTGGATTATCATCCTCCCTTCCTAAAAAAAATCAGACAAGAAACGAGGATGAAATACTCTGGCTAAAAAGAAGGGAGATATAGTCGTGGAATCTTTTTCACAATTATTGTAGGCGAACTCTACCAAACAAATCAAATCTACCCGCTCAGAACTCTCACTCAAATAACACCTCAGATATTTTTCCAACTCTTGGTTGACCCTCTCAACTTGCCCGTTAGTTTCGGGATGATAGAAGTTAAACTGACCTCCATCCCCAATCGTTTACGAAACACTCTCCAAAACCTAGAAATGAACTGAGATCCTCTATCAGAAATGATCTTACTAGGCAAGCTATGTAATCTGACCACCCCTTGAAGAAAATACTGAACAAAAGGAATTCTCAGCCAATCAGATCACTGCTGTGACCCTCCATCTTGACTTGGGATTCTATCAACACTCTAAATGATAGAGTTAAGGCCCAAGCAGCCCACAATGAAAGAATGCATAGCAATACTTAACTAATCACACCCTAAATCAATCGCCATCACAGAATAAGACCCAGGGAACTATGGCAGTTACAGTGTTTTTCTACATGTCGTGCAACTTTTTGAACAGCTGCAAAAAGAAATTGGAATATGAATGTTCTGCATAATGTAGTAGCCATGTTTGACTACTGTGACATGCAAAGGAGGAAAGTCTATAGTACTTCCCAACCTCCATGGATATGATATATGTTCTTACACTGAAGTGATAAATTGTGTATCAGTCTATATTATTCTATTGGAATGTTTATCGGAATATCTCATGAAATATGTGAAATTGTTTTATCTTTATTATATTAATTACAGAAGTGATTTTTGCTAAAATAATGGTAATAAATGTAGAAGTTTTAATGAACTAAAAACAACTATAACAATAAATAAATGAACAAATATAGTATTTACCTTCATTTTTATATCTACGTCAGCAGTATTTGCCACACTTGGTTTCTGAAGGGATCTTGCAGGTAATGTATTTTTCAATAAGCCGTAAAACAGTGGTATCACTGTCATGGCCACATTTGGGAGCATCATTTATCCACAAAAGCATGTGGATGCTGGGTGCTCCTCTAGATTGATGATATTTTCTCCAAAAGAAGTGTTGCACTTCTCCGAGCAGAGGGGTAGTTTTATTGCAGATGGAGTGCAGCCTGGCAATGAAGCGATGGTGAAAATACCTTGATACATTGAGAGGATCAAGAGAACATAGTTCTCCTGCTGTTTTTATATCTATTCTCTCCTTACTTTGGTTTTCATTGCATAGGAAATTGTGCTAGTCATTCTATGCATACTCTGCACAACTTAAAGTAATACACCATGTGGGTGGGCATAGGTTCCTTAGCATACAATGTATATCAGCATGACGTTGGAACCAGTATTCTTTTGTACCGCACATGTTTGCAAAAAGATGTTTGATACCTGACTTCAAAGCTTCATATTTTTCTTTTATTTTTTTAAGCAGTTGGGTATCGGACATCTTGAAAAGATTACAGCCTGTTTTTAATGTGTGTGCAACTCCATAACATAGGGCCTCATTACGAGGAGAGCGGTGAGGGGTTAACGGTGCCAGTAAAGGTGCTGAAGCCATTAACCCCTTACTGCCCCATTACGAGGTCCGCGAGCGGGCCAGCATGCTAACAACGGGTCCGTCATTAACGGGCCCGTTGTTAGCATGCTCCCCATTTCCATTGAGCCCTATAGGGCTGAAATGGGAATGGGGATGGAATGGCCCGGTATTTCCCCATTCAAGGAACCCGGACCCGAGTTTGGGGATAGCCATGGCCTTATTAAGGGCATGGCTACCCCCAAACTCGTAATGAGGCCCATAGAGTTTCTAGTTCACTTTCAAACAGGAGGTGGAAAATGTATTCTACATTTTGTCTGAATCTGGGGTTTTCAGAATACGTTCTTAAAGAGTGATATTCTGATGCACACATTTGTGTAGACCTTTCATCATATGTTCCTCCTTTTCCTTTACAAAAGAGTAGAGGAAAATAACATGCTTCTACACCTTTTCCCATGTGCTCATTGGGGTTCCTTTGGCTTGACTCATTTTACATGTTTGTAATGCATCTTCAATGGTGTCTCTGTAGTGTAGTGGGTGAATTGTACACCAGTCTAAAATGTTAGCTGCAGTAACAGGAACTACACATTCAAATTGGCTAGTTGTTGGTGAATCTTAAATTATTTTGATGGTTTCTTTTAGTTTTTCCTCTATGTTTATATCTTTTTACTATTCATTGTTTTCTTTGAGATATTGTTGGGCTTGTCTATCTTAGTTTAAGTCGACTAGTTGTTACCAAATTGTTTTGTCTTTTGTTGGTACTCCATTAACTAGTACAATCAAAGACATTTCCATTGGCCATTGTACTCTCAGAGTTTCTACATTTTCTTTAAGATCTAATGGCAAATAAATTACTTTGGCATGGATACCCTTCAGTAACTCAGATGGAGGCAATTTGGCTGTTTTCGTTTGAAGGAGCATTATAGATTGAAATAGGTGTACAGTTTGGATTATAATGCTCTTTTGGAAGTGAGAATAGTTCTAAGTTATTAGTGATAGAATGTGATGGCATTTGGTTATTGTCAAGCTTTGTGTTACAGTACTTGCAAACTATTGAGGGGTCAGTTATTTTGTACTTACTTTGTGCTGTTAGAAATAAAGCTAATCGGAATCATTGGGATTCCTCATTGTCCTCTATTTTATACGTCATATCTACTATTGATGTGCTCTTTTTGTTAGATGTTCTGCGACAACAGACATATAGCTGGTCTGGTATTTCAGCAGATGTGTTTTGAAACTTAGCTATTTCTTGTTTGCATGTGTCTGTTAGGAGGTTGGTGTTTGTGAGGTTTTCGCTAATGTTTTCTGAAGTTACTGATATTTTTTTATGGCAACTTCAGTTCCAAAGTATTTGCTTTGGATGTGCTCTATTTCTCAAAGGAGTTCTTTGGCTGTTCCATGTAGGAGAATGTTATTTAAATGCTTGCAGTTCTAGAGCAGGACTTTGCGATTAAAGTCTATGCACAAGATTCCATATAGCGGAATGGTGTGTTGCTAACATGTTGATGTGGTGGAATGTGCTTTTGCAAGCAGTTCCTAAAATGCAGGCTAATGAATGTCCTCGAAGACCAGTGTGGATCGGCACTGGACAAGAGTCCATGGTTTGTAAAGTTTACATTTTACGTTTGTCTTTTAGTTACATATAGTGAGTGAGGAAATGTCGTAAAGATTTAAAGGATTGTTGGCGTACGTTACACATCGAGCTGCATATGGAATATGTATTCACTGGACAGTTTGTTGGGGCGAAAGGAACATTTGGTTGAAAGTATATTGGGGATGTTTTTTCTATAAGGGTTTCTTTTGACATAATGGTGATTCCTACCATTTCATTCCCTCAGTCATTACTGTCTATGGCATTTGTTTTTTTGTGTTTTTTTGTGTTCTTGTTCATAAGCCTCTTCATTGAAATATGGTTCTGTGCTGCTTGTGTGAATCCATTAACCTTCACAGAAGTTTGAAAGGGTATCTATATTGCCATTGTGCATGTTTAGAAGTACTTTTTTTAATGTATTGATTCATTTAGTTAGGGTTTTCATTCTGTTTAAAATGATTTTGAACAATTTCCTCTTTGGTAGAAATGCACTGTCAATTGGAGTTTTGAGGTTTAGTCTCCTACAGTAGTTTTTAAGGGTAGAGCATGACTTTTAAGCTGTTTTTGTAAGATTATGGAGAACTATATGGTGGCAACATTTTTGTAGAATTTATTTTGGATTGCTCTACAGTGGCTATGTTAACATTGGTAGATAAAGTGTTAGGGTCATTAGTAGGTCTGCCTGTGTTTGTACATCTTGTTTTACTTTTAGTTTTTGGAAGAAGGGCCTTACCTTTTTTTAGTGGTGGCTGGTTTTGTTTTGTTCAGTGATGTTACCATCTTTTTTATATGTTTTCTATAAATTGTTTTACAGGTGGATGACTATATTGTTTGCTTTTATTATTATCTGCTCTATTTTTTCTTTCTTTTCTTTGGAGTAGATTTTGATCATGCGTTTTGTTCTGTCTGTTGGCAAAAAATAAAGTTTGGGTTAAAAAGTTGAGGAATGTATACACATGTGTTGTGCCATGGGTGTTTGGGTATGATTTTAGAGATTAATAGAGTGCTGATTTATTGTGAAGTGGCATAATAGGTGTGGTTGAGAAGGTTGTAAGAGTACGAGTCTGAAGAGGTATGATGGCCCTAGGTTGTTGATGAATGGAGTGGTGGTGTGATTGAATAAGTATGGGTATTATGATGTTTTGAGGAAAACAATGGGTGTTGTGTTGGTTGTGTTCAGATCAGAATAGAAAGAGTGTGAATGGTGCATTATAATGAGTTAGAGTGAAATATGTGTTGATTTGAAAAGAATACTCTGGGCTAATATATAGTGGAAGTATATTGTTACAAATACAGAAATGTACATGGTACATTAATGTGCTTACTTTGTAGGATGTGAAGGGTATTCTTTTTTTGGCCTCTGTTTTCGGCAATCTTCTTCTTTCCTATAATTGCAAAAGAAGGTTAGTGGGTGTATGTGGTAATGGCAAAGTACTTTTAGTAAGCAGGGTTTTTATTTATGAAGGTAGGAGGAGTTCTTGGGAAAAGAGTTACTGAAGTTGTGTCATGGGTGGCGTACTAAAGTATTTTAAGTATGTTGTTAGACAAATTGGAGTGTAAGTAGTTTTTTAGGACCTTGCAAGGAACGGGGCAAACATGGGTGTGAAGAAAAGGTGCATATCTAGGATATTTTCTCCTGCTGATTTTAATAAAAGAAGTGATCTGTTTGTGGTGTAGTTTGTGGTGTAATGTATTTGTATTATGTTGCAGTATTTTTAAAGAATAGGGAAACTGTGGCCTAGTGGTAATGCAATGGTGGATTGTTGTTGCAGCAGTGATTGGTGTCTTATAGTAGAGGTTGGGAAAGAAGAGTACTTTATATGTAAGGTGAAGTGTTGCATATAGATACTTGGGCGGTATACAGATATGTGTGAGCAGATGGAGAATGATGGCAGTGTAAGGGATTTAATGAGTGAGGTTTGAAAGTTTGTCATTTATATTGAATGACAAATGGAAAATAATTACCACGTATTTCCATGAAAAAGGACCTCTGTGTATGTGTATAACTTTTTTGTAAAAGAAAATAATAGCAGATGGAAAAGATGTATAGCACTCAATGTGTGTAAGTTTAATAGGTTGGCAGTTCATGCATACTTGCTAACATAATCCATTTCAATCTGTAGGTGATTTATGTAGTGTTTGTTTTTTTGTTTCTGTTCTGGGACTTGTAGTTCCACGTTTCACATTATAAAACTTGTACTGCAAGTTTCAGATTGCAGAGAAAAAAAACAGGAATGGATAAGAAGCTATAGATTGGAATGGGTTATGTTAGCAAGTATGCATGTACTGCCAACATATTATACTTCCACAGACCAAGTGAAACTTATAAATGTTGTAGAAATGTTTTGCATCCGCTTTTTCTTTCTTTTGGGAAACAGTTATGCACAGTGCTGCTATAATTGCACATACCCATTTATATAGTTTCATCAAAATGCTCCTACAAAGAAACATTTCTAAACGAACAGCATTTTATATTTTTCATGTTCATAAACGTCACACTTTTGAAAATTCCAATCAATTACAAGTGACAGAATCCATACAAGAAAATGACTACTTGATAAGCCCCTACAGATTGAATGTGGTCATGTGTGCAGGTATGCTTGTACTGCCATTATATTAAACTTCCACCCATCGAGTGCCACTTAAAAATGTTTGACACATGTTTTGTATCTGCCGTTTCTTTCTTTTTGAAAGAAGTTACACACAGTGCTTCTATAAATGCACATATGAATGTTTTAACTTTTATCAAATTTCTCTTGAAAAGAAACATTTTTAAATGTAAAGCATTGTAAGTATTTGCTACTTGATGTGAGCAGGTGCTGAATACTGCAATGCATGGAAATTTCCGGAGTGGTTAAAAAAGACAATGGTCCCCATTACGAGTTTGGCGGCAGCCGTGCCTGAAAACAGGCACGGCTGCCGCCAAACCCGTGATTATTCCGGCACCCTGCAATAGGGACGAACGTTGGGATTCTGACATTGGCAGACCCGGTCCGTCCCCATTGCTGGGTGCCGGTAATAAGGGACTCCCCATCCCCATTTGGCCCCATTGGGCTGAATGGGAATGGGGAGTCAGATGCACCGGCATTGTTCATAATGGTGCAGGTTCATCTGACAAGTTGTGCTTGTGGGTGCCGCACTGCCCGCCAGGTCCGACCTGGCAGGCAGAGCAAGACCCGCAAGCACAACTCGTAGTATGGCGGTGCAGTGACAATGGTGCTGGTAAGCTTACCGGCACCATTGTCACTGTACCGCCAGGGTCGTAATGAGGTCCAATATGCTTACTGAGAAGCTTATTTTAAGGGCAAGAAGCAGACCTTCTCTATCACAGGGTAATAACAAACCTTCTCTACCCATAACCATACTCATCATATGCCCTGTCCCTGCTGCCTGCATTTCTTCACCCAGCATCCCCCTCCAAATCATCATCAACATATGCCTTCAACCCTTGCATATCGATTGGTGCTCCAAATGCACGTGATGGTACCTCTATTTTGTTGTGTGACTCTGCTGATGTTACTGTTTCGGGTGCCTCACTGCATGACATCGCGATGCGTGCAACTCCAATTGTCAGCTTGTTACATGCTCCACTTCACGACAAAGTGATGCGTGCCTCGATAGGTACCACTGCCATGTGTGCCCCACCTCTCAACACTGCTATGCGTGCCACTACATATGCTTTCTTGAAATGGGCCCTTACTGACTACAAAGTATTATGTGTTTTGCCTGATGACACAGCCTTGTATGCCCCTTCTGATTACAATGTTCTGTGTGCCTCACCCCAGGATTATGCAATGGGTGTTTCACTAAATAACAATATGCACCGAGGCAACCTGTTAGCCTCTACTTGTTGCACATCTGCTTTGCTCATCTCCTCTGGGAACTCTATCTCTGTACCCCCTACAGCCCTGACCACCGTTACTGGTGTAGGAGTTATGCCCACAGACCCACATAGCAGGCCCTCGTCATTCCAGCCTTTCCCTTAGCCCAACATCCAACACTTCCTCCCCCAGTCTTATGCAATCTCGCCCTGCTCGAGGCACTTCCTGTCAAAGCCTGCAAGCAACTCAACCCCACTAAGCTGCACTGGCACCCTTTCACTTGCACTACCCAACCCCATGAGTGCCCCGCCACCCATGCTACCTAAGTCCATGAGAGCCCTGCCACCTGCGCTACCCAAGCCGATGAGTATCCTCACACGTGCGCTACCTAAACCCATGAGTGCCCTGCCACCCATGCTTCCTAAGCCCATGAGTGTCCTGCAACCCAAGTCCATGAGTGCCCTGCCTCCTGCACCACCTGAGCCCATGAGTGTCCTGCCACTGACGATACCCAAGTTGAGGTGTGCCCAGCCACCCGTGCTTCCTAAACTCATGAGTGCCCTGACACCTGCGCTCCCTAAGCCCTTGAGTTTTCTGCCACCCATGCTACCCAAGTCTGTGAGTGCCATGCCACCCACACTACCTAAGCCCATGAGTGTCCTGCCACCCATGCTACCCAAGTCTGTAAATGCCCTTGCAACTGCTCTGTCCCTTGAAAGACTTGCATCCCCCATACCTAAACACCGGATCACTTCTCCCTCCTCAGAAGCCCTAGGATTAGACAACCTGAGATCTAGAAGTCCTGGCACCCCGTTGATCTCCAGAAGCTCCCCTACCTTATAACCGCCAACCACAGCGGGACCTCGCAACCACAACCACCCGAACACTTTCCCCCTACCATGAGTCCACATGCCAACCCATCACCTGGTACTGCCCAGAACAAACCACTTAATTTCACCCTTATCAACATAGATCCACGGGCGCCCACACTATAGAAGCTCATGACCTCATCATGGACAACACAATTGACCTTCTAGCCATCACACAATCGTGGCTACATAGTGCCTCTGGCCCTATGCTTAGCATTGCTATTCCCCCAACTACTCAATCCACAGAACTGACCGTGCCAATGCCATTGGCGGTGGAGTCGCTGTCGTCTACAAATCTGACCTCCATATCCGCTCCATTGCTCTACCTCCTACTGAGGGATATGAAAGGCTATTACTTAAATTTAAGACCAATCCCCAGACTTCTTTCACCCTTCTCCTGCTCTACCGTCAACCTAATGCTTCCAGCTCACCTGACTCTGAAATCCCCCTCCTCATAACACCCTTCCTCAAACCAGCCACCAAATGCATGATTTTAGGTGACTTCAATCTGGGTTTCAATGATCCCACTGATCATAAAGCTACCACTATGATCCAAGCTCTCCACGACATTAACTTTTCACAACTTGTATCTGCAACTACCCACATGAAAGGATGCACCCTTGACTGGATACTTACAGCTAACTCGACCATCGACATATCTCTCATCAATCCAGTCCTATAGTTTGATCACCATCTGATTGAATTTAAACTACATCACTCGAACCGCCCGAACAACAATGCCCGACCATCCAAATCCTAGCGAGAGACACTTGGAAGCTTACTCATTAAACTTTTAAACCCACCTAGCTCACTCTCATTGAAATACGGCCTACTAACGACAAGAGCCCTGTGGCTCTCGCCAACCACTACAACAACATGCTCCTAGTAATGCTAGATCATCATGCTCCCTTCAAAAACAAAGCGCTGAAACCTTTCAAACCCACTAACGTCTAGTTCACAGATTAACTAGTTCTGCTCCGCAGACAGAAAAGAGCGATTGAGTTTCTACAGAAGAAACACCCCACCCCAAGAATGCCTTCCTACTCGCCACCACTTCCAAGACCTACACGGCCACTATTTTTGTGACTAAACCTCTCTCCTATGACAACAGAATTAGAATGGCAAGCTTCAACATCAAATAACTCTTTGCCATCTTGTGCGAATTAGAAAACCCTTTTGCACAAACTTCCTCAGTTAAGCCTGACAATTCAAACTGCTTAATCTACCAAAATCAATTTACTGTGTAACAAAATAATGACTAAGAAAGTCCTACTTACTGCCAAACCTATGCACATAAACATCATAATAATAGCGCAATAGCATAGCCTCGCCACCTCACCTACAGAGCCAGTTCCTAGCATTTCCTTTCAACCTGTATCCCAAGTGTCTGTTCTGAATACCATCCAGGACCTCAAACCCTCCAACTTCAAAGGAGATACCTGCCCTGCCAACATCATAAAGCTCTGCTCCCCCAGCCTTACCACCATCATTGCATAATCTGTTAACTCCTCATTCAATTCATGCAAAATAACCACTGCTATTAAAGCAGCCTGTATCACCACATACTAAAAGAAAAACTCCCTGGACCCAACAGTACCTACCAACTACAGGCCCATCACCACAGTACCCCTTCTGCTAAAAAACCTAGATCGCATTGCTTACTTACAATGTCAGTAATTCCTAGATCAACACTCTCTCTTTGGCATCAGACAAACTGGTTTCTGACCGAAACACAGTCCTGAAACGTCCCTGGCCAGACGAAAAATGCAACTTGACAGCATTACAGATCCTGGCAATGCTGCCATGCTACTCTTCCTGGACCACTCTGCTGCATTTGATCTCGTGGCACATGATCTACACTGCCAAAACCTTTCCGGGATCTTCCACTTCTTACGTGAGGCAGTTCTATGTAGAAAATACTTTCCAAGAGACCGTACCTCCAGAGCATTCATTGACAACCACTCGGCTGACCCCATCTCTGTCCCTCTTGGTATCCCACATGGCTCTTGCCTTTCCCCAGCCCTCAACAAGAGCTACACTAAATCCATCTTTGATATGCTTGACACCCTAGACATCACCTACACCAACTTTGCAGATTACTCGCAAATGCTCATCCCCCTTTCTGGCAAATACACTGATGACTCTAACACCATTAACAAATCATTCTTCATCATTCAGTCTTGGAATGCTACCCATAACCCTTGCCTCAATAATGAGAAGACAGAGTTACTCAGTGTAGGCTCACCCGCTCACCTCAAAGCTCTCAACCCTTCTTACGCCTCCTTAACCATTGACAGCTCTACCATTCCTGTCCTCAAACTTGCCAAAACATTGGGGGTTTACCACGATGCGTAATTCACCATGACGAGGCATGGCGATTCACTGGCATCTTCAACCTCCCACACCGCCAAACCTATCTCATTAAGCAGACAATTCCTGAGCCCCAACAACTGCCTAATGCACTCCAGAGCCATTATCCTGAGCAAACTAGACTATTGTAATGCCCTATTCAGGGGCATATCTGTGTCCAATCTAGCTAAGCTGCAGGTGCTTCAAAACAAAGACCCCCAGGCAGCTCTGGTCCTTTGCAAATTGGACCACATTTCTGTAACTCGACGAGCAGTCCACTGGCTACAAATAAAAGGACGTATTTACTTCAGAATCTTGACTGTAGTGCACCGATGCATCTGCAATGAAGCCGCCATATACTTGAACCATTGTAACAGCATCCCGCGTTCCCACAGGTGTCCCAATGAAAACAGTACCTCACATGTGGGAATCAGTAAAGTATTGCCAGTCGCAGTCACAATGCAGTTGGACAGGCAAGGTGGGATTTAGCACAAGGAGAAACCTCCTGTGTAGCACAAGAAGGATCGTCCTTGTGAGCAGTGATGCCACGTCAAGGCACCCACCGGATCACTGGCCATTCATATCCCTTTCGTGTCTGCAGTCAGTTGGCATCCATTTCAGCAGCCGCACTTCTACCAAATCACTTGCACCAGAGCAAGCGTATCTACACATGAGCATATCTACACCCTTATACCATGTGGACATGTGCTCACAATGCAACTGTGTCTCTAGCTATATCTTAACCATCATTTGGCAGCAATTGCATAGCAACTATGTCTGCATTTAAACTTTATGTGCCTGCAATCGTATGTGGACACTGATAGCAAGTGAATACTGGCTCACTTGGCTACCCTGCCCTACAGGCGCTATCTTCCACACCAACTTCAAGTATGCCCATAGCAACTCTGGCCAAACATTCATATGTTCAACCGTACCTACACAAACATGGCAATCATTTCTGCAGTGTTGGGAAAGTGCATTCACAGAAATGACATCTGCATGTTCTTTGTATCTTTACCTCATTCACACACCAATCATATCCAATTAATTCCTACAGAATACATGTCACTTACTCCACACATAAAATTACTTGCAGTAAAACAATAAATAAGGCAGGATGTTATGAGGTACGCAAGACACCGCCGCCATACAGTTGGTGTCCAAGTACCACTTTCATGACACTTAGACCTCAAGGGAGGGAGCCAAAGTGGTGTGTATTATTTTGAAAAGACACCCCTTGAGTGGAGGGAACCTGAATGGTGTTCCGGTCTTCCCCAACGCACCCCTTGAGTAGAGGGAGCGGGACTGGCATTTCTTTGCATGCCAAACCTTAGGTAGAAGGAGCAGATTTGGGTTCCTTTCCAATGTACGCCAGAAGTGGATGGGGCTTCCCAGACATTTTTTTCTATGGCAATCCTGAACAGGAGCAAGCTACACTAGCGTGCCTAGCCAAGACACCCCAAAGGGGAGTGATGCAGAGTGCTCTAACCGTCTTCTCCATGGCCCGCGTCAAGTAGAGGGGGTGGAGTGGATTCCTTCCCAAGGTGCGCCTGAAGTGGAAAGAGCCTAAATTGTGTTACATTGCAAGGCACACCTCGTGCAAAGGGAGCTAGACTGCCTTTTCCTTATGAGGCAGACCTGAAGTGAAAGGTACCGGGGTGATGTCTCTTTCAAAGGCAGGCCTCAAGTGGAGGGAGCAGGACTAGCATTGCTTTCCAAAGCACGCCAAAGGGGTGTGAACAAGAGTGGTGTCCCCATCTTTCACCAAAGCACACCTCAAGTGGAGGGAACTGGAGTGGCATTCCTTTCCAAGATGCGCCTGCTTTGGAAGGAACATGCGTTGCGTTACTTTGCAAGGCACACCTCACACAGAGGTAGCTAGACTGCCTTTTCCTTATGAGGCAGACCTGAAGTGAAGGCTACCGGGGTGATGTCGTTTTCCCACGCAGGCCTCAAGTGGAGGGAGCAGGACTAGCATTGCTTGCCAAAGCACACCAAAGGAGAATGACCCGGAATGGAGTTCCTTTCTTGTGCATGGCACGACTCGAGTAAAAGGATCCGTAATGATTACTATTTTGCAGGCATGCCTCCAATGGAAGGAGCCTGATTTCCGCTCGTTTGCAAGTCACACCTTGTGCTGAGGGATCTAGACTGATGTTTATTTTGTAGGCAGTCCTCAAGGGAAAGCTACGGTTGTGGTGTGCGTTTCCAAGGCAGGCCTCAAGTGTAGGAAGCAGGACTAGCAATGCTTGTGAAGGCACGCTAAATCAAGTGAAGTGAGTTGATATCCTGTTGCATTTTCATTGAAGGTACACTCCAGTGCAGGGAGCAAGAGTGCCATTCGTTTACAAAACATGCACAAATTCAGTGGCCAAGGGTCCCTTTCAATGGGCATTTTCGGAAATCAGTCGATCTCCCAATATTTATCCTTTGTATGATACAAAAGGAAACACGGCTGAAGGCAGAGGGCAGGCTGGGAAGGGCATTGGGGACAATACACCCGAGTATCCTTTCTCTTTCCTTGTTTTGTACACACCTTACATTTTCAGTAAGGTTGTGCCTTCATGGCAGAGGAAGGAACATAATCAGAAAAGTGGTGCTCTTGCAATCTGGCCATATCTTCTACCTCTGGAAAGGAGGCAATTTGTACATGAACCATAGCCAGAGATTGAACAATTGCTAATTCAAAGTTCAAAAAGGAGAGTTTGTTTTGTGGAGTGGCTGCACGGTACACCACATAAGCATTGTATGTTGCCATATGCACAATGTGTGTGGCTAACTTTTTGTACCAGAAATGCGACTTGTGTTCAGCACAGTATGACTCAAGCACTTGGTTGTTTTTGTCTACTCCACCCGTGTACTTGTTGTACTCCAGAATGCATTTGTGATTTCACACTTGCCGAGTCTGCCCACGCACATTGACTGCTGAAGTACTTTCGTCATGAATAGTACTCAGCATGTACCCATTCTTTTGTCACAGAATTTCACTGCCAACAGTTCATCCCGCCGCAATGCCATACATTGTCCCTTGTCCAACTTCTTACACACAAGTTGTCTGGGGAAGCCTTTGCGGTTACTGCGGATTGTACTGCATGCCAGTGTACCCACATTGAACAATTCCTTCAACAGTGGAATGCCTGTGTAGAAATTGTCCACATACAAATGGTGACCCTTTTGGAGCCATGGTGCGAGAAGATCCCAAACTATCTTCTCACTTGTCGCTAAATGGGCTGGGCAGCCCGGTGGGTTTAGGGTAGAGTCTTTACCAGTGTAGACTCTCATGCTGCAGACATACCCAATGGTACTTTCTCACAACATGTATATTTTGATCCCATATCGTGCTCCCTTGCTTGGAATGTATTGCCTGAACAGTAGCTGACGTTTATTCAACACCAATGATTCATCGATGGATATGTTCTGACTAGGAACATACACCTCTGCAAATCAGTGAGTGAAGTGGTCCAGCAATGGCTGGAGTTTGAAAAGCCTATCAAAGTTTGGGTCAGTTCTGGGTAATGCTGCCGAGTTGTCATTGAAGTGCAACATACGGCACAGTGCTTGAAAGTGATTTCTACTCAATGTAGCTGCAAAAAACGGGTAATAAAGTGGAGCTACAGTAGACCAGTACATCAAGACATACGGCTGGTGGGAAATTCCCACGAGCGGAATTAGAGCACAACATTTTCTCATTTCATCCTCGGTTGTGGGAACCCATGCTTGTCCTCTGGAGTGGGGTTTCAGAGTGGGACCCCTTGACCTCAAGAACTGTGCAGCGTACAAATTGGTTTGCTGAACCACATCTGCAATTAACCTATCATCAACAAAAAGGTTGAAAAAATCAATAGGCTGAAACCCATCTGTATTCACTGTGCACCCTGATGTACCAGTGAAAGGGGGCACAACCGGCAGAGCCATTGCTGGAGGCACCCACTGTGACTCTTCAGGCATGTCAGGAAGTGCCACATTGAGTGGCCGTCCTGCACGTCCCCTCCCCCTTGCAGGTCCCCTGCATGTGGGAAGTGTGCGAAAAGGTGGATGCACCCTTTCTTCCTCTTCGTCATCAGATAATGACAATGATGAGCTGGAGGAGGGACTTTCATCAATGGCTATCTCACTTCCCCAATCACCTCACTCCTGACCCTCAGAAGCACTATCTGTTTCAGATTGCATGTCCACCTCTGTGCCTTGCTCTGAGCCAGACTCCATCACTGCAGCTAAAGCCTCAGCACCAGACATTGATCGCCGAGAAGTCATGAGTACTGTGGCTATGGAACCATTCACTGCCCAAAGACCAGATGAAGACTGAAACAATACGTATGTGTGCTTCTCAAAGTATGAAACATAGCAGAGTAATTGGTATTCAGTGCCACAAACCTACTCCACAAAAGTACACCAAAAGGTCCAGACTTTGCTCACAAACTGTAGCAGCCCTCTGCAATATGACGTACTTCCTGCACACTACAATAAACAGAGTACTACTTTGCAAACACTCACGTGAAATGCTAAGGACTAGCTGACTGCTTTCCTACAAGTGGGTAGACAGCTACAACACACCTGCACCTAAATGAAAGACAACAAAAAAGCTAAGGACAATTTCCTCTTCCGCTAAACTTTACACAAATACAAGTGTGGGGATGAGGATTGCAGCCACACTACCTATTCAGAAACAGCCAACATGCTTTGTACCATGCCCTCCTCCATGGGAAGTGAAGGTGAGAAGCAACCATGCAATGTTTTAGTGTTTGGATGAGTTGAAAAGCCAGAGGCAATCAAGACGCAGACAGGGAAGATAAGAAAAGTACACGGCAGGCCATTCCAGGCAACTGCTGGCACACTTTTGACAAAAACACCTGCTCATTCACATAGGGGTGCCTGTGGTAAGGGGAAAGGTCACAAGGACAAAATTAATGCAAGGCCAAGCAAATTGATTTAGGCTGATGCAAGTGGCGATGAGTAGCTAAGAAAGAAGCAGCACAGACATACTGAATGCATTGACATGCCATGAACGCAAACAATTGATAGGAAGTGGGAGTCTCACTGCCAACATACTTACTACCATTTTTATTTACATTTCACATAATCCAGTACGTCCATCAGTTTCTGGGCGTCTGGGCAAAAATCATTATGTCTCCAATGAAGAGCTCCATGCCTGTTTTCAAAAGGTGCACCCCATCTCTGTGAAACATCACATCACCTTTGATAAAGCCATGTTGAATGGTCCGTATTCTGTTGTTGACCTTTGTCAGTCTAGCGAACTCGCCATTCAGTTTCCACACCAAGCGTTTGATGGCCCTTGCATTCCCTTGAGTTCTCCAATCCCTCCTGGGAATCATCTGGGATCAGGCCACCACAGTGTTTGGAAACCTCTGTGCAATCCATTCAAGGTCCGCCATGAGCTGCTCCCGTAACCCCTTCCATCCCGCAGATGCAAAATCATTTCCTCCCAGGTGCACCACTATAAGGTCAGGGGGGTGCTCTCCTTTTGCCTGGGCATTGATGATGGCTCCTCTGAGCTGGTGAAGGCGCATCTCCCCCGAACCCAAACCAATGCACCGTGAGGCCATCCCTTCCAGACCCAGATGTGGGTGGCCCTCGGAAAAGTCACACAGCCCTTTGGATATAAGAGTGGCTGAAAATCCACACAACCCTCATCCTCACTAGGAAATGTAAACAGGAATACCCCCATAATTATGGCTACACATACAGTTTACCAAATAGCTCAACGATTGCGTCAACGCATGGCTCTTGTAACAATCCCAGACACACACTTCACCCATTCGGACAAGCACCTCTCACTTGAGATAACAGTAGGTCGATACATAATTGCCACATTATTTTCAGGGGAAAGAGGTGAAGAAGATAGCATGTCACCTTGTGCCAATAACACAGTTATGCTGGCACAATTGTAAGCAGTGAAAGTTTCTACTCCTTTGGGGCACCGACTGCACTGAACGGCGGTAAGGTGACTTGCACATGCTACACCACTATACTTCGGCAGGGTGAATAGTCTGCCAGAGGATATGAAGTCGACAGAAAGTGTGCTTTGCACGCTCTCCGGATATAGGTACTCTGACAGAATGTGCCGCATCTACCACACATGGATGCACCTTTAGACACTTTGATTGTGAGTGCTTCGGCCACAGCTCCAGGACCACTGGTGAACTTGGGGGCATTCAACTACCAGGGCAGAGAGATGGCCAATGTCACACACATCAACCACCACCACCCTACATCGCTGCCTGGTCAGCACTACAGCTTTCCTCTCCAGGAAGGGATGGGGACCCTGCCAGGGCACCCTGCACCCACTGCTGAATTTGGGGGACAAAATATCCACCTGGGAGACGGACGCCCAAAGCCAATGACATCACCCCCCAATGTCCTGCCCCTCTAACTACCGTGCGTTACAGCTTTTCCCCCTGCAAAAGGATGGGGACCCAGGTGGGGCTCACTGGGACCACTGCTGGAATTAGACCACAGCAATGGTGACCGTGCAGTAAAAGGAATGAGCTCTGTAGCAAGTGTGCATAGCATGCTCAGAAAAAATGACCATCTACATTACTACTGGAATAAAATTTGAAAATGTGCTGCTACTTATGTCGGCCAAACTTTTCCTTCTGCAAAGCAGCCACCTTCCTCAATGCAAGGCACACCCATCACTGGCCCCCGAACCTCCCCACTACCCTTTCCCACCCATATCACTAATAATGCAGCCACAGTTCCTTCCACCACAGTAACCCTCCACCCCCACATTACCAAGTAATATATGTTGTACTTACATAAGTCAGCGAAAGCTTTTCAGTAGCCGCAACTGCAAAGGAAACATAAAAGAATTACATTCAGTGCTTTGCCTACCAATAACACATCCAAACTGTCTGGCAACTATCTGTAAATTTTTCAGTTCCTTCCACCAGATACATGAACTTCTCAGTCATCTACCACCACGGAAGGCTGGACTGCACACGGATTGGAAATGGAAATAAGACCAGTGGGCATATGGCATCCCCCAGCACAAAAACAACCTCCTGGAAATCTGGGACCAAACCATCGGTGTTTGGAAACCTCTGTGCAATCCATTCCAGTTCCTCCATGAGCAGCTCCTGTATCCCTTCCCCTCCCACAGACGCTAAATCATTTCCTCCCAGGTGCACCACTGTAAGGTGTGGGGGGGATGGATCTCCTTTTGCCTGGACATCGCTGATGGCTCCTCTGAGCTGGTGAAAGCGCTTCCCCCTGACCCGAAACCAATGGACAGGGAGGGCATCACTTTGAGAGCCAGATGTGGTTGGCCCTCGGAAAAATCGGGCAGCCCATTGGATGAAAGAGTAGCTAATTATCTACACAACCCTCATTGTCACTAGGAAATGGAAACAAGTAAACCCCCATGAATATGGCCAGCCCTACAGTTTACCAAACAGCACGATTGCATGCACCTCTCATGGGAAAGTACAGTAGGTCAATACGTAATTGGCACTTGCTTTTCAGGGGAAAGAGGTGAACAAGACAGTGGGCCTCATTACGAGTCTGGCGGTAACTGTGCCGGAAATTCAGGCAGGTTACTGCCAGACTGGTATTACCATTTCGCCTTCGTGATTGCCAGAATCACCGGGGCATTACAAGCCCGGTGACCCGGTAATTACAGAGGTGGAATTCTGTTAATCCCCATTCCCATGAGGTCTTATAAGACCCCATGGGAATGGGGAAGTGGAAACACCGGCACCATGCTGTAATGGTGCTGGTATTTCCATGTCCGCCTGCAGGCGGATGGTGTTAAACCTGCCAGGTCAGACCTGGCAGGAGTGACACCTCCCGCCTGCAGGACTCATAATCAGCCGGTCCGGCTGACTCGTAATGAGGCCCAGTATGTCACCTTGTGCCAATAACACAGTTGTGCTGGCACAATTGTAATCAGTGAAGTTTGTCTGCTCCTGTGGCCCACCGACTGCACTGCACTGTGGTAAGTTGACTTGCACATGCTACACCATTATACTTTGGCAGGGTGACTAGTCTGACAGAGGATATGAACTGTGCAGCAAGTGTGCTTTGTACGCTCTCCGAATATAGGTACCCTGACAGAATGTGCGCCATTCATCACAAATGGATGCAACATTGGACACTTTGTGAGAAATGGGGCGCAGCTCCAGGACCACTGGTGAACTTGGGGGCACTCGACTACCAAGGCAGAGATGCGGCCAAGGTAAAACGCATCAACCACCACTACCCTACATCTCTGCCTGGCCAGCACTACAACCTTTCCCTCCAGGAAGGAATGGGGACCCTGCTGGGGCACCCTGCACCCACTGCTGAATTTGGGGGACAAAATATCCATCTGGGAGATGGACGCCCAAGGCCAATGACATCACCCCCCCCTGTCCTGCCCCTCTAGCTACCCTGCATTACAGCTTTTCCCCCTGCAAAAGGATGGGGACCCTGGCGGGGCTCACTGGGACCACTGCTGGATATGGACCACAGAAATGGGGATTGTTGCAGTAAAAGGAATGAGCTCTGTATCAAGTGTGCGTAGCATGCTCAGAAAAAAAATGACCATCTGCATTACTACCGGCAACATTTTTGAAAGTTTGCTGCTACTTTTGTCGGTCAAAGTTTTCCTTCTGCAAAGCAGCCACCTTCCTCAATGCAAGGCACACCCATTACTGCCCCGAACCTCCCAACTACCCTTTCCCACCCATACCACTGACACTGCAGCCACAGTTTCTCCCACCACAGTAACCTTCCACCTCCACATTACCAAGTAATATATGCAGTACTTACATAAGTCAGCAAAAGCTTTTCAGTAGCCGCAACTGCAAAGGAAACATAGAATTACATTCAGTGCTTTGCCTACCAATAACACATCCAAACTGTCTGAAAATATCTGTAAATGTTTCAGCTCCTTCCACCACATACATGACACTTCTCAGTCATCTACCACCAGAGAAGGCTGGACTGCACAATGATAGGAAATTGGAATAAGACAAATGGGCGTATGGCAACCCCCAGCACAACAAAAAAAATTGTACAGGTGGCTAAGTGGCAAACTGCCCTCCCAGGGGAACAGCACTGTTCAGCTGGACTGGGGGGCATTCTGCACGCTACCCCGGCAAGTGTGTTCCTGGCCACCCCAATACCTCCCCAGAGCACCCACTTCCCTTCAAAAAACCAACATTACAGGCCCAGTTCCCACCCATCCCAATAGCAATGTGCCCTCCACCCACTATACAATGTTGAAATAAGCAAAATTCCATACTTACATAACAAGGGAGAAGCTTGAACTGCTCAAGACCTGTAAAGGGAAAAACAAAACATAAATTATCTGTGTCAGCCTACCAAATAACAAACCACCCATACTGCCCCCTCCCCCCCATCGCATTGGCGAGTACGTTTTGGGCACCCTGCACCAAGATTGGCACACCAATGTGCTCCTCTGTGCCAAGGCAAGTTTAGTAAACAAAGAAAATAATTCAAAATGGCAGGCTGCCCTTTAGCTGGGGCTGAGGGGCCCCCTACACCACTGGGGAATGTGCTAATGTGAAGGGGGGTGCACCTCTCCACCCCCACCCCAATTGGAGGGGCAGCACATCTCATGTAGCCCTCCCTGGGGCAGATAAGGGGAGCTGTCCTGCACTCCTCCCTGGGCTCAGGTATCCCTTCCTAGGAGCAGATATCTGGTCCCAGGGAGGGCTGCATGACATGGCACCCACTCCATTGTGGGTGGAGGGTGGAGGGGTCAATGCCCCATCCCATTAGAAAATTCCCCGTCTCTTTGGGGTGTCCCACAGCCCCCCCTAAAATGCGTTCCACCAATTTCCCTTTTTTCCTTTGGTAACCCAACTCCCCTTGCAGAGGGGCACATTGGTGCCCAAACCTTACTGCCCCACCCACTGGGGTGCATGTCACCCAATTTTCGGGGGCCCTCTCCCCCCTCACCAGGGGTCTCCATACATGTGTCCCCATGCTTTGGGGCCACAGGGGGGAGGGGGCGCTTAACCTGGTAAGATGACCCCCTCTGTAACACATCCCTGGTGTCTAGTGGCCATTTCTGCCCCTGGATCGAGTGCACTGAGCCCAATCCAGGAGCAGCAATGCTTACAAACAGGGTGTCGTTGGAAAGGGGAGAAAATCCCTGGTGACCTAGTGGTCCCCAACCCCCTCGCCCCTTCCCATCCTATTTTTTTCAAATTACTTTTTTCTCCCCCCACCCCTGACCCTAGGGGTCACCCATCCGCCCCCAGGGGTCTCCATACATGTGGCCCATGCCTTGGGGCCACAGGGGAAGGGGCCGCTTACCTAGTAAGCAGCCGCCCTCCCCCAGCGCCACAAACAATGCTACACAAAGGGTGTATCCCTTTCCAGAATCTCCCCTTTCCAATGACGCCTGCCTTGATCTCTGGCTTGAAATACAGCCGGAGATCGAGGCAGAGGGAGATGGGCACTCATCTTCTCTCTTCACAGCAGCAGGTGAAAATGGCTGCTGAGGTAAATTTACTTTCAGTTTAACGCCAGCGTGCATTACGCACACCAACGTGAAACTGAAGGTAATCCAGCCCCCTGGTAGTGAGGGGGGACCTCCCCCTCGCTACCAGGGGGCTGGATTACCTTCAGTTTCAAGCACGCTCAAAACAGGGTGCCAAAAAGGACGAGCTATCTCGTCCTTGGCACTGTGAAAGTAATTCCAAGGATGAGATAGCTCGTCCTTGGCACTAAAGGGGTTAAGCCAACACTTGTTTCAACAATTTGTCTTTGTCAAGGCGTGTTGGTATAATTTTGTGGTTGTTTTCAGTGGTTAATAGAATTCTCACGTTTGAGTAGCTCTATATATGGAGCCCTCGGACATATTTGAACAATTCAATTAGAGTATGGTGTTATACAGTGTCTTGGCTAAACAAGGTGAGTTTACAATCATTTTGTAAGAACATGGCTCACTTTCAATGCCCAGATATTATAGTTGTTTATTGTGGACGAAATAGTTTGGGCTACGTTACTCCACTACATTTGCAGGTTGCATTTAAAGATATGTGCCGAGGCTTAATGGTAATATTTCCATGCGGTTTTCCTTCCATCGGAGGGATGGTAAGGTTGGGGATGGGAAGGGAGGGAAAGGGCTCCAACCACAGAGATAAAGGGTCAGGCGGACAGAGGACGATGTTGGATGGGCCTTAATGAAGGTAGGTGGCAGTGTTTCTCATGCTCCTTGACCACAGCCTCGAAAGAACTCCGAAACTGCTCCCCCTATAGATTGGTGCTTCATAGTACACTTCACACGTGACCCAGCCTTCGTTCGACCCTTCGAGCGATTGTGTTGTAAATACCTGCTTCCAAATAGTTCTTGGATTCCAAAACACCTAATTTTGTGTTCACTGTGTTGGCGTCCTGTGATTCAGACGACTACCATTTCCACAAGTTTGTGAAGTGGCTACCTCAAATTGGAAAGATGTACCAACGTCTAATTCGAATTCCTCGCGTTATTTTAACAATACTGGATGAGGCAATATATTTCAGCAAGATTTGGTACTGTGCCTTGAAAAGGACAGTTTCTGGTCGAAACACATGTCAGCAACTTCAGTATCGGTTACAAAATATAATAAAACACCATAAATAAGGCAAAGCGACTAGACTGTGCTATGTGACAGCGTATGTTTATGGAACACCTTACAGCTTCTGTAGGATACAAGCCAGGTTTCCTGCGACTGAGTACACATTTTCAATCAATACATTTGACCTTGCTTGCAAGAGTCTTCAGGACATTTCCAACAGGCGTAACAAATTGCCACACCCAGGACTCACTCCGAGTAATGGAGATAGGCACTTCCTCCACCTCAAACTCCTTTTTATACTCATCTTCTGTATTTCTGTGCCTGTTCCCCTGCCCAGGCCCTGAAGGTTGTTGAGGTGGTGGTGGTTGGGAAGTAGAGATGGCCATAGCAGATGGCATTGTAGCAGATTTTCAAAAATATGCAGACAGGTGTTTCCCAAATGCTCTCTCCTGGACAACCAGAATGAGAATGAGGAAAACAAATGTGTGGGATCCCTCCAGAGGGGCTGTACGTGGACTGCACGACTGTTCACGGAATACCTTGTCAATAATAGGCCTTGGAAAGTTGTACAAATTTGACAGATCAACTAAGAATATGTCTAAGAGCTCTGTAAGGGTACATTTTCAAGTTCAAACACCCTAAATTGGCCAGAAATGCAGTTTTAATTTGTAAGCAGTGACAGACACTGTTTGTGGACACCTCCATCATGCTGCACAGGTGTGGTCACATGATGATGTCTGGGGACGTACGCGCCCCTGACAGCCATCCACGGTCAACCATCGGGTGGAATACATAGTACACATGTGTGCGGGTGTCCGTAAAACAGGTGCAATGTCTGCGGATTACTTAAAAGTGTGTCATGCAAAACCGGACATGTCTGGACATTTCGTCTGTCTTGGGGCACCTCCAGTTTGATTGCGGACACCACGGAGAGTTGCAGTGTCTGTGGACTCATAATTGGGCTTTTAAAAAGAAATTTCACACAATGATGTGCAACATATGTATTGTATAGAAAAATACATCTATTCATGAAAGGGATGGGGCATAAGAATGGGAAACATAAATGGGAGAATTAGGAATTTCTGTACATTAATGATCAGGGGAGGAAGGGAATGAGGTTTCATCAAAGCGTCTGAGTTAAATTTTGGGAATTTGCTGAGGATCATTGCTAACGACAAGGGGGACAGGTGTAAGAAGGACAGTTATTGTGAACATTTTTAATGACATGATTTTTGACACATTGTAAACGTACCTTAAAATCATTACATCTTTCATCCAATTTTAAGACAAGTTCATGATGCGATTATGTACAGTTCAGGATAGGGCATCTCTTTGTGATACTTGGGATTTTGTATAATTACATTGGGGTGTGCCTGCTTCATGAAAACTATGTACTTTAAGAAAATAAAGACATTGTTTCAGCCATATCTGTACACATTACATTATTTGTTTACATTACAAAATGAATTTTGTATACCATTAGAGATGTTATTGTCACTAATTTCTTCTTTTGGGACGTTCTCCTCTAACCAGCGAAGTGTGTTTGCCGTTTCTGTCAAAATGAAAAATAGTGCATTTTTCAGAGAAGACAGGTTTACATAATTAATGCTAATAATAAAGAAATAAATGCAGTGTACTTACTGTTTGGTGAGAGATTGTTTTAGAATAAGCGCTTGGTGTATGTTAGCCTTTATGAACAGTTGTACTGAAGTGATAATATGAGGTGTGCATGCTTGGTGCATTCCATGATATTGTTTGATATAAATACAAAATAACTTGTACATTTTGAAGTCATTTTTTACAAAAAGGGATATTTGGGTGCTGTAAATATAAGTAATGTTTTATGCATATGTGTTTGTTGGTTGATGGGTAGAACATTTTCTGTTCTCCCCTGTGCCTTTGTGCTTGCTGAATGCTACCTGTGTTCTCGGACATTTATACTATTCACAGACTCTACAGCTGCTACATTGGGGGTGAGTAGAATATGAGGAACTTCTACCAAATTAAGGGTGCACTGGTAAAAACCTATGAAAACAAAAATGAGTAGCCCAGATATGTGATATCATTAGTGATGTCATCAATGACATTTGTGATGTCATCTTTCATGTCCTAGGTGTTAGTCTTAGCAGTGCACAGTGGTGGCACTAGTTATCGTTGTTTAGCTTACCATAACTGGGACATTTTTTTTGTTTTTTTTTCATTTTATTTGTAACCATAACATAGGAAGGAAAATCCTTTTCCAAGGTGGCCACCATTGAAAGGGAAGGCAGGGCTCCTCACGGTGCCCCTCTGCCCTTTCCACGGTGGCCTGCGGGAGAAGATGAGAAGGAGCGAATGCAGTGGTGGCACCCGCTGCTGCTGAAATAAGGTAAGTATGAGGCTGAGGGGTTAAAAAAATAAAATGGAATGAAGGGTTGGGGTAGGGTGAAGATGGCAGCGAGCAGAGCCGGCCATCAGGTGGCTTGGAATGTGGGCTTGTACCAGAGGGTCAAACACGTGTTACTAGCCACCTGATTGGCTGTCTCCCCCACCCAGGGTGCTAATGAAAAGTTGTATACTACAGAAAAAATATAAAAGGACAGAATAACCATTATTCACTGCACCTACCCTGCATCCTAGCTCTCACGATACCCTAATAATGTATATATGTATTTATTTCATTTGTAAAGCGCGGATACAACCCGTGGGCATTGAGTTACTGTTGCAGGTACAAGGTACTAGACAAAGTAGTGCAGTGCAGGCATAATTACATACATGTACACGATTACAAAGGTGTTACCCAAGGGTAGTTATCATAGGAAACACACAGAATCATACATTGGTATTACAACTATGTGGCAATAATTCTACAGAGCAGGGTGATGGTGGTTGGACAGAGAGGCTCCTGGTTCCTGGGGAGAGGAGCGAGAAGGAGGAATTCTGGTTTAGGTAAAGAGCTGAGTTTGTAATGCTTTGGGGAAGATCCAGTAGGATTTCTCTGCCCTGAAGGAGGGTGGGAGGTTGTTCCAGAGTTCGGCAGCAAGGTAAGGGAAGCTGGAGCCTCCGGCTTTGCATCTTTTCACTTTGGGCACAATGAGTCTGTCTGTGTAGCTGGTCCTTGTGGGTCTGGAGGAATGGCCTTTGGCAATTCCTTTGGAGAGGTAGGATGGTGCTGTGTCAGAGAGGCACTCGTGGGTGATGGAGAGTGTTTTGAAAATGATCCACTCATGGATGGGGAGACAGTGTGCATCTCTTCCAGCTCCCGAGATGTGCTCTCTTTTTGGGATGTTAAGGGCAGCTCTGAGGGCATTATTCTGGATTACTTGAAGTTTGACTATGTTTCTTTAGGAGGTGCCGCTGAATAGGACGTTGCAGTAATCAATCTCTGAGCCTATGATTGCACAGGCAATGGTTAGGCAATTATTCTTAGAGAGGAAGGGTCTAGCTGCATTGAGGACATTGGTAGCATAGGTTGCTGAGGAGGCAATGGCACTTACTAGTCTATACATGGTGAGGGTAGAGTCTAGCTAGATCCCAGGGTTTTGACAATGATAGAGACAGGAATCAGGTAATTGGCGATAGTGAAGGTTGTGTATTGATTATTGAGGGTCTTGAGGGCACTTGATGAGCCAACAATCAGGATTTCTGTATTGTCGCTGTTGAGACAGAGGTGATTGGCTGACATCCAGGTCTGAATTGTGGAATAGATTGTGTTGAGGGAGTCTGAGTCTTCTATGTAATTGCCTGAGAGAGGGATCAAGATTTGTGTGTCATCGGCATAGTTAGTTTAAGCTATGCCGAGTGAATCTAAAATGTGGAATAGGGGCCTGGTAACAATATTCTACAACGTGGGGGTGTTGGAAAATTATTGTGGCACACCACAGGTGAAAGGAGAGGGAGAGGTTTTGGCATTCTCTGAGAAGTCTCTAATCACTCTTCCATTAAGGAAAAAGGCTATCCAGGCAGTGGCCTAGGGTGAGATATTAGCGTAGGTGGTGGCAGAGAATCTGGTGCTTGTCAAATGCAGCAGATAGGTATAGGAGAAGGAGCAGTGCAGACTTGCCTACTACAAATCTTTTGCATCTGCATTTTGGATGCCAAGGTGGGACACCACTGGCTAACTACTGGAGCAGGAGTCCTAAGGGTCGGATGCATCTTAACCGTAACATCCCTTATCACAGGTTTTTCTGTCAATTGAATAGGTTTTTATTAGTGAAAATATTTCATGGTGTTACATTGCTGTACATAAGTTATTAATAATGCCTCTTTCCATATATATGAAAGAACGATAAACCTCCTTTAAGAAACATATTTTTTGCAACACATACTTATGTCTGTCATTATCAGCAGCGCATGCTGGGATGGATATCATCGTTCAAATTGCCTACTGCATAAGGCTCCACCATGACCCCAGCCAAAAACCACCTCTGTTATACACTGCACCTACCCTGCATCCTAGCTCTGTGTCCATGATACCCTAATAATGTATTTATTTATTTCATTTGTAAAGTGCACATACAGCCCGTGGGCATTGAGGCACTGTTACAGGTATAAGGTACTAGACAAGCTAGCGTACTGCATGCATAATTACATACATGTACATGGTTACAGAGGTGTGACCCAATGGCAGTTATAATAGGAACCATGCAGAATCAAACATTGGTATTACAACCATGTGAAAATAATTTTACAGAACAGGGTGATGGGCATTTGGACATAGTGGTTCCTGGTTCCTGGGGAGAGGAGCGAGAAGGAGCAATTATAGTTTAGGTAAAGAGCTGAGTTTGGAATACTTTGCAGAAGATCCAGTAGGATTTCCCTGCCCTCAGAGAGGGTAAGAGGTTGTTCCAGAGTTTGGCAGCAAGGCAATGGAAGCTGGAGCCTCCAGCTTTGCATCTTTCACTTTGCTCACAATGAGTTTGTCTGCATAGGGGGTCCTTGTGGGTCTGTAGGAATGGGCTTTGGCAATTCTTTTGGAGAGGTTGGGTGGTGCTGTGTCAGAGAGGCACTTGTGGGTGATATAGAGTGTTTTGAAAATGATTCACTCATGGATGGGGAGCCAGTGTGCATCTCTTCCAGCTCTCGAGATGTGCTACATTTTTGGGATGTTAAGGGCAGCTCTGAGGGCATTGTTCAGGATTACTTGAAGTTTGTGTATGTTTCTTTAGGAGGTGCTGTTGAATAGGACATTGCAGTAATCAATCTTTGAGCCTATGATTGCACAGGCAATGGTTAGGCAATTCTTTTTAGAGAGGAAGGGTCTAGCTGCATTGAGGACCTTGGTAGCGTAGGCTGCCTAGGAGGCAATGGCACTTACTTGTCTAGACATGGTGAGAGTAGAGTCTAGGTAAACCCCCAGGGTCTTGACAGTGTTAGAGACAGGAATCGATAATTGTTGATAGTGAAGTTCGTTTATTGATTATTGAGCGTCTTGAGGGAACTTGGGAGCCAACAATCAGGATTTCTGTCTTGTCGCCGTTGAGACAGAGGTGTTGGGCTGTATTCCAGGTCTTAATTGTGGAATCAATTGTGTTGAGGGAATTGGAGTCTTCTATGTAGTTGCCTGAGAGGGGGATCAAGATCTGTGTGTCATCGGTATAGTTAGTGTAAGTTATGCCGAATGAATCTAAAATGTGGAATAGGGTCCTGGTAAAAAATATTGTACAATGCGGGGGCGTTGCAAGATAATTGTGGCACACCACAGGTGATAGGAGAGAGAGAGGCATCCTCTGAGAAGTCTCTTATCACTCTTGCATTAATGATCATGGCCGTCATGTCCAGCAGACACTTGGGGGCATATGCATCACTTCCCCAGGTCCTCCGAACAACGGGCCTGTCCGGCATGTCCACAAACTGGTGACATACTTTAATTACTTCTGGGACCCCAACTTTGTTTGGAGAACACCTGGGCACATGCACATCTCATCCACTGGGACCTACAAACATGATGCCTGTTCAGAACTGTCCGCTGCACGTGTCACACTTTTAATTAGTTCGAACATCCCAACCCTGTCAGTAGGTCACCTATGCACATGCGCACAATGGAGACTGCGCAATAGGTGTCCTATGGATAGCCGTACCATATGCAAATGTTTGTGATGTCATCATGTCACCACACCCATGCTGAGCATAGGCCCTTATTCACGAACAGGGTCCAGGACCCCGAACACCCAAAAAGTGCCTTTTGGGCCAATCCAAGGGGATTTACTGTGAATATTCACCCTTGCAGACGTCACTTTCTGTTTTTGGATTTCCATGACAGAGCACTTGGTGTCATTGCCATTGCTACTGATGGATTGCTGCTGCATGCTACTGCTGGATTGCTGCTCAGAGCACTTAGCTGCAATTGGCATTGGTGTTGCTACAATTCTAGGAGTACTGCTGTAGGTTGCTGTTTAGCATATTGCTGTGTTCCTGCTGTTTTGCAGATTGCTCTCTTCCTGGTTCCAGGCTACTTTTACTTGGGTAATGGCATCCATGTCTACTTCAGTTGCTGCCTCTGTCTCAGCACCAACCCCACCCCCAACAACACCACCACCACCTCCCCTAGAGCATACAAAGGGGAACAGGGGTGATGATGCAGAGGAGGAAAAAGAGGATGTACAGAATGAGTTAGTGGAAGTCTCCGTTAGCATCTGCCAACGTGAGTCTTGGTTACGGAATCTCTTTACAACTGTTGGAAATAAGCCCAAGGCTTGTGAAGCCTAGGTTTTCTGCAAGGAGTGTGACATGTTACTCAGTCATGGCAAACCTGCGACTACCTCCATGCAGCGACACCTGAGATCAAGCCACAAAGCCGCAGTTCGGAGGGTCATCCCCTTCAAACAGCCTTGTAGGTTGACTTCCACTACAGCATCCTCGACATCTGCTCCTCTCACCACAAGGGACACTCCTGTGGGGCAGCAGATACCTCCAACAGCCTCACAGGCCATACACATTGCAGTAGACCCTTACTTTTCAACGGTCACTGTTTTGTGTGTGTACTGCGACACAGTACTCGTAGGGGTGAGCAGTTCCGGAGTGGTTTTGAGTCTGAAGTCCGGGACCACGAAGGAAACTGACCCCTACCTCGATGAGGCACACATAACATCTTCCTCTCTCTATCTGCCCTTTATTATGCCTCTGGTTGGTGCCCCTTCAATACCCTCCCTATCCTCCCCTCCCTTGTGTGTCATGTTTAAAAAACACAAAAAACAAAAAAAAAACATCTCTTTTCAGAGCCACCTTTCACGGTTTAAAAATAAAAGTGCCAATTGAAATGTTACAGGCCCCCACGCAGTCTGCAAAGTCAGCAGACAGCGCAGTAGTCTGCGGACATCCAGAGCTTGCAGCGTGTGGCATCATGTAAACCATTGCATTCTTTTCTGGGACAAAGTGGTGGCTTTGGGGTTTTTCTTTTTGTTCTTGGGAGTTTTTAACTGCAAACACCTACTGCACACATACTTGCTATGCTTCCAAAAACAGCTGAAAGGCATTTTGGATTTTGTGCAAAAAAAGATGATTGCCACCATCAGTAAGATGGACTCCATCTCTGTGGATATTGTTGGGGGTAATTCATGGAATAAATGGGTGCCGAAAAGCGGAGCACAAGCGTGAAAAACACAGCGCACGTGTGTAAAAGCTGCGCACGCAGCCGTCGTTGATTCATGGAATGCGCTGCAAGTGTAAACTCTGGGATGAGCGCCAAATCCTTGGGTGGCGGACGTACACGTCACCAAACGCTGTGCACGTAGCACACAGGGAAAGCGCACACAAGAAAAGTGGGCAGAACACAGGGCGTAACACGCGGAATGGGGAACAACGTGTGAAAATGTGGGTGTAACGGGGAAGTATGGGAGGTAAATGCTTGCAAAACACCCACACGCCCGCTAACATCACGTATTCATGGAATCAAACGGGAAATCCGTGTGCCAAAAAATACGCGCACAGGCCTAAACACGTCCGCCACACAAAGGCAGGTGGTACCGTCCATGCGCATAACAAAAGTGTGCGCAAACAACAAAGATGTACATACATCTACGATCAATGTCCCATTCTGTGGTCCCGTAGGAGAAATGACGTGTCACGCAACACAGGCATCCCATAAAATCAAGAAAAAGAGATAAGCGACCCCTGTAGTCCACATGCATGTTAAAAAACACACGCAGTACACTGTGTCAGCCAGGAACCCCAAAAATACGTATGTGACCAACGCGCAGGTTAGTATGGGCAGAAAAAAAGGGGTATGCGACAAACAGTGACACCCGCAGAGGGAAAAATAGCGTGTGCGTCTCACCGTCTGCCTTGCATTTAGAAGAAGAACAGGTAGCCAACACCCACCCGCTGTAAAGTAATTGCGTGCGAACCCCAACGCCTGGAAAACACATGCACCGCTTTCCAGGAAAAGCACCTACAGAGTGATGGAAACCCACGTGCGACCCTCAACCCGTTGCAGGGAAATGCCCGCGCGTGTTAGATCACATATGCGCTTATGCACTAAGGCCCTTTCCTCGAATTACATGCTGACGTGCAGTTTTTTCACGTGCCAAATCACTCCATATCAAGCTGGCCACGCAACAACACACGGAAGACCACTCTCCTCCCCAGAATGCCGATTTACTGCACCCAGAGCCCTGAACAGCCTCCCACGAGCCAACTGCTGCTGCCTGCCTGCTGCCACCATGCCCTGCCATTTGGTGCCTGCACATCTGCCATCTTTGATCCCGCTGATCAGGCATAGTATTTGAAGAGCTGTGACCTGCCGTGTGCCGCGTGATAGCACAAAGTGTGAGACTGTGGAGTTGTGCTTGGCTTGATCCCGGACAGCGGCCTCTTTTTTTTCTTTCTTTATTGCACAAGTTGACTGTAACTGTTTTGCGGGTCTTATTTTCTTAAAACTTTGCACTGCAAGCAAAAAAGGGGTAAACAGTTACATGTTAATTAATGCTGGTTGGTGCTCAAACCAGTGATAATATATAGTGCTACTTTAATCTAAGGAAAAGTGGGTGGGGATGCACGGATTGAGGTCGAGTTTTCTCTGTGCCCACCCTCTTTTCACGGCTCACCCCTCAAAACCAGCTGCCAGCTACTAGACAGGGGACAAGGCCTGGAGCCAGGGAATGCTGATTGGGGGTTTGGACAGTTGCTTGAGGTGCGGCTAGCAGCACAGGTTTTACAAGTGACCCATTTACAGTTAATACAAATTCTTTAAAGTACGTCATCTCCATCTACATAGTCGAGTTTGCAGTCGAAATGTACGACTGTGAGGAAACCTCGTAGCAACCCATTGATGGATGACCTCAGAGCTCCGGAACAAGATGGAACTACACCGGCAATTGAAGCAGATATCACCGAAGCACCATATAGTGAGCCTGAAGAAGGCCTGGTGACAAATAGTGGAGTCCCAGTAGAGTGTCCCACGTTACAAGTCATCCACACCCAAGTACATACACAGGCCCACACTCAGGCGGGAAAGGAGTTTTAAACTCTGGGGTCAAGATCTGGCCAAATCGAAGGAAAGGAAAGTATTGTCCACGCTTGGAAGCATGGTCTAGAATACACACTAACAACTAAAAAAAATCAGAAAAAAATCGACAGTCACTTTGGAAAAAAGAGAAGTACAAGTGCTAATGATGTAGATTTCCTCATAATCAACCAAGCTCTGACACCTCAGCTAACTGAGAATGACAAGAGGAAGGAGGATGTACATCAGATTTGGAACACCAATCAATCCCCGTTCGAAGATGAAAGAGAGTCTGGTCAGGATAATGAGGGACTCCAGATTAAAGATGTAATATATATCGTATCTTCTGGAGACAGTTCGAGAGATGAATCAGAGGACTGTTCAGCAGCACCAGAGTCTTCATCGCCACTGAATACTGTGCAAGTGAGAGACAATAATAACTTGGCAGCCCTTAATTTTGTGCTCAATTCAATGGTCTCTGTTTTTGAACTCTTAAGGACAGAGGTCCAGGGGCAAGCAGGGATCCTCAAGGAATTGACAAGGGAGGTGGCTAACTTGGACTCAAATTTAGTAGTGTGCAACACTATCATCAACACCTCTCTGGCACCGTTGGCAAATGACATAAGGCTGGAATTGGTAAAACAGGGTATGGATATCTCTGCAATCCAACGTTCAATGGCTTCTAAAAAAGAGGAGGAAGGTAATATATCATTCCTGGTTAAAGACCTATTGACAAAAATTGAACCAATCATGAGTGGGACCCAAGAGGAAAAAAGAGTAGATCAAGAGGATAGAAATTCCTCTATTCCTCTATTCTCAACAATACTCCTCTGTCTGAATCTGTCCTAGAAGAATTTTTGCGAATGGCCAAGTTGATACGTCTCTCAAGACTATGGATCAAGTGCCAAATGAGGAGGAAGTCATGCCTCAAATTACTCCAGAATTGATAAATCAACCCAGCACAGAGACAGGCCAGTGTGTGTCCAAAAATAAAAAGAGACAAAGGAAAAGAGGGGCCAGAAGGAAGAGGAACATTAAAGGGGTGGTGCTTGTTAAAGAGGGTGGGAAGAAAACCGAAAATCAAGGAAGAGAAAAAATAATGAAAACGAAAACAATTTCCTTCCTGAAATCACTGCCCAAAACAAAGGCTGCCTTTCAACTGAAGGGAGCAAAATTGTTGATTCTGTTTCGGCTCCTAACAGGGTCGTACTAAAAGATAGTCATAAGGAAGGGCCCCCCTCTATTAAAGATAAGAAACCTGATGAGTCGGAAGATATCACCAAGGATGAAATCAGTGTGATTAATGTGAGTGTGGGGTTACAAACAGACTGGAAGGAAGCAGAGAAGGAGCACCTGGGCCCCAATTTTTGCTGGGACAGTAACAACAAAAAAGTCCCAGTGGCTCCCATCTTCCTATCAAATAAAAAACACACAGTGTCGAAAACGATTGGTGAAAATAGCAAAGTACTGCAGAGTAGCTCCCATTTTCCAGCTAGAGCATCCCAAAATATATAGCACAGTGAAAAGTCTGATGCTTGAAGAAGTGAAAATGGGGCCAGGGAAACATTGCTCCCTGAATATCGATCGCATTGGAATGGGGAAAGCCCGAGAAGTGATCGATAGATGTGACATCACAGAGGAGGCCTCAGAAGAGGATTTGCACCAATCCAACCAGGGGGCAATTGTTGAGGCAGAAAAATCAATCTTTGCAATTCCAAAGTTTTGGCTTTCTTTGGTTTCCAACAAAAAAGCAACCAGGTCACTATGTAGAAGTTCCATTCTAACATTTCTGAAAAAAGTGCAAAGTTTATATATGATCAAGTCTGAAGATATTGAATATGTCCGCTTTCCCGACATCCAAAATGCATATCTGGCAGAAGTTAGATGGACCTCAAGAGAATGTAAAGAAGCAATAAAGGGAGCGTCAAAGGAGCTAGAAGGTCTGGGAATTCAAGTGTCAAATATCTGTCTTATAGAATTGGAGAAACTAAAACAGAACAAGTTCAAATGGACCGCAAGAGCAACTGAATGGTCTGGAGCGCCACAAGTAGGTCTTCCCACAGCCAAAAGGGAAGAAGCTAATAGTCTCAATAGAGACAATGTGCCTATCTCATTACTACCAGAAATTATGTCTCAGGTTCTCCTCAAGCTGGAAGTAGGGACCCAGCACCTTTAGTCAAAGGGAGTTCAGAGTAACCTGTTGGAACACTCGGGATCCCAATACATTCACATCACCAAAAACCAAGGAGCTCCTATTTAATCTGGGGGACATCGTAATGTTACATGAAACCTGGTTAGTGAACCCCATTGAAATTTAAGGATTTAGAGTGATCTCCCAGGCCGCCACCCAAAAAGTGAAAGGGAGACCATCGGGTGGGCTGCTTGTAGCAATTAGAAACTCCACACTGAAAGAACCTGTCTCAATTTTAAAAAATGATGGTGGGATTCAAATTTGTAAGGTATCTTTGAAATGTCAGGCTATTATGTCTGATATGGTATTTGTGAATGTTTATTGGAATCCCGCACGTTCGAGTCAAGAAGCTCTTTTTAGGGAATTGGCAGCTTCAATGGAGAAAATTAAGCTCCTCTATGGGGGTGCTCAAATCATATTCGGGGGTGATTTAAATTTGCATTGTTTGCGCCCTTCAAAGGAGGGGGAGGCATCATAGGGGAAGAAACCCTCAGGGAGAGGAAGATCTTGGGTTGAGTTCCTTGAAGGTTGGGGTCTGAAAATGGGTAATGGATCTCTTCCGGGGGACATCCCAGCCAATTCAACAAGATCACAAGGCAAAATTAGTTCAATTATTGACTACTTTTTCTTGTCCTTTGACCTTTTTGCCCAGAATGTTTCATTGATCATAGACAATAAGGGGGGGAGCGACCATTCTAGGTTAGCCCTGACTTTCTAAGAGACAGGCTTTGAAGAGCAATGTAGGCACAGACAGCTGGTCGAAAGTAGGAAAGGGAGAATATGTCTCCAAAAATACAAGAGGGACGGGGCGAGTTTGAATAAATGCCTTAGTGAAACTCCCAATTATATTCTAAGATGTAACTGCACCCCGGCCAGTTTCACAAAATGTATTTGGTCCACCTGTCCGCCAAGTGTGGGAGGAGGAGGCAAAAGGCAAGTGCATTGTAATACTTTTGATGAAGCTACTATGCTTATGAAAAAAATTCTGAACCAAGAGCTAAGGAAGTTAACGAAGCTGAACATGGGTATGGCTGAACGTAGAAAAAAATCTAAAGCACTACGCCAGTTGTACAAACAATGGTCAATGGGAAGGAAGGCCATGCGTCTCCAGCATGACAGTGAACTCATGCTGAAGTTGGTGGCAAACAGGGATTCTGGTCACTTTTGGAAGGTGATAAACTCACTGGAGGGTAGCTCAGAAAGCTCACTATGTAACCGGGTCCCTGAAATGGTTTGGGTGGAATATCTCTCTCTCACCTACGGTTCATGTAATACAACTATTTCCCTTCCATCAGAGGGTGTGAAATGGGAACTTCTGCTAGACATACAGAGTTTGGAGGAAATAATTAGGAAGTGTTCTTCCTCCAAAGCAGCTGGACCAAATGGTCTCACGTATTTAGTGTTAAAAGAGATTTCAACTAAATGGGCCAAACTGTTAGCCTGGCTATTTAGGGGCATTTTGCTCAAGAGGGTACTGCCTGCCACCTGGAAGTCGGCAATAATAATTCCACTTTTCAAAGGGGGGGGGATCGGACGTTACCAATCAATTATCATCCGATCGCCCTTTTGGATATTGATGGAAAGCTCTTCATGAAAATCCTCTTGGGTGAGGTGGAGAAATGGGCAAAAGAACATAAGATCCTCTCCAAGTACCAAATGGGCTTTCGTAAGGGCCTTTCAACAGCCTTAAATGGGGTCATTCTCAATGTTATGTCAGAGACAACAGGTAAGCTTGTAGGAAATATGTTGCACGGGGTTTGGGTGGACTTCTCCAGAGCCTTCGATCAGGTGGACAGCAGCAGACTATGGGCAAAGTTAAGAGCCTGCGGGATTCCTGCGGGGTTGCTTACCATGCTGATCGAGTTCCACAAAGAAAATACTATAAGAATTCGACTCGACGAGGAAGGTAACTTGTCCAAGTCCATCAGAGTGGAAAAGGGGGTTCAGCAGTGATGTTTGGGTGGCCTGCTGTTTTTCAATGTATATTTGGCAGATGCGGGGGACTGCCTGAAACCTTTCGGGTTGGCCAGTCCAGTGATCGGAAGATCAAGGGTTCACTGGCTGGCGTACGCTGATGACGTGGTTGTTCAAGATTGTACTACTGTGGGACTGCAGAGATTACTCAATAAACTGGACAGTTACGCTAGTGATAACGGTTTAGCCCTTAACCCAAAAAAAAAATCAAAGATTCTGGTGGTCAGACAAAGCCGTAACAAAGTTCCTTTTAGTCATTGGGTGATAGGAGGTCAGCAAATCGAGAGAGTAGAAGAGCTGTTATATTTAGGCTTTAAAATATAGCCTCCCCCGCCATTTGTAAGGTGGAGAAGGATTTGCAAAATAAAATCTTGTCATTATTGGCCCAGATGAATAAAGTCTTAGTAAAATATTGCAAATTCTCTATACTTCCTTTGATTCAGTTTTACAAGGCAAAAGTTATACCGGTAATGCTTTACGAGCGGGAAACCAAACCTCTGTTATGGCATTCAGATTGGCAGAAATTGGAGGGATTGGTATGGAAGAATGTTCTTACTCTTCCCATGAGTGTTTCAATGGGTCTTCTCAGGTTTTAATTAGGGTTAAATTCCTCAAAAACCATTGCAGGATGGAAACTAATGTCTCTCTATATGGGGAGATTTAAGAGCATTTGGAGAGGGGTGGTTCTGAGAGATTAAGTAATTTGGAAGAATGGGCCCATTGTGAATTCTCAAAGGCAAATACAGATCTGGATAATTTGATACATAATCCCTGTAAGGCCAAAAAAAGGCTGGAGGAAATGGATTGGATTACAACAATTGACATTATTAATGCCAGAGCAAGATTCAATCAATTCATAGTAGAGAAAAGAATCTAGGTTTTGTTCCAAGCTATTTAGTTACATTTCCGGACTGGAAAATAAGGAACAATTTCCGCAGAATCCAACTCAATGTAGCAAGAACTGGTGAGGTCTTGGCACAAAGAGGACAAAGCGATCTTGCATTAAAGCTATGTGATAGTTGCTTGAATCCAAAAGTCCAAACCTTGAAACATCTCTTAATGGACTGCCAAGGAATCAGACAAGCCAGATCTCAACTGTTCACTAGATTTGGTTCTATGAATGCTAACGACATACCAGAAATGTTCTGGGACTGTCTAATCGCCGGTGTCCATAATCCTCTCTCAATTGCAGTTGTGCAGGTGCACGCTAGCTGTAATGTGGTCATTTAACTACTTTCTCAATATGCCTAATGTCAAGTAGGTCTCTCCTTTTCTTTCTTGCTCACCATAAAACTCTGATATTACTGTTTAGGATTGTTGTGTGGAAATGTAGAGCAATGTTACAGTGATTGATAACAGTGTTTAGGATTTAGGAACATTTTATAGGAAACATTTCTTTTCATTTTTGATTTTTAATACTGTTTAATTTTAAATATTGCTTTGTAACAAATTGTTTTATGTTTGGTAACCAGAAGTATTTTTTGCATTGTGTTTGTTGTTGGGAATATGTTGTTTCTTTAACTTTGGCATTGTTTCTCTTTTTGTATTTTTCGTTTGCTTGTCTAAGGAAGAATTCAGTTGTGAATCTCTTTTAAAAAATGTTGTTTAAAAAAAATGAATTAAGAATCGCGTATTTCCAGCATAAGAGATCCAGCCTCATAGCCTGGTCTACCTTGGAAAAATCTACTCTAAATCCCGCTTGCACATCAGAAATTATACCTTCTCTAGCAACTCAGTCCTCCAGACGGTGCAAAACTATCCCAGAGTAAAGTTTTTCCTGTGAATCGATCAATGAGATTGGCCTGTAATTACTCAGGGAATCCTGATCGCCTTTCTTATATAGTGGAATAATGATGGCCTCCCTCCAACTACCCGGTGTATGATTACTAAAGAAAATATCATTAAAACATTTAGTTAAAAAGGGTACCCCAGAGCAATGGGTTCACTTTTAAAAAGATCAATAGGAATAGAATCCGGACAAGGGCCTTTCCCTTTTTCTCTTCGGACAGAGCCTGTGCAACTTCGAGGCATGTAAACACATCAACCCTGCCTTCGTTAGGGGAAAAAGGGGATGCCCGTACCTGCCCAATCAACTCCCTTCTGACATTCTCAGACCACCACATGGCATATAGGTCAGTAAAATGGTCCTGCCAGGCCTCCAGGGTAATATTGCTTATCACACATGGCCGTCAGATTTAAGATTTCTTTTTCACCACATACCAACATTCTTTAGAATCATTTGACCCAGTAGCCCTACCAAGTGCCAACCAGGTGCATTTAACCTGTTCCCTCTTCTTTCCAATGAGCATGCTTTTATAATTATGCCTATATTTTTTGATCGCCCCCAGGGAATAGCCACTCCAGACTTCAGTGTCTTAGTCAGGATAGACTTGGCCTCCCTAAAATCATGGTCATACCAACCCACAGATTTATGGTTAGTCAGGGATAGATGGCGTCTTTCCTTGGTAACAAACAGGGTGAGTATTTCTGTCACTAATCTGTTGATGAAGGAGAATATGTCTCCACATAAGCCTCCAACACTGGTGGCAAAGCCTCATAGATTCTGCCCAGGAATGCTACTGTTGGTATGTCAGGCCATCGACGGTACATTTGAGCCTGGCAAGCGATGCTTGTTTGTACATTGACAGGACCACTTTGGATGCCAGAGTTAAAAGGAAAAAGAAAGGACACTACCAGAGGATCGTAATCACTCATGACTCTCTCCAGAACCTTAAAAGAAACCAATCTATCCCATTGGGAGGCAAGGACGAAAATATAATAAATAGGATTTCCTTGGTCTGTGTGCAAAAGGTTATGTGTGCCGGAGAATCTTCCAAAACCCTCCCATTGCAAGCCGTCAAACCATATGCATATAAAATCAACTGAACTCTGCCCGCCAATTGGTAACAATGTGTGCTCGGAGAGATCAACGGACATGGAACACCCATAATTCATCTTCCATTGCAAGGTTTCACGTAAGCTGACTTGGATAATCCAACTGGCACTTGAAATCTCCTAGCACGGATAACTGGCAGTTGAGGGAGGCAGCAATGGATAAGGAAAGCTTGTCCAAAGCCAGCTCCATGTGTATAATGGCACTTCAACTTTGAATCAAGTATACATTTAGGAAAGCAATAGACAAGCCATTCCTGAAATTGCACACCACATAAAGTAAATCTGATGAGCCCACATCTAAGTCTTTACATGTTGCCTTGATGCTTGCATGGATCAAAATCAATTACTATCCCTTGGGGCACCCCCTCAAAGATGTAGCTGCTGGTAAAAAGAAAGCCTGGTAGTTGGGCAAGTGCACCTGTGAAAGAGACCATGTCTTCTGCAAGCATATCACCTTATAGTCATTAATTAGGGGTAGCGAGTCAGAATCTAATACTTTGCCAGCCAGCCCATTAATGTTCCATGATAGGACTGTGATCTCATCTGTTCCTCTCTGGGCTCTAGAACTGTCCACAGAGGGTCTGTATAGGGCCTGCACCTCCTCTGATACTGGACCCACCATAGGATTACCAAATAAAACCTGCCCAGTCTCGAAACCAATTACTAAGCCCCCCATAGAAGCCCCCCAATAGTCAGGGCCAGCATCAAACCCCAAGTGGAGGGATTGCCTCCCTGCATCGACATACGGTACTTTAGTAGTGTTCTGCCTGACAGTGCAGTGTTGTTCTATTGTAGCCTTGACAATGTTATCCAACCTCAGAGAACGCGCTTCATCCTTACTCATTGCACCTTGCCAGGTTCACTGTTTCTATTCTGTTTCTATTCCCATCAGAACAATGGTTTGTTACTATCCACTAGTTTTATAAAAGCATTATAATGTCCTAATTTCTTCAATCACATTACACTGTCATACACACTGAAGCAAACCTTTCCTGCAGCAACAAACGCACATACCACTTCAACCTTCCAAACCAAAAGTAACAGCCCTTTGCACAGTCAGCCTGCTCTACTTATACCTACCTGCATATTCAAACACTCATCCACAGTACACACAAATACATTGCACAACTTCCAAACTCACATTTTCCTTTTTTTCTCCAACGGACACAATACAATGCCTACCAAACAGCAACTCCGTAGAAAACAACGCAGATACTGAGCAAACAAAACTCAAACCATGCAAAATGGAAATTCACCTCTAGCAGACTTTGTACAACAAGTTCAAACAAAACAGCTAATGCAGTCATTGAGCAAAATAGAACCAGGTAGAAGGAAAAAAGTGTGACTTCTCTTCCACAATTTTAAATTAAAACTAAATGTATTAAGAAGAATGCAACTACCAGTAGTGCTACCACTACATCTGCCAACATTAACATAGCCACAAGTAAGTAATCCAAAAAATTCATTTTAGAAAAAATGTTCCAGCACAGAATCCTTCAGAACCTTATAAAAACAGGAGAAAAATCGCACTCACCCCTTCAAACTTACCACAGAAAACTGATACTGGAAGCTCTCATAGACAGTGCAATGCTCCTCAAAAGAAAAATATTTATATACATTTTAAACAGAATGAAACCACTAACAACATGAATTGCTAAACTACAAAATGTATTTCACAACATACGCAATATCAACATAGATTCACACAAATAACACAGAGCCATATGTCAATGAAGCGGCATACAAACAAGAGCAAACAAACCCAATTGCCATACATAGCAGTGGCCGAGGGAATGAAAAGGTAGACAATACTATTATGCCAGAGGAAAAGCTATTTGAAAGAATATCCCCAACAATCTTATAATCAACGTTCCATTCCACCGAACCAATCCGTCCCGTCTACAAATAGCTGTGCACCTTAATATGTAACGTACGAAAACAATCCTTCACATTTTTGCGGCAGTTCCTCAATGAATATGTAAAAGCCAAAGACAAATTAAACATTAAAATATTACAAACCATGGACTCCTGCCCAGTGCGCACATACACATGACTGCAAGAACATTCATTAGCCTGCATTTCCGGGCCTGTTGCAAAAGCACCTTCCTCCACATCAAAATGTTAGCAACACACCATTCTACTATAAGAAATCTCATTCAGAGACTCTACTATGCAAAAAGTCCTGCTTTAGCACTGAAACATTTGAGCATTTAAATCAAATTCTCCTACAAGATGTAGCCAAACAACTACTGGAAGAAATAGACCACATCCAAAGCAAATATTTTGGAAGTATACAGCACTTAAAAAATCCAGAAACTGTAGAAGAGAGTGGCGACAACCTTGCAGATGCCAACCTTCTGTTACACATGTACAAAAACAAAATAGCCAAGTTTAAAAGCACATCTTCTGAAGTAACAAACCAAGTATGTCTCTGTTGTCACAGAACGTTTTATACAAAGAGCACCAAATCTATAGATATAACGTACAAAATAAAAGACAATGACGAATCCCAATGGTTCCAATTAGCTCACTATTTTATAGCAGAAAACAAATATGACATTACTAAGCTCTCAATACTTTGTGCACATACTTCACTGGAAAACTTGAGAATAACCAAATGCCTTCACAGGCTGTCAGTAATAACTTGGAACTATTCCCACTTCCAAAACCACTCCAACAGCTTAATTTGTATGAGAGCATTATAATCCAAACAGGGAACCATTTCAAGCAATAATACACCTTCAACTGGAAACAGTTTCCTCCTTCTGCATTACTGAAAGGCATTTGTGGCAAAGTAGTTTATTTGCCATTAGATCTTAAAGAAAATGTGGACTCTCTGGGAGTGCAATGGCTAATAGATCAATCTTTGATTATCCTAGTGAATGGTGTACCTACAAAATACAAAAAGAAATGGCAGCAACTAGCGACTTGAACAAAGTTAGAACAGCCCTGCATCATCTTAAAGAGAACAATGAATACTGCAAAGAAATAAACATTGAATAAAACCTGAGAGAAACTACAATAATAATTCAGGATTCCTCGTCAAATGGCTCATATGAACTTCTAGATCCTACTACAGCCTCCAATATTTTAGATCAATATACAATACACCCACTGCACTCCAAAGACACCATAGACGATGCACTAAAAACATATCAAATGCGACAAGTTAAAGGATCTCCAATCAGTTTATGTGAAAAAGTGTAGAAGCACAAGCCTTTCCTTTACTCTTTCTGAGTGGAAAAGGTGGAATTATGATGAAAAATGCACACAAATAACAGCATTGGAATACTGCTCTTTAGAATGTATCGTAAAGATCCCAGATTCAAACGACAAAACATTGAATACATATTCCACCTCCTCTTTGAAAGTGAACTAGCAACTTTGCTACGGATTTGAGCACACATTGAAAACAGGTTCCAATGTGTTAAACGTGTCTGCTGCACAGCTACTTCAAACGGTTCAAGACAAAGACTAAGTTTTACATTCAAGTATTACAAATCTCTTGTCAAACATGTGTGGTACGAAAGAATACTGGTTCTGATGTCACACAGATGTATACTACGCAACCTTGGCCCAATCACATGGTTTGACACTTTAAGTTGTGTAGAGTATGTATGGGAAGACTTGCATGATTTCCTACGCATAGCAAACAAAAACATATTTATTTATTACATTTGTATAGCGCGCAGGCAGCCCAGGGGCATTGTGGTGCTGTTACTTGTAGGGAAACTTAGTTACAATGGGTACAGGTTGTGCCCTGTGTTACAGTAAGACATAATCCTGTGTCAGGCAATAGGAGTATTATACAACACCATACATGGTAGTCCTGGGCGCTTGAGCAGATGGGGTTGGTTAGGCGAACAAGTTAGTTTTCATAGCGTTGCGGAAGGCAGTCAGTGAAGGTTCAGCTCGCAGTGAGGTGGGAAGGGAGTTCCAATATAAGGCAGCAAGGTAGAGGAAGCTGACGCCACCTGCTCTAGCTCTTTTGGCCCTAGGTACAGAGAGCAAGTTGGAATAGGGAGTCCTGGTGGGTCTTGTGGAGGAGACCGGGTGTATTCTTTGGGATAGGTACACTGGGGCAGTGAAATGGACGCACTTGTGGGTAATGCTTAGTGCTTTGAATATCATTCTTTCCTTTATAGGGAGCCAGTGAGAAGCTTTCCTGGCAGCAGTGATGTGCTCTCTCTTGGAAATGCCTTGTGCAGCATGCAGGGCGCTATTTTGGATTAATTGCAGTTTCTCTGGGTTTTTGTTGGAGGTCCGTAGGACGAGAACACTGCAGTAGTCAAGCGAGAACCGGTGATGGCTCTGGCTATGTTGGTGCATGTGTCTTTAGATAAAAAGGGCCTGACCGAGTTGAGGAGTTTTGCGTGGTAGGCAGAAGAAGAGGCAATTGCGTTTACTTGCCTGGTCATAGATAGGTTGGAGTCTAGATAAACACCTAGCGTTTTTACTGTGTTCAGTACTGGGATTCTGATTGAGTCAATGGTGAAGTGGCTAAACTGGGCGTCAAGTTTCTTAAGGGTGTCGGGGGATCCTAGGAGTAAGAGCTCAGTTTTGTCAGAGTTAAGGCAAAGGCCACTGATAGCCATACACATTTGGATTGTGTTATAAATGTTGTTGAGAGTCGCGCAGTCAGTGTCATAGTCACCTGTTAATGTGAGTAGGATCTGAGTGTCGTCGGCGTAGTTGGTGTAAGAGATGCCCATGGTGTCAAGGATAAGGAAGAGGGGGCGGGTAAAGATGTTATATAGGGTGGGGGAGAGGCAAAAGCCTTGGGGCACACCGCATAGCATGATGGTGGGTGACGCAGTGGCTAGGTGAGAGAAGACCTGCATGGTGTGCCTTGGAGGAAGGAGGTGACCAATGTGGTAGCTTCTTTGGAAAAATTGACTGTGGAGGTGAGGTGACGGCAGAGGGTGTCATGGTCTACAAGATCAAACGCTGCAGAGAGATCGAGGAGAAGGAGCAGGACAGGTTTGCATTGATCCCCTGCATCATCCATTTGGTTTTTGCGGTCGAGTAGGGCGGTCTCTGTTCCGTGCCTAGGGCATAAACCGGATTGTCTCAGTCCTAAGAGATTGTTTTGTTTGAGGAAGGGCTGGACTTGCAGGAATGCTGCTTTGTCTAGGATCTTGAGGAGGAATGGGACGGTGGTGATGGGACGGTAGTTGTTGGGGGAAGTAGGGTCAAGTGTAGGTTTTTTTATGAGCGGTCGGACCCATGCTTCCTTGAGGCATGCTGGGACCTTACCTGTGGTGAAGGATGCATTGACAAAGTCTGTTAAGGAAGGAGCTAGGGTGTCTGCTCAGTCTTTGAGGATGGAGGCGGGGCAGGGGTCACCTTTGACATTGGAGGATTTGATATTTTTCATGAGGTTGACCATGTCTTTCTCCTGGATGGTTTTGAGTGAGAAGGTGGAGGGGGCCTCAGTGGGTGGGGAGAGGGGGGCTTAGGGAGGGATTAGGGGGGTAGGGAGCGCCAGTTTGGTGTTCAGTATTTTGGCTTGGAGCAAGTTTATCTTATTGCACATGACTGTTTGGATGTCATTACACCATGCTTTGTCTTTGGTGAGGTTTTGTGGGGTGGCTGTAGGGGTCTCAAGTTCCCTGAATATGGCGAACATTTCCTTTGTGTTTGATTTGGCGTCGGAGATTCTGTCTTCAAATGATTTGGCTTTGGCTTTGATGATGGCTTTCTTACATTCATGTGAAAGAGATTTGAAGTTAAGTTTGTCTTTATCTTCACAAGAGGTTTGCCACTAGGCTAGTGCTGCATGTTTGTCTGTGCGCAGTTTGAGGAGGTCTTGGGTGAACCAGGCATTAGAGTGGCTGTTCGGTTTGGTTTTGCATGGTTTAGGGGGGCGATAGAATTAATTGCAGCCATGATGGCAGTGTCGTAATTCTTGGCAAGGGTTTCTGGGTCGTTGGAGAAGGGGGGGTCTAAATAAAGATCCCTGCAGGAAGGGTAGGAGTCTTTCTTTGGTCAGTTGGCGGGCACTTCTTGTGAAGGTCGGTGGTAGGGGTTGGGGGTCTGGGGTGGGGTTATGGTGGTGGGGATATTGAAGGTGATGGTGTGGTGGTCAGACCACGGGGTGGGGGTATTGCATGTGAGTGTGAGGGGGCAGTAGTGGTGGGCGATCCAGTCTAGTGATCTGCCTAGGGCATGAGTGGGGTCTGTGATGGTGTTAGCGATTCCTAGGGTAGCTAGGGCTGTTTCAAGTGATTTGGCAGCATGGTCTTTGGTGTCATTAAGGCCTAGGTTGATGTCACTGAGGGGAATGGCTTTGGATGACTTTTTTTAGATGGCTTGGCTGGCATAGACATGAAAACACCAGGAGAACTTGACTCTCTTGACCCTATAAATGTGTCAACATACTTCCATCACTGCTTTATTGCTATGCTGCACTTCATCTGTTCTAAAACAATTCCTCCCCTTGGAGAAGTGCAACACTTAATTTGGAGGAAAGAATAACAATTCAGATGAGCTCCATAAATCCACATGCTTTTATGGATTAAAGATGCTACTGAATTTGGACAAGACACATATGCTACTGTTTTGCAGTTCATTCACAAATATGTCACTTGCAAAATCCCTTCACAAAGCACACGTAGTGATTTACATGCACACATTTTGCAGTTTCAAAGACACAAGTGTGGCAAATAATGTCAGCGCAAATATAAAAACAAAGGCAAATACTACACCAAATGCTGCTTTGGTTTCCCTAGACCAGTTTCAGCAAAAGGACAAGTAAACAGCTTCATGTCTTCTGTTAGACACAATGTGAACGGCAAATCACCTAAGAACACATACTGCATAAAACAAACCAAAGCATCAAAGTACATCAATGATTACAATGCAGACAATTCAACTGCAGTTTCACAATATGTCACAGCCTACTTAACCAAAGCTGAGAAAAGAGAGCTGAAAGACCTCTGGGATGACATATCATCTGACAAAACACTGTCAGAAAAATTAAACAGCTTTGGCATAAAAATGCTCTCTCATAGATAATGTGGCTGCTACAAAGTCACAGGCTGTTTTAACCGGCACAGCCATGTATGGTAATTCTGGAAACATAGTGTGGCTAAGCCTGGGTCTTGCTGCGTCTAGAAATAGAATTCTCAAATCATACCAAGGCATAGAAAGAATAGCCAAAAACAATCCCGACATCCAGGTCTTTTTTAAAACAATGTATTGGACACATGCTACGCAAAGAGGAGTACTACTTTGGAAACCAGGTGTCCTTACCACATAGCCCAACATTTCTCCTACAAAAATAATATTAAACCATATGAGAAAAAAGGTAAATGCATAGTCAAAAGTTGTGAGGGCAGCCTTGGTAAACTCACCAAACACAGCCTCATTAATCATATGAAGCTATCGGTTATAAGTCAAAGTTTCAAAAACAAAAGGCACAAATGCCTTTTTTTTCGACAGTAAAATGACCGAAAAAAGGATCAAATTGTATTTATTTATTTATTTATTTATGTATTTATTTATTTATTTATTATGGGGGTTTCCCCCCCAGCCCCTGTTTTCTCTATAGATGCTAAACTAAACAAAAATATAAATAAATTAATATTAAAACATTTTGAACCTTTTTTTTGGTTCTTTTGTTTTCGATCAAAAGGTCATTCGGCCCTTTGCAGTCGAACCTTTGACCAGACACCAAAGCTATCATTACAAACTCCTCAACATAAATAACTTTACTGTGTGTCCCTACTGCAACCTTTTAAACTATGAAGAAAAGATTAAAATGTATTAGACACACATTACTCCTATGAAGATGCTTTCAATACAAGTGAAAGCACTATGACAGATATAAACTTTGCACCGTACAAAAACCTGTTGGACAATGAAGTCCACAAAGAAGAAGAACTTCAAGCACAACTAAATATAGACACTCCTTAGAGCAGTCAACCTTCTCTTACAGGAAGCCAAGAACCTCTTGGAGACCCACTCATAGTAAATGAGGCAGAATTAGCCATGACTCAAGTAGAAAGCACCATGTTTTAGAATGAGCAATCTGAAGAAAACATTGCTGTACTGCAATCACAACTTAATAACGAGGAGCATAACATTTTCCTAGAAGTAACTAAAACTTGTACCTGTCAAAACTATAAACCTGTACTCCTGTATTTAAGTGGTCAAACTGGTTCAGGCAAAACATGCTTAATAAGATTAATTAGCAAGTTCCTCCAACAATTGACAAACAGCAATCTTTCAGCTGTTGTAACTGCCCCCACAGGTTTAACTTCCTACAACCTAGGTGGTGTTACTATACATCAATTGCTACTCCTTCAATTAGTACACCAAAACAAATTGGACTACTATAAACTTTCAGTAGAAGCTGCTATGGAGCTACACATAGTTTTGAAAGAAATGAAAATGATCCTAATAGATGAGGTGAGAATGGACTCCAACCTACTGTTGGCTTTGATTCACCTCAGATTGCAAGAGGTCCTCAAAACAGACTAGGAAGAACTCTTCGGAGGAAAACATGTTATTGTTTTCGGAGATCTTCTTCAATTAACATCAGTGAAAGGTAAACCTATTTTTAAAACCTTAGGACACAAAATGTGCCACGACACACTTGGCACATAGGAAATGTAAACCTCTGACAACATTTCCAGTAGAGAGAACTAACTGAAAACATGTGTCAGTCTGAAGACCTCACCTATGCCAACATTTTGATAAGTATTCGGATTGGTGTTCTTTCTAAGGAAGCACAGTCTGTCTTAAGTAGCAGACACATCCATGAGCTATACGGCTATAACACATCTGCTACTGATCGCATGGAACAATTAGCACACACACATATACAATGTATCTCTTTAATGCCAACCCTAGCAAGCTGTGCACAATTCAATGAAACAATGTTGAAAAAGGAAATGCAACCAATAGTGCAAATTTACTCCACAGACAAACTAGATGTGCATGGTATGACAATACCTATGTGTCAACAAGCCACAGTACAATTAAATAACTTAGAAAATTCTATCTCCAACACAGCTGTTTTGGAGATAATGTTAACATTGTGCTTAAACTGTAGAGTAATGCTCAAGTGTAACCTTGACATGGAACAAGGTTTAATTAATGGAGCACTTGGTACAGTTATTGGCTTCCAGACATACCCACATGACAACAACATTCAGTTTGTCGACATCCACATTGACAAACTTTCAGAAGTTAAAAGAATAGGACTCTCAACAGGCTGATTCCTTCTTTTTAAAGACATATATGCACGCAGAGAACAGTATTCTCTGTCTCTCCCATACGCCATCACTATTTATAAATCGCAAGGTCTAACCCTAGATCAAACATTGATTGACATTGACAGCACAGTCTTTAAAGAAGGCATGAGTTATTTAGCACTGTCACACCTACATACACTTGAAGGACCATTTCTACTATTTTTATTGGTGTGTTTGTGTGTTTGTTTATTTATTTTTATTGCGCACCAGACCCTGGGGTATCAGGGCGCATTGGAATCAAGAAGTCTTACAACTTAGTTACACATCAAAGAAAAGTACAGATAAAGAAATTGCAGGTGCATAATATATAAGAGGAATTACAGGTATGCATATATAATGGGGTAATTTACAGGCATTCAACCAGGGGCTATAAGAAATAGGTTAACATTCAACACAGCATTCTGGGAATTATATACAATGCAGAGATGAGTGGGGTGGTATCATTATTGGTTGTTATCCTTCAGTCAATTGATGATATTATACCTGAAGTTGGAGTAGGTTTGGTACAGACGCATGGGAGTGGGAGGGGAAACAGTCCAAAGCTGTGCAGCCTTAACATGAAAGATACAGCCTTTTACCTTGGAGAGTTTGAATTTTGGGATTGAGAGGCAATTTTTATTGGCTGTTCTGTGGGGCCTTATAGAAGATTTCCTGATGAATCTCTCCCTGTGGTAGTTGGGTGCGGCCTTGTTCAAGCATTTGTGGATGAGTGAGGCAGATTTTAGTCAGATTTTATCGTAGGTAGATAGCAAATTGTTTTGTCTTCTGGTCTTGGATATGTACTCTCTCCTTGTTATTCCAAGGGCAGCTCTCAAGGCATTGTTCTGGAGGGTTTGGATTCTCTTGATAATGTGCTTACTGCCCCCAATATAGAGATAATCTAGCTTTGACAATATTAGAGCTCTAGCGAGGATGATACAACTAGTCTTGGATTAGAATAGTTTATCTACTCTGATTAATTTACAAGTATATGCAGTGGCTGACGCCATTGAGTTAACTTGTTTGGTAAATGAGAGGGTGGAGTCAAGGTAAAATCCTAGAGTTTTCCCCTCACTAGCAACTATAATAGGGTTGTTGTCAATATTGATGCAATTTTGATGCAAGCAAAGTCAAATCTGACATTCCTTGCATTGTAGAGTACAGCAGCCTACATGTCCTCTACACACCCCATCTCCAAATGTACCCTGTTCATCAAAAAGGCACACTTTTGTAAAAGAAAACTAGTCCAAACACAAGTTATACTTGGTCCCCCAACAGCACAACCAAAGAAATTGAAAGCATCTGCTACTCCATCAATTACCACAACCACAGAAGTATGTACTGAAAAGGCAAATGCATAGACAACTACAGAGGAAAGAAAAGTATTGCTTCAAAACAAATCACTCGGACACAGAACTATCTGTTCTATTCACATTTTCCAACACAACTGGTGTAAATTGCTATGCAAATTTAGCAATCAATGTTCTATTCCAATTGCCACTAATTGTTGAAAACATGTACTTAAATGGCGCAGACCAGTTGTGTTTGCAAATGCTACTCCTTCATAGGAATGTAACAAACAATCCTGACACCATTTACAGTGTCTCAGGAATAAGGCAGGACTTGGACTACTGTGCAGGAATGGTGAGATTCACTATCAACACACAGGAAGATCCACAAGAATTTCTAATGTTCTTACTGCAAGTACTGGAAAGCAAAAGCATTCCTATAATCTTCCAGATTTCATACATCTGGAAGCATAAATGCACTCTCTGCAGCCAAGTGGACCAGGAACAAGTCCCTAACGAGCACTTTATGTATATATCTATACCTAACTGTGAATCCATTCCATTTCAACAGCTGGTACAAAATTCAAACCATGGCATACTATGTACTATTGAAATTCAGACAATTGTGTCACCGTGCAGATACAATCACAAAGCCAATACATAATAGTAATGATTTTACGATACAAGGAAGATGGCATCAAAACCAACTGCAAGCTTACTAGCTTCACACATGGAGAAGTATCACTTGGCAAGAACAGCTTCACAACTGGAGGTAAAATCTACCACACGGGCGCCACAAACACTGCAGGTCACTATACCGCATACATTAAAAATAATTGTGGGTGGTTTGAATGCAATGATACTTCCATTCCTCTGAAGCAGAGATAACCAGCACTTGCTGATCTACAAAAGTAGCATATCTTACTGCCCAAAACTCACCAACAGATATGTTACTACAAATGAAAAATAACCTTCTGTCCTATAAAAGTACCTATGAGGACATCAGTTGCGCTGCTATAGAGTTTGTTCCCCAATTAATATTATAGTCAAAGAAACAACAAAATTGGAAAGAACACACTAATATTGTTTCACCCATAGTACTTAAAAATAAAAGTACTGAGTATGAGGGTCTACAAACTCTCCTCAATGACCTGTGAAATGACCAACTGTTAGAATAAGGCAACTGCTGTCTAACAATGCCCATAACACTGCAATCAATATGCAACTGCATGTAACTACACCCATAATACTGCAAAGGCACTTCACAATAGTGGAGAATTGAACTCTGCCAACAAGATTGAAGGTGCTTGAAGACATTCCATGCAAAACTGTGAAACTGTAAACAGTTACAATACGCCAACGGCTATCTACTGCAACCGTAATACTTCAATATTACTTTCCAGTACTACACAATTTCAAATCCACCAGCAAAAATGAAAGTTCTTCTGAGGAAACCCTTCAACAAGTATTAAGTATAAACAACCAGAATACACAAAGTGGTGTCTTACTGAAACTGCAATACTACAATAATACTTACAGCGGGCAAACTGCCAAAATCAACCTTGAGCAATCAAAGTCCTACAAACCTACCCTCAACAACTTTCAAACTACCAGCAGTTAGAATACGGCAAAGGGTATCTAAGTGCCCCCACAATGCTGCAATATTAGTTTCCAATACTACACTATTTAGAAAACATCAACATCAATCAAACACATAAACAGAGACTTATTGCTAAAAAAAGGAACAGAAACAGATAAATGGTTAGAATACGCCAACTGGTATCTAACTGCAACCATAGTACCACCATTCCAAAAGGAACATCATACATCATTTCAATTCTCCCTACTGCAACAGTGCTTATAACAGCAACACCACACAGATATGCACCTTAAACATTCCTGTAAGTAGTGCACACATCAATGAAACAGAGTGTGCTACATAACAACCAATTAATGTAGTTATTTTTTTAAAAATTCCTGCATGGATTTGTTTTCCCACAGACCCAATGATTATGCAAACAAACACAAAAACTGAGCACATTGCACAGAACACTTGTTTAAAGCATAGTACTTCTAAAGTTCTAAATATGAGGATACACAAAGTACTGAAATATATCTGAAATGGAATGCAATACAACATGATCAAGTACCTACCCTAACATGTTATGTTTTCTTTTATCACAGACAATGAAACAAAGATGTCTCCTGCACTTCCACATGCCGCAATATTGAAATCTGCAAGTGCACTTCAACAGTATTCTACACTGAGTTCCAAACATGTGCACAGTGCCTCAACAATGAATACAGTGAGTATATGATTATTGGTGCCATACTTCTTTATAATCAGCTAATTACATTTCTATACACATATTTCTGCAATCCATATGCCAGTGTCACATTCTTGAGTGTATGGCCGTATTATGCTGCAGTTGGTTGTAGCTAGGCCCTATACTCTTGGTTGTATGGCCTACGGCTGCCATGCACCCACAAGTCTAATTCTGGCCATAACCACTGCAGCATAATACCGCCCTACACCCAAACATCCGCCGACTAACCACAGCCCACACACATAAACCAGCTACCTGAGGCCCTATCCACTTTAGTTCACATACTATTACATTACTTGCACCCATTGGACAGACTCTCATACACACAAGAATCTCAGCACAGACCAATAAGGCAACTGCCACACACCCTGTACACTTCTCTGCACTTACTATTACAGTATGTGCTTGCAGTGGTCAGACTTCATGCACGCAAGAGTCTAATAGCTGCCCGCAATCACCATAACATAATACACGCATGCACCCCACAATCTGCACACTTCCCACAATCCACACACATAAGCCAACCGCCAGAGTCTCTGTCCACCTCTATACACATACTATTGCAGGACTCCCAACCATTCACATTCTACTCCCCTACCCTAAATCGCCTTCCACACTCTACACTTCTCTACACATACTATTCCACTACTTCAACCAGCGGCAATGCTACATGCACCCAAAGTCTAGTAGCTGCCCACAATTACACCAACATAACACAGCCATGCACCCAGAAATCTGCCCAGCGGCGAAAACCCTCGGGGCACTCCAATAAACCAACTGCCACACACCCTGCCCACTTCTGTACACATACTATTACAGTACTTGCAGTTAGTGGGCAGAGCCTTGGGTGCATGGCCTCCAAGATATTAGTAGCTCGACACAATCACCACAGCATAATACAGACATGCACCTATCAATCTACACACTGGCCATAACCCACACACATAAGCCAACCGCCAAAGGCCCTATCCACTTCTGTACACACACTATTGCACTACTTGCTTGCAACCATTCACATTCCACGCCCCTACCGTAAACCACCTGCAATCCCTGTACACTTCTCTATACATAATATTACACTACTTCAACCAGTGGCCAAACTCTTGGGTGCCTAGTAGCTGGCCATAATTTCACCAGCATAATAAAGCCATGCACCCAAGAATAAACCCGTGCCCACGATCCTCCAGACAGTCCAATAACCCATCCTTCACACACCCTCTCCACTTCTCTAAACGTATTAATACACTACTTCAACCAGTTGCCAGACTCTTGCACCCAAGAGTCTACTAGCTGGCCACAATCACAACAACATAATACAGCCATGAACCCAACAATCTGTATAATGGCCAAAACCCACAAACATAAGCCAGACACCTGAGGCCCTGCCCACTTCTGTACATATAATATTACACTATGTCACACCAGTGGACGGACTCTTGGGTGCTTGGCCTGCGGCCACGCACCCAAAAGTCGAGCAGCTTGCCACACCCACCACAGCATAATACAGCCTATACAAACATCCTCATATCATCTACATTCCACTCCTCTACTGTAATGAAGCCTGCCTGCAGTCACCACATAACCTACTTGCCTCAGGCCTACCCGTGAACTGCTGTGGTGTCCACGGCCACCGCGACCACAACAGTTTTCTTCCACCTAAACAAATACATCATATGAACCATCTTTCACTCCCACACCCTTTTCAGCCCCTCTTCCCAACACCAGATACCCGAAACATGTTTTTCAGTCCTTTTTGCCACTGCGCTATCCACAAATATCCGCAGATACAACAAAGCGGGTATTTCAGAAAAATATGATGCACATCACGCTTCCAACCAGCCAATCAGCGATCACGTTGTATGTTCGCAGTTGTCACGCAGCCCTCAAGGCCAACCAGAGTCCTATCAGCGGAGCGCACCAAGTTTACAAAACCAAAGTTTGTTTCCATTCAGTCTATGAATAAAAACAGATTTGGGGACCCCCCTATAACTTTGCCACCCTTCAAAAAACCTCACCAAACTTACCAAAATAATTCAAAGCGGGTCATATACTTGAGCAAAGTTTGGAGAGGATTCATCCAGGGGGCTCAAAGTTATAAGCTGTTCAAAAGTGCTCTTCCTTTGAGTTGAGCAACTTAACCATAACTACATGCCTGCTACTGAATAGTTAGACCTATATATAGCATAGCCCTGGTAGGACACTAGACCCTTCGGGAGAGAGGGGTTACTTGACAACATACAAGATCAAAGGAGAGGGCTAGCCATCCTGTCTCCTCCCCTATTGCTTGGCAGGGCCATGCTGTCTGACCAGAATACACATAATCCTTCCACAACAGAGCTAGGATCATAGCGCTGACACATACATGATATCAAAATAAGTATGAGAGTTGCTAGTTCATACACTAACTCAGTTATGGCTTATATATATAGTTCACAACTGCCACCAGGGAAGTAACTCGCATAGTTATGTGGTTCTGGCAGCAGGGGTGCATGTCTTAATTGTATTTCCCACGCTGCAATAACTTGGCTGTCATTCCAACTGTCAGATGGTAACTGTGCCCACTGAACCTGTGTTGTGTCACAGGGAAGCAGGCGCTGCAGACCAGGATACTGATTCTGCAAGGGACACTGTGAACCCGATTCATGGACTTTTTTGCATGGTTCATAGTTACTTTGTACTGCTGACAAAAACTCTGATTCATGCAAGTGTGCAAAGTGTATTTCTGCATTGCAAAGTCTGTGAAAAGTCATTTAATAATGCAACAAAGACTATGCACTGACTTTGCACTGACTTTGCTCTGCAAAAATACACGTTGCACAGTTCCATGAAACAGGGTTTGTTTCAGCAGTGCAAAGTAACTTTTCAGCAGTGCAAAGTCTCTTTGAACAGTGCAATTTACTCCATGAATTGGGCCCTATATTTTTGGCATGTGAGGTCGTGGAGAGGGGGATCTGGTCAGTAGATCACCCTCTCTGAGAATTGCCTGCATCATTTTAAGTTTAATTAAAATCATAACAGCCATTGCTTATACGCTCTTTCCAGAAGGCAAATGTTCACAGCCCGCATTACAAGTATGGTGGTAATGGTAGAACTTGGCATTACAGAGAATTACATTTGTTTTCAAGACATGCCTTATCTCTCTCCTTTTGGAACAGATTCTGCATGTTGTAATTCCTATGTTGGAATTATTGATAGAGGAATGAGATATAAACTAGCTATCTTAATTGCACCCAATTACAAGCTGACAAACTACTAATAAGCAGCCTGCAATTCACAATGAGGCAATGAGTCTCAAAAGTGTATTTAATGCTCACACCGTTGTCAAACAAATGTACTATCACCATGCAACCACAGTCTACTGCACTTTATACACATACAGATGCATACACAATAGAAACTTGCAAAGCTTCATTGCCAGCAAAGGTAGAGATTGTGTGTGGTGTGGAGGCTATCCGTTCCTTTTGTCAGACCATCACCCTGAAAACTGACAAATGGGCAGATAATCAGACACTATAGCCTCAATAGTGAAGCCATTGTTCTAATGCTCAACCTGATGGAGGATGACATCCTGCATGGGGTCAATATCAGAACTTATGAAGTTGATTTCTGTGTTGTGCTTCTGTGCAACTTGCATAATTCTGCATACTATAGGCACCCTGCATTGTATCACAGTCATTATTTTCACGGCTGTTCAATTCACTATAGCACACTGTCCCAAGCAGAGCTCCAAGCCCAGCACATAGGCTGCTCACAACGACAGATCCCAGAATGCTCAAGGAAGAATGCATAATGCATCTGTGATCCATACTATCTTCCCTCCCAGCCTACTATAGGTTCCCTGTGGTAGACATGCCCACTCCTTAGTCGGATACACAGGTGGGCAGAGGAATGCTCACACACATCTTTGCAGTGTTCCAGTGAAAATGTGACACTCCAAAAGTGTACTCAGACTTGCCATAATAAAAGTGAACATGTCAAAAATGTGCCTATTTGAGGGACAGGTCTGCAATGAGGTACAGAGTCTCAGGACCTGGGTAGATCGGGGAGTAAGGGAGGTCATTTGAGATCACTACCAATGAAATTGTGCTGGATCATAAATGCGCATACGTTTTGATAATTCTAAAGGTGCATAGTTTGTAAACGTGTTCCCAAAATAAAAGAAATATTTACATGGGCTAAAACAAGTCAAATTCCTACAGTTGCTATAATGACATGCTAACCTAATTACACAATTGATAAAATACCATTGAATTTCTACTGCAGATTATTCTGTATTCCCTCTGCTTTCATGGCTCATGGCACCAACATAAACTCACAAAGGGGCTGGCCTAGTATTAGATGAACATCTGCACCCAGTCTGCATTGGAAGGGCATGTGGCCTATTGAAAGAAAGGTTCCTGTTTGCTCACCACATAGAAGTTCCCTTAAACATAAGTGCAGAACATTGTATTTGAGTTGGGCATGCTGCACACAATACGCACCCAGCGTGTTTTGAACTCCCCAGCTGCTCAGCATTATGCATCACAGTGTAATGAATACCTTCCACAGACCATTCAATGGGGTAGCTGAGGTGCAACTGGCAGAATCCACCCTATGGTTACATGGCAATGGTCATGGATGGCTTCATATTCTCCTGTATACACACAAGGGCTGTCTCCATCTCCAATGGGAACTGGAGTTCAAGCATAAACACATACAAAACGATGTCTTCCTATTGGGAATGATTGACAACTGAGTATTTTCTCTTTTGATATGAGTTGGGTCCTAGACTCACCTCGCATACTGTTGCCAGATCTGCTGCAAGAAATTATCAGCAAATCTTACATGTACCAAGGCAAAGCATATAAATGGATCCAAGAAAACTGTATGTAAAAAGATGCTAAATGTATTTAATCAATATTCAGTTCATCAAAGAAATCACATAATATAAGAATTACTCAAAACCAACACGTGTACATATCTTATTCTCCTGGCCTGCTAATATTGCCCTTGCCTTTTCTCCCACCCTCTGTCCCACCTCGGCAAGGCAGCACGGGCATCAGGCATGTGAATGCATCCTCTGCGTCATTCTTGAGCTATCCTCTGTGATGCCCACTGCTCCCCATCACACATCATCTGCAAATGCTCCCGATGATGCTGTTCAACAATCCTTTCTATCTGCATCTCTTGCTATATGCTTCTCAGTCTCTCCAGTATTGGGCAACTTCATAACACGGGGGGCAGGGGAGCTTGTGCCCGATAGGTGAAACAGCCTTGATCAACCGCCCCCCGCCCCCTGTTCCAGCAGCTGCTGTGTCATCATTTTAGAAACTGAATCATAGGCCTGGCTGTGGTGCCACTGAAGTGCCTGAGGAGCAGATGAAGTGGAGGTGTGGTGAGGAGAGGGCACTGGGCAGGCAAGGGGCAAGAGAATGACATGTTAATCCCTGACCTAGAAGTGACAAAAGTCAATGGTACTCTACTGGGGACTAGTTCAGCATGCTGGAGGATGTGACAACAGCCACATCAGAGGGTGTAGTGTGAGATGGGCTGAAGGTGGTGGTGGTCATGGGAGAGCGTGTGTTGCAGGAAGGTTGGAGCTGCTGTAATAAGATGCATGCTGGTGTCGTTGCTGCAATGGTCCATGGGTGTCTGCATTTCATCCCACAACAGAGGATGAATTAATGGAGGTGGATCCACATGTCAGGATGGTGCTTCTTCTGCAGATGGGCCAGCAGACCTGGCGTTTGCTCCCTCAACTGGTTGTCTTTGTTTGCAATTATATTTGGCATAACCTTCGCTATCAAACATGCATCTGGTGCTCACTAGTTCTGCTTGGCTGGATGCTCCCGCCACCAGAGCTTCTAGTCCTTTTAGCACTGTCACGATGAGATAGACCATCTTGTACCAGGGCTGCAGGTTTAATGACTTCAAAATTCTTTCTCCAGTGGTCATTATCCCCATGCAGTGTTGGTACCAGATATCACAAACCCTACCCCTCCTGTCATGCCTCCTTTTTTTGCAGTCATCACTGTTCCATAACTCAGTCCACAAAGCCTTCATATTGTCCCTGATTTTGCTTCAGATGCCATCATTCCTCTGGATGGAAGTTTTGAACTTCGGCCACCAAAATGTACCTTGGCATGAGGCACCACCCGATTTTGTTTTTAACCGTGCAGATCTTTAAATCTTGCAATTTAAAATGTAATCCTGTCACCTTTGACTTCCCCTTGTCACCTGACATGTCGGCAATTTCACTCTTTAGTGGCTGTAGGAAAAGGGTGAAATTTTAGTTTTCCAAGATGGCTGCCTCTCAGCTTCCCATTTCAGAAATAACACTTTTACCACCCACCTTAATCTTCACGGCAATTCCTCAAAAATTATAGCAGTAACAGTAAATCCTCCAAAGATGTATGTGTAGGCAGAATAATTGGTACTCTGGCACATGATCTGTATATCTTTGGGTGTACCATATGGTGGTAGTGCGTCCGACCTCTATGACAGGAATGGAAAATCCCATGTTCTACTGTTGAATGCATAACGTTTATTTCCGCATGTTTTCACGTTTAGGTGCCATTTTATTTTGTTTTTTTGTTTTGTCATTTATGTTTTGCACTCCTATTGCGACACATACTGTTGTCCTGTCAGTATAAGGGAATGATTACAAAGCAAACGAATCACGTGTTGCTCAATATAGCTTATGGGATGGGATCTATGATCTGCTGCCCACAAGGCAAATCAGACAATGCATTTATTTATGACACTAATTCTCTCCCAACTACAATTCCGAATGATTTTGTTCGCCGAAACACTATTTTGTTAGAAACAGTTCAAAGAACAGTTATGTCAGTCTGCATGGCTCATTGTTGGCAGGGGACATATTGCATTCATTGAAATGCACTGCGGTGACACTTTTTAATTATGGATCTTAGATCAAGTCCTTTGTCTGCCCTTAATTTTGACTGAGCCATCACAATCGCGTCATCGCCCTCAATGCTGCATTGTGTGCTTCATTGCTAAGCACCTATGAGTTCCATGACCTACACATCCACGATTTCCTAGACACTGCTTTTATTAAAGAAGCCAGGATGCCCAATGACTTCTACCTCATATATCACAGGCCAATCGATACTGGCTACAACATTCCAGGACGAATACTTAGGAGCAGATGCACTCTCTTTCTATCTGTTAATCTACCCTACCCACTAGGAGTATCTCTTATTTAAAAGAAGCTTCTCTGTTGTTTTCTCCTACTTGTTTTCTGCGGCATACTGACTCACTGGACAGAACCCCACGGCTGGTTAATCTTTCTTTACTAGTTGGCACTCATTTTAGTGTGCCTATCCTTCAAAACCAATGACCCCACCCTGGCCACCACGACTGAATTTTCGTTCACCTTCAAGTACTAGTGAAAAGAACGGTTCACTTTTCCGAATTCAGACTTGATAACCTGTTCTACTTTCGTCCATATCTTCATTAGTCACTGGCATTCTGGCTTGCATTGACAAAGAAGTTACATTGTGCAAGATGGCCTACGCTAGCACAGCGTCACCTTCACAACGATCTCTCTTTGACCACACATGGTGATTTCACTACAAAGTCTAGAGGAAGCTCATCTGTACTCCCTAAAGCACAATTTTCTAAGTTCACATTTTATTCAATGATGCCTTCATGTGTGCTGATGAATCTAATGCACTGCCTGTTGCGCCAGATTTAACCCCCCTCATAATCATTTTGTGAGGACGTGAGCACCTGTTCAGGCAATTCACTCGTGTTGCTTCCTTTTGCACTCCCTCATTGCAACTAAACACACTTGCTACAATGGCACCTGGACGCCCCTCTCCTTCCAAGCATTCAATATTCCACCAGCTACTTTGTTCATCACAGAATAAATAATAAGCTCAAAACACAAAGGAAAACTCTTCTGAAGAACCAGGGCCTCCCATAGTCTCCAAAGATAAAATCTGTCCAATCACAGCTTTGTCACCAGAATTCCACATCATCAACTAATCTTTCAAATCTGGGATTGCCCCCTCCAGAATTGAAAGCATCCCATAGCAAACCCCTCCTAAAGTGACCTTCCCAAGTGCAGAAGATGCTCACCACTGTAGAAACATGTCCAATGGTCGGTTCACCACCAAACTTCCAGAAGGTGCCATCGATCTGCATGCAATCCCTTGACCATGTATAAAGTGGGCAATCTTCTATATCCAAACAAGAGAGGAAGAGTGGCTCAGTATTATGGAATGACCCCAGCATACAAGACCATGCAAAGTAGCAATTCTGGGAAACCAGGTAGATCTCTCAGCGGCCGTCAATGCTGTTACCACACCAGATTAACATCCCGATTTTGAATACAAGTTAAAGATTTGGAATGGATGGGCTCCTTCTTCTCAATGTGCTTGTAAATGGTGAACCCAGCTGTGTTCAGTGTTGGGACGTTTTATCTACGTCAAGCCCTGCAGAGGGCTTTCAGTCGCACATGCTGCTCAACATCTTCTTAATGTGCTCACTTCTCAGATATACACAGCGAGGAAACAGCCTCCACAAGGGGAACACAGACTCTTTATATGGCTTTCTATGCCTGGGATCAGCTGATCCAACCTGTATTATTTCAGACAAAAGATAAGAATTATTCAACGGAGTGGAGGTGGCACTCATTGCAGAATGGTCTAGCAGTCTGACAGAAGTGGCACTGCAGATGTGAGCAATGATACCATATATCACCCAAGGAGATGCTCAGCAGCAGTGAGGATGGGCGCATAAACCCCACCAGGCCCCCTCAGCCAAGGATTCCACAAATAAGAGACAAAGAAATGAGTCAAAGTAGGGACGTTAAAGGCAGTGCCCAGTGAACCTACAAGGGCTAGTGCAAATGACCCAGCTGAGAATGCAGTGGAGGTCCCCTAAAGGCTACTCTAGGAAGGAGAGGAAGAAACAACCTGGAGGAAGAGTGTCAAGCCCAAACCCTGGCGCGGGTACTGCACCGAGAAAGTGAAATATAGGAGTGATGGTGCGCGTTGGAATTTGGGGACAAAGTTCCAAGACCACCTTGAGAAAACTGGACCCAAAGCGAAAATGAAAGAGTAAAGCTGCTATAACTTGAAATCATAGTTTCCTAGAGTGCCTTGGGAAAGTGAAATCCTGGAGTAACATTACTTTTTGGACCTTGGGGTCACAGTTCTAAAAGCAGCGTGATATTTGGGGATCAGTTCCTAGACCAAATGAATGCACATATCACAGCTGCATGCAGGAAGTTGGAGGCACAGTTCCTAGCACCTTAGGAAAGGGAATACAGAGAATGTTGGTGATTGTTAGCACTTAAAGATGTAAGGAGGTATACAAAAAAGAAAAGTGCATGCTGGAACTTGAGGTCAGTTTTCCTATGGGTCATTGAGAGACCATATCCAGGGAGAAAAAAATTATAGTATACAAATGGGGTGTACCATTCATATAACTACAACTCACAAATAAATAGCCTGAACGTTTCATTGAATGTACATACTCTACATACTTACACGATTAAGACGTAATGATATCAACAGCATTGTTTTATTAAATAGCAATAAAGGTTAACAAAGTTAAATGAGAAGGATATTTTGAGAAAGATAACCTGAACAAAACTGTTGGATGCTGGACCTTTGAGCCAAGTTGGTAGAAGAAAATGAAAACTATATTAATATAGTAAAAAAGGGAGAGGTTGGACATGCCGGAACCTGAACATATTGCTACAAGCAAACAAGAAAGTCATTTGAGAGTTGTTACAGGCCAGCACTTAAAGGCAAGATTCTGAGTGATTGACAAGACAGCCATTGAAGAGGACTGTTTCATGCTTGAACTTTAAAGTCAAGTTACCACATCTAAATGGACAGAGATTCACTTTAAGTGACTCCCGGGATCTAACATCCACACTGCTAATTTGTTTGGGCTAAGGCAATGAAAGTGAGAACTGTGGCTACCCAGCAAACGTTGTCAATTAAGGCTACGAACTTTATATCTTGTCTGTCTCTTGACTGCTCATATACTTTTATGAAATCTCCGCAACTCACTCTGCCACTCGACATAACCTCACCTCCTTCCCTCAATAACACATTTGAAGAATTGGTATTGCTACGTGCCATCGGCAGGCCACTTAGCACTCTAGATTGGCCATCTAAAAAGGCGTGATTTGTGTGCTTTGTGCATAAGAGTTTTTTGGGAACCAACATCATCATGCATTGACTTGATTACGCCAGCTGTTTCAGCTCAGCTCCAGGCTTTATGTTCTCAACACATTGGATGTCCATATATGGAAAATCAAATTAAAAGTGCTCTGCATCAGGTTCAGGGTAGTATCTTAGGAAGTGGTAGGATATCTCAGGTGTCTGTGTTTGATACCAACCACAATGCTCCTAATATCACCACCCTTAGTGCACCTGGAAATTCCTATGTATGTTAACAAATGAAACGACAGAGAATGCTTAAAAAAAAAAAAAAAAAAAAAAAACTTTTTAACAGTTTTTGTAATTTGTATTTTTTTATTTTATTTGGGGGGGCACCCTCCCAAGCCCCATGTCTTGCTCTGCTTTTAAACCCCCCCAACTCCATCCCCACCTCCATACACATTTTAATCAAAAATTCTGTATTGTGCTCGTTATTATGGTTTCGATAAAACCCCATTCTCTGTTTTCTATTTGCTAAATTTACTGGATACCTTTATTATTATAATTTTGTTTATTTATACATTTACATTGCAACGAAGCCCACAGGCATCAGGACACATACATTTACACACGGGAACAACATACAGGAGACGGGACGGCTAGACGCTTTGTAATGTTATTCTTGGAGAATCTATGATGGCTATTTAAACATGGCTGTCTTTAGGGCCTTCTGGAAAGCCAGATTGTTACCCTCTAATCTGATGGTATTGGGGAGTCTATTCCATGATTGGGCTGCCATTACAGGGCAAGATCTCCCCAGCCCATTAGTGTCTTTGAATGCCGGACAGACAATCTGGCCCCTAGATTCTGATAGCAGTGATCGGACCGGTATGTATGAGAGGATCAGATCTTTCAAATAGGCTGGAGATTGCCCATGGATACTTTGGTGGACTAGGGTCATGGCTTTGAACGTGATCCGTTTTGTTGATTGTCAGCCAATGTAGGGCTCTTCTATCTGACGTTATGTGCTCCCTTCTAGTTCTTTTTCTAATGATTCTCATTGTGCTGTTCTGTATAATCTGACAAACAAGGGGGTCCCTAATATCTTCAGACAACTAAACTCTGTCACTGCGCACAGGCCTTGCACTCGCTCGGTTTTCATGTCCTATAACTCCTGGTATGACCTTTGAGATGGACTAGGTCTAACATTTTAATCACAACCTTTGTAATAATCATGCAGTTAGTATTCTCATTGGCCAATCAGTGGGCTATGCAATTCAGTATAGCCTGTATATTTTGTGTCTGCCCCACACATTGTTGAGAACGCTATATTACAAGACTACCGGCAGTGTGGACAGTGCCCACATCAAACTCCCTGTGATGGCCCTAGCGGACTTAAGTACTAGTAACTTACTTGTAGCACTTTTATGTAATTTGTACTGTCAAGAACAACACAGATCAATTTAGCTTTACAGACTGGCCCTTAAAGTGTAATGGGCATTATGGGTCTGTAAACCTTATTGCTGTCTTCAGCCTTCGGGACCCACAAAGCCAGGTGGAGGCTGTGGATGTGGTCGTAAAGTTTAATTAGAATATTAAAAAAATGGCAGTACAATTGCAGACAGTGTAATGGCAGAGAACAATTAATGGCTGGTATAAGTCATCAGTCCATATGTTTTTCTTTAGTCTTTTCTTGTTTTAAACCAAATATTGTACCCTCAATGGGAGGTGTGTTCTAATATCTATATTGCCCCTGCCTCGTTCCATTACCAGGTGATAATATTGTTTGGCCATTGGTTAAGGGCCGGGTAATGTGGTATTATTCTTTAATTTTAAAAAAATGACAAGTCTGTTTATAAGAATAAAATAGCTAATTACAGGTCAACATAGTGTGTGTGTGTGTGTGTGTGTGAGAGAGAGAGAGAGAGAAAGAGAGACAGGGTGCCATTGTACAGTGGATACGTTAAGATGGAAAAATAATGTTCCATGAGGATTGCACATTAATTCCATATGCAGGACACTTACATTTCCAAGTGATTCTTTATTGAGGTTTGCTTTTTTAAATGCCATTATAACATTGTATATTACTTTCTGGGTACAACGTTTTCCAACTGTTGTGTTGTTTTCAATTGGGTGCTACAACAGACTTCCCTACGCTTGCAACTACTTTTCAAACATTGCTCATATTATAATCTAATTAGATAGCTATTAATTACACGGCCACATTAGTGGCCGTGTAGTTATGGTTAAGTTGCTAATCCCATAGGAAGAACACTTTTTGGGTGGCTTCTAACTCAGCTCCCCCTGGACGAATCCTCACCAAACTTTGCAAAAAAAAAAGTATATGGCCACTTTGAATTTATTTGCAAAGTTTGGTGAGGTTTGGTCCAGGGGGGGCAAAGTTATAGGGGGGTCCCAATTTTTTTTTTTCCCATAGACTGAATGGGGGAAAACTTTGGGCACGGCTACAGATCAAACCACTGGATGGATTTTCACCACATTTGTGGCAGGAGCAGCGGTTTGGTCACGAAAGCGTGCTTTTGCAAATTTGGTGAAAATCCGTATAGTACTTTTTTTTAAACTATCAAAAAGTAGGTCTAAAAAAATTAGTGATATCTATGTCCGCTCCCCGGTCACACTTTCTTTGATGTCCTGGGTATTAGTCTTAGCAGTGCACAGTGGTGGCGCGAGTTATGGTTGCTTAGCTTACCATAACTGGCGAATTTCAAGGGTTTTTCGGTTTTACTTGGAACCATAACACCCCTTTAACAAAGTTTTTTTTTTACTGAATTTCATAGGTTTTTAGTAGCGCAACTTAACCATAACGTCCCTTTAACAAAGTTTTTTTTTTGTGAATTTCATAGGTTTTTAGTAGCGCAACTTAACCATAACGTCCCTTTAACAAAGTTTTTTTTTTACTGAATATACATATATGTATTCAGCTATAAGGTCCACTGAAGACTTTTAATCATTTGTTATGTCTCTTTTTTTTTATATAACATGAAACCCTGTGTGCTTACACGGTCAGTGTATAGAAAACGTTTAGATCGGGTATTTACTAATTGTAAGTGTCAGTTACTAAAATAATCCAGTGAAATGTGTAGGTATTCGTAAACAATAAAAACCTGTTAAAGGTGTGCAAGTCATTCTGTGGCCAGAAATGTGTGCCTGCAGAGTGCGCAAAGTAACTGAAATAATTGTGACAGTGAATGTCGCAGCCAATTAATGCAAGAGCATTACTTTGAATTGTGCTGATAGTTGAGGGGGCGATGTGTAAAAGTCACAATGTCATTCCAGTGTTATGATGAAATTATGAAGCAAATCGCTTTAGGACGTCTCGTGCTGAAGAAGGGCAGTTCTGAATTCCAAACGAATACGTCCATTAAACATGAAAGGAAACTGTTAGTGGAACAAAAAAGTCACTACAAACTGCAAATTATGACGACAAAGGATTTGGAGATAGATGGCTATTCTACAGAATTCGGTAGGTTGGAAAGGTTGGCTAAATTGCTCAACATGCATTGCTGATCTAAGACTGCAGTAACTCACCCTGGTTGCATGCATGAGACAGCTGTGTGCGTGCACACCATCAAATTACCTAAGCCAATAAATGAGTTAAAAAAACAACGGACCAAAACTGGGAATTCCTCGAAATTCATGCCTGGAGACATAAATCCTGGGTCACATTGTATGGGGCAGCAATCAAGCAGTGTCAGCTTAAATACACCTGGTCATACAGAGGGTGGGCAAACGTCAGTCCGGAAATCCCTTTTAAATATGTTAGTGGGCAATTTATTCGACTAAAAGTAATTTTCTTAGCGTATAAATCACATTGAAATGACCAGATACATCCCTGCTACTAATGACACAGAGCAAATTGCACTGTCCTTTTTATGACTGCTTTATGCTCCAAATATAGTGAACCAAATGATGAGTGTGGAGATAACCGTAAAAAGCATGCAGTATTGTTCATACCTCATATTTTTTGGAGCAAAACCTAATCATGACTTAGAATTGTATGGTTACTTAACAACGGGGTGCATAGAAAATAATGTGGGGGTAAATAAGCAACATTGACACCCCAACAGTACCTTTCATGATCCCCATGCAGTTCCAAATCATGATTAGGTGCTATTTAAAAAAACAAGTGATATTTAAAATACCACATGTGAGGAATTCGACCATCCACATGGTGGGTGTATGCTCGCCTGGGCTTTTTTGAAATGATGGTAGATCAATCAATGATGGTAGATCAACCTCTGGAAAATGTGTGGGGTTAATCCGCACACATTTTCCTCTGCTCACTGCACGACATACGCATAGGCGTATGTGCTCTGGATGGACACAGCCTACAGGCGCGTCCCCCATCATATTTAGTTGGGATCTGACAGGTGGATTATACAATGTATCTCCAGAAGGGGGCCAGTAAAACCTTCCACATGCCAAGGTCAGCCTAATTAACTAACAAAGGCCCCATGGATCCACCCTATCCTTTTGTTGAGTTCTGTAGCTGGTGTCAGCATTTGCATACTAATCAGAGTTACATTCAAACAGGCCCACATGGTGCCAGGATGCAGAGGCTAACAAAGGAGACAGGAAACCCCAACATCCTTTGATATACACTCTGTCAACCTGAAGCCAGCTCCCACCATCACTGTTGATTGACAAGGAAATGTCATGTTTTGGACTGCGTGTTTACAGTAGTCATCCCTGCAAGGGAACACCATTCAGAAGGTACGAGTATGTGGTTTGACAGAGCCAGAATGTCTGGTCCCACTGCAGCTTCAAGGGAAACCTGCCGATTTAATCAGGAATCACAGAGAGCTCCTTTAATCAGAGAGACCCTTTGATCCACAACAGACAGAAAGATGGGTGGTATTTAGTATTACATGTTTTCACCCCTTTACCTTCTCTGTTGCAAAGCACTCTGGTTATGACCTCACACATACTGAATATTGTTGGTGGGGATTCAGAATTGGTTCATTGAGGTAGGCTTAGCCTACATCAATCCCCGTGGTCCAGTTGGCATTAAAAAAAAGGTCCGTCCAAACCCCTCTTTTGGCAGATCATCTGAAGACTTTGCAAGGAGTAACTAGAAAAGGTCAGCATTGGACCCTGGCTAAAGTCTGCCTTTCATCAGTGAAGAAAGGCCATGACCTCGAAAGGGGAAGCAAGATCCCTCACCTAAGCACCTCCCAGGGAAGAGCGGGAGATACTGAATCAAGAGGACCCTACAGCAGCTCCAGAACCTGTACCCAGCCATCACATAGCATGTCCTGTTAGGCTCTCCAGCAAGCTTCCTAGGTGGGAAGTACCAGAGAGTCTCTGAACCCTAAGCTAAGGACAAGGCAGCTGCCTGCAACACTCTCCTTAGTTTAGGGTCGTCAGTCTTAAAGGATGACACAAGCCCAGTGAAGAAGCTAGAAGTGCATCGACAAGCATCTACTGAAATCTTGGAGCCCTTGAGCTGCAACCAACTGCACCACAGACTGTTGTTATGCCACAGTCGCTAATGCCATCGAGACACCATGACCAGAGCTTCAGGACCACCAACCAGAGCTGAGACCACTCCTGACCCTGAGCCTCCATGTAGGCCAGCCAGCAGGTCCCAGGCCCAGGCATGCTCTATAAGAGGCCTGTAATTGTTCCGGCTATTAAGGACGTAGTGGCTAGAAATCTCTGTCTGGAGGAGCGGAAACTAGCAGAGAGGAACAGAAACAGTGGGAGAAGGTCACCCAAGAGCTCCTCTACTAAATAAACTGGACAGAGCATACAAGTCCTTCATCAATGAAGGAATCACCATACCAGTTTCCAAATAAGTGAAAATCCTGGGCTGCACCTCGACTCCTCTCTTTCACTAACCAGGCAAGAAAATCCCATCTCCTCCTATGCAGAAAACACCACAAACCATTTCAATGCCTGCAGACCTTTCCTCTCTGTAGACAGCTGCGTTACTATTGCTAGAGCCCGCATATTCTTGACACTAGACTATTGTAATGGCCTCTTCTCTGGTACTGCCTCCCGTAACATCAAAAACGTCAAGTCATACATAATAATGCACTAAGAGCAGCTATAAACCTCACAAAAAGAGACCATATGTCCCCAGCCATGAGAAAGGTACACTGGCTGCCAGTTCGGGAATGTATTCTATTCAAAACACTTACCATAACACACAAATGCCTGCTAACTACCTGACCCATAAATGTACCAAACCACAATCCACCTACTCACACTGCCTAGCTGCACCTAGGTTCAGAATACAAAAGGCAGGAGGTCTTAGCATCCTCACCGTGTCAGCCAAACAATGGAATGCACTTCCCCTACAAATAAGGTTCGAACCCTCTTTCTGGATCTTCCGCAAAAGTCTAAAAACATGGCTCTTCTCACAAAGCCTTAACTCTACTTAAACCTCTTGTAACCTGCATAAGTCTTTTGTGTATGCTGCTTGAACTGTTGACTGCATTACTATTTAAGTTCTACTTACAATGTAACCATGTCGTCTGTATCTGTGTCACCAAACAATGTTTACTGTAACTAGCGCCAAGTTACCTCTGGATTCGATGCACTTTACAAATGTGAAAATAAATAAATGCATAAGGAGCTGGGCCATAGAAAAGGGGGTCCTGCTAGCAAGGGCTTACTCAAGCAAGCCATAGAGAATGCTGGGCTCATAGAGGAGGCCATCACTAGTGTGGGCCTCTTAGAGGAGAACTTCCCACTAGGCCAGGGAGTGGCCAAATGTGGATTGGTTACACTGAGGGGGAACGGTATCGGGACTCCAGAAGAGATCACAGTTCCCAATAATACTGAACTCTATTTAGAACATGTGTATATCAATGGATACACAACTCCTGCAGTTTGAGACACTGCAGATAGCCTCACTGCTGTCACCCGCAAGTGGTTACAGCCAGGCCAATATATTGATGGCGCTGATTGTAGGTTCAGTGGGTTTGAGGGAAAGACTAAGTGCCCCTTGGCGATAGTAGAGTTCAGCTGGTGAGGTGACACGACTCAGCGCTGTATAGTGTTTAAAGACTCCATCCCAGTCTCATGTCTGTTGGGTGATGAGCTTCCTGATCCCAAGATAGTTGCAGCAGCTACCCGATCAAGGGCCACAGAGATCACCAGAAAGAACACTCTCTGAGCCTCAGTGCCTGGAGTGTTTCTAGAGAACTTGTTGAATGGACCAGCATGGCACGTAGTCCCTGGTCCAGTTCCACAAATGGCTGAGTCACCTACTCCTGAGGGAGAGGGGCCAGTGGCCACTGGGGGCCCTACTTTGGTAGCAGAGGACTCAGTGAATTCAGAGTTGCCTTGTACAGGGCAGGAACCTGAGGTGAAGGACCCAATGTGCTCAGATCCGAAGGGCCTGCCCAAGCTGGATGAGTTTACATCAGCTGGGGGCCCAGATCAGACTTACTTCTTTAAAGCCCAGAAAGAGTGTCCCACTCTGGCAGGCCTGCCGAAGCAGGCAGAGAAGCAGGTGGAGAAGCAGGCTAAGGGCGAGGCCCCTGGACTGTTCAAAGTTTACTGGCAGGATGGCCTCCTGTACAGTGAGCCATAAGACTCTGAGGGCAAGGGCACAAGAAGGTTGGTGATTCCCCAATGCCACAGGAAATTCCTTTTGGATTTGGCTCACCCAATTCTATTAGCGGGTCACTTGGGAGTGACTAAGACATCCAACTGGTTTTCTAGGCACATTTCCTGGCCACAGTTTGGTTCAGAGTACTATGTGGCTTGTCAAGCTTCTGGCAAGTCAGGTGGTGCCACAATGGCCCCCTTAATCACACTTCCCATGATTGGGCATCCTTTTGAGAGAATTGGCACGGATATTGTGGGTCCTTTGGATCATCAAACCAGCTCAGGAAGCAGATACATCTTGGTGGTGGTAGACCATGCCACAAGGTAGCCTGTGGCTATCCCTCTGAGGAGCATCAAAGCTTCTGTGGTTGCAAAGGGTCTGATTGGGATATTCCCCCATATTGGTTTCCCCAAGGAAGTCATTTCTGACATGGGATCAAACTTCATATCAGTGTATATGAAGGCTATGTGGGAAGAGTGTGGAGTCACCTACCGGTTCTCTACATCCTTACAGCCACAAACAAATGGGCTTGTTGAGCCATTCAACAAGACTTTGAAATGCATGATAGGTGGCTTGGAAGAACACCTGATGAGAAAATGGGATAGTCTACTGCCATGCCTTGTGTTTGCCTAGAGGGAGGTGCAACAGAATGGAGTAGGGTTTACCCCCTTTGAGCTTCTGTAGGAAGTCTCCTCAGTCTATTGAAAGAGGGATGGAAGGGAAACTCATCATACCCCACACACAATGTGGTGAACTATATACATGGCCTACTGTCTAGAATCGCAAAGTACATGGAACAGTCAAGGAAAAAGCTAAAGGCCAGTCAAGAGCTGATGAAGCACTGGCACGACCCAAAGGCCCCAGTGGCAGTCTATTCTCCAGGCCAGTGGGTGTGGATATAGAGCCAGTCAAACCAAGTGCCCGTCACGACAAGTGGACTGAGGTTTATTGTGTGCTGGGAAAATTCAGTGAAGTAAATTATCTCATTGAAGTGAAAGGACCTAAACGGATATGCAGGGTCTTTCAGGTCAACCGTGTAAAACCCCATTATAGCCGCTTGGACTTGGTCATGGCATTAGTGAATGATGGAGAGACTGAGGAGGGGACAGATCCCCTCCCAGGCCTCCTGCACAGTGAAGGCACAGACGGGTCAGTTGAAGTTGTCAACCTTGTGACCGACTGTCAGTACAGCAATGGGCTTACTGTCACCGTTTACTGGGACAGTTTGCTGGTCTGTTTCCATGGGCGCCAAGTCATGCAGATTGGTGCACCCATGATGTGGACACTGGAGGCAGTAAGCCAGTAAACAGTATTCACCGGATGTTCGATAAGGTCAGGGACACCTTCAAAGAGGATGTTTCCAAGATGCTGTCTGTAGGAGTGATAGAGCTATGCCACAGTACCTGGGCTAGCTCAGTGGTACTGGTCCCTAAATAGGCCAGTGGAGGGAAGACTGAAGTTTGCTTTTGTGTCAACTATGGGGGGCTCAATTCTGTCACAAAGACAGATGCTCAACCCATTCCTCGGGCAGATGAGCTCATTGACAAGCTCAGCGCTGCCAAGGACATGAGTACCTTTGACCTCACAGCAGGGTACTGGCAGGTCTGTTTGACAGATGGAGCAAGAGAGAGGTCAGCATTCTCAACCTCAGAATGACGTTATCAGTTCATTGTGACGCGCATCAGACCGAAGAATACCCCTGACACTGTTTTGTGGATGGTTAACCAGGATTTGCCTGGTCTGGAAAATGTCAGTGTCGACTATGTAGATGACATTGTTGTATTCAGCCACACCTGGGAGGATCGGTTTCAGGTGCTGCATAATGTTGGTTTGACTATCAAGGTCACAAAGTGCCAGATAGCACTGGGCACAGTGACTTACCTAGACCACCCGGTTGATGGAGGTAAGAAACAACCTCTCAAAGTGAAGGTACAGGCTGTGAAGGATTGGGACATCCCCAACACAAAGACACAGGTGAGAACCTTTCTAGGTCTCACCGGGTACTACCGGGCGTTCATCAAGGGGTATCTCACCATTGCCATTCCTCTGAAAGATGTAACTTTCAAGAAAATACCTAAGTAGGTAACTTGGACCCCTGCCTGTCAAACATCCTTTCAGGATTTAAAGGATGGATTGTGTAGGGTCCCTGTTCAAGCATAATAAGGTCAGGAGTTCATTATCCAAACAGGCACCTCTGATTTTATGATTGGAGCAGTAGTAGCGCAGCTGAACTCTCAAGGGATAGATCAACCTGTCACTTATATTAGCAGGACGATTGACAAAAAGAGAAAAGAAATGGGCTGTCATTGAAAAAGAGGCTTATGCAGTCATGTGGTCCATACATAAAGAAGCTGAAACCCTACATCTTTGGGTCGCACTTTAGGATCCAGACTGATCACCGGCCTCTTCGATTGTTAATGGCCATGGAAGACGAGAACCCTAAGCTTTTGCCTTGGACCATATCCCTAGAGGGACATCCAGCACAAGCCAGGCTCCAAGCATGGAAATATAGATGGTCTCAGCTGGTACCTTCACTTTGATGATGAACCAGACCCTAAGAAAGGTGGTGGTTCACATTTGAGGATTGGTGGCATGTGTGGAATGCAATAATCTCATTGGTGGGTGTGTGATCACCTGGGTTTTTTTGAATTTGTAAATGAAATTGAATAACGGTAGATCAACCTCTGGACAATGTGTGGACAATGTGTGAGGATAATCTGCACACATGTTCCTATGCTCAGCACACGACATACGCATATACCCATGTACTCTGGGTGGACACAGCCTGATGGCACCATCCCCCCTCCATGGATCTTCCCTGTCCTTTTATTAAGCTCTGTATCTGGTGGCAGTGTTTGGAAACTAATCAGAGTTGAATTCAAACAGGTCCACAAAGGGCATGCCTGCACAGGCTGAGAAAGGAGACAGGAAAGCACAACATCCTTTCATATGCACAGTGTCAGTATTGATTGACAGTGAAATGTCATATGTGGGACTGCATGTTTACAGTAGTCATCCCTGCAGGGGGACCCCATTCAGAAGGTACGAGTATGTGGTTTGACAGAGCCAGAAAATCTGGTCTCACTGCAGCTTTAAGGGAAACCTGCTGCTTTAATCAGGAACCCCAGAGAGCTCCATTAATCAGAGGGACCCTTTGATCCACAACAGGCAGGAAGATGGGTGGGACTTAGTATTCCATGCTTTCACCCCTTTACCTTCTCTGTTGCAAAGCACTCTGGTTATGACCTCACACATACAGGAGCTTGTTAGTGGGGACCCATTATTGATGGTTTAGGGTCAAAGATTTGAATACAAAGGTTCGAATAACAATACTCTCGAAACAAAAGGACCGGGAAAAAAAATCGAATGCACTTTTCTTTGGGGGGGTCCCCCCCAATACCCCTGTTTTTGGGCCAAAAACCATTATTTTTACCTATACCAAAACCAAAAAAAAAAATAATACATTAAAAAAAAAGGCATTGGGTCTTTTTTTTTTGCAGTCCTTTTGACTCAAATGTATTGCATTCGATCCTTTTGTTTTCGAATTAATGACTGGACACCTTATTGGTTTATTAATGTAGGCTTAGCCTACACCAATCCCTGTGGTCCTGTGGGCTCTATAAGAGGGTTGAATCACCATCTTTTGGTATATCAATGGAAGACTTACAAGCAGTAATAGGAACTGGACCCTGGCTGAAGGTACACTCTGCCTTACATATTCCGCCATTAAGGAAGGCCAGGACCTCCAAGAGAAAAGCAAGATCCCTACCCAAAACATCTCCCAGGGAAGAGAGGGATATACAGAATACAGAGGACCCTACAGCAGCTCCAGAACCGGTACCCAGCCAGCACACAGCATGCCCTGCTTGGCCCTGCAGCACGCTTCCTAGGTGGGAAGTGCCAGAGAGACTCTGAACCCTAAACCAAGGACAAGGCGGCTGCCTGCATCACACACCTCGGCTTTGGGCCATCCTCTTTAAAGGCTGACACAAGCCCAGTGAAGAAGCTTGGAGAAGTGCATTGACAAACATGTAGCGACGTCCGCCTTAAAGGAAATTTCTGAGCCAGTGAGGCCCCTCAAGCTGCAACCGACTGCACTGCTGACTGCTCTTACACCGCAGTCGCTAAAGCCACCCTGGATGGCTTGCCCAGTGCTTCAGAACTGCCAAACAGCACTGAGACTATTCCTGTCCCTGAGCCAGCATGTAGGCCAGCCTGCATCAGTACATCCAGCTTCGCTCACCGAACTGCCTGCCACCTTATATCTGGAGCTGTCTCCCATCTTGAACTCTGATGCAGAATCTGCAAAGCACCCTGAGACCGATCGATCCTGTCGAGCACCAAGAACATCTCCAGCAAAAGCTACATTGGGCATCTGTCCCCCCGGTCCACCTTTGAAGACCATCAGTGACATTTTCTGACCCATTGCTCCCTTTGTGCTGAAACCAGGTATCCTTGAACTGTTGTGATTATTTACTATACCGACTACCCTCCTGTCAGTATCCAGAATGCATCCCTTTTCTTACTTTTAAACTGTCTATTCTCTGCATTTCGTTACAGGGTGGGTTGTACTTCGTGTGCTAGAACTGTTGTATAATAGTACAGTAGATATTTGTATAGAACCTTGACTGGACAGTTCCTTTTAGCATTGTGTAATAATTGTATTTTCGCTGTGCTGCAACTAACCAATGATCCACGACTTTCAGAGATAAGTCTGCGGTTTCATCCTCATCACCAAAATTGGACACCAAGGTTTATAATTTGCTTGTGTTTCCAATCTGTTTGGATACCTTCTGGTGTACTAGAGGAGTGGGGCTGATTGATGGTTTAGAAACCAATATTCATCCCTGGACCAATGGTTTCCCCGAAGTTAATTTGTCACACCACAAAACCTGTCTAGAAGAATGGTGGGACTTTAATTAATACAATACTGGGACTAGCAGTCACTCCACCACTGATCAGCAGCATAAATTGAACTGAGCAAAACACGTAGGTGGAAGCAAAATATACCCAGAAATTCTGCTAAATGACCGCATCTTTACTGCCATTGGAAGCACGTGCACCGAGAAATTACGCCATCACCACTGAGAACAAGGATCATCCCAAGCGCACATCTACTTCACTGCCATATTGTCTTCCTGCGGGACAATACAGTCCCAATAAAAAGATTGAGCGCTGGCAAACACCATGCCACCAGAGCTGCAAACAAGAGCCTTCAGCACACAGTCAGCACAGGCTTCAAATCACAGATGGAAGGCCCATATGGCTGTGAAAGGTAATTGAAATAAGGCAAGCCTATAGAAACTGCGCCTTGGGACATTCGAAATCCATTCATAATGCTTAAAGCAGTACTTACAGGCTGCATCAGACCAATCAGCCTTGAGACAGGCGCAGGCGCAGGCATGGAGACGAGGCTGTCACGCACCCAGCAATGGCGACCAGCATTGCAATGGGGAAAAATATGTCTGCTAAGCTTAGCAGCATAGAACAGTCCACTTTATCAAACGTTTAATGCACTCAGCATATGGTCATCCTTATGAGTAGAGTGGGAATTGTGAAAGCATGCAGTCTTTTGAAAACCTCTTTTTTAACACCGCAAAATAATGAACTAGAATCCATAGGACATTTACTGCAATGGTTGCATAGAAATTACTACTGGGGTAAGTAACACATATTTATGCAGTGCAATACTTTCTACATACCCCATGGTTTAAATATCTCATGTGATCCCAACTCATTATTGCATGCTATTAGACAAATGAGCATTGTTTTTTTGGGAAGTCATGGGATATACATTTGCTAGGCATGGCTTTAACCACACTATCTGGTCAGAGGATCACAACAGCAGGAAAATTGAGCAATACCTTGGCTTATGATGTCAGTACCTGGCAAATGTTTATCTACTACCTCAAGCCCAAACTGTGTCAATGCATAGACAATATATAAATCAAGTGGATGAAGGCACACTTGTTTAAAACATTTGTATTAAACCAGTAGCCATTTACAATGCAATTAAGCCACTAACTCTCACCACACTGCTTAGATAAACACTGGCAGAAAAAGGTTGATGATACTGGTTGAAAGCACTTGCTGAAAGAGGTCATAGGGTGATGTGTGTAGGGCAGGGAGATGAAGGTAGTGGGTGGGAATGAACAGAGTGATTATGATGGCCATGGGCCATCAATTGGGGGTGGAATACCCAAACAACACCCACAAGCTGTGTGTCCCTCCTCAGATGACATCTCCCTCCTACCTGTACTCCAAAGCAATAGTTTTTAATTTTAGGTGGCTCTTGAGCCAAACTAAAATCAAGTGGTATTTAAAAAACAAATGGGGTGTAAAACAAAAACACTGTAGAGTAAAAAAAAACACTGTTTAGCCGGGTGTATCACGTCTAGTATCAGGGATTGGCAGCAGAAATTGAAATAAGCAAAAATCCTGGCAGCCCAAAATAGTGTCATTGGATTAATGGCTGTCCACAATGAACAGTAAAGCAACAAAATTGTTGGAGCAAAACACAGTGAGTACATGGGTGGTTGTGGTTGAGGCCTGCAGAGCTATTGCTGAAATGCAGCTGGGAGAAGGGCGGGTGTGCCTGCGTCTCTTCTCTCTGCCTGCCTGTCCACCATTCAAACATTACCTGCCATTGCGATTTACATTCTCGCAATCATTATTGCATTCAGGGCATGGAACGTGTGCATTTAGTTACTAAGATGTAGTCATTCACCCAAAACACGTTTCTGCTTTTATGGCTCATATTGTGTTTGAATTTAAATTATTTCCTCATGACATCCCATGATTCAAAGCAAAACATCTTCCATTGGTTTAAACCAGGTCAAAACCTGCTGTCCACTCCCATCCTACCTTCTACCCAGGTAGGACAACAAAAGCAGAAAGGAAGATGGGACAATTACACACCCATCACAATCAACATTCACAGAAATACCCAGCAATGCACAGGTGAGTATGTCAATTGTAGCCATAGCCAACAAGAAGTCAGCAGAATACTGACAGACAGCATAAGTGCAATACGAAAAGCTGAGCTGCATGTACTGTCACATCATAATCGAGAAAGACGTCTGGCAGAGCATGGTGGGTGGATGATGTTGGTTGGGGCATTAGAACTGCAGACAATATGAGACGATTTTTTTAAAAGCAGAAAGCAGGAAGCAGCAAGGAAGAATTGGTCCGAAAAGGACCATGATACAGCCATGGCAGGAAGATGACACATCACCCCAAATAGGTAAGTGTTCATGTAGTACATGCTTAATACTGAAATTGCATTTGCATACTGAACAACACAACCACAGTGACACCCAATGGATTGTTGTCATGCAGTACACATACATATGTCATGGAATGGCATGTTGTTCTATGAAGCACCGTTGTTTTCCATTTGATTGGTCTCTTGGTGATTTAGTTTCCTCAAAGTAACGAAAAACATATGGCAGGGGCTTGGTGGGATCCTCAGTGGGACCCTATGCGTGTGATTGTGTGTGCAGGGGGAGGCTTGTTTTTCCTTCGTGTGCACCTTGTCAATATAAAGCGTGTTGCCTGTGAGTCCCTGAGAGCCGGTGTTCTTTTTGTGTTGAGCTGATCTGAAAGCCTATATGTGCATTGCTTGGTTTAACTTTTGTCTTTCTTTTCTTGCTGCGCTGGTCCTTGTGCCGCCCTTCTCTTAGCATTGCACTTGCTAATGATTAGCCGTATGTATCCCAACTGCCATGCAAGGTCTTAAGCCATCCGTAGGAATTAAATAGCTCTAGTCAGGCATAGCTCTTTTGCCTGGCATTGACTGATATTCTCTTTCTATTGTTGTTTTCTGTCTTTGTTTCTGTGACATCGCTGTGTGTTAGCTGGTGCTTTATCTCTAAAGCTGCTGCACTGGCATTGGGTGCAGTACGCGGTTATTGTGAGTCTACACGTGTATCAGTCAAGTGGAAACAAGTTTCAGCTCACACTTAAATGTATCTGGTGTCCAAAGTCCCATGGTAGTCCATGCTTAATGTCACTCTGTTTGCCCCTGAAACCTTCTCCTATTTCACAACTGCACAAACTGCACCCTCCATTCCATCTATGAATCACAAATTATTTTGGACATGTTCAAATCGTGCATTGGTTTACTTAAGCAACCAGAGGTCTTGATAGTCTCCAGCATCCAGCTGTATGTGTGTCCCTTAGGTGTACAACACGAATAGATCATGGGAGAAAGCTGCCATGGCCATGCTTCTGTTTGTGACTATGCATCCAGTGTTGCATATGACTTGTGCATTTACAGTGTGGCGACCAAGGTGGTTGACAAACAGAGGTGGATGTGTGTATGTTATTGATATGGAGATGTGTGTCTATTATTTGCACTTATTGGATTTGGCATTCACAGGAATGAGGGAATTATGAGAAGCCTTCTTTGGTCTTGCATGTCTCTTGTCATGATTTCCCCTTTTGTATATTTGTAGACGTGGAGAGTAATATATACAATGGCCCTCATTACGAGGTTGGAGGTAACCATGTCGCAATTAGAGGCATGGTTGCCTCCTTAAAGCATACCGGGCCTGAGTTCCTCAAATGAGGATTTACCGTGCCATCCCAAACTTTGAGGACCCGGTAATTCCTCGTACGAGGAACCTGGACCTGGCCATCACCATTCCCATTCGAGCTCCCATAGGGCTCAATGGGAATGGGGACGGAGCTAACAACGGGCCCGTTAATAACAGGCCTGTTGTTAGCTCCCTGGTCTCCTCACTGGACCCGGTAAGAACGCCTGGTTTTACCAGGCACCCTTTGCGGGTCCTGCGAAGAGACCTCGTAATAGGGTGGAATAGTTTACTGGCACCGGCACCATTACCGGTGCCGGTAAACCCATTCCGCCAACCTCGTAATGAGGGCCAATGTTGCATTGACTTCCAATAGATGTTGTGTGGCCTGATGCCCAAGTGCATTAGTGAAGTCCTTGGCAATATCAATGAATTTGTTTATTATTACCTTAGCTGTGAAGTGATACCGGCTGTAGATCTGGTCTCGCCTTTCCCATGTTCCTTCCTCCTCACCCAGGGTATACTTCACCTATGCACTCCCAATGCCATCACTATTCTGATCCTGTGAATAATACATCATTCATCAGCCACGATGTAGTAGTGTGTACTTTCTAACTGAGCTCTCCTGTTAGCTGCAGTAGACTAGTTGAGAGCTGGTCTTATTTTAAGTGGTAATTACTGCCACGTTCTGATGGTTTGTTTTCGGATGATGGGGATGGTGTTCTCACCAGTCGTATGAGCAGAAAGGTCATTTGTTGACTGAATCTTCCTACCAACTGATAGCCCTTTGTCCTGTTCCTGTGATGCGTGACGTGCCACAGCATAAGTGATAAACACCTCATGAATAATGATACTGCACTTTCTGTTAAGGGCCCCACTTGAGAATTCACATCTGTCTCGTTTTTCTCCTCACGTAGTGTCTTCTTGTGTTCTTTTTATGTTCAATTGTAATTGGAAAGCTTTCATTTCTTCTGATTACACATTTCCTGATGGAATACGAGAGCACACACACACACAAACACACACACTTAAAAACGCTTGCCTCTACCCATGGAAGTGATTCACAAAAGTAAAGATTGCTCCTGTTATAGTAATAATACACCTTGTTTATAATTAGAGAAATAAATATCAAATACTAAACTGTCCATAAACCTCTTTGGTTGTATGTCCTACAGGTAAAGCAGACCAACACTAATTTGTTTGCAGGTGAATCTTGGGAATCCAACCATAGAGCGTTTTGAAGCAAGGTAGATGTGTCTAGTGGAGTTCCGTGTTTAGGCATGTCATTCTACATGATGGTCTCACGTCAATACAATGAAGAGTGTGTAAAGCTGGCATCTGTAAATCAGAGGGATCTCATGTATGACTTCTGTACATTTGTATTTGCTCATTCTGGAAGATTGAACAATAAATACATACTATGATAAAATAATATAGAAGGAAGTGGCAAAGGCTTGAGCAATGTTTTTGGCGCTGGGACCAGCGTGCAGATATATTAAAATGAATGGAGCCTCCCAAAAGTTCAGATATTATCAAAAATGTTCAACTCATTATTCTTTGACATGTTTCTTTACACGAACTACTCCATTACCCTCACAATAGATTTCACCTTTAGAAACGACTTTCAACATTTAACAAATATACAGTTGTTTAACACACTGTTCTTTTTAAAAACATCAACATAACTTTTAAGAACCAAGTAATTATGACTTTCCGTTCAAAAAATACTAATCAAGCAAACCAAATGTGCCTTCAGGCTTCATGGAATATTTTAATAATAATACAACCTGTGGAATACATTGACCAACTCAGCAAAATTCCCATCCATAACCAAGCTGCACTTCAGCAGTTAACAGCAAAACGGCTGCGCTGGCTCCTTTGAGCACCACTGCCCTGCATCAAAACTGTGTTTTGCAGCTACAAAATGATGGCTGCACTGTTTTACCAACCACCTACTGGGCCAGTTGGAACAGGGAGTACACAGAGAAAGGCTGCCAGGGTGTGTTCTTGTGTGTACTAAAAAAGCAAAGTGAAAAGCAACACTTCTCTGCTGCTTGCAAAAAAGTTCCCATTGAAAAGGGAATATTTTACATTAAAAAGGATGCTGCCCTGACACTCGTTTCCTCTATTCAACATCACACTGCTTTTATCAGTGAGGCCCTGCCATGCCCATCCATATTCAGATTGTGCTGCAGCAGAAGAGAACATTATCTCTGAATGACAGGCTTTGTTAGGAGAAATCTGTAAAATCAACAGAAGCTTTACTTTCAGCCGCACAGAAAAAAACGCTTGACATTTGGGCTACAAAATGTCAAAAATCAATGCTTCAAAAGAAACCCTAGCTCTAAGGGCATATGTCAATTTCAGTGGACCTGTGTCTTAAACAGATTGCTGTATAAGTGAAACGGACAGGGGCTGCAAAACAATGTGGGGAAGTTAGATGGAAGAGAAAACCTTTTGAAAGGGACACAACAGCAGACTTCACCACATGTAAAATGTGCTTTTGCGAATAAGGAAAAATACCTGTTTTAAAAGTGTAATGTTGAATAAGGCCCTGTCTTGGCCTAGCAATTTAAAGGGGGTTTTGCTGGGAAACATATATGGGATGTTTTATTTCAACAAGCTTGCTTCTGATTCAGAACAAAATAAAATAAAATAAAGACATAAATGTTTTGGCTGTACTGAGAAATCAGACCAAACAGGGTTTCTAATATGACTAAAGGGACATGTGGGGGCTGACAACAGGAATGCCCTACCCCCAAGAGAAGCCACAAGGGATTTATGGGATGCCTACATGTTAATTATGCCCTTTGAAACTTTGAATGGACCAGGAGGCAGCATATCACACGCTTGTCAGACTTCTGACTGTGCTCCAGGTTGAGAGAAAAGATTCTGGGACACTTATGTGTGACTTTTAGAAAATCACCTCCCCTCAACTTCTACTGGGGAGCTTCAGGGCAGCCTTGTAATATATGCCCTTATTTGGAAGACAATGCTGGCCATTTGTCTAAAAAGGCTATTTTATTAATACATTGCAAGACAGTAATGTGAAAGTTTCACAATCTAGATGCAATTTTGGTGGCTTTAATTTAAGACATGGTAGCCTTCACTGGCATATTGGGACATAATTGGCAGTGAATTGGATATTCTGAGAAAAGTGTACATGATGCAACTTTATAATGTAATATTCACATGCCTTATGATAATCTATACATATTTATAAAGTTATAGAATTTTAGGTAAAATAATTGCATTGAAAATGATGAAAAACTATTAGATGGACAAAACAAAGTCCTACAAACTGGAGGGTTGGACTGCCATGCTCCACGTGACATATGTAATCTGTGTATGTAAATTGTCTAAATGCCACAACTGTATGAATGTGTGATTTATGTTAAGATGGATTTTTTGCAAAAAGGACTGTGGGATGGCTTTTCACCTCATAAAACACAACCCCCTGAACTGAGTCCCCTCCTGGAGGAGGTGGGCACCATGGCCTGACCTATCTGGTTCTTGGGGGTAGGTCTAGCTCAGTTCTGCCCAACAATAGACCCAGTGATGTCACCCGCTTTTATGAAAGGGTGGGAGCTCACTGGGACAAGACACTCTCTCCTGAATTTCCAGCACCTGCATATCCAGACCTTAATGATCTACCTTCGCAAGATTACAGACTCTACTGCCAGGCCAAAGCATAGCTGACCCTATCCCAGCAAGGCCATTGATCCAGAAACCCCACTAAAAATCCCAATAACAAAGGGGAAAAGCTTTGGTACCATTTTGGGGAGCATCCTGTGACCAGACCAGATGTTTTGCCCACTACATGCATGCCCACTGTAACCTTGCCATCCAGTGACCAGACATTCCCAGCTGTTTGCTGTAAGGGGCACCAACTGTGCTGTGACCAGAGCCCCTTTGAGTCCATAACCCAGTTGGCTGTCCCAAATCCCAAACTCAAGTGCAGATTGTGAGTATTTACCCATCCCATAACAACACATAACCTACCCCATCTTGACCCTTTGTCCTTCTCCTATTTTCTAAGTAATCCTAGACATACCCTGGTAACTTGTTTAAGACTGTTAGAATTCTCTGTACATCCTGTTCTTGATTTTCTAGTGTTAGCGCAATCCTTTCATTTATTTCTGTCTTGTAACTCCTTAGCAATATTTTGAAGAATTTAATTAATTTCCACATAAAGAGACAGGCAGCATGAAGGGGGTTAATGCTGCTGCTTAACCTGTTTTCATGGGTAGCGCCATCTTCTTGATAATCTAGTTTAAGTAAAACTACCCTTTCTTTCCAAACCGATTTTCTCTTTTTCACTGCTTTATCTCACCAAAACCGAATTTCTTTCACCTTGAAACTCTCATCCAATTATTCAGCTATAGTCACTCTTTCACTTCTATATTGTCCCTGTGATGTATATCTATCACCCAGCCTAAAAAACACATTCTGATTCTATTTATTTCACTGTTTAAAAAAAATAAAAACGTTTTTTGACATTTAAAGCTGCAAAAGGGTAAATTGCAACCTTTCCACATTTGATTTGACTGCACTGGGTTCTCACTTTCGAGTTGCTTTTGAGCTGTATGCCTTTTGTGATGCATTGCTTTATAGTTTCTAGTGATCTTACATCCCTGATACTGTGATAAAACATATGTACCTCATTATTTAACCACACGAATAATTAATTATTTGTCAAAATCCGAGTGTCATTGTATGCAATTGCAAAGTGTTATTTTGTGAGGTAAGGTCAGATTTTAATTCTGTTTGCTGCCTCATATCCCTGACTCCCTGCTGATTCCTTCTATCCACTCAGAATTTGGGTTTGAGGGAACATTGCAGGGGGAAACCTAATTTGGGTGCTATCTATCCTAATTGAAAAAGTGCCTCCATTATTTGTGCTTTGGATATTTTCATACTGAAGGTTACCCAAGTGCATTTCAGTGGTTTTCATTGTAATTATCACCCCATTGGTGATTGCTGCCCAATATAAACATTGTGTGATTTTCCTTGAATTTAAAATAAATGAATTTTGTGTTACCACCCACCGGCCTGGTTCATGGTCCATTGTGACCTAGGGTATTTGTAAAAGGGGGTGTGAGACGGGTTGGGTATCGGCTCAATTTGAATTACTTTTTATAAGAAAAGTATTCTCATTGAGCGCCACATCCAAGGTTAAAACCAAAGGTCCTGGTCCGGTGTGTGACGCCCGATTGGTCTCCTTCACAAATTGGGGGCTCAGTCCGGGAATTGGGATTGTTTATTCACCCGTGACAGCTTAACACAGCAGGCTAACCTTCAAAGTAGTGATACTTTGTGTGGTTGGAACACTGTGTTACGCTGTAGAAGCGCCTCCCCAAAACAAAAATCCTACGTATCAGGCCTGTGCATAAAATTAAAGCTAAATCAACCCCAAACTAGACAAAAAGCAACAGAATACAGATTACCCTTACATAAATAAAATAATAAAGAAAGAACACTTTCCAAAATGACCACAGTAGACATCAAGATGGCTAGGGAGCACCTTCTGCATAAATTATTTGTCAGGGGAGAATGGCAGCAACAAAGTGAGGAAGTCTGGAGAGATGATGCAACAGATCACCGCCATGTACATGGATGTGTGGCAGGATGATAGCCTGTTACATCAAGCCTTAAGTGAGTTCTACATGACTCCAAAAAACGAAGATCAGATTAAAATGGTCCAAGTCACAGCCTAGGTACATCTCCACATAGGGGGGGATGCAGGCAAAATTTGAGGAAAAAAGAACGCTGGCGCAAAACCAATCTGAATTCTTAACTCAAATTCAGACTGAGCTAAAACTAGTGGAAGAAAAATTGAAAAAGAGCCACGATTCTGAGGTCCAAGTTGAGAACTATATCAAACATTTAAAAGATGACTTAATGTAGATCAAGAGACCCAATTAAATACCTTAAGAGTGTAGTGTCAAGAAAGGATCGACTCTGTGAAAGAGATGCAACAGAAATGAAAACAACAAGTGAGATACAAAAACGCCAGCGCAGAGCAAATGGTCACTTTACAAGATCAGATAACAAAATTGGAAGAGGAAAATAATAAATTAATTATGAGAGACCTCCCTTCCCAATCAATGTGATCAAGAACGCCAGAAATTAGGCACCATAACACAGCAAAGGGATGACCTGACTGCACAAAGGGGCGCTCGGTGTCAGGAGAAAGAGGCCCTATACCAGGAAATGTGCAGTTTAAAACCAATCTGGAGAGAAGGGAGTCAGACCTTCAGGTACTGACTGACATAAAAGAAGAATGTGATAAATTAATGGGACATAGGAGACAAATGGAATTCGAGTTAGAGCAGGCCATAGAGGCTCTAAATGTGCAGAAAAGGGAGGTTTACCTCCTGCAACAGAAATGGACTCATTGTTACCAAACCATACAGGCAGCGCAAAGAGACTATGAGGCCCTCTGTGTGAAGAATGATGGGCTCCACCAGCAGGTGGCAGCTCAAGGGCGGGTCATAGAGGCCAGTAAAGCCTTGATAGCTGAGCAAAAGCCTCAGATCTTTGCCTATTAGACTGAGAAGGAGAAACTAGCGAGGTTGGAGAAAGAGGGTGCTAGATTTAATCCAAACTGGAGGGACCCCGAACGAGTAGAGAGGGACAGGATAACCTCGGATCATAGTATGATGACCTCTGTACTCAAACCCATTGAATACTTTCAACACTACTGACTTCATGTCTATTGGTTCCCATGAGCCAGAAACCATGAGGCCGGCAGAATTAAATAGGTCTAGTATGATGGATCTGACAGGTCAGCGCCCCGCAGAAATTGATGGATGGGCGTCCCTGTATAGATACAAAAATATTAAGGCTGATGCCTCTCACAAGGAAGTCTCCTATGAGGAGAAAGTCAGGGAATTAGATTTGCAGAAATGCTACCTTAAAAGGGACCAGTTAGTTCAATTTGTAGAAAACAGAACGCATGAGGCCCAAAAAGAGCATTCTGAAGACCTCCACCAAATCCGTGCAGTGGGGGGATCCTCTGCCAACACTGGAAGCAGGTAGGTGTCAGAAGACTACTCTCCTGTGCGCCACAGGGGAGAAGAAACTAGGCCCCACCATTCTGGGAGCGCCTAGAAGATCAGGAGGGTTCCTCCAGCAGTAGCGCCTCTCAGTCTGTGGGCAGGTGGACTCAGGTGAAGCGGCAAAAGAAGGCAAATAAACTAAAGAGAGTTCTGGTGAAAGACCCCATTAGGCAGATCAAGGCCATTAGGAATTTCATAACACCGTACCACAAAAACACAAAATATTCTGTTTGGGAGAATTTGGAACTCTATGAACAAATGATGGATGCTTTTCACCTTAAAGATAGCAGGAATTGCATAAATTATGCCAAATGGACGTTCTCTCCGGAGTACTCCAGCTTCTTTGCAGGACTGGAATACCAAAACCATTCAAGATGGTCTACCTACAGGGTGGCCATCTTGAAACAATTTTCCGCCCACAGAAACCCCCAAGAGGCTCGCAAAGCGGCCTACAATTTGCAGTGCGGGGAAGATCAGGCCCCACGAGAATTTGTGCAGGAGCTAAAACGCACCTTTGCACAAACCACTAGGAGGGTGGGCAGGGATAGCAGAGAGTTTATAACTACCTACTTTCATTTGCTCCCAAAATATATCATGGCCCAGCAGGTGAGGGATTTCCATGATAAAAGATCTCTGGACTGGGTAATAGAGCAGGCTACCTGCATTTATGAATCCAAAAACCTGCAGAAAATAAAAACCAGATAAAAAAACCCAAACCAGCCAACACCCCTACTGCTGCTAAGGTGGTGTAGGTGAAGGTTGCCCACATTTTAGACCTAGAAATGGGGGGGACCTAAAAATGTACCTACTCAAAACCAGCAAAATCTGAGGCCCAGAAGGCCTTCGGGCCAATCAGCAACAGGGGGCAGTCAGGGAGGTAACCCCACCAATGGGACCCCTAACTCTCCTGATTATGTAAGTCCCAGATATAAGGGCAACCAACCTATCTTGGGGTATGTATGGACTCCCACAGCCCAAGGGGGGTCCCACCAGGTAAGTACTCCCCCAGGAACCTTCCCTCAGGAGTGCAGTATTCCCAATCCCACACATCCTGGGCTAAGCTTCTTTCCCTGGTATCCTCAAAACCCTAACCTGCAGGACAACCTTCCTTTCTTTCCCCGGTTTCAGGAGCCCAGACAACCCAATCCGGGAGAGGGGAGGCCAAGGGTGGAGGGTTACCAAAATCCCCAGTACCCTGGGTACTCCGGGAGAAGATACCCTTCCTGTGAACCCCCTAGGAACGAACAAAGACCCCTGTACCAGCCAGAATGGGTGTCTCAACTGGAGCGCCAGCTCCAGAACCTCACACAGGATCTGAGTCACCTGTTTAGGGCTCAGCAGAACCCTCAGATAAATATGGCAGCTCAGAACCCCTCAAACACAGGGTCTGGCACCCCAGAACAATGACGGGGAGAGAACCCCGATAACTCACCGGTTCCAGAGGAGGAGGCACAGGAGGAAGGGGGTTGTAAAGCCCTAGAGGAAGCTTCCTTCCACACCTGTGAAAAGCCCATGGACACCCGGAACTAAAATCTCTTGCCCCCAAACATATGCAACCCAGGGAACATAACAGGTGGGTATGAGAAAAAAAGATCTCAAGAAGGCCCATTTTGTGGAGGAAGTTAGTGTCCTCCAATTTGAAGGTGAAGAAACCTTAGAGGATTCTGGGGAAAAGAATCTTCTCCTTCAGGGACGGGTGAATTCCTCCCAAAGAAAAATGGGTCCCAAGAGATCCGAATGAAGACTGGGTGGGTGTGGGGACTGATTCAGAGCCAGCGATCCTTGAACTCCAGAATTGCCATTCTGAGAAAGAAATAGTGAAGGAGGGATCCGCCCCACAAACTGGTCCTAGTGACTGCCTCCAGGTAAAAAAGGGGCAGCACAGAGTGAGGGGAAAAAGGGGATTCGGAAATCCCATCTATTTCAGGATGTCAAATTTTTATTACAGATTCCCAGACTGGCATATAAAATTGTCCAAAATGCCACCGTGTCCAAAATAAAGAAATAGACCACCCAGCTTGCCCAAAATACCCATTACCTTTGCCCATTTGAGGAGAAGGAGGGGCGATTTTATGCCCCCGTTCAAGTGCAAGGGAAATGTATAATTTAAGCACTGGTGGACACTGGATCCCAAGTCACTCTTCTGTCAAAAAGGGCTTTTGTGCAGCTAAATTCAGGAATGGGAGAGAAACAACAGATCCCTCTCACCCCTCTTCCTGGACAACTCCAGAACTTCGATGAGAATGAAATTCCTGTCGAGGGGACTGCAGATTTGGAAATACAAATTGGGTGACATAAGGTGAAACGCCCGGTCATAGTCGTGGCTCCAGAGGGACCACCTACTGGGGAATGACATCCTCCGCAGGTTGTCTCGCCTATTAGACTGTGTGAACAAGGTACTCTGGACTCAGACTAACAGGCCAATACATTTAAAAAGAGTGTCAGCCATGTTAGTTTAAATGGCACATGCCACATGATTGAACAAAAATCTGATCATATTGAGTTTCATTTCCAAAATAATCAAATACCTGACGTCACAGTAACTGCTGTAGGACAACAAACTGGTGATGGGCACTCCTCTCCATTCCTGAAAATCAACCTTCCTTCCAGTTTTAAGCGGCATTCCACACTGGAAGGAAATACTTTGACATTTTATACTGATTCACAATCTGAAATCCCAATTCTATAGTCAAAAGCGATGAGAAACCAGCTTGATGTTTAGCTGACACTCAGAAAATTAGAGAACTGTTGTTACTCCCTATTCAGTTAAATGAGGGAAAGGATTCTGTTCTCGCCCGAGTGTGCATTAACAGCGGAAATAACTTCATCAGCAAAGCCATGTTCAGAAAGCTCCCAAAAGATTCAGCCATTCCCACTTTTAAATTGATCAATAAGTGGGAAGTGGGAACTCCCAATTTCAACCATCTCCTTCCTAGTAGGTGTATGCTAAAAATGTCTATAGTCAACAAAAGCATAGAACATAATTGTTGGGTCGTGCGAGATGTCCCTGCTGCATTCTATTTAGGCAGTGACATCCTCAATCGTTTTGCAATTAATTTGGACCTGATAAATTACAAAGCCTGGTCCCGACTAGGGGGCAATCCCATGGACTTTGATGATTCAAAAAATGCATTATGGTCAGCCCAATTGCTGCCGTATGCGGTTGAGGTTCAAATCCCAGTATGGACGCGACAATTCCCTCTTGAATTAAAAATTAAAAGAGGACAGAACTGAAAAATTCTGATGCATATGTACACCTCAATGCCAATCTCCAACAGCAGGGGTTGGGGTTAAACCCAGCACCATTAGTCAATGTAGAACACAACACCATTTCAATATTGATGGATAACAGCGACCTTAGGAGTATCACTCTGGGCGCAGGCTCCATTATTGGAATGGCGGTTGATGACCAATATTTTTCCATGGATCTAGGAAACAAACTGATAGCACCAATCCCCAATGACTGCGTTGACAATGACAGTGTCAATGGCATACCACCAGACAGGATCTTCACCCGGGAAGGGAGGAATTTCCTTGTGTAGTCTTCCTGCCCTTACGGGGAGGATGAGGTGACATGTGATATTAGGCAGGATGAGGTGATATTCCAGGTCCACAATGACTGCCTTTCCTACCTGAAACCCTTTGTTGAGGTCAATACTCTGACCAGAGACCTCTCCACCAGCTGGAGGAGGCTGCTGAGATAGCAACACCCAAAGTCTTTCCAGGGTTCAGGCAAATGATTGAAGAGCGGGTCAAACTAGTTGATGCCTGTGAGACTCTGGAGCAAAAGCAAAAGATGAAGCAGGTTTTCTTAGATTTTCAAGATCTCTTTGCTGTGGACTTGTACGACTGTGGTCACACTGAGAGCCATACTACAACAATTCCCACACAGACCCTGGAATGATTCCCGTCTTTGTGAAGCAATATCACTTGCCTCTCGCATCCATGGAGTCCCTGATAGAAATCAACAAAAACCTTGAGTCCTGTGGTATAATTCACCCAGTCCACCCACCTTTGATAATACGGTGCTGGGAATTTTAAAACCAAATCGCCAATGGAGTATCTGCACAGACCTTAGGGAGCTAAGTAAACAGGTGCACATGTCCTGATGGCCTCTCCCCTACATTGACCAGGGGCTGGCCCAGATCCAAGGGTCAAAGGTATACACTACCATTGACCTACAAATGGGTACTGGACCGTGCCTGTCAGTAGGGAGGACTAATACAATCTGGCCTTTAACTTTGGGGGCAGCAGTACACACGGACCTGGACAACCTTCAGATACATAAACTCTGGCAAAAAATTCAACATCTTCCTACACAAGGCCATGCCCGACTTGGGTGAAAGCAGTAACCTGGCCTATGTGGATGGTGTCTTGATAAAAAGCTTAACTGTGGAGGAACACATAGCGGAAATCCATTATGTTCTTACCCAGTTGAGGGTTGCCGTAGGAAAACTGTCCTTCCAAAAGGCACAGTGGTGCAGGATTCATGTGAACTTCTTGGGACATGAAATAACTCCTGAGGGTCTCTGTCCCCAGGAGAAGAAAGTGAGGCACTCCTTAAACTGAAAGAGCCCTCAACTCTGCCTGACTAATTACAGTAGGAAGTTCATTGAGGATTACGCAGAGATCACAAGACACCTTATCCATCTGTTGAAGGGGGGGTCAAGTGGAAGTGGGATCCAGAACAATCCGAGGCAGTAAAACAACTCAAAAGAAGTCCAGAACAAGCACCTTGTCTAGCTTACCCCGTCAAGAACAATTCTTCTTGGAGCCAGGGTTCTCAAATAGATGCTTGACAGCAGGAGAGGAAAAATTCAACGATTTTGAGAAAGCACTCCTGGCAATGGTGTGGGAATTGAAGAATGACTGCCAGTTCATTCAGGGGGTACACATCATAGTGGAGACTCCACACCAGCCTTTGCAATGCCTCCAAATTGACAGAATCCTGGCTGGAAAAGTGAGTAATTCCAGAATTCCTTCTTGGATTCTGTCAATGCAAGGCTTTCCTGTAGCGGTCAGATATGTCCAAAACAAGAAGTGTCCCCTTGTGCAAGGTCTGGCTGACTTGCATGATTGTGCCAGAGAAAACTGTCTCAAGGACAAAAGTCTTAAAACCCTGGACAACATGGAGACGTACTTGAATTCCCCGCACAAAGTCTATGAAGAAGAGATGTGCGAGGGATTGCCCACAGTTTATGTGGACAGGTGCTCCTACCATGTTGACAACAATGGGGAAAAGGACCAGGTGGCCGCATCGGGAATGCCTGGGTGAATGAAGCACCGGAACCCTCCGCAGGGTACAAAATCAGTCCCTGCAATAGTCAGGTGGCAGAATTGATGGCAGTTCATTAGGCCATTCTCACTGCCGTCCACCAGCAACTCCACGAACTGGTCAAAATCACTGATTCAGATTATGGGTTTGTGGAGCACCTGGTAAATTGGAAAACCAGAGGCATGCTGTGTGCTAATAACAAACCACTCAAGCATGACAAGCTAATCCAAAATATTGGTGATCTGGTCACCTCTAATGTGATGGCCATCTATTGGAAGAAGATCAAGGGTCATTCTAGAATAGAGTGGCCAGAAAAAACTGGAAATGACCTAGCTGATCAGCTGGCCAAAACCAGAGCCATCCAGGGGGATCTCCTTGAGATTGAGTTCCTGTTGGAGGAAATCCAGGTCACTGCTGTCACTAGGTCCTACACAAATGCTCACAGTGAACTCTTAACTTCCCAGTGGAGTAAGGAGACCCCAGATGCTGATTTAATTACGGCACAAAAAGGGGATCCAAATATTGGGAAATGTTATCAACACATTGAGGACCCTGGGAACTTTCCTCTGACGCATACCGATTACATTGGAAAAGAGGACCTCAGGGTGTTGATGAAGTTTCCCAAAATGTTCTGAATCCAAGACGGTTTGTTGGTAAGGAGATCCATATCTGGTTTTGAGCAGTGAGTGGTCCATACCTCATTCCAAAGCCTGATGCTAAGTTACGCCCATGACGTGGCCACAGCCGGTCATCGGGGGTTTCTTACTACTCTAGAACTCTTGTGGGAGGTTGCATACTGGCCACACATGGGGCAGGACCTCGACCAATATTTGAATGGGTGTCTTGTGTGTGGACAATTTCAGCCAACTTCACTCAGACACCGAGCTCCCCTTCAGAAGAGGGGGATGACACTGCCTTGGTCAGATTTACAAATAGATTTCCTCGGTCCCGTGATTCGCTCCTCTAGGGGGAACAAGTACATGTTAACAGCAACATGCTTGTTTTCCAAATAGGTGTAATGTCGCCTGGCCCCAAATTGCAAGGCAGAAACAGCAGCTGGCCTGATGATCAACCACATCTTCTCGTGTTTTAGCCTACCCCAAAGGATTGAGTCAGACCGAGGTAGTCACTTCACCAGCAAAGTGATGATAAAGATGTGGGAGATACTTGGGGTAAAAAGGAAACTTCACATTGCATATCGGAAGTCCTCTAGTGGGGGAGTTGAGAGGTACAATAAAACCATTGTGAGCATTTAAAAAAGTTTGTGGCAGATTCTGGGCCGAGTTGGGACATCTGATTACCGCTTGTCCTGATGTCCATCAGATTTACACCATCTTCTGCAACCAAGATGTCTCCATTTGAGCTAAGGACTGGGCAAAGGATGGTGCTACCTCAGCATCTGCTCTATAGAACACACGAGCAGACAAACACCTCCACAACTCATGAGTATATTGAGAATCTAAGAAAACACCTTCACCATGCTTTTGCGTACGGTGAGCGGAATCTGGAAAAATCTGCAGAGGGGATGAAGACTCAATATGACTTAAAAACAACCCAAAATACCAAGTAGGACACAGGTTCTACTTGCACAATTTCCAAAGGAACCAGACCCAGGAGCGGAAATTTCCCCCCAGCTGATGTGGTTCTTTTGAAATTATAGATACAATTTTACCTGTTGCCTATAGAATCTACATCCCCAAAGGAGAGTTGGCAGAAGAGTTGTGGATCCATATTAATCAGTTAAAGTGTTGTCACCCCAGACATACTTTGCAGTGGATTGATTAGCCAAGAGAAAGTCAAATAGAGGAGACATCGGGAGAATAAGAACAAGAAAAAGAAGAACCAGAAAGGAACAGGTAGGTTTATAGGTATGATTAATCCACATGGAGTATATTTCTTCATTGTCAATCCGAAAGGGATCCCCAAATATTCGCTTAGCACCAATAGTTATTTGTGTCTTGTGAATGATAATTTGTCTTTATTGTCTAAGTACTGTAATGATCGGAATGCATGTGTGTCCCACTGCTGTCAACCTTCGGGAAGGCAGTCAGTGGGAAAATGTACTAACCGGTTCTTATTTATTCACTAGATTCATACTCGTTCCACCCATTCAGAGACCAAGGAGCACTTTACCCGGGACCTGGAAAGGAAAGATCGAAGAAAAATCTGGGGGTGTTGCTCCACACCACAAAGAAAGACCTAAAGGAAAGCTGTGGGTGTTGCTCCACAATCCAACGAGAGACAGCAGGAGGATTGTGGTGTATCGCTCCCTGATGAAAGAAGGACTCCACCTGATGAACCCCACTTTGCCCTACCGATGAATCCCACTTTGCCCTACTCTCCCTTGACAAGAAGTTTCGGAAGCCATTAGCCCTGGCCCATTAGCTCCTGTCCCACTACCCGACCCTTCACCGTCTGCTCCCCCACTCCTAGCTGCTCTCCTAGGCACCTCCCTCCTGCTCCTCCTGACACATCTGTCCCATACCCCCCTTTGCGCTGATGGGCTGCAAGCCACCACCTCTGCGAGGGCCCCATCCGACATCGCTCTGTGCTGTGGCCTACCCTCCCCCACCCCTTCTACCCGTAGCTTCCCCTATTACCCTATCTAACTGGGCCTTAGATTCCCTGCTAATAATACTCAGGGCCTCCCTCAATGTCTTGGTGTCCACCAAGCCCCTAAATCCAGAGCCCTGACCTGCCATTCTGTAACACTGAAAATAATTCAATTTACTGTTGCTGCTCCTTGAGGCACCCCCAAAATATCTAGCTCCCGAGCCTCAATGATATCTACTTGAGGGGCCTGACCTGCAATATATTTGTTGGAAGCAATACCAGGTTTCCTATCTAATACCTCAATGCTTACGCCCCTTTATTCCAATATCTGGCAGTGGCCAGCAGGCACTGTCCCCCTTTTTGGGAGGGAAATGCTCCTGAGCCCAATTCAACTGGCTGAGACAAGTGTCTCCCGCAATATAATTAATTAGGGAAACAAGACATATTTATATATTTTATTTTCTAAATTAAATATATATTCCCCTAAACTCTCTCCTACATTGAATGTGCACCCACAAAGCTCCTATAATTAATGCGTGGCACAAAACCACTCTATCCTCTGTGAGGTTCTTGATACGGCTTCGCACCACACACTTTCACATAAACAGTGCTGCTCCTTTAAGATCTCTGCACTGCCCCCTGGTGTCAGAATGACAGCACCGCACTCTAAAGCCCTGCACACTTGGTGAGGATATGGACCAGAGGGACAGGTACGCACTACCCCCAACTATTCAGTTAATCCCACCTGCTCACCCATGTCCACAGGACCCCTCTCACGGCCACACCTCAAGCAAGGAACCCGGCCCACATGAGGCTCCCTTAAAAACACTTTCCAATCAAAACTAGGCAAAGTGAAGCGGCACGTCGTGCCACCCAATCAGCTCACCGCCAGGTAAGGCCTTGAAGTTCTTTATCTACAGCACCTTCCCCAAAAACCTGCTGCTACATTAAATCCTTCAAATATCTTTTTTTTAAAACTGCCCTCCCGACCAAAGGACAACCTCTCCCTTCTATCCCTCACCGTAACCCTACCCTGACTGACGCCCAGCCAAGGCCCAAAGCAGGGAAGGGTCAGGAGCAGCGACCTGGACAAATGCTCGTCCAACCATCACATGCTCCTGAACCTTCCCTGCCCCCTTAAATATCCCCACAGTGCTCTATGCGTAGGCCAGCTCGCTGGCCTGTGCAGCACCCAAAATCACCCCTGGGGAAATGCTTGCATGTTCCCCCCCAGCCAGTGCCCCCCTTCAGCTATGTGGACCAAGTCCAGCACAAAGTCTGAGTTGCTTGAAACAGTGCTAAAGGTGTATCTCTACGAAACCCTGAAGGAAACGATGAGGTAGCTGGGAGTGGGTGATGATACACAAGCCAACATGTTTTCTCTCTCAGATGAGCTCAGATGGTGATGTTTGAGGTATCACGCCTAGTATCTTCTTAACGCAAAAGGTGAACAATGTAAGGTTTTTGCATGACATGTGTGCCTCAGTACAATTTATTCGGGGTGTGGCAGTGAATTGCACGAATCAAAGTCTATTATGTTTACCTCATGCATCCAATCTAAAACTACTCCAATCTTACCCATCCATGTGCACTGAGCAAAAAAGTGCTGTGAAAAACAACTCCAGGTGGAATAGAATAATACACCTTGCAACTACCTCACCGTGTATTTGCAGGTCTGGCAAACATTTAAATGGTCGGAAAACAACATGTGAAAAACCATTCTTCAAAGACAAGACGCACAGTTATGAATTGATGACAACACCCTACTTAACCTTTTTAATTATCTCTCTTAGTCAGGGTTAAATACATCGATGGAGAAGACTCATTGGAGCCGTGGGACTGCTTTAAACAGACAGAAAGAACAATGCACATCAACAGCACAGGAGAAACACTTGCTCTGCAGTGCTAATTATTGGTGAGATGGAGATTTGGAAGTGTTCAGCATTTCCCATGACTTATTCCTCTCACAACAAACACTGCTATAAGTCCTGATTTGTATTTCAAGCTGTTAAAAGAAGTGTATGTGCTGTGAAAAATACCTTTGTAATATGACGGAGGACTGCTCTTCTAAGATAAAGGGTAAGGAGTATGGGCATTAATGTCCTGCTATTTCAATTCATATATATCTTCTGTGCAACAACAAAACAAAAACACTTTAGGAATGTTCTAACGGCTCATTCAATGTAACAACAAAACAACATTTTGACTTTGAATATCATCTGCTGTTTAATGGGGTTCGAATATGGTGTTTGAATGTGGTGTGATACAAGTCTTCTAAGATGGAACAACATCCCTGTTTTCACTGTTAATTTGCTTTTCAAAGGTATCAAAGCATCAACGACCTTAGAAACATATACACAGTGTGTGTTTGGCATGGTGAAGCCAGATTTGTTGAATATACAAAAAAGAAAACAAGCTCCTTCAGTTTCTACGTACATGTTGCATAAAAACGACAAGAAACTGCTGTATACACTAGTACTTACTAATTTAATTCGCCAGGATTCCCTTCCAGTCTGTGCAATGCAAGACACAGTAAAGGAGCAACCACTCACTTTAACAAGAAGCAGTTAATGTATGTCTAATATGACTTCAAAGCAGGGTCAGGAACTTGGTCCACCTAGCTGAAGTTTTCTTAGTCCATTTTGACCATTTAGCATCCATTTAAATGTAAACATCTCAATTGCAAAATGGGATGGGAAAGAGGCTCGCTGTGTGCAGTGTTAGTTCTGGCAGGGGTGGACTGGGAACCAAAAGAGGCCCTGGAAATTATTACTGAGAACCAGAAGAAGCCCTGGAAATAATTTTCAAAGAGGCCCCATATTACACATTTTCAGCAAGCCCAACCCTTTTCCTATATGAAAATGTGTAAATACCACACACAAGAAGCCCAGGGTGCAGAGGCCTACCTGGAAATCTTCAGAGTTCCCTATAGGCCAGTCCACCCCTGGGGGCTGGATGCGTACGCGCCATCCATTGTAGCCATAGATTCATATCAATCTCTCCCCATACTGCTTGGCTTTCCTCCGCCATCCTCGCCCTAAACTCTTCATCATATCTCACCCATGCGAAACCCCCAAAACTCGTAAACGCCTTCCTTCTCACATCCATCTATTTCAGTAAAGCTACACACCTCTCCTGGTACTTCTAGCGGTAAAAACTTGCATATATAATAAATGCTGACATCCAATTGTCAATTGTGATCGGCACCTTTAGTTTTGTGGCCAACTCCTTCTCCTCCTCCTTAGACCCTTCTTTCGCTCTCACCTCCCTGTGCAGTAGTTTATAAACTTCAACAAACTCTCTTGCCCATATCTTTTCTTTTCGCCCCCATCAAATGCGCACCCATCGTTTTTGTAATGCCCATGTATGGCATCCTTTTGTCTTTTCCTGTACCTTCCGCATTCTTCTCCTTAGGAACCTGAATCACCCACTGAGCCAAAGGCTCCGGCACCTTGTCAGTTTGTACTTGCACAGAGGATACACATTTCCTACTCTCCCTCACCAAGGCCCCCGCAGTCAGAGAATCCATTCCCCCGCATGTCCTCTGTGCCCCAGCTTCCTCCCTGCATGTCCCCCTGCTTGTACCCATCCTGTCCCATGCTGCTGACCACTTCCGTTCCTGCTCACCTCTTTCTGCCCCGCTTTCACCTAGCCGCAGCATCCTGACCTCCATTCAGACACTCCTCCACTCCTTTCTCACCGGGCTTCTGCTGCGGTGACATAATCCATCAGCAGAGTCCCTTAGCCCCTTTCCAAGTGATCCTCTTGTACTTCTACCCACCAAATTGAAATTCCCCTTCAAACCTTAAGCCCCTCCACACTCTCCCCCTCCCCCATAAACCATCTTGCTCCTCATCCTCCCACTGTCCAACATTTTCCTCTTCCCATTCATCATCTCCAGTGAAATACCATTGCTGTTGGGAGCACATGCTTGGGCCGGGCAGCTCCTCTTTGGGTGAGCCCAGGGGGTCAGCCCCGCCGCTCCATTGACATCTTCTTGGCGGGGTCGCCCCAACCCATTCCTGCTCCACTCTTCTTGGGTGAGGGGTTCTCTCCTCCACCCTGTGCTCCTCCGTGCTAGGGGCCATGATGCACCCTCTAGTCTGCTCTATGCAGTCTTCCAGAGGGGCCATTCTCTAGCCCTCTCCTACAACCTCATCAGGCACCATGGGGGCCGTACTATGCCCTCCATCTGATGACCTCCTAGGTCGGGAGGTCGTTCCGCACCTTCCCCTTTCCTCAATAACCGACAAGGCCTGAGCCCCCCTCCGCCCCCTGCACTCTTTTGCAGGTATTTCCCTCATCCGCCCCTCTGCAAAGCTGCCCCTCCTGCGTCAGAGTTGCCCTAACCTTACACTTTCCCTGAGCTGTGCCCCCCTGTCTCTGTTCCTGCTTTGCTATTAGCCTCTCCCAGCCCATTAGCTCCCGTCTGACTACCCGACCCTTCACCGTCTGCTCACCCACTCCTAGGCACCTCCTGACTCCTCAGTCCCATACCCCCCTTCCCGCTGATGGGCTGCAAGCCACCACCGCTGCGAGGGCCCTGTCCGACACCGTTCTGCTCTGTGCCCTACCTTCCCCTGCTCCCCTTTCCCCCATAGCTTCCCCTACTGCCCCTTCCAGCTGGGCTTTTGATGCCCTGCTAATAATACTCAGGGACTGCCTCCATGTCTTGGCGTCCACCAAGCCCCTAGGTCCAGAACCCTAACCTGCCATTCTGCTACACTGAAAATAATTCAATTTACTATCGCTGCTCCTTGAGGCACCCCCAAAATATCTAGCTCCTGAGCCTCAATAATATCTACTTACGAGGCCTGACCTGTAATATATTTATTGGAAGCAATATCAGGCTTCCTATCTAATACCTCAATGCTTCCCCCCCTTTATTCTAATATCTGGCAGTGGCTGGCAGGCACTCTCCCCCTTTTTGGGAGGGAAATGCTCCTGACCCCAATACAACTGGCTGAGAAAAGTGTCCCCTGCAATATAATTAATTAGGGAAACAAGATATATATATATATTAAAACCCAGCCTCCCTGATGACGTTTATTGGCACAGAAACCGGTCAGAGGAGTACACCAGTGGCCTGGAAGATCATGCAGAGAATTGGAGTGCGCACCTTTCCTTGTTTTTCCATATATATATATATATATATATATATATATATATATATACATGGCCACGGTAGTGGCCATGTAGTTATGGTTAAGTTGGTGTTTCCATAGGAAGAGCACTTTTTGGGCGGCTTATAACTTCGCTCTCCCTGGACGAATCCTCACCAAACTTTACAAAAAAGTATTTGGGTCACTCTGAATTTGTTTGCAAAGTTTGGTGAGGATTCGTCCAGGGGGGGGCAAAGTTATAGGGGAGGTCCCAAAACTTTTTTTTTCCCATAGACATAATGGGAAACATTTTTACTCGCGTTTACAGCCCAAACCGCTGGACGGATTTACACCAAATTTGCGGCAGGAGCGGCGACTTGGTCCCGAAAGCATGCTTTGCTTTATTTGGTGTAAATCCGTCCAGTAGTTTTTAAAAAAATGACAAAAATGTAAGTGAAAAAAATTAGTGATATCTGTGTTCACTTCGCGGACACACTTTCCTGTTCGCTCCGCGGACAGGACGGTGATTGGGCAAGCAGCTTGCGTGATGTCCGCGGACATCTGACGTGCTCTCTCATTGGATGTGGTGAAAGCGTGCAGTGCGTCTGGCTTCAGAGACGCCCGCCATATTTGTTCCTCACTGCCTGCACAGTAAGTCTTCTGTCTGTCTCCTGTTCCTCCCACCCCTGCTCATGCCCCGTGTGTCCTTCTTGTCCCCCCACCCCCACTCATGCTTCGTGTCTCCCCTGTTCCTCCAGCCCCCCGCTCACGCCATCGGCACACGGTGGCCAACGGAGGGCCGAGGAGTGGGATCTGCCGCCTGCACACAAACGCTGTGTGTCTCTCTCCCTCCCCCCATCCCCCGCTCATGCCCCGTGTGTCTCTCTCCCCTTCCCCCACCCCTGCTCACGCCCCGTGTGTCTCTCTTGCTCCACCCCACCCCTGCTCATGCCCCGTGTGTCTCTCTCCCTCCCCCCCACCCCCGCTCATTCCCCGTGTGTCTCTCTCCCTCCCCCCAGTCCCTGCTCATGCCCTGTGTGTCTCTCTCCCCTTCCCCCCCACCCCCCGCTCATGCCCTGTGTGTCTCTCTCCCTCCCCCACACCCCCACTCATGGCCCGTGTGTCTCTCTCCCTCCCGCCCACCCCCGCTCATGCCCCGTGTGTCTCTCTCCCTCCCCCCCACCCCCGCTCATGCCCCGTGTGTCTCTTCACCTCCTGCCCACCCCCCACTCATGCCCCATGTCTCTCTCCCCTTCCCCCCACCCCCGCTCATGCCCCGTGTGTCTCTCTCCCTTTAAACCCACCCCCCGCTCATGCACCGTGTGTCTCTCTCCCTCCCCCCTACCCCCGCTCACGCCCCGTGTGTCTCTCTCCCTCCCCCCACACCCGCTCATGCCCCGTGTGTCTCTCTCCCTCCCCTCCTCCCCCTCTCATGCCCCGTGTCTCTCTCCCCTTCCAGCCACCCCCCGCTCATACTTCGTGTGTCTCTCTCTCTCCCCCCACCCCCGCTCACGCCCTATGTGTCTCTCCCCCTCCCGCCCACTCCGTTCTTGCCCCGTGTGTCTTTCCGCCTCCCGCCCACCCCGCTCATGCCCCGTGTGTCTCTCCCCCTCCCGCCCACCCCTCGCTCATGCCCCATGTGTCTCCCCCCTCACACCCACCCCCGTTCATGCCCCGTGTGTCTCGACCACCCCCCCGCCTACCCCCCGCTCACGCCCCGTGTGTCTCTCCCCCTCCCGCCCACCCCCCGCTTATGCCCCGTTTGTCTCTCGATCCTCCCCCCACCCCCGCTCCTGCATCGTGTGTCTCTCCCCCTCCCACCCACCCCCCGCTCATGCCCCATGTGTCTCTCTCCCTCCCCCCCACACCCGCTCCTGCCCCATGTGTCTCTCCCCCTTCCGCCCACCCCCCTCTCATGCCCTGTGTGTCTCTCCCCCTCCCGCCCACCCCCCGCTCATGCCCCATGTGTCTCTCTCCATCCCCCCACCCCCCGCTTATGCCCCGTGTGTCTCTCTCCCTCCCCCCACCCCCCGCTCATGCCCAGTGTGTCTTTCTCCCCTTCCCCCCACCCCCTGCTCATGCCCCGTGTGTCTCTCGCCCTCCCGCCCACCGCCGCTCCTGCCCCCTGTGTTTTCCCCCTCCCGCCCACCCCCCGTTCACGCCCTGTGTGTCTCTTCCCCTCCCGCCCACCCCCCGCTCATGCCCCATGTGTCTCTCTCCCTCCTGCCCACCCCCTGCTCATGCCCCATGTGTCTCTCTCCCTCCCGCCCACCCCCCGCTAATGCCCCATGTCTCTCACCCCTTCCTCCCACCCCCGCTCATGCCTTGTGTGTTTCTCGAACCTCCCCCCACCCCCGCTCATGCTCCGTGTGTCTCTCCACCTCTCGCCCACCCCCGCTCTTTCCCCGTGTGTCTTTCCCCCTCCCGCCCACCCCCGCTCATGCCCTGTGTGTCTCACCCCCTCCCGCCCTCCCCCCGCTCATGCCCCGTGTGTCTCTGCCCCTCCCGCCCACCCCCCGCTCATGCCCCATGTGTCTCTCCCCCTCCTGCCCACCCCCCGCTCATGCCCCGTGTGTCTCTCCCCCGACCGCCCACCCACCCCCCACTCATGCCCCGTGTGTATCTCCCCTTCCGCCCACCCCCGCTCATTCCCTGTGTGTCTCTCTCCCTCCCCCCACCCCAGCTCCTGCCCCGTGTGACTCTCCCCCTCCCGGCCACCCCCTTCTCAGGCCCCGTGTGTCTCTCCCCCTCCCACTCTTGCCCTGTGTCTCTCCCCCTCCCGCCCACCCCCACTCATGCCCCATGTGTATCTCCCCTTCCCCCCACCCCCGCTCATTCCCTGTGTGTCTCTCTCCCTCCCCCCACCCCAGCTCCTGCCCCGTGTGTCTCCCCCCTCCCGCCCACCCCCTTCTCATGCCCCGTGTGTCTCTCCCCCTCCCACCCACCCCCCACTCTTGCCCCGTGTCTCTCCCCCTCACGCCCACCCCCGCTCATGCCCCGTGTGTCTCTTCCCCTTCTGCCCACCACCGCTCATGCCCCGTGTGTCTCTCCCCCCCCCACCCCCGCTCCTGCCCGGTGTGTCTCTCCATCTCCAGCCCACCCCCCGCTCATGCCCCGTGTCTCTCCCCCTCCCACCCACCCCACGATCATGCCCCATGTGTCTCTCCCCCTTCCGCCCACCACCCTCTCATGCCCCGTGTGCCTCTCCCCCTCCCGCCCACCCCCGCTCATGCCCCATGTGTCTCTCTCCATCACCCCCACCCCCCGCTCATGCCCCTTGTGTCTCTCTCCCTACCCCCACCCCCTCTCATGCCCCGTGTGTCTCTCTCCCCTTTCCCCCACCCCCTGCTCATGCCCTGTGTGTCTTTCTCCCTCCCGCCCATCCCCCGCTAATGCCCCGTGTCTCTCACCTCACTCCTTCCCCCACCCCCCGCTCATGCCTCGTGTGTCTCTCTCCCCCCCACCCCTGCTCATGCTCCGTGTGTCTCTCCCCCTCCCACCCACCCCCGCTCTTGCCCCGTGTGTCTTTCCCCCTCCCGCCCACCCCTGCCCTGTGTGTATCTCCCCCTCCCGCCCACCCCTGCCCTGTGTGTCTCTCCCCCTCCCACCCTCCCCCCGCTCATGCCCCGTGTGTCTCTGCCCCTCCCGCCCACCCCCCGCTCATGCCCCATGTGTCTCTCCCCCTCCTGCCCAAACCCCGCTCATGCCCCGTGTGTCTCTCCCCCGACCGCCCACCCACCCCCCACTCATGCCCCGTGTGTATCTCCCCTTCCGCCCACCCCCGCTCATTCCCTGTGTGTCTCTCTCCCTCCCCCCACCCCAGCTCCTGCCCCGTGTGACTCTCCCCCTCCCGGCCACCCCCTTCTCAGGCCCCGTGTGTCTCTCCCCCTCCCACTCTTGCCCTGTGTCTCTCCCCCTCCCGCCCACCCCCACTCATGCCCCATGTGTATCTCCCCTTCCCCCCACCCCCGCTCATTCCCTGTGTGTCTCTCTCCCTCCCCCCACCCCAGCTCCTGCCCCGTGTGTCTCCCCCCTCCCGCCCACCCCCTTCTCATGCCCCGTGTGTCTCTCCCCCTCCCACCCACCCCCCACTCTTGCCCCGTGTCTCTCCCCCTCACGCCCACCCCCGCTCATGCCCCGTGTGTCTCTTCCCCTTCTGCCCACCACCGCTCATGCCCCGTGTGTCTCTCCCCCCCCCACCCCCGCTCCTGCCCGGTGTGTCTCTCCATCTCCAGCCCACCCCCCGCTCATGCCCCGTGTCTCTCCCCCTCCCACCCACCCCACGATCATGCCCCATGTGTCTCTCCCCCTTCCGCCCACCACCCTCTCATGCCCCGTGTGCCTCTCCCCCTCCCGCCCACCCCCGCTCATGCCCCATGTGTCTCTCTCCATCACCCCCACCCCCCGCTCATGCCCCTTGTGTCTCTCTCCCTACCCCCACCCCCTCTCATGCCCCGTGTGTCTCTCTCCCCTTTCCCCCACCCCCTGCTCATGCCCTGTGTGTCTTTCTCCCTCCCGCCCATCCCCCGCTAATGCCCCGTGTCTCTCACCTCACTCCTTCCCCCACCCCCCGCTCATGCCTCATGTGTCTCTCTCCCCCCCACCCCTGCTCATGCTCCGTGTGTCTCTCCCCCTCCCACCCACCCCCGCTCTTGCCCCGTGTGTCTTTCCCCCTCCCGCCCACCCCTGCCCTGTGTGTATCTCCCCCTCCCGCCCACCCCTGCCCTGTGTGTCTCTCCCCCTCCCACCCTCCCCCCGCTCATGCCCCGTGTGTCTCTGCCCCTCCCGCCCACCCCCCGCTCATGCCCCATGTGTCTCTCCCCCTCCCGCCCACCCCCCGCTCATGCCCCGTGTGTCTCTCCCCCTCCCGCCCACCCCCCGCTCAAGCCCCGTGTGTATCTCCCCTTCCCCCCAACCCCGCTCATTCCCCGTGTGTCTCTCTCACTCCCCCCACCCCAGCTTCTGCCCCGTGTGTCTCTCCCCCTCCCACCCACCCCCTTCTCATGCCCCGTGTGTCTCTCCCTCGAACCACCCACCCCCCACTCATGCCCCGTGTCTCTCCCCCACCCGCCCACCCCCGCTCATGCCCCGTGTATCTCTCCCCCTTCCGCCCACCACCGCTCATGCCCTGTGTGTCTCTCTCCCTCCCCCCCACCCCCGCTCCTGCCCCGTGTGTCTCTCCCCCTCCCGCCCACCCCCCGCTCATGCCCCGTGTGTCTCTCCATCGACCGCCCACCCCCCGCTCTTGCCCTGTGTGTCTCTCCCCCTCCCGCCCACCCCTCTCTCATGCCCCATGTGTCTCTCTCCCTCCCCGCCACCCACGCTCATGCCCCGTGTGTCTCTAACCCTCCCGCCCATCCCCGCTCTTGCCCCGTGTGTCTCTCCCCTTCCCCCACTCCCCGCTCATGCCTCGTGTGTCTCTCTCCCTCCCCGCCACCCCCGCTCATGCCCGTGTGACTCTAACCCTCCCGCCCACCCCCGCTCTTGTCCTGTGTGTCTTTCCTACTCACGCCCACCCCCGCTTATGCCCCGTGTGTCTCTCCCCCCTCCCGCCCACCCCCGCTCATGCTCCATGTGTCTCTCACCCTCCTGCCCACCCCCCGCTCATGCCCTGTGTGTCTCTCCCCCTCCACCCCACCCCCCGCTCATGCCCCGTGTGTCTCTCCCCTTCCCCCCACCCCCGATCATGCCCCGTGTGTCTCTCTCCCTCACCCGCACCCCCGCTCATACCCCGTGTGTCTCTAACCCTCCCGCCCACCCCCGCTCTTGCCCCGTGTGTCTTTCCCCCTCCCGCCCACCCCCGCTTATCCCCCATGTGTCTCTCCCCCTTCTGCCCAGCCCCCGCTCATGCCCTGTGTGTCTCTCCCCCTCCCGCCCAACCCGCGCTCATGCCCGGTGTGTCTCTCCCCCTCCCGCCCATCCCCCGCTCATGTCCCGTGTGTCTCTCCCTTTCCCCCCACCCCCGATCATGCCCCGTGTGTCTCTCTCCCTCACCCCCACCCCCGCTCCCGCCCCGTGTGTCTCTCCCCCTCCTGTCCACCCCCCGCTCATGTCCCGTGTGTCTCTCCATCTCCCGCCCACCCCCCCGCTCATGCCCCGTGTCTCTCCCCCTCCCGCCCACCCCCCACTCAAGCCCCGTGTGCCTCTCCCCCTTCCACCCACCACCCGCTCATGCCCCCTGTGTCTCTCCCCCTCCTGCCCACCCCCCGCTCATTCCCCGTGTGTCTCTCTCCCCCCACCCCCGCTCATGCCCCGTGTGTCTCTCCCCCTCCCGCCCACCCCCCGCTCATGCCCCGTGTGTCTCTCTCCCCCCACCCCCGCTCATGCCCCGTGTGTCTCTCTCCCTCCCCCCAGCCCCCGCTCATGCCCTGTGTGTCTCTCTCCACTTCCCCCAAACCCTGCTCATGGCCCGTGTGTCTTTCTCCCTCCTTCCCACACCCGCTCATGCCCTGTGTGTCTCTCCCCCTCCCGCCCACTCCCCGCTCATGCCCCGTATGTCTCTCCACCTCCCGTCCACGCCCCGCTCATGCCCCGTGTTTCTCTCCATCTCCTGCCCACCCCCCGCTCATGCCCCGTGTCTCTCCCCCTCCCGCCCACCGCCCCCTCAAGCCTGTGTGCCTCTCCCCCTTCCGCCCACAACCCGCTCATGCCCCCTGTGTCTCTCCCCCTCCCGCCCACCCCCCGCTCATGCCCCATGTGCGTCTCTCTTTCCCCCAACCCCTGCTCATGCCCCATGTGTCTCTCTCCCTCCCCCCAGCCCCCGCTCATGCCCCGTGTGTCTCTCTCCCCTCCCACAAACCCTGCTCATGCCCCATGTGCGTCTCTCTTTCCCCCAACCCCTGCTCTTGCCCCGTGTGTCTCTCCCCTTCCCCAACCCCCCGCTCATGCCTCGTGTGTCTCTCTCCCTCCCCGCCACCCCTGCTCATGCCCCGTGTGACTCTAACGCTCCAGCCCACCCCCGCTCTTGCCCCGTGTGTCTTTCCTACTCACGACCACCCCCGCTTATGCCCCGTGTGTCTCTCCGCCTCCCACCCACCCCCACTCATGCCCCATGTGTCTCTCATCCTCCCGCCCACCCCCCGCTCATGCCCTGTGTGTCTCTCCCCCTCCCGCCCACCCCCCTCTTGCCCCATGTGTCTCTCCCCTTCCCCCCACCCCCGATCATGCCCCGTGTGTCTCTCTCCCTCACCCCCACCCCCGCTCATACCCCGTGTGTCTCTATCCCTCCCGCCCACCCCCGCTCTTGCCCTGTGTGTCTTTCCCCCTCCCGCCCACCCCCGCTTATGCCCCGTGTGTCTCTCCCCCTTCCGCCCACCCCCCGCTCATGCCCTGTGTGTCTCTCCCCCTCCCGCCCAACCCCCGCTCATGCCCGGTGTGTCTCTCCCCCTCCCGCCCACCCCACGCTCATGCCCGGTGTGTCTCTCACCCTCCCGCCCACCCCCCGCTCATGCCCTGTGTGTCTCTCCCCCTCCACCCCACCCCCCGCTCACGCCCCGTGTGTCTCTCCCCTTCCCCCCACCCCCGATCATGCCCCGTGTGTCTCTCTCCCTCACCCCCACCCCCGCTCATACCCCGTGTGTCTCTAACCCTCCCGCCCACCCCCGCTCTTGCCCCGTGTGTCTTTCCCCCTCCCGCCCACCCCCGCTTATGCCCCATGTGTCTCTCCCCCTTCTGCCCAGCCCCCGCTCATGCCCTGTGTGTCTCTCCCCCTCCCGCCCAACCCCCGCTCATGCCCGGTGTTTCTCTCCCCCTCCCGCCCATCCCCCGCTCATGTCCCGTGTGTCTCTCCCCTTCCCCCCACCCCCGATCATGCCCCGTGTGTCTCTCTCCCTCACCCCCACCCCCGCTCCCGCCCCGTGTGTCTCTCCCCCTCCTGTCCACCCCCCGCTCATGTCCCGTGTGTCTCTCCATCTCCCGCCCACCCCCCCGCTCATGCCCTGTGTCTCTCCCCTTCCCGCTCAAGCCCCGTGTGCCTCTCCCCCTTCCACCCACCACCCGCTCATGCCCCCTGTGTCTCTCCCCCTCCTGCCCACCCCCCGCTCATTCCCCGTGTTTCTCTCTCCCCCCCACCCCCGCTCATGCCCCGTGTGTCTCTCCCCCTCCCGCCCACCCTCGCTCATGCCCCGTGTGTCTCTCTCCCCCCCCACCCCCGCTCATGCCCCGTGTGTCTCTCTCCCTCCCCCCAGCCCCCGCTCATGCCCTGTGTGTCTCTCTCCCCTTCCCCCAAACCCTGCTCATGGCCCGTGTCTCTTTCTCCCTCCTTCCCACACCCGCTCATGCCCTGTGTGTCTCTCCCCCTCCCGCCCACTCCCCGCTCATGCCCCGTATGTCTCTCCACCTCCCGTCCACGCCCCGCTCACGCCCCGTGTTTCTCTCCATCTCCCGCCCACCCCCCGCTCATGCCCCGTGTCTCTCCCCCTCCCGCCCACCGCCCCTCAAGCCTGTGTGCCTCTCCCCCTTCCGCCCACAACCCGCTCATGCCCCCTGTGTCTCTCCCCCTCCCGCCCACCCCCCGCTCATGCCCCATGTGCGTCTCTCTTTCCCCCCAACCCCTGCTCATGCCCCATGTGTCTCTCTCCCTCCCCCCAGCCCCCGCTCATGCCCCGTGTGTCTCTCTCCCCTTCCCCCAAACCCTGCTCATGGCCCGTGTATCTTTCTCCCTCCTTCCCACCCCCCCTCCTGCCCCGTGTCTCTCTCCCCTTCCCCCCACCCCCCGCTCTTGCCCCGTGTGTCTCTCCCCTTCCCCCACCCCCCGCTCATGCCTCGTGTGTCTCTCTCCCTCCCCGCCACCCCTGCTCATGCCCGGTGTGACTCTAACCCTCCAGCCCACCCCCGCTCTTGCCCCGTGTGTCTTTCCTACTCACGCCCACCCCCGCTTATGCCCCGTGTGTCTCTCCGCCTCCCGCCCACCCCCACTCATGCCCCATGTGTCTCTCATCCTCCTGCCCACCCCCCGCTCATGCCCTGTGTGTCTCTCCCCCTCCCGCCCACCCCCCCTCTTGCCCCGTGTGTCTCTCCCCTTCCCCCCACCCCCGATCATGCCCCGTGTGTCTCTCTCCCTCAACCCCACCCCCGCTCATACCCCGTGTGTCTCTAACCCTCCCGCCCACCCCCGCTCTTGCCCTGTATGTCGTTCCCCCTCCCGCCCACCCCCGCTTATGCCCCGTGTGTCTCTCCCCCTTCCGCCCACCCCCGCTCATGCCCTGTGTGTCTCTCCCCCTCCCGCCCAACCCCCGCTCATGCCCGGTGTGTCTCTCCCCCTCCCGCCCACCCCCCGCTCATGTCCAGTGTGTCTCTCCCCTTCCCCCCACCCACGATCATGCCTCATGTGTCTTTCTCCCTCACCCCCACCCCCGCTCCTGCCCCGTGTGTCTCTCCTTCTCCTGTCCACCCCCCGCTTATGCCCCGTGTGTCTCTCCGCCTCCATCCCACGCCCACTCATGCCCCATGTGTCTCTCATCCTCCCGCCCACCCCCCGCTCATGCCCTGTGTGTCTCTCCCCCTCCCGCCCACCCCCCGCTCATGCCTCGTGTGTCTCTCCCCTTCCCCCCACCCCCGATCATGCCCCGTGTGTCTCTCTCCCTCACCCCCACCCCCGCTCATACCCCGTGTGTCTCTAACCCTCCCGCCCACCCCCGCTCTTGCCCTGTGTGTCTTTCCCCCTCCCGCCCACCCCCGCTTATGCCCCGTGTGTCTCTCCCCCTTCCGCCCACCCCCCGCTCATGCCCTGTGTGTCTCTCCCCCTCCCGCCCAACCCCCGCTCATGCCCGGTGTGTCTCTCCCCCTCCCGCCCACCCCCCACTCATGTCCTGTGTGTCTCTCCCCTTCCCCCACCCACGATCATGCCCCATGTGTCTCTCTCCCTCACCCCCACCCCCGCTCCTGCCCCGTGTGTCTCTCCTTCTCCTGTCCACCCCCCGCTCATGCCCCGTGTGTCTCTCCATCTCCCGCCCACCCCCTGCTCATGCCCCGTGTCTCTCCCCCTCCCGCCCACCCCCCGCTCAAGCCCCATGTGCCTCTCCCCCTTCCACCCACCACCCGCTCATGCCCCCTGTGTCTCTCCCCCTCCCGCCCACCCCCCGCTCATGCCCCATGTGTCTCTCTCCCCCCCCACACCCGCTCAAGCCCCGTGTGTCTCTCTCCCTCCCCCCAGCCCCCGCTCACGCCCTGTGTGTCTCTCTCCCCTTCCCCCCAAACCCTGCTCATGGCCCGCGTGTCTTTCTCCCTCCTTCCCACCCCCGCTCATGCCCTTTGTGTATCTCCCCCTCCCGCCCACCCCCCGCTCATGCCCCGTATGTCTCTCCACCTCCCGTCCACGCCCCGCTCATGCCCGTGTGTCTCTCCATCTCCCGCCCGCCCCCGTCCATGCCCCGTGTCTCTCCCCCTCCCGCCCACCACCCGCTCAAGCCCCGTGTGCCTCTCCCCTTCCGCCCACAACCCGCTCATGCCCCCTGTGTCTCTCCCCCTCCCGCCCACCCCACGCTCATGCCCCGTGTGTGTCTCTCTCTCCCCCCCACCCCCGCTCATGCCCCGTGTGTCTCTCTCCCCTTCCCCCCAGCCCCCGCTCATGCCCCGTGTGTCTCTCTCCCCTTCCCCCCAAACCCTGCTCATTGCCCGTGTGTCTTTCTCCCTCCTTCCCACCCCCCCTCCTGCCCCGTGTCTCTCTCCCCTTCCCCCCACCCCCCGCTCATGCCTCGTGTGTCTCTCTCCCTCCCCCCCACCTCCGCTCATGCCCCATTTGTCTCTCCCCCTCCCGCCCACCCCCGCTCTTGCCCCGTGTGTCTTTCCCCCTCCTGCCCACACCCGATCATGCCCCGTGTGTCTCTCCCCCTCCCGCCCTCCCCCGCTCATGCCCCGTGTGTCTCTCCCCCTCCTGCCCACCCCCCGCTCATGCCCCGTGTGTCTCTCCCCCTCCCACCCACCGCCCGCTCAAGCCCCGTGTGTCTCTCCCCCTCCCGCCCACCCCCGCTCTTGCCCCGTGTGTCTTTCCCCCTCCCGCCCACACCCGCTCATGCCCCGTGTGTCTCTCCCCCTCCCGCCCTCCCCCGCTCATGCCCCGTGTGTCTCTCCCCCTCCTGCCCACCCCCTGCTCATGCCCCGTGTGTCTCTCCCCCTCCCACCCACCGCCCGCTCAAGCCCCGTGTGTCTCTCCCCCTCTCCCCCTCCCGCCCACCCCCCGCTCATGCCCCGTGTGTATTTCCCCTTCCCCCCACCCCTACTCATGCCCTGTATGTCTCTCTCCCTCGCCCCCACCCCAGCTCCCGCCCCGTGTGTCTCTCCCCGTCCCGCCCACCCCCCGCTCAGGCCCCGTGTGTCTCTCCCCCTCCCACCCACCCCCCACTCATGCTCCGTGTCTCTCCCCATCCAGCCCAACCCCCGCTCATTCCCCGTGTATCTCTCTCCCTCCCCCCATCCCCCGCTCATGCCCCGTGTGTCTCTCTCCCCTTCTCCCACCCCCTGCTCATGCCCCGTGTGTCTCTCTCCCTCCCCCCACCCGCTCATGCCCCGTGTGTCTCTCTCCCTCCCGCCCACCCCACGCTCATGCCCTGTGTGTCTTTCCCCCACCCGCCCTCCCCCCGCTCATGCCCCGTGTGTCTCTCCCCCTCCCTCCCACCCCCCGCTCATGCCCCATGTGTCTCTCCCCCTCCCGCCCACCCCCCGCTCATGCCCCGTGTGTCTCTCCCCCTCCCGCCCATCCCCCGCTCATGCCCCGTGTGTATCTCCCCTTCCCCCACCCCCACTCATGCCCCGTGTGTCTCTCTTACTCCCCCCACACCTGCTCCTGCCCCGTGTGTCTCTCCCCCTCCCGCCCACCCCCCACTCATGCCCCGTGTATCTCCCCCTCCCGCCCACCCCCCGCTCATGCCCCATGTGTCTCTCTCCCCTTCCCCCCACCCCGCTCATGCCCCGTGTGTCTCTCTCTCCCTCCCCCCACCCCCGCTCATGCCCCATGTGTCTCACCCCCTCCCGCCCACCCCCCGCTCAAGCCCTGTGTGTCTCTCCCCCTCCCTCCCAACCCCCGCTCATGCCCCGTTTGTCTCTCCCGCTGACGCCCACCCCCGCTCATGCCCCGTGTGTCTCTCTCCCTCCCCCCACACCCCGCTCCTGCCCCGTGTGTCTCTCCCCCTCCCGCCCACCCCCAGCTCATGCCCCGTGTGTCTCTCCATTTCCCGCCCAGCCCCCGCTCATGCCCAGTGTCTCTCCCCCTCCCGCCCACCCCCCACCCATGCCCCCTGTGGCTCTCCCCCGAACCGCCCACCCCCCGCTCATGCCCCGTGTGTCTCTCTCTCTCCCCCCCATCCCCGCTCATGCCCCGTGTGTCTCTCTCCCTCCCCCCACCCCCTGCTCATGCCCCGTGTGTCTCTCTCCCCTTCCCCCCAACCCCTGCTCATGCCCCATGTGTCTCTCATCCTCCCGCCCACCCCCCGCTCATACCCTGTGTGTCTCTCCCCCTCCCGCCCACCCCCCCTCTTGCCCCGTGTGTCTCTCCCCTTCCCCCCACCCCCGATCATGCCCCGTGTGTCTCTCTCCCTCACCCCCACCCCCGCTCATACCCCGTGTGTCTCTAACCCTCCCGCCCACCCCCGCTCTTGCCCTGTGTGTCTTTCCCCCTCCCGCCCACCCCCGCTTATGCCCCGTGTGTCTCTCCCCCTTCCGCCCACCCCCCGCTCATGCCCTGTGTGTCTCTCCCCCCTCCCGCCCAACCCCCGCTCATGCCCGGTGTGTCTCTCCCCCTCCCGCCCACCCCCCGCTCATGCCCAGTGTGTCTCTCACCCTCCCGCCCACCCCCCGCTCATGCCCTGTGTGTCTCTCCTCCTCCACCCCACCCCCCGCTCACGCCCCGTGTGTCTCTCCCCTTCCCCCCACCCCGATCATGCCCCGTGTGTCTCTCTCCCTCACCCCCACCCCCGCTCATACCCCGTGTGTCTCTAACCCTCCCGCCCACCCCCGCTCTTGCCCCGTGTGTCTTTCCCCCTCCCGCCCACCCCCGCTTATGCCCCATGTGTCTCTCCCCCTTCTGCCCAGCCCCCGCTCATGCCCTGTGTGTCTCTCCCCCTCCCGCCCAACCCCCGCTCATGCCCGGTGTGTCTCTCCCCCTCCCGCCCATCCCCCGCTCATGTCCCGTGTGTCTCTCCCCTTCCCCCCACCCCCGATCATGCCCCGTGTGTCTCTCTCCCTCACCCCCACCCCCGCTCCCGCCCTGTGTGTCTCTCCCCCTCCTGTCCACCCCCGCTCATGTCCCGTGTGTCTCTCCATCTCCCGCCCACCCCCCCGCTCATGCCCCGTGTCTCTCCCCCTCCCGCTCAAGCCCCGTGTGCCTCTCCCCCTTCCACCCACCACCCGCTCATGCCCCCTGTGTCTCTCCCCATCCTGCCCACCCCCCGCTCATTCCCCATGTGTCTCTCTCCCCCCACCCCCGCTCACGCCCCGTGTGTCTCTCCCCCTCCCGCCCACCCCCCGCTCATGCCCCGTGTGTCTCTCTCCCCCCCACCCCCGCTCATGCCCCGTGTGTCTCTCTCCCTCCCCCCAGCCCCCGCTCATGCCCTGTGTGTCTCTCTTCCCTTCCCCCAAACCCTGCTCATGGCCCTTGTGTCTTTCTCCCTCCTTCCCACACCCGCTCATGCCCTGTGTGTCTCTCCCCCTCCCGCCCACTCCCCGCTCATGCCCCGTATGTCTCTCCACCTCCCGTCCACGCCCCGCTCACGCCCCGTGTTTCTCTCCATCTCCCGCCCACCCCCCGCTCATGCCCCGTGTCTCTCCCCCTCCCGCCCACCGCCCCCTCAAGCCTGTGTGCCTCTCCCCCTTCCGCCCACAACCCGCTCATGCCCCCTGTGTCTCTCCCCCTCCCGCCCACCCCCCGCTCATGCCCCATGTGCGTCTCTCTTCCCCCCAACCCCTGCTCATGCCCCATGTGTCTCTCTCCCTCCCCCCAGCCCCCGCTCATGCCCCGTGTGTCTCTCTCCCCTTCCCCCAAACCCTGCTCATGGCCCGTGTATCTTTCTCCCTCCTTCCCACCCACCCTCCTGCCCCGTGTCTCTCTCCCCTTCCCCCCACCCCCCGCTCTTGCCCCGTGTGTCTCTCCCCTTCCCCCACCCCCCGCTCATGCCTCGTGTGTCTCTCTCCCTCCCCGCCACCCCTGCTCATGCCCGGTGTGACTCTAACCCTCCAGCCCACCCCCGCTCTTGCCCCGTGTGTCTTTCCTACTCACGCCCACCCCCGCTTATGCCCCGTGTGTCTCTCCGCCTCCCGCCCACCCCCACTCATGCCCCATGTGTCTCTCATCCTCCCGCCCACCCCCCGCTCATGCCCTGTGTGTCTCTCCCCCTCCCGCGCACCCCCCCTCTTGCCCCGTGTGTCTCTCCCCTTCCCCCCACCCCCGATCATGCCCCGTGTGTCTCTCTCCCTCACCCCCACGCCCGCTCATACCCCGTGTGTCTCTAACCCTCCCGCCCACCCCCGCTCTTGCCCTGTGTGTCTTTCCCCCTCCCGCCCACCCCCGCTTATGCCCCGTGTGTCTCTCCCCCTTCCGCCCACCCCCGCTCATGCCCTGTGTGTCTCTCCCCCTCCCGCCCAACCCCCGCTCATGCCCCGTGTGTCTCTCCGCCTCCCGCCCACCCCCACTCATGCCCCATGTGTCTCTCATCCTCCCGCCCACCCCCTCTCATGCCCTGTGTGTTTCTCCCCCTCCCGCCCACCCCCCGCTCATGCCTCGTGTGTCTCTCCCCTTCCCCCCACCCCCGATCATGCCCCGTGTGTCTCTCTCCCTCACCCCCACCCCCGCTCATACCCCGTGTGTCTCTAACCCTCCTGCTCACCCCCGCTCTTGCCCTGTGTGTCTTTCCCCCTCCTGCCCACCCCCGCTTATGCCCCGTGTGTCTCTCCTCCTTCCGCCCACCCCCCGCTCATGCCCTGTGTGTCTCTCTCCCTCACCCCCACCCCCGCTCCTGCCCCGTGTGTCTCTCCTTCTCATGTCCACCCCCCGCTCATGCCCCGTGTGTCTCTCCATCTCCCGCCCACCCCCTGCTCATGCCCCGTGTCTCTCCCCCTCCCGCCCACCCCCCGCTCAAGCCCCATGTGCCTCTCCCCCTTCCACCCACCACCCGCTCATGCCCCCTGTGTCCCTCCCCCTCCCGCCCACCCCCCGCTCATGCCCCGTGTGTCTCTCTCCCCCCCACACCCGCTCAAGCCCCGTGTGTCTCTCTCCCTCCCCCCAGCCCCCGCTCACGCCCTGTGTGTCTCTCTCCCCTTCCCCCCAAACCCTGCTCATGGCCCGCGTGTCTTTCTCCCTCCTTCCCACCCCCGCTCATGCCCTTTGTGTATCTCCCCCTCCCGCCCACCCCCCGCTCATGCCCCGTATGTCTCTCCACCTCCCGTCCACGCCCCGCTCATGCTCGTGTGTCTCTCCATCTCCCGCCCGCCCCCGCTCATGCCCCGTGTCTCTCCCCCTCCCGCCCACCACCCGCTCAAGCCCCGTGTGCCTCTCCCCTTCCGCCCACAACCCGCTCATGCCCCCTGTGTCTCTCCCCCTCCCGCCCACCCCACGCTCATGCCCCGTGTGTGTCTCTCTCTCCCCCCACCCCCGCTCATGCCCCGTGTGTCTCTCTCCCCTTCCCCCCAGCACCCGCTCATGCCCCGTGTGTCTCTCTCCCCGTCCCCACAAACCCTGCTCATTGCCCGTCTGTCTTTCTCCCCCCTTCCCACCCCCCCTCTTGCCCCGTGTCTCTCTCCCCTTCCCCCCACCCCCGCTCATGCCTCGTGTGTCTCTCTCCCTCCCCCCCACCTCCGCTCATGCCCCATTTGTCTCTCCCCCTCCCGCCCACCCCGCTCTTGCCCCGTGTGTCTTTCCCCCTCCCGCCCACACCCGCTCATGCCCCGTGTGTCTCTCCCCCTCCCGCCCTCCC